>NC_051848.1:15210080-15945390 GCF_002237135.1 Teleopsis dalmanni
TACTAAATAGTCTTTATTAATAACTAGGCGCAATTGAATAAATAATAACAAAAAAAAAATAAATGAAAATAAGATATATATATGTAAGCGTCATTATAATGTATGTTATCGCTCCAATAATGACTTCAGCTAAAACGATCGGGTTGTACTGCATTTTGGTTTCTGTCGTTGCTATCGTTTCTGTTTTTGTAGAGCTACGTTAGTTGCTCTTTTACCCGCAATCGTACACTTTTTTACTAGTACCGGGAACAACAACAAACATAAACAAAATAAGCAGGCGATTTTTGTTGTCTTTTAGTTTATTTGCTTGTAAAAGTAAAAAAAAAAAGTTGAAATGCATGGGTATGGGTTAGTGTATTGTACGGGAGTATCGCAGATTTCTGTATCGACATTTTTGGGTTTGTTTTTTTTTAAACGTTTTCCTCAACGAATTCGTTAAAAGTTGACAACGTCGGTGTTAGTCAGCTCTGCTATTGGGCGTTGTAGATTACACGTTACCGTTGGATTCACGACGATTTTGAGTTTGCCGCAGCGATTTGAGGTGTTCGCAAAATTAATAATAATAATGATGGATCAGTAGTCGGGTCTGAGTGTCGCTGTGTTGTTTCGAGTGTGTTTCGTTATCCGTCTTGTAAAATTTAAAAATCGCCTGAAATAGCAGGTGTACAATTAAGTTTTTATATTTCAGTATTTATATTTAAAAGTTACGTATGGACAATTTTCAAATGTTTATCATAGAAATTCCTAAAAAACAAGTTAACAATAATTGCATAATTAAGAAATAAAAGACCAATCTGAAATCTGATTTTTAAAGTTGTCGGTACATTTCATGGGTCAAACATTGAGTGCATGTTGTGGGCGAACGCTTATAATTAACGAAACGAAAACTTGCAATAATCCAGGTATCGTTAGGATATTAATTCCGGAGCATGCACTACGCAATCAGTACCAGAGGCACACCTTCATGTCCGCGTTACGCACAGTACACACATACATAAACCTTCATACTCATACATTTGCAATTACCTCAAAAATTTTACAAATTCAGAATTTATTGTTATCATTTAATTGTCTGTGGATGTTAAGCAAACCTACGCTGGGTGGTAGTGGGTGTAGTGACTGTAGGGTTGTAGTGGTTGGGTAGGTTAATGTGGCTAAACTTTAAAAAGTATAAACGTTCCAATCGCACTTCACTTATGAAAACCGAAAGTAAAAATCGATAATTAAAGCAAATTTTATTCAATTCACAAAATTTAGTTTCAACTCAACATTAATTAAATGATATCTTTCTTTCATTTACTTATTTTCAATCAATTATGTATGTATTCCTTTGTAAATTTGGAAACCATTGTCAAAATTAAATAACCATTCAATGCACAAAAGAGTAACATTTGTAAAAGAAAACTTGAAATATTTGATGGTTTAAAATCAAACTGGCGGAACGCAACAAACAATAAAAATATGATTTACAAATAAGCTGGGTTTGATAAACCTTATAATGTGTAGCTTAGACAAAGGTTAATGTCTACAGTTAAAACTATGTGGGGTGTGAGCAACATAAAAAACCTACATTCAGTTCCTAAAACCGAAGTCTAAGTCTAATTCCTGACGCTGAGTTAATTCCACTAAGTGAAACAAATTATAGCTAATTTACCTACTTCTAACTCAGAGTTGAAATTAACATCCTACACATAAGTATACGAGTCGAAAAATCTAGTCACACTTGTATACAGCATAGACAGTTAGTTGTCTATGTCTTCATTATTGCTCTTGTTTTTCTAATGCGATCAATTAATATGATTTACTTGCTTCTCAAGTTAATATAGGGATCTCGAAATGATGAATACTCAGTACTAAAAAATTAAATCGTTGAAGCAGCACGAAATATTGAGTGAAGCTTTGACCAAACTAGATTTCTATAAACTAAGAGTTATTATGCACCATCTCCGGAATTTTATTATTTATTAGCTTTTGCCAATTTATTTATAAATATAATAATACAAATATAAACACCAATTATACGACTTTGAGTCAGTTGGTTAAGGTGCGCTGACTCTGAGCATCAATTTTGGCAGGGCACAAGGTAGATTCCTGGTACTTAAGGTTTCCAAGACCACTGATGATGGGTATTTGGCAATACTCGAAACAGCTAAATATATTAAATAATATGTAATTTAATATATGTATTTTTATTGGTAGTTATTTCTATACCAACTTCGCTTAGGAGCTGCATATCTATATTCGTTATGTAATTTAAATCTGCGGATTTTTTTAAAACCACTAACCAAAATTTAAGAGTCTTAAATCTGATCTGATATTAACCTTGTTTACATGTCTGTCTTATTACTTGAACCACAGCTTTGAGTACTGCTGCAATAAGTATGACATTTGACATATGTGTGTCAAAAAGTAAGAGGAATATGCATTTACAGCTTAGCTATCTATAGTTTTTGCTGTTTTACATGTGTGTGTTGTTTTTAAACTCTCTCATAACCCATTGACACAAGAAGAAGGCAAAAATTGTTATAATTGCCATCGATGTTTATATGTTTACTTAAATATTCTTATTAGAACTGTGCCAAGGTTTAGTTGCACTGTAGGATCAGTTAGATCCGGCCCGTTCTATTCAATAATTTTTGCTAGAGTTGGGGGAAAACATAAGAACCAATTGAATTTTAGTTTCATGAGGTATACGTAAGAAAAATTTTATATTGCATTGCATTTTTTGTGTGCTTAATATTTGGTGATCGGATTGAACTTGTGTGTTTATGTTGTTTTGTGTTGTGTCATTAGTTTCTGTTATAATTAATCACTTTTTCTGCGTTGTGAAGTTTACATTTTCTACGTCACTTTCCGCGCTACGTCCACGACAACTAATTCAGCTTTAGCCTAAAATCTTTTTTTACTCAATGATTAAATAGAGGTTGTGTTTCTGCGAGATTTTTTATATTTCCAAGATAAAAAATTATGTTTTAAAGAAACCATAAGTTAGCTGTTTTTATATTTATTTTTATAAAAATATATTTATTTTACGCACACTTTTTCATTTTTAAAATTGTGCCGACTAGCTTAAATATGTACATATGCACATATGTATGTATATGTTCCTGATATTTGAATTGGGCTAATAGTAAGATATAAGTTATTTACTTAGTCAGTCTTTCTAAATATCAATTGAATATTTATTAGTTCGAAATATTCTTAAAATTTAAGTAAAAAATTAATACCAAAATGTTACATACAATCTAATATGAAGAATAAATTTTTTATCATCCTATACACACACAACTTGCGATTAAAATGAAAGAATTTGTAAGTTAGACGGATTCGAATAGCAACGAAAAGACAAGGGCAAAAGTTTTATTTAATTTATTGAAATTTGGCTGACCATACAACGCTGTTTCGAGTATTGTCAAGTACTCATCATCTCATCAGTGGTCTTAGGAAATAATAGAGAAATTCTATTATTTCTTAATTAATTTATAGTCCGTATATAATTTGTTTAGATTGGTACTTGCCGTTCAAACTATTCAAATCCGTCTAACTTTTAAATAGTTTTTTTTTTTGGTCATAAAAACGCGTCACTCTTGGCAAGAAAAAATTAATATGAAAGAATTTTTGTTTTATGGATATGTTCTAGTTAATGTCATATATGTAATTATAATTTGGCGTACTCTTTTTTATTTTTTAAAATTTTAAGACTATACAAAGTCACATCTTTTCAAAATGTAAATTTGTAATTACTTCATTATAATCAACTTTTATTGTTACACTTAATGTGTCAATTTATATAAAAGTGTTCTTAGGGATGTACAAAGGTAAAAGAAACTATCATATGTAATGTATAAAGCAATGGCCGTCCATAAACGAATAAGGCAATTTTTATGCACAGAACTGTTGTATAAAAACACTATTTTTAATATACTCGTAAGTTTCAGTCTAAAATTTTGTTGTTGTTGTAGCCCAAGTGACAGGACAATACCCCTGTTGGGGTGGTTCTACAAGGTATTAGTGATAAACCTCTCCACTACACAAATATAACGTTCATTAACCACATTTTTTGCAATTAGATAGTAAAGAAGAAGCATCAATGGCTTAAGAGATATTTTATATTAATATATGGAATTCCAAATGTTTTCTAGTATTCATATATCATAATTGTTTGTGGAAGAATTTTTTACATTAAATGTGGCACAGATTTCTTTTATGTATTGGTTGCGCACGGGCATTTACAATTAGTGATCATCTTAGAATCAGGTTAAATAATACATCTAACTAATCCTGAATATGAGATTTAGTTTTATTTTAATGTTTATTTAATGTTTATTTCTTAAAAAGAATTCCAATTTAAGTTATTTTAAAAAAGACTAAATAGTGTATATAAATCCGCAATACTGCAAAAATAAAATCTTATCAAGTATATTTATGCACTGTCATATCTAAAACCATATGTTTCTTACGTTTTATTTACTTTGAATGTTGTTTTTTTTTTATTATTTTTTTTTTTTTATATAAAAACATGTCACAGTTACAAACCACATGCCTAAATGATTTGTAATGCTTTTTATGATGACTACAACGCTTAATATATATATGTATATATATATAGGTATATATTTGCTATTGATGTTTTCAGATGTATGATTCACTGTCAAGCGCAGCAAGCGATTAATATTTCACTTCAGTACGAGTATCTTGAAATGTTGCTTTTCATTCACAAATATATTTTCTGAGTGGTACACATAGCTTTCCGTAATACTTAAACAGTTGCAAACCGCATACAAGTCGAGCTGGTTTGTTTGATTTATTTTATATCTAATAAATGCGAATATTAGCAGTAAGCACTATTTAAATAAACGTTTGCCATTTCAGTATTTTGCAATATATATACATACAATATAGAAACCATTGAAAATATATATCTTTAGTGTAAATAGTTATATTATTTCTTAATTGTTGATTTGATTTGTGTGCAGATTGTGATCCCGATTTGAAACCTTCTGTTGCTGAGAATCTTGAGCATTTGGTTAATCGTTTGGAAAAGCTTGTTGAGAGGTTGGAACGTTCTGTGTCAACACGTGAATTGGAAATAGCAAATCAGACATTTGACTCAGTATTGGAGAAAAAACGAGAAAGTTTTGATTTGGAAACAGCGGATTTGCCACCAGCTCCAGTGGAGTCATTGTCACAGCAATTAACACCTCTCGCCGAAAACCTTAATCAGCGCATTGAACGTATTGAAACTACACTAAACAAAATCAACGATATCCACAGCAATAGCATTAGCGGCGCTAGTCTCACACACAACAGTGAATTACATAGAGAAGGTAGTCTCGAAAATATACCTACTGTACTCTACGACTATCAAACATCTAACGCTTTAGAACAAGAAGAAGTACCACTACCAGCACCACCCAGTATGAGTGTATTAGGCTTTCAGGATATTATAAATGGCCCATTGAGCCAATATTTGGCGCTTTCAGCTAGAATTGGTGGCGATGTAGCCAAACACGCCGAATTGGTAAAATTGGCTTTTGAGTAAGTAGTTGTATTGTGGATCACTCTTAAAACGAGTTAACTTTTTAAAATCTTTAATAAATTTTTCAGCGCCCAGTTGCAGTATGTCACCATCGCTTCGCAGTGTGCTAAGCCCAGTCAAGACAAACAAATGGATTTGTTGAAACCAACTTCAGTGCAAATTAGTGCTATACAAGATTATCGAGAAAAGAATCGCCCTTCACCGTACTTCAATCATTTGTCTGCTATAAGTGAAAGTATTCCTGCTTTGGGTTGGGTTTGTGTAGTATGTCGAGTTATTTTTTCACGTTAAACACAAGTCTTTAATGAAAATTATAAATTTTAGGCTCCAACTCCTGGACCTCATGTGAAAGAAATGAATGACGCTGGTCAATTCTTTACGAATCGTGTGCTCAAAGAGTGGAAGGAAAAAGATGTCTCACATGTTGAATGGGCACGTGCATGGATACAAACATTGACTGAACTGCAAGCTTACATTAAACAATATCATACAACTGGTCTTGTTTGGTCCGGTAAAGGTAGTGTACCAGCAGGTGGTGCCGCACCACCACCGCCACCGATGGGTGCTTGTCCTCCTCCACCACCGCCACCAGTATTTGATTTAGCGGCCATGTCGCTTGATGGTGGCGATGAACGCAGTGCGTTATTTGCACAAATTAATCAAGGAGAGGGTATCACTAAAAGTACGTTCAATTTTTTTTAGCTCTTTGCATTTAGTATATAAGTACTTTTAAATATATATTCACGTATACATATACCTATATACCTATATTTGGCATATATATTCACGTACTAGTTTTTTAGATTTGAAAAAGGTGACCGCTGATATGCAAACGCACAAGAATCCGACATTGCGTACTGGACCAGCACCATTTAAGACACCTACACAATTTGGTTCCATAGCTGGAGCTGCACCTGCATCAAATGCTGTAAAGGAACCTGTATTTACTCGTGATGGCAAGAAATGGATTATTGTATATTAGTTTTACATTTCTGTTGTTCACTGTTAATATATTTATTTCTTATATTTTTCACTCAAGGAACATCAAAATAAAAACACCGGCTTATTGGTAGAAAATGCTGAAATGAACAATGTTGTTTACATGTTCAAATGTGTAGGTTCCACTCTTACTGTCAAGGGCAAAGTGAACAACATTGTTATGGATTCATGCAAGAAATGCTCTCTGCTTTTTGATTCAGTAGTGGCATCAATTGAATTCGTTAATTGTCAGAGCGTACAAATGCAGGTTAGTTGAAAGAAGAAATATATTAATATATAGTAACATTTGTATCATGCGTAACATAAAAAATAATTATTATTAGTATCAGTATGTGCATTTCGTTAGACTTTAAATAGCAAAGTTCTAAAAAATTTAGTCCTAAAAAAAATTGTAAAAAAAAAAAATTAAATTAAATTTTTTCTTTGAAAAACAAAATATTTGTAAATATTTGATTTAATTAAATGTTTTATTACTTAATATTAAGGTTTAATTTAATATATATTTATTTGAACTTATTTTACAATTAATAATTATATATTGATTCATCGAATGTACTTTAATCGCTAGAAAATATCAGACTAAAAAAACCTGAAAAAATCATTACAGTATAAAATAGTTTATTTATAGTATCTATTAAATAATAATGTATTTATTTAATAAAAAAAATTTCAGACTTTGGGCTTCGTACCCACAATTTCAATTGATAAAACTGATGGTTGCCAAATGTATTTGAGTAAAGATTCACTAGGTGTGGAAATTGTAAACTCAAAATCTTCTGAGATGAACGTTATGCTTCCTGACGCCAATGCAGACTATGTAAGTTATATAAAACATATTTAGAAACAAAAAGTTCTATTTCAAATTTACTTTTTTGCAGACTGAGTTGGCATTGCCTGAACAGTTTAAGACAACTATTACAGGAAAAACTCTTAAGACTGTTTGTGTTGATAGTCTTGGTTAAACTCTTCTAACATTATACAGAATGAAAGAACAAGCAAAAGTATATATATAAAAGTTGAAATATTACAAAAATTATTCAGAAAATCAATTACAAAAATAACCAAAATCAAACTTCGACATTTATAATATACAATATGAAACAAATGCATAGCTACAATGAATTGTACTCTTACTGATGCGCAATTAGCCAACCATACTTTTTGATATCATTATTATAAAATACTTTAAAAACAAAACTAAAACAAAAATTTTAAATGAAACTGAAAAGTAAATAAATTAATTATAAACAATATTTATGATTTGCATTAAAGTTTATTATGAACACTTTAACATATAATTAAATATTTTATATATTAAGTTTCCACAATTATAAAAATATCTTAATAGAATCATTTTAAATTTATTATCTATTGTATTATTTACTGTTAATATCACATTTGTGTTTTGTGTTGAATGTAAACGTATTTTGTCCCATTTTTGGTTTTTTGATAAATGAAAATTTTTATAATTTATTAAATATTATAAATTGTTCACGTTCGATGATTTAAAGATTATATTTACAAAAATTGAATAAGAACTTCTTTAAACTTAATAAATTCGTCATTGTTTGAAAAATTTGAAATATTTTTAAATAAAAAATTTTATATTTTCTTAACATAATCTTATGAATAATTTTCATACTAAAAATGGTAATTTATTTATATACATATATTCTACTTTTTAAAGTTTCTAGTAAATCGATTTTTTAAAACACATTTTTAAAAACAATTTAATTACTAAATATGTAATAAACTAAAAGAAATTAAATAAAAGAGCGTTTTGTCTTACAAATGTTATCGTGTTTTCCTCTGGTGAACTTTGAATTGTAAACTTGAATTTTAAAATATGTTTTGCATATGTTTTAAAACATTATTTAAGGCTATATAAATTTATGTAAACTATATATACTTTTTATATATATTCATTTTTAATTTGGTGTTAATCCTTATAAAGAATAATTGATTTATAGTTGCTAAAGTCCGACGTTGATTTTAAAATCGGCACATGTCAATATCGTGCCTATGTTGAGACTTAAGTTTCAACAAAAATGATCGAATAATTGTTAATTATTTAGTACATTACAATTATAGACTATTATATGGTATATATAATAGGCATAACCAGTAAGTCCTTCAACTTAGTAGCTTGTACTGAATGGTGAAAACGGCTGTTTTCATTCACATAAATTAGTTAATTGTAACGTACATTGCCAAAAAATAATGTTGAGCAATAAATGTTCCCTAAAGTGTTCAATTCTGATAAACTACGCCAATATTGTTGTTCAATATTTATTTGCTAATTGTATTTTTGTCACATTTTTGGGTTTACGAATTTTCGTTAATAGGTATATGTAGTTATTCGATAAAGACAATATTTAATTAAGCATATATATCGTTTACGTTAAGGAGAACTCCAATTGAATCCTTTTTTGTTCACATTCAAGTTTTAAGAACGCGTGCTGCTCCAATTTTTGTTTTTTTTTTTTTGCTGTAGGCGGAAAGCATCGAAGACCACAGTGTGAAACTTGAACCCACTAAAACCAACTCTTAGGAATGAATGGAGAAGATTTCAACAGCATTGGGGAAATTTTATTCCAGTAATCAGGGAAAAAAGATGTGAACAGATAGTCTTAATACCTAGCGAGCTAGGTTCATCTAAGCCAGAAAACAAGAGCATAAATTAAGGAGGTAGGTGAAGGGAGTGGGATTAAAGCGCATACGCGCGGGTGATTGCTGCTCCGATCGACTAAAGAATCAGTATTAAAGGTAAAGCTTCTTTTTTTCCGTCGTTTCCAAAAATAAACAAAAATTGAAAGTCAAAATCGGGTTGCACATCGACAAAAAAAGTGAAATAGCACGCGCTCTCTTGTATTAAGCATTTAATAAATTAATAATGTAATAATTTATTTAATTAACCATTTAACAATGAAATAATATGTAATGTGCATAATTATTTATTCCCATTAATGGGCGTTTTAATTATCTAGAGCTTCAGCATTTCGCCAATGGGTTCTATGAAAGTAGCCCTTTTGGTTTTGAAACAGACTCATCTAATGAGTGCTGTTGCTTCACTATAGAATTATTGTTTATTGACCTGTTGTTTATTGTTTATTGTTATTGATCTGTCAGCTTTAGATGTTAAAAGCTTTTCTCTTATATTCTTTTAATCACAATGTGTGCACGTAAGTTGAAATTGTAGAAGTGAAAACATTTAAAAATTTTCGAATTAATTTTTTGGAGATCCATATAATTTTTTATCTCTGTTTCTAATGTGTTTACCAGAAATACATTGGAAAGATATTTTATATCCATATTTGTACTACATATAACATTTGAATGGAAAACAATGAAAGTTCATTTAGCGATTTGGTTTTTTATATTTAAATTTTGTGCTATAAGATATATATATATGTATAATTAAACAAGTTTATATTGTAGTTTTCTTTGAACTTTTAATTTCATTTGTCTTTTTTTTTGTCCACATATCCAAAATCGTCATATAATGTTCACTTCTAACAGTTTAAAGTAAGCAGCAATAGTTTAAGTTCTTTCTTAGTCTTTTGATCTGGAGTAATATATCTGGTAACTAATCTTTGATTCAAGCTTTCCTGAGAATCGCAAGGTAAAGTGGAAAAAAATTGTTCAAAATTGTTTCGGCTGTATTCATATTAGTCCCCATTATGCGCTCTCAGTATCAGTATGTGCTTTCTTTACTTCGGAGACTTGATCAGCACATACAGTTCATTAACTTAATATGCTGCTATACAATTTATATCATATTCTGCAAGTACTTAACTATATCATATTGATATAGCCAACGTTCAGAGCGACGTACCCAATTATGATTATTTGGAACCCATGGATGAGGATTGGTCATAACCAATAGTGTTTTTGCATAAAGTTCTGAGCGTTGTAGTCCATTGTAAACGTAATTTCCCGTGACTACTATTATCTCGGGCTGAACCAACTTCATTTCTTTGCAAAGAGCTTCCACCAATAAATCTCGCATTGGATATTTTATTTCAAACTAAATGTTTATATATTGATTAAAATAGTATATAGAAGAATTTGTAAGCCTATAGTTACCGGTAATACACACGGTTCAATAGTTCGGCCATATTCATTAAAGAATAGCAATGGACAAAACGTATGTACAAAACATTGTTCAGAGAATGTATCCAAGGAACCTGCTATTTTATCCATTAGACCCCAGAAACGTACACCACTGGGTTCGTTTATGTGGCAATTAAGTCCAAGAACAGGATGCTTAGGGTGTAAACGGTTGGGTTGCTTAACTTCACCACAAAGTTTCATCATATCGCGCACAGTTGACACATTGCCAAAAGGAACCTGGAGAATTAAAATTTAAAAATGAGCATACGATGGTTATTTATTAGTAAATTTTTTTTACCCCTGTTTGCGCCATACCATTCTGTTCGGGATGTACGGCCAAAAATACTACACGTTTGGGTCTATCGAGATACTTGCGTAAATACTCACAATGAAGATCAGCTGCATATTCAACAGGATTATAAATATGCGTTATGTCTTCAATGGGTGCTCGATAATGGCGCAATTTCTCATTTAGTTCCTTTTCAATTTCATAGAACTGCTGCCATAATGGCACTTCAGGTTCAGGTGATGGAGGCCTTGGAGCTTTCGAAACCGCCTTAGTATCTTTAGATTCATCATTACTGCTGATGTCTTCTACTGTTGTCACTTTACGACTTTTATGCATCTTAAATGAGTCCTGGGTGGGTGGTTAATATTCACAAACTTCAAAATTTTTCTTCTTACAGATTTAAGCGTACCAATGATGGTCTTGCGATCTCAAGTAAGCAAATTAAAATTATGTAACCGATCAGAAGAATTTGAATTTTAAAATGAGCTTAAAAAATATTTATTTAATTTACTTTAAATATACATATGTATATACAAGCAATTCATGTAAAACTTTGTGAAAAATTTATTTTTTAAATTGGAAAGTAAAAATAATTATAAATTCCCTGTGTTTTAGATACTCTTGTTAAACATGCATGTATATTGCCTCAAAAGGATTGAGTTACAGCGTTCAGTCCGGTGCATAGTTGTGCGATAATGTGCGATCACTATTTAATAATGCGAGCCCCTGGAAGCGAGTACTCAAAGCAACATGTCTGATTGCATTTAACATAGAAAATGTCAGCGCAATCCTTGTCGTCCTCAATCCAAGTTATCGCACAGCCTCCACGTGGCACCCTTGGATAGTTATCTGGCACCCGCTTGGTAATAAACTAATAGTGTACAGCGAGTGCTATCCTCAGAACCTTAAATTAGGGTTGTGCACAGAGTTTGGCACCCATCACGTAAAATCAGCCGCCAATGAAGGACGCAAGCATGCTTCGGAACTGTAAACCGATTAACGTTAACGACCAATGCAAACGCTTAAAGGACAATGATTTACAGATATGCACCTTCTATAAGGAAGGTACCTTTATTTAACTGGCAGAAGCCCTCATAACAGCAAATTTCGGGAGCCCTATAAGGGATCACGTTTACGATTCAATGTCCGAGCTCGGTATCCCGGCAAAGTTAATACGACTCTGCAGAATGACGATGAGAAGTACCCGTAGCTCCGTCAAGGTAGGATCGAGACTCACCGAATCTTTTGATTCCGTGCGAGGCTTCAGACAAAGTGATCCCTTATTATGTGATCTTTTCAATTTCGTCATGGAAGCCATCATGCGCAGGGCAGGTGTTCATTGTAATGGAACAATATTTTGCAAATGTGTGTAGCTTCTTGCTTATGCCGATAATATTGGCATCAATAGGCGTAGCAAGCGTGATGTTAAAGCTGCTTTTACTGCTATCGAAAAGGAATCTGCGAGAATGGGCTAAGCGGTAAATGAGGTCAAAACGAAGTACATGTCCGCTATTGATAGAAATGTGCGTCGCTTGGATGGCGAGCTAGAGGCTGACGACTCTACTTTCGAATCTGTCAAGGATTTTATCTACCTTGGTACCACCGTAAGGAACTACAATGATGTCAGCCTGGAGATCAGATGAAGAATCACCATTGCTAATAGATGCTACTATGAGCTCAGTAGGCAATTGGGATGTAGAGATCTTTCTCTCTCAATAAACGAAACTTACGCTTTATAGGTCGCTCATCTTTTCCATGTTTCTGTATGGCGCAGAAGCATGAATGTTATCATAGAATGATGAAGCAGCACTAGGAGTACTCGAGAGAAAAGTTCTTCGTAAAATCTTGGGTCCTCTACAAGTTGGAGACGACTACTGCATACGAATGAACCACGACCTGTACGAGCTTTATCACGACATTGATATAATTCAGTGAATTAACATCCAGAGGCTTCGCTGGCTTGGTCATATAGTGAAAACGGATGCAGAAGCATGACTTTCAAACTATATTATACATTTCTATTGTATTATCTCTTATTAAAAAACTTTTCCATTATAGTAAATTTATCGTTCTGCAAATTGCTTCGTCTGTTATTTAATCCTGTCTCCCAAGTAATTCAGAATAGGGGAATTCTATTCTAGGAAGAAATAAATTTTGGGATAAGCTTATTCCCTGAGTATATTTAGAATAGGGTTCCATATCTCTATTATTTTTGCTTTTTCACTCACATTTATAATAAACCGGATGACAGTTTTTTAATAGGATAAGTAGATATAATAATAAGTCGTTTACATTTATCGTTATCTTAAAGTCAACTTGATTCGGAGTTGAGTTTTGGGGAGCGATGACCAGAAAGTGAGTCATGCAGACGATATGAAACCCACACTATTACAACGATTTATAAAAGTAGAATTTATATGTTTGTATATGGGATTTATAAGATAGTAAGCCCTATATAAGTGTGTGGCACAGAAGTCCTCACTGTCATGAATTTTTTCTGCGTACATAAGTGTAAGCAGTTGTCAATGCAATACCTAAGATATTAGTCTCGTAGCTATTTAATAATGAAGTTATGAACAAAAGTACTACACCGAACTGGTATTTGACGATTTAGTAATTTTAAAAATACTTTGTTTTAATATCTTAATAGGATTGAACGAGTCTTGGTCTTCAACAACTTTAGTTAACAGAACTATTTTGATATGTTATTATTTTAACTTGCTTTGTTGGCGTATTTGTTAGACCCCTGGTGCGATAGGTGAACTTTGATTAGCCATCCGTGCTGACATAGAACTTGTCTAACTGCGAACGAGACGTAGATCCTGTTGCGCCTAGAACCGTTCTAACGATATAATCATCTGCAGCCAATTTTTTATGTAATGTACATAAACATGTATTTTATTTAAATCAGTTTTTAATAACACAATAAAATTATTCGGCGGAATATATTTTAACAGTATACAGCATTTTCGATTGTTAGTCGAGCAATAGATATTTATAGGAATGACCACAAGATTATTTTCCATTTAAAAAAATTCGTAATAAATATATGTAGACTTTAATTACAATATTGAACATAAAAATAAAATGCGAAATTAAATATAATTTTGAAATCGTATGGTAGATACTTAATAATTAAATTAATAATTGAAATTCATAATACAAATTGCAAATTGCAGTCGAATGTAGCTCACATCCATCATCAGCAATGCAAATTCAAAAAATATTAATTTGTTTTCCATTTTCCAGAAATGTGGACTCAATTATATCAGCTGATCTTTATAATTTTTTATACTCAATGCGTTCAACTTTAACTTCATCGCCAATGAGCTGATATACGTACGTTACAACTGTAGAGCTTTGTATGTCCATTAGTACAAAAGATGGTATTACGCGAGTGTCCATAGGATTAAACGCACCTGTCGCTGAGCCTGGATTGATATAAAACTTATTACCGTGTTCATACGCTTCGAATTTATATGTATGTCCTGATATCAATATATCAACATCTAACTGACGTTGAATTAATGCTAAAGTTTCTGGATCGCCACGCGGCACCACTTGATGACCATGGCACAGCCCAATACGAAATTGACCAACCGTCACAACTTTCTGCTCTGGATAACTGAGATTTTCATCGAAATCACCACGTACAATATGTACGTCATTGGCTAAAGTCTTTAAGTAATCGTATGACTCCTTCGTACATAAATTTCCGGTGCATAGTATATGATGTATACGACCTGGCACAAGTAATTTCTTAAATTTTGCTGGTAAACTACTGCAGCGATGGGGTATATGTAAATCACCAAGTACAAGCACAAGCATTTTTTAACGTTATGTCAGTTTAGTTCTCGATTATAATAAAAATATAACTTTTAAAAATTCTATTTAATATGTTTTGAGAATAAACGCCCAACAATCAAGTTTAGAATCAGCTGCTTTTGACATATGTTAAGCCAAGCAATCTAAAATTGCAATGGGTGTGTTCAATTTAAGACTTTAATAAAATTCTTATGTTTAAACTAGTACTAACATCCATTTTGCACGAAAAATTGATATGAAACTTTATATAAAGAATTATTTTTCATTATTTTTCAAATATGTTAAATGCTTTTCTTTGACATAGTGTTTTTTGTTGAGTACAATATGAAATATTAAAATTGTAAACACTTAAAATTAATTAATTTAAATAAAAGAAAACAAAATGAATATTAGAAAGGCAATGGCGAGCATTTTTATCTTTTTAAATTATTGTTATTAGTTCAAATTTATTAGCAAATGAAATGCTTATATGAATTTAACGGATGACTAGAATTTTGCAACATGTTTCCAATGAACATTCATTCAATAAAACCTAATTCTGAAGATTTCAAGAGCTTTATTTTTTCTTCACATGTTTTTTTTGCATATGTCGCAACATTATTATAAATATAAACACTTTGCATAAGTTTGTATGTTAGTAATTTTATTAAAATATATTTGAAAAACTGTTCAACACGTGTGGATAAAATACAAAAAAATTTAAATATGTAAAATTTATTATAATAATAATTGTATTAAAATATATTCGAAAATATAGTCATTATTACTTACATAATAAATTAAACTCTTTTCAACTCTTTTTAAACTTATCCTTTACACAATTTGTTGAGTACAATTTGGTACAAAGTAGGCAAAAACTCCCATTCCTATTTGATTCAGAATAAGGAATTTTTGAATAGGGAATAGGGGGAAAAACTGTTAATTCCATTTGATTCAGAATAGGGGTGTTTATGTTAACTACCATGTTTGTTGTAAGGATGATTAAAAATTGTTCAGAAGGGTGGGATGAGGATAGTGGTTAAGTAGAGGTAAATCACAGGTAAATCACATGTCAACAATTTTGATGATTTACAAAAAAGTGATTTTTTATTGAATGAAATGTATGTAGTTGATATTTAAATAAACTGGGATAAATAAATTTTCTTGGTTTTTGCGCATGGTTGGATGTGAAATTTTAAGAAATCTTTCAAATTTGTTCGTGTTGGCATGCACTGAATGCACCTTGTAAACATTTATAAGGAAAACATATGTTTTAAATGATAGCAAATTTTCAAAAGTAAACGAACTATCTCTGGTAGGGCTTGCAATTGCTAGGTGAAACTGGATGAACATATTCTATTAACTGTACATATTCAACAAGAACACTTAAAGTACTAATTTTTAAATAAATAATTGAATTTGTTTAAAATTTAAATTGTTTTGATGTCAATCTGTCAGCATTAGACTTTCGAAAGTGGAATGTTGCCTTTTCTCGCAGCAAAGTGGCAGGCAGAATGCAGCTATTTTGATCTGACTACTTTAAAACATATAAGTTAATTGCATATCTTACATTTCATAGTGTAACTAGAACATTGGAAATGAAATATATATCGAATTTGGTCAATTTTGTGTGTGCATTTGAGTTGGACGACTATGAGAAAAGATGGACGACTATGAGAAAAGATGGACGACTATGAGAAACAAAGTTGCAGTTGAAGCACACGTTCGGGATGGATGACAAGTAACTGTTCAGCACGTGGTTATGTTCTCATCGCAATTAGAGGACAGTGCCTGTTGCATAATGAACACTTCTTTCATCTCTAGAGATATTAGGCGGAGGCATTATTGTTAAATAACTGTGATCTCAAAGAAAATTCTGCCTCACCATGGATGACGAAAAGCTTATACTGATATTTAACCTTATTGATGTTATCTTCATCGTAATAGGTGTCAATTGTATATGTATGTAATGTATGTTATAAAAGGAGATATTGTCTGGTTGTGCTTCTTAATGAGGGCCATGTTAGATTCCGCATAAAGGTGGTTAAATCGCAACATGACGTTATGATTTGAAGTATAGTTTTTTTTAATATAATTAATATGCGTTTTATAATATCGCGTGGCTGTCCAATTAAGAAAAAATTAAGCTACTATATAATAATAATAAACGCAATTAATGTTTCACCTCGGAAATTTAATATTTTTTTTGAATTTAATGATCCTCCACTTTCGTCTTCTGATGGAACGCAAGAACACTTCATTCTGCTATTGTGTTACTAAGGTCGTTGTTCGAGATCGTTAATACTCCTTTTTATTTATGATTATTGATAAACAAATGGAGTATAGCTCTGAAATAATTTAAATTTGTAAAAATCTTAAACCTGTCCGAAGTATTTCAAGACCTTAATGTTTCAATTATTTTATTTTGTTCAGAAGATTAATTTTGATTATACACCCAACTATATACATTGGAAAGATACGTTTCAATGAAACCATGTAAAAAACGAATTAAATACAGAAATGCTGCTTACAGTAAAATAAAATTAATGGCAGTAGAGCTTTGATGTGGTTAGCTGTAGTACTATCATAAAACCAGTGACGATTCAAAAACCAAGTTATGTAGTGCGGTTCGGACTGCCTTTTGACCTTCTGGATTATGAAGTATTTCTTATGAAGTATTTTCTTACCAATAACGTATTTCAGCATCGCAACGATTTCCTGTAGAATGTATTCTTAAGGTGAGATCTGCTATTTAATAGCATTACATGAACACCGTGGGTAATCCAGCAGACTGTGCCATAAGAGGTCTAACCTTTCAGCAGTTCAATAATCATAACGTATGTGGAATTTCCGGTGCGGATGCAGTATTCAGAAGAAGTTTGACAGAAGTTGATTTAGATTTTTTGTTGTCAAACTTATACAGGGTGGCTGATGAAAATTGCAACAAAGTAAAACGCTCTATTTTGTTTATTTTTGGTAAATTTTGAATTTGCCAAAATGTTAAAAATGTCCAATTAACAAACATGCAGGTGTCGCAATTATTAAATTGCTCAACTTTGCTTACAGTTCTATTTGCGAAGACTGCCTGAACTCAATAATTTCCTTAATAAAACGTTTCTGCGATGTATGCAGAAAATTGCATTTTGTATAAATTGAGTCATATTAACAAATTGCATTATTTTAGGGTATCTGGTCAAAACTAGATACACAATATGTTACAACACTCTACTGAAAGTGTGGTTCTTCATTTAGTGAACTAATTTTCAAGATACTTAAGAGATAGGTATGTACCTACGGCTTGGCGGGAAGTTAGGGTAGTTTTTAATCTGAAAGCGGGATAGCTTAATCACTTCTCTGTAAAAGATTATACCCCAATTAGTCTCTCCTCGTTTATTTTGAAATCATTAAAGAGACTTATCGACTTGTGTATTAGAGGAAAGACCAGCATCCGCACAATGGACATTGCACAACATTCATACCGTAAAGGTATGTCGGTGGAAAGTCATCTCCATGAAGTGGTTGGCATCTTTAACACGTTTTGTATGAAATTACAAAAACAACTACCTTATATGAAAAATGTATTTGAGATTGTCTTGGGTATCTCCGGAGGAATCAATAGTACGTCTCAAGAAGACTTAAATATAATATTACATGTCCTACCAACATGGGAGTTTATTCAAAACTGTGTTGCCAAAATTGCTCTCTGGCTCTGAGAGTCTAAGATGTGAAAACCAACTAATTATGGACACCGTACAATTTTGGAGGAGATGAAAAGGGTCGTGGCTCAGTCAAGACGGATGTAGATTATGCTACAGACATGACACCAATACTAGACGGATGCACCAGAACTCCTATTCTCTGTACAACCAGAAATAGCTGGGAGCTGGAATCTATGGCAGGTAACACTGGAGTTACCATTTACACAGATGGTACTGATGCAGGGATCTTAAGTAAGGCAGTCCTACCGACTCCCTGATACTTGCAGCGTCTTTCAGGCCGATATAAATGCTATTGAAAAAGCGGCCAATCTTATACAACTAATTACAATTTTGTCGATAGTCAGAGAGCACTGAAAGCAATTGAATCCAAATCGGTATGGGAACTTTCAATTGCTGAAAGCAATTGAATCCGAAACGGTAGGTCTCAATAACCACAATAACAATGAAACCTTTTGACAAGTGAGGTAAGAGCTCTAAATCAGTATCACTTACGAGCATTATGTTTCTATCACGTAACTTGGTTTAACAGACCAAAGCTTAGGATATGTTTTCTATTGTATATGAAGTAGAATTCGTGAAAAGCGTATTGATGATTGAGCATTAGTTCATTTTCTATTATATAGTAAACAATTGCAGTAATAATGATAAAACAGTACCTTGGCGAGGGTAGAAGAAAAGCTAGAAAAGCAATTCTACAAACTAGAAATGTCAACGATTTTGCATCTCACAGGTGAGGCTTTCGATGTTTTATCCCAACTATAAGAAAAACCTGCGCTATCAAGTTTAAGTCGTATAAGCTACACCAAAGCAAGAAGTAATCGTCGGTATATGCTATGTAGCAGTGACGACACCCTAACATCCTAACAACACCCATATAGATATAATATTTAACTTATATATGTATGTATTTAAATTAATAATTTAATTGATTTAATATGTTATTTTGTTAATGAATTGTTAATATTATATTGTGAATATATTGTTGTAAAAATGTAATATAGTTATTATTATTAAAACATCCGCACACCCTTCTAGATAGGGCACGCATCGCCATTGGCGCACAGTTATATTTTCGTGACGAAATGAGATTATTCGTATGCCCAAAAAAAACACCTTATATGTTTCTATTATAGTTTCGTCAAAATATCACTGTCATATATTTCGCAAAAGTATTTGATCTTTCAATAATTTTTATTATTATTTTCATACTCCATTTGGAGCATAAGAAATCTATAAAAGTTTTCCACTGGTTTCTATTTTTGCTATTGCTCTCAAGTCGTTAAATAATTTGCTCGTCTCCTCTTGAACTGTCCTTCTCCAGGCCATTGCTGGTCTGCCTCTGCGCCTCTGCCTAATCCCCTCGGGGTTCCAAGTAAGTACAGCATGCGCGATATCTTCATAAGGCGAAGCGAAGTGTGGCAGGTTTAGAGGTCACAGGCTAGCAAATAATCATACTGGTAAGGCAGCAGCCCTGTCACCAAGCTATGAGAGTTAAAGGTTGATTCCCTATAATTTTCGATCTCTAAATCATATCAATATGTCAAAAAGAGAACAAACCGGCTGATCTTTCAATTACCAATTTACAATTTACAGTTTTTTGGAAGCGAATTTGAACCTACGTACATATCTAGGTTACTGTTTCGATACGAGTATTACAAAAATATGTATTTATTACTACAATTTGATGCAAAACCCACTTTGATGCAAAAAGGATTGACAATGGAATTGAGCTTGTAAACAGAAACTTTTAATTAAAATTTAATTTGACGTAATGCAAAATTTATTTCTGGCACACATTTCCAACGTTGTAAATTTATATGAGAATTTAATTTATAAATTTTATGAGAAAAAAGCTTAATTTCCCTTGAGCAACTCTAAAACAAATATGAAAGTTGTGAAAAGTTTTCTTAATGATAATCATTAAGGAAAGGCATTCGAAGGAAGCAAATACTCAACATTTTATGACTGCAAGGGCACACAGAGGCAGTCACATAAGCACGACAGATGCGGATGTGGATGCGGATGCGGATGCGGATGTCTTCACATACGTTTTAACCAAGCGAAATATGAAATGGGAGTTAACGGTAATAAGTTGTCATATCCGCTGCCAAGGATTCAATGAAAATAAAATCTTGTGCTGACATTTTTTCCCTGTGTGTCCTTTTTTCTCCAAATACGCGCAGTAGCCAAATTCGTCGTTCTAAATTTCCAAATATACACAAATCATTAACAAATTTGCTCGCCTATCGGTTGGGAAAATCGGTTTACGAATCCAATAACAACTATTTCAAGTACGTTTAGCCCTGCTAACAACAATAACAATTTTCCTTAAATAATTAACCGTTGTGGGTTGGTTGTGGGCTTTTCGATGGCTGCCTAGCGGTACATAAAAATTAATGCGAAATTACAACTGGCAGCACTATTTGAACAGAGCTATGTGAATAGTAAATGAGTTCGTTTCCCTTTTGAAGGACATAAACCACATAAACAACATAAACATTGTATTCTTCACACATTCTGAATTTCTGATCAGGCTTGTTGCAAAATTGCCAAGACGGCAGTGGACTTCCCAACACTAAAAAAGGCACATATAAAATAAGATAATTTGTTTTTGTGATATTTGGATTTACTTGCCTTATCCTTGTGGCACTGAAGTACTTGTAAAAAAAGCCATAAAGCCAAAACACTATCATCGCTCCATCGTTTTCTGGGCTGACTTTTGGTTTCGTTTTCCATACATTACATATCTTGTAACTTTTTTAGGGCTTCTAGGCGCTTCAAAGTGTTCAGCATAATTCAAAAAGAGATACGAGTATCACTGAAAACAGCAAAAACCTAATGGAAAGATGCAGTGACTGACTGTACGCAGTGCTTTAGTATGCGTAGCCTCCATACGTTTATGCTGTTTTCTTCTATTGATTTAGTAAACTTAAATTATTTGATATTTTAGATACTGTCGATACTTACGAGTAGCTTAAAGCTGTAAGCGAAACATCATGCATATATATATATGTATATATGAATGATTAGTACGAATAAGACATGCATATACTAAAGCTGCTCCGACTTAATTGTCCAGCATAATTCTTATATGTTCCTACTCCAACCTGATATTAAAAGTATATGAGTAGTATTTTTATAAATGTAGATCAAATAAGCCAACAATCTCAAAAAAAAACTCCAGTACGATTATATCCTGCCACGAAACATCAGTGGTAACTGCAATACTAGTTTCATTTTTGAAACAAATACGGTCTAACTGTTACTTTTCACGTGCCGTCCAAACATTGACACTTGAATGAGGTATTGCTTGGCAAATCACTACGGAAAGCTACACAGTTCCACATAGAAAAAAATATCAACTTTTATTATAAGGTAGGTAGATTGAAGTGGCGGCCTTGTTTCCAAAAAAGACCACCTAATCTCAAGTAATGGCCCATTGTGGTATCAGAGGAATAGCATTGGTTGGTACTTATATTGACTAGGTGATCAGTATATGAACAACGCAGAGAAAGGTGATGGTTTCCCCATTAGGCTAAGGTATACCATCCTGACAGTTCTATGAATCTGGTTAGGTCCCTAATATTGTAGGATGACAACTCAATGCAGCGAGGCCATGCGAAGATTGGTACAGGTCCTTTTGGGAACAAGTTCTCAGAGCCAGACCAGTGGCGAAGATTGGTACAGGTCCTTTTGGGAACAAGTTTTCAGAGCCAGACCAGTGGTAAACAAGAGCTAGGCAGAATGTTCTTTGAAGCCTGTACTTTGAGAGTTTTAACGGGAATGAGGCAGCTACAGACTTGGCCTGGAGCCGTTTATACGCAAGTGTCACCCCAGTGCTACCGTGCCAGAAGACAGCTAGGTTCAGAAACCTGTAGTCACCAGCTCATGGCAATCAAACAAAAAAGATGGTATAAGACGTGACCAAGGACGAAGCGGTCGTTACCAGAGGATACTGGAGTCCCTGAAGAGGACAGCATCTCGTAAGGGGGTTATAGATCATTTGGTATTGTCCAGAGTGCACTATATGGAAGCGATCTAAATTACATCCCTATTATAAGACTAATAATGAATCCGTTTGGGCTGCGTTCTGCGCATTACATGAAATTTAAGATGAATTTAATGGAAGTATGGAGCTTATTATTTGTATTGGTAATAAAAGTTTTGGGTTAGACGATAGTGCTTATAACAGAAAAGAAAAACATTTGACAGTGTGCAATATACTTCATAAAGATTTACATTCAAAGCATAAAAATTTTGCAGATTAAACTTTAAAATATCTTGAAACGAATCTATGGAGAAATCATGGAAAAATCGTCTATGAGTGATGCAGCTCAGTTCTGATTAAATGACTTCGAAAATAACTAAAATAATCATCTTTGGAGAGAAAAAAATCAAAGTATTGTTTATGAAACACGTGCACATCCACGAAAATGATCAGTATGGAGCGGTTTATGTTCTAGAAGAGGCTTTGTTGAAGATGACATGACAATTAAAGTAAACGTTATTCGTGTTGTTGGTGAAATAAACAAATATGTATGAATAAGTTTGTGTGTTTAACATAAAATCATAATTGAATAAAAATATTAAACCAATATTTAAAATAAATTATCTTTAGCCCTTCCCGTTATATTTTATATAATAAAACAAATATTTAATTCTAATTTGACCACCCGTACTACCAGCTAAACTTTTATGTGGTGACTTGAAAATAGCAATGGAATGTATAAAATATTGTACATGTCTCCGAAGTAGACGACCTAGGAACTCCGAAGAAAATAAAACTTGCATACATTGATGTCACTAATTGTTAACCAGAGATACAATATTATGGCAGATATGGTGGCAGCATTTTAGTTTAAGAAACTATTAAAAAGTTTCTTATTAACTGTAATTGAATGCAGCAACGTGCAGTTCATTTTACACCTACCATCACTGTCATATCGTCGCATATGCAATCAATTATGCAGCAAATTCATTAGTTCTTCCCCTAAACCATCCATCAACACACCCACTGCCATGTCCAGTGCTCAACATTTTAAAACACCAGAAAGCTGTTAAAGTTGTCAAAAGCACTGACCGCCGCTGCTTTGGATTCATTGTGAGGTTTAATAAGTGCCAAACAATAGAATCCGTATTATACATTATATATGGACAAAAGGGTGGTTTACACAAATGGGGGAGAAGTAGGTTTGCGTATTGGCGCGTTCCGAATTCATGAATAATTTGTATGCTTAATCAAGTGCTACTCCAATTTTTATTATAATTTGGGATGAACATATTCATCAGCTAATTTTTAATAATATTATATTAAATAATTATATGAAGACATTTTACTGACGGTACAGCAATAATAAATAATTTGTTATTCATACGCATAAAATATAACTATAGATACACTGAAACAAAACTTTTGAAGTTTGACATTTTTTATTTTTGCGATGTAAATGAAAAGCAGTAGTACCTCAATACTCTCCGAAAGATGTGCGGTTCATATAATATACGAGTAATAATTATCATTGCCCTTGTACTACTTTAAATGTTAAATTTTAATGAATCTTTCCTAAATCTCTTCAATTAGAAAAAGTGAAAGTTTGAAAGTAGGCTTTTTGGGTTTGAGTCCAAAAAGTCTACTTGAGCTCTAATAATGGATCATAGGAGTAGCATTGATACATACATAGCATTTAGCATACATACAGCTAATTCCCAAAAAGGAAACGATTCTCTCATTATGTAAAGGAAAACCAACCTGGCAGTTCTATAAACTTGGTCAGGTCCCTAACATTACAGGATGACAGCTTAGTCAGGTCGGTAAGCAAAAGTCATCCGAAGATATATTACTATACTATATTACTATAGTTACATACTATATATACCATATGTAGTTTATCATGAAGTATATTATGTAGTTTAACTATCTTGCTATTACGAATACCTAACAAAACATAAAATACTGTGCACAGTGATCATCAGATGAAATTCACATGTATTATGTTACAATAATTATTCCTAAAAATTATTTAAAAAGGATACGTAATATTCTAGATTTAAGATTTTGCACTGTCATTTGCTTTGGTTTATCTTTGTAGGTCATTGCGTTCGTGTTTGATCAGAAGATATGCAGTTACTGAAAGAGACATGTAGACGATATCATGATTGCAGCGAAATCATTTACTTAATTACTATTCAGCTCGCCCTATACAAATAGTAAGAATTCTTTACTTTATGAACTGAGAAAACCAGTTACAGTTGCCATAATATAATGGCTGAGTTTCGTTATTGCAACTAAATGACTTAAGAAGGGATAGCGGGACGTTCTTCTTTTCCCTTTTCCTTATAATAACATATTAAAACGAATATGGGTACTGTGTATTCCACTCATAAGATAAGGACATTATACTATCATTATACTAACATTGTACTAGACACTAACAAGTTTCGGATAAGATCTTCTTAGTTTATGATAAACTTCATATTAGGAATAGGAATAAACAGGGTAACAGCTCTCAACGGAACGGAGCACTGCAGCCATTGTTGATCTTTTGTGTTGCAACAGATCCTAACCGAACAGAAGACATTCCGTTTTACGAGTAAAAGCCATCATATCGGCCGTTGAGGACCTCCTAATGTCAGAAGGGGAGAGTAGTTTTCGGCCCAGTGACCTTCTTCTGGCCCAGATCAAGGCTGGTCTGGAGATCTCGTTTGCTTCTAAGCAAAGTGGACAATCTATCTCTTCGAACAGACCCATTTTGTAAAAGTGATGGTGTAGTCCCGTTAAATATCCCACCAGCAACCTCGATTCTGTTCTGCTAAAGAAGGATGCTTTAGTAAGTAGTCTTATGGTTATTTGGAATGTCGCTGCAACCGATTTTAATAAGAATTTGATTTAAATAAGAATACGAATTTTGGCTAATAAAAATAATGTTTTTATGACTAAGAAACACAAGTAGTTATCAAATAAGCTTTACAGCCGAAATGATAATACTTCCGTACTATCGTATATGCTGGTGGTGGAGAAACTGTTTGGCAGGAGTGTCTTACGTACTTAACCCTTAAGCATGAGAGTATGTGAGTTGTATATTTGTAAGTATGTTTACGATAATTAAATTAATTTTTTCCCAGTGTAGTTTTTTAATAAACTTAATTGCATTCAGCCGAAAACGGTGTCAGTTAGTTGATATTATCTAAACACATTCACTTAATTCCTGCGTATTTGTATTAATTGTAACAATGAGCAAATAAATTTGCCTTCCTGCATTTCACCAGGACTGCTTAGGGACTGCTAGTATAGTTTCGCGTCCTAGCAAGAGAAGACATAAATTTGCAATAAATAGATTGGAAAAACAAGGAAAATAAGAGAAAATCATTAAATTAATTTTAGTTGAATTTTAATTCAAATAATCTAAACATGAATCCTTTGCTACTTGCCCTCTCAATTGTAAGTACAAATAATAATTAATTAATTAAACTAATTAAATTAAGTTAATTAATTCGTCAAATGAAATAAATTTTAAATTATTTGCTATTGCAGCTGAATGGACTCATTCCGATGAACCGTTTGCAATTGGACTCAAGTCTAATCGTGTTTGACTATTTCCTGATGTGCATAATGCCGGTTCTGTATTTGGCTTGTTACTTCATGGTCACTCTGGGAACGTATGGCATTTACCAGCTTTCGACCTGCGATAGCATTTGTCGCTTAGGCAACAAATTATTCACACATCTCGGCTGTTTTCTTTATCTGAGCATATTTTTTCTGACACTTCTACGTCGGAAGAGTTTCTTCGTCAGCTTCGAGCAGCGTTTACAGGAAATTGACAACATCATCAGCAAATGTACGAAAGTGGCTGATGACAAAATGAAATTGCCTCCCAGTAAAAATATTTACTACTTCACCTGGTTGTTGGTCGTTGGTATCTTTGGCTTTGCCATGTTCTATGATGTGAAAAAAATGATTGCGTAAGTAGAGTAAAGTAAAGATTTGAATGTTGCCAACCGTTTTGCTGTCGATTCAAATTTCATGGCATTTATGTTCTTGCGTTTATATACAGGTACTACGAGGAATATTTTCTCATCACGGCTATGGTTACTACGTTTCCATATTTGGCTGGCAGCATTGTGCAGGGCCAATTCATACACTATGTGTCCGTTATATCCGATCGCTTCACTGAAATAAATGGGCTTTTCGAGAAAATTAATCAGGAATGCGATAAGAAGAAAGCACCTATAGCAGTTTATGATATAGAAAGCAACGGTAAAATAAATAGTAATAAGCCTAAGGGTCCATTGATCGTAAGCGATTTGATGAAAGAGAAAAACGAACTCGATACTGATTCTAGTGATGAAGATGATGCCGATTTAAGTGTTACTAAACGCGCTTCCGACGGGTGAGTAGATGGCTTGCTACAAGATTGTGCAAATATTTTTTATTAAACGCTCGAAAATTACAGCATTACATCGGAGACTAATTTACCTGATCTTTTCAAATTGCACGATAAAATACTTTCTTTAAGTGTCATCACCAATGCAGAGTACGGGGCTCAGTGTGTACCCTACATGGCGGTCTGCTTTGTGATCACTATTTTTGGAATATTTCTTGAAACTAAAGTGATTGTAATCGTGGGCGGCAAGAGTACCTTGTTGGACCACGTTTCGCATATGTATGTCATTTGGAGTTTAACCACCATGGTGGTTGGCTATTTAGTGCTACGTTTGTGTTGTAATGCCAATGGACACTCTAAGCAATCTGCTATGATTGTACACGAAATTATGCAAAAGAAACCGGCCTTTATGCTTGGCAATGATTTATACTACAACAAAATGAAGTCCTTCACGTTGCAGTTTTTGCATTGGGAAGGATTTTTCCATTTTAATGGGATTGGACTTTTTGCACTTGACTACACATTCATATTTTCGGTGAGTTGTGGGGAAATTAATTTAACAAAATAGTTTTCATATGATATTTTCAAAAGAAACTAAATTATTTCTATAAACAAATTTAAAATTTTCATTAATTCATTCATTGTCTTTAGTAATTGTTCTTGTTATTATTTTATTTTTGTTATTGATTAATGTGAATTGGAATTTCGATTTGAAAATTTTATATTAAAATACTTAAAATATCATATGATATACCATATGCTTATATCTGCTCTGTAAAGATTTCGTTTCACACGGTTAAAACTACCGATAACTATCATATCTTGATCCATATTTCTGACTTTTATTTAACAGTAGAAGTGTCTCATAAAGTAAATATTATTTGTGCTCTTAAAATAGTTACGGCCTTATGCTCCTTCTAGGAGTTAAAGGATTCAATATATATAAAGTCAAAGTATATAAACCGAGTAAAATTTTGTAGGTGTTAGACGCTCAAAAATTGATCACTAATTATGAGTTTCCTTTGTGTAGTATAAATTTAGTCTTACCCTAATCACAAAGTAAATATTATTTGTGCTCTTAAAATAGTTACGGCCTTATGCTCCTTCTAGGAGTTAAAGGATTCAATATATATAAAGTATAAAGTATATTAACCGAGTAAAATTTTGTAGGTGTTAGACGCTCAAAAATTTATCATTTATCATTATCATTTATTTAGTTTCCTATGTGTAGTATAAATTTAGTCTTACCTTAAACACAGCTGGCAATGAACATAATTTATTTAAATAATAACTGTTTAATATTAATATTTTTGTTTCATTTTTATTTATCTGATTTCTGGGATATTTAAAAACATTTCAATGATATTGTATATCTTCAAATATAATTATATAGAATTTCATAATATTAAATTGAAATGTGTGTTCGAGTACGGGACTCATAGTATTGGAAGTAGATCTAAATGATCAGTAATGAATGATATTAAAATAAATAAGATATCAGTATAGTTAAGAAGTGTTCTGTCCTTAATATCATCATCATCATCCGTTACTATACAGTACGTTTAGGACCTGAACCTGTTTAGCAACAGTCTTCCAATCTTTTCTGCTTTTTGTTTTTGTTTTCCAATTTTTTATGTTCATTTCTTCTAAGTTCAGCTGCACACTGCCTTTCCATCGTTTTCTTGGTAGCCCTCTTCTTCTGGTAGTTCCTACTTCGTTCTAATAAATCTTAAGCAATACTCTTATATCCGGCATTCTTTTCACATGTCCAACCCATCTAAATCGCTTCTTTTTCATAAATTTGTTGATTATATCACCTTCAGCTAGCCGTTCTAGCTCGTGGCCTTATCTTACCATAATATACGATACATCCCGTTTTCTTTCCGGGGGCTGTTCTTTAAAAATACCTTATACTATATAGCTAGGTAAAATTTGAATTGAGTTACCTAATTCAAACTAAAAGTATTGCTATTCTACCTCTCCCTCTGATATCCATACATATTGATTAACAGAATCCATTAATGGTTGCATAGCATAAAAAAATATAATTAAATTAAAGTTTAAGACAGAAACAAAATTGAAGTCTAGAAAATATTTTTTCATAATTTATCAAACAAGCAATATCTAAATGTCTTTTATTTATATCTCTCTAAAAATAATTTTTTCATTAAAGTGTAGTGTAAGGACATGAAAGTGCAACGTGTCCCATGTCCGCTTGATGGCTGGTGTATACTTGTCCTTTTAGATACGTCAACTGAATGACATAAATGATTCTAATTTAATTGAATAAAGTATTTACTTGTTGATTTAATTAATTTTCCAGAAAAACAATTCTAGTAAATTGTTTGATTGTAATTAAGAAAATTAAACACATATCTTTCGCACATTTTTGAACTAGAATTCCTGAGATGCACTATCGAAAAGAGATAACAGGTTGGTGAAGAAGAATTTAATCTGAAATACGAGTAACATAAGGGTGGCACCTTTAAAAAAAAATATGATTTCGCCATTTCAAAAATATACAGGTATCATTAAATCTAGTATCATTATCTTTTACTCTGTCCCCGATAATACTTTGTTTCTAATTTTTTTTTTCACAGATTTCTTTTCAAGTAATATAGTATCTTCTGCTTTTACTTCGCTGTTAATTTCACTTGTAAGGGTATATCTCCTTGGTTGGTTGGTTGGTTGCAGTTGCAAGCCATTAGATAACTTTCATGTACCTCAATTAATGATTTTTTTGTCGTTTTTGTCTGCCACAATAGAAGAGTAAAGACTAAATCCATCCCGCCGAATTTAGATGATTTAATAGGTCTTTCGTCTTCACTAATGAACACTCTGGTAAACTATCAAAGAAGTATCTTTTAGATGCCTAAGCCGGGCATTGACATTATGTATTATGGTTTCTTTTTCCCCCGGGTTTCCACAACTCCTGCAGTAAGGATTGTGAAGAATGCGCAGTTTCTCTGCGTGGGTTCCTATACATCAATGACCAGAAAGAACTGCAGTAAGCCTTGCAGTATTCACGCGGTCTCTTGTGATGAGTTCCGAAGATCTATTTTGATTACAGGTGTTAACCTGGAAGTTGCACATGACTTAAGTGCTTTCCAACAGTTATTGGCAAGTTGCAGAAAGTAGAGAAAGGTACTTCTCTTTATAGTCTCTAGGGTAATGTGAACCGGTACCGCTAGAGACACATCCAGGGAAGCACCAGTATATCCCTTTACTAAAAATATTTTTAAGTGATGATACTTTCTATCTCGGCCTTTTAATTAGAAAAACCTCTTGATGTAAATTTGATACAACACATTGTGAATATATTACATATAATGATATAACACAATCCGATATATTTGGGTTTGTTTTTTGCTAAGATCTAAACTAAATAATTTCTAAAATATTTTGGGCGGGTAAGTCCGAAAATGGCAATAAAATATTTGACGATCTGTTTTCGAAATATGAGCAAATAACAATTTTTTTTTGCCTTCGAAATAAAGCATATGCCAAATTTGTGACTGTAGACCGATTTCTACTAAACTTCATACTGCATCGATTGCAATCTTCTTTTGATTTCGGAGTTAGCAAGCCAGGTTTCCGATCCATATAGGCATATCGATTTGATGCATGTGTTAAAGATGTTTACCTTGGTGTTGGTGTTGGTACGTATATTGTTGGTCCGTCATATGTTGCGCAACCTAGCAAATGATATTCGTGCTGTTTGAATGCCACTATTGATGTCCTTTTTCGTACCTCCACACTCCGATAGAATACTCCCTATGTAAGTAAAGCTCTCGGTGTCTATGATGTGATTCATATTGATTGTAAAGAAAGTAGAGTTTTCAGTTTTTATACGCATTGCGATGATTCTTCTTGTAATTTATTAATTTTTGACTGCATTTGCTGATGTGAGTGCGAAAGTAGTACAATGTCGTCCGTACACACTAGATCTTCCAATCTAGTATTTAACATTCAATTGGTGTCGCGGTTTTGCGAATCAAACACTTCCAGCACCAAATCAAGCACAACAATAAACAGTAGTGGTGATAAAATGCAGATTTATTTGACTCCGGTTATTGAAATGAATGGTTTACTTATTTTGACATTATGCAGAACCCTGCGTTTCGTACCTTCATAGCTTTTCTTTATTATATTGATTATTTTTAGCGGCATACCAAGTCTTTGTAGCGCTGGCCAGATCGTCTCTCTCTTGATTGAATTATATGCCAAATGCCAAATAATCGACAAAGATGCATACAGGGCTATATTGAACTCGATGCACTGGACAATGATGCCACGCATAATATTTATATTATCGATACAGGACCGGTTCGGTCGAAAGCATTCTTGATTTTTGCGAAGTTGTTCATTCATTGGTTGAATAATGCGTTTTAAAATTTTTGGGTTAAAAATTTTGCTTATTATGGAGAGTAATGAAATCTCTTTCCAGTTGTTACAATCGGCAAGGTTAGCCTTTTTAGGTAGATTGACTATCAATGCCTCATTCCAGTTGGATGGTATCTCTTCTGAATGCCAAATGTTCTTAAAAAGCGAAAATAACAGTTCGGTGGATTGTGTAATGTCAGTCTTCAAACATTCAGCTGGTATATTATCGTTACCTGTAGATTTTCCGGTTTTGAACGTATATACTATACTATACTATCTTTAAAAAAATTTTAAAATATATATCTAATATGTTTATATATAATATAGATGTATACCTATAATGATAAAACTTTTTTTGAAAGAGTTTTGTGTCAGAATAGCTAGGATCTTACAAATGGTCTTTCGGTCGATCTTACAAAGATGTTAGACAAGACTTTTAGCGATCTTTGCCAGAATTGCCCTATAAGTCTACAATTGGCAAAGCTGGTAAGAGTGGGATCTATATCAGATACACTCTTACGATTGTCAACAGTTGGAGTATTTCCATTTAGAACTCTATATGCAATCCATTTTAATTATTTTAGAGTTTTTTTTTTAAATATCAATCAAATCTAAAACAATTATCATATGAAAATCTGAATAAATTATTAAAAATAAGTTACTAAAATTAACTAACTAACTTAAATTAATTGTTTATAATTTCTTCTTCTTTCATTCTAGACTGTCAGCGCGGCTACATCGTATCTAATCGTGCTACTGCAGTTCGACATGAGCACCATTCTTAAGCAGGAGGGTTTGGCATAAGAGCCAAACATGCATGCATATATGCACGAATATGAATTCTTTCTTTTGAAGCTAAAAAAATCACAAAATTTGTTTAATCTTTAATTACTTGGAGAAAAACATTTCTTAAATAAATTATTTTTGCACAATATTGTTGAAATATATTTGCAGCAATTTTACAACTTCCTTTGCTGAACTATCCAAAGTCGGCAAATAGCATTGAAATTAGATTGCCTGACTTCCGCTGCGGGATGGAAAGCACAATTCCAATTCCAATTCCAACTGCAAACTGCCTATAATCGAGTGAAGTTTACACTGTTAAATAAATTGAATTTCTCTACAATGCGATTTCGCATAAATTTGCCTTGCATTTTCGCGTACAATTACGTCTGCAATCACTCAGTCAGCAGTCAGCAGTCAGATTGCTGTTGAATCTTAACTGTTGATTGCCAATTGCCAATTCCCAATTGCCAATTGCAAATTGCCAATTGGTTAAGTAGCAATGGCAACTAACTTGGACAACTAATAGAGTCTGAGCAACAGTCAAAGCTACTGACATCGAATGTCAGCATTCAGCTTCAATAATTTCCTATTGAAATTAAAGATTTCTTTTCATGCGCCAACTTCGCCTGACTGTGCCTGACTGTGCCTGACTTTGTCTGCAGATTCCATTTCCAACTCCTTTAACTTGCGAATGATTGCTTTGCGGTCTATCGGGACTTATTAGTTTATTTGCACATATTTTATTCCCTGCAAATGCGAATAATTTACTTGTTAAATGAACTGTGCAGCGTATAAGAAGCGAGGGAGTGAAATTCTGCAGAAGGATTTTAATAGGATGTCCTGCGAATTAAGTGAGGTAAATCACACAACCACACAATCACATAATCACACAATTCGAAACAAATCAGCTTAGAAATCAGTTTTTCTTCCATTAATTCGAATTGTGTTATTTCATTGCATTTAAGTTTGCATAAATTTTACGTATAAATTGATTTGCTTCTTTAGTCCATTGAATTTATATGCGGTTTAATTTGCGGTCAATTTTCGTTATTGGCAGGATTGCCACGTGAATATACGCCATTTCCCTTAACTGAAGATACACAAAGATGAGTTCAATTTTGTGTGTGACATTAAGTTATTTCAATTCTCTGACAACAGAGCCAGCGGATGAGTAGGAGCTGCCCTTAATAAACGCACGCCGATAAAAGTTCGGTGTTGATATGTATCCGAAAGTGTGCATATATCGCATGCATATGTCTGTGGTTCTGTGCTTCTGTCGTTGTGTATGAAGCATAGCACAGATAAAGTTTCCAATCAATATGACGATATTGTTATCCTTGCGGTTTTATTTATAGCCACGTACGCACGTATCTTTACTGCTCACTACTCACTACTCACTGCTCCCTGCTACCTCACCCAACGTCACATAGCCATTCAATTCACATATAAACGTGTGTATATTGTGTATGTACCCAGTATATATACAAGTACATAAACACATATACGAAAGGACATAATTTGTAACGCATTGTAACCGAACGCAATATTTAGCAACTATAAAAATATACAATGTTGCCTGCTAGCGTACTTCTCATGTTTGAGACGGCATGGCAACGGCAACGGCAACGGCAACGGCAACGGGAACGGGAACGCCATCAGGACATAAACGGACAACATTTTGTATTAGAAACCTTCTGGTCTTATTGGTTTTGTTTTAAATTGTGTAGTCTGTGTAGCCTGTGCAGCCTGTGTAAATTGTGTGGTAGCAATTTGTTGGCGTTAAAGGTGTAGTCAATGAACCACAATTAAATGGCAATTACGACACCTGTTGCAAATTTCAAACGCTGCCACGGAAAATGTTCATCTTTCCTTCACTTGTATTTATACATGATAAATAGCTCTGGACGAATTGCCAAAAATGGTGGTCAATGTGAACAGGAACTATGGTGAATAATGCCACCTCCGTATAAGGTCTCAGTTAAGTGAATTTTAAGTGAGTTTTTTCAAATGCATATGATGAGATATATTAATATATCTTATTGATATTAGATATTGTTTAACAAAAACAATGGAACAATCTGTTCTAATCATAAATATAGTGGAGTAACATTAGCATGACTTTCTCAGCATTACGTTCCTAGATTAGGTTCTATACATAAAAAAGTACAAATCATGCAACAAATAATGCCTCTACGAACAGATTAATATTGAAATTTAACAATTAAAAAAAAATATGATTAATTAATTCAATTATTCTACAGCTGGTTTATAATTTCATTCTAATATAAACACAGAGAATTAAATTGTTAATAAAAACTTTCATAGCAAAAGTAACAAAAATCCAAAAATATATGCGAACATAAAAAGTCAAGTACGGCTTTGGATCAGTTGGTTAAGGTACGCTGATTCTGAGCTTCACATTTGGCAGGACCCGAGTTTGATTCCTGGTACTTGCAGTCTCAAAAAAAATTATTTACGGATAATTAAATACAAGAATTATTTCCAAGACCATTGATAATGGGCATTTGGCAATACTCGAAACAGCTGTGTGGCCAGTCAAAAATTCAATTAATTAAAATAATATAAAATGAATTTCTGTTGTTGTAGTTCCCAATTGTTCGAAAAAACCTCTTCAATCATAAATTTGTGAATTACCCTGTAACCCTGTATCTTTATGTAAAAGTCTAAAGATATCTAATTCGTATCATCTTGATATCATCACATCATCTTCTCAAACATTTCTTTCGTCTTTTTTCATTGATCAAGCTTGCGACTCGTATCATACTTGTACTCAATATTTTTGTGTCCTGTTACAATATATCTTTCAAGTATATCATTTGATTATATGATATACATTTCACATTTTTTGTGATCAACTAAAAATAACCAAAAGAAAAATTCTGAAACGTCGTACAGATTTATAAAAATATGTTTAAGACAAGTTCTCAAAAAGACTTAAGTCCATTATTGATCGGATAGTTTCCATGTATTTTCAGTCAAACACGGCTTTTGGTCAGTTGGTTAAGAAGCACTGACTCTGAGCTTTAAATTTGGCAGGGCACTAGTTCGATTCCTGATACTTGCAGTCTCAAAAAAAATTATTTACGAATAATTAAATTATTTCCAAGAACAGTGAAAATGGGTATTTGGTAATACTCGAAACAGCTGTATGTATGGTCAGCCAAAAATTCAATTAATTAAAATAGTTGTTGTAAAATGAATTAAAATGAATTTTTGTTGTTGTAGTTCACTACTTTTCGAAAAACCTTTTTATGTGCAAATACAAAATCTTACTTGTTTATGTACATATTGGAATGTTCTTTTTAATGATATTCATAGTTGAACCGATAATCTCGTTGCTTCCTTCATCGTTTAGTTCTTTCAGTTCGTACTCTACTGTCGGTGCGACAACACCATCTATATACCAATCACAATTCGGTGTTGAACTAAATCCTTCCCAACATATGTAAAAACATGGCGTTGCATGTTATTCTGAACTGAATTCATTCAAAGCATGATGGATTAGTATTTAAAAATGCTCAATCAACCTGGTTCAAGTTAAAGAACAAAATAATCCTTCAGATGCAACGCCACGTTTTTATACTGACAGTAATCGTAAAAGAAGAAATATCGTGATCACTAAGCATCTAGTATAGAGCATACATAAACACAGCTAGAAAACGAGGGTAGTTTTATAGTACTTTACGATGTGTACTGGGGACACTTCATCGACCAGAAGGAGAACAGTGCAGTACACAGAGTACGCTTGCAATGATTTTATCTGTACTTTTATGCTCGTATACTCGTTATCTTGTATGCTAGCGTAAAAGAAGAAAGCGGCATCATAAATGTTATTCGTGCGATATTAAGTTAGTTTAAAAAAAGTGATGTTGGGGCTGCTATATTCAAATTCAAAAAGGCAACGACTCCACCTGATACTTCTATGAATTTGGCCACATCCCTAACATTGTAGGATGATAGCATAGTCAAATCGGTCAGAAAAGAGGTTCTCAAGATTTTTGATCTTCTCCTAGCTAAAGATGGGCACATGAGACACATGAGGTGAAACACAGTTTCCTCTTCATCTTCATCTTCACAGCCACAACCGCGACGAAGGTCATTATAAGGAAGACCTAGTCTCATAGCATGCCTCCCTATTAAACAGTGACCGGTCAGCACCGATACTATGAAGTATGTTAACATATTTTCAATTTAATTTAAAAAAATTTGATGCATGAAATAAAAAGTATTATATTTATTAGTTAGAAAACAACAAACAAACAGCAATTATCTCTTAAAGGCCATATAATTCTTCAAATAAACTTCAAAACTTTCTTCACTTCAAAGAGAAAATCATCACATTGCATGCATTTGACTTGCGTGTGGAAATAATAAACGAATTTATGAATCGAAACAACACATTAATCCTATTTGTATTAATCGGACTATCAAAAAGGACATTCTAGTTAAGTAACATATGGCAACATTAAAAATTAATTTAGAGTCATTAAAAAAGCCGAACGAAACGGCAGGAATACAAGAAATAAATGGAGCTTTTATGCACTACAGGTGTTTCTTATAAGAGTGAAAGCAACTTCGGAAAGCTTATGGTCTTCTGCTTTTGAAAGCTTTTGCTCTCACATAATATTCAGCTAGATTTAAGATTTAACCCCTATGGTGAGTTTTGCGCTGGTTGGAAACGACGAATACTGATGCAGTTCATAGCAGTAACTGTGTAAAAACCTTGACTTATTCGAGTGAGTCCTTCGCAGAAAGGCAAGCGTAAAGTACTATTACGAATGCAAGTGCCGTAAGAGGAATTCCAACAAATTCCAACACATACAATACGCAGCCATAAGCAACACTAACATCATCATATCAACATATCATCATAATAATGATATAAAGGGATAATGATAAAGTGTATAGACGACAACTGTGACGAGCTATTCATTTATTCTGTTAAACTTTATTCGAACTGCGTTGCGTGTTCACCTAAAAGTATTTTTACAATAAACGTAAAATAGACGACGAAATAGACGAAATAGACGACGATGATGACGATTATGACGATGACGATGATGATTTCGACCACGATGACAAACTTTTTAGCCTTTTCAGCAACGATAGTATATTCGCATGCATCAGTTCGTGGTGGAGTTTCAAGTGCGTCGGACGCATAAAGCGGAGAGATATTAGGCAGGAGTGTGTTCAGACAAAAAAAAAATTAAAAATAAAACAAAATTTTGTTCCAATACGGACAAAATATGTTGAAACTTATGTGCGTTTGAATGTGTGCGTTTGTTTTGCCCTTTTTTTGCTATAAAGAGTTTTTAGAAAGCGTTATTCAATAACAGTAAAACCTAGTAATCTATTCAAAAACAAAACATAAAGGTGTAAGGAGCAAGGAAAAATTCAGTTGAAATCTCAAGGCAAACCAAATTTATTATTTTGTGAGTAAAAAAGCGCGCCAAATAGCAAAATAAAATAAAAATTCATAAAAATTTAAAAAAAAATTTATATGAAAATAAAAATCTTAAGCATTAAAAATAAAACAAAAGCCAGCCGTATTGAAATAAATTAATTATATACTATATATATAACGTGTAGAAAATTGATTAAGAGAATTAATAATCGCTTGCAATATGTAATTAAGTAATTAATATTACATAAATAATAATAATAATAATATTTTAATGTTCCGATTTGTTAAGTTAAGTGCGATTTATATTGCTAAAAGGGTTTCATATTATAAAAGTTCGGTTTGATTTCTTATACTTTCTCAGTTTGCGTTTTATTCGTGTTTTTGTTTTTTTTTTTTTTTGGCAAGCAAATAATGCAAAAACCTTAACTGCTGTCAGTTCACAAAATTCCACATAAATCGCCTCTTAAATAAAATTGATTTATTAATTGACAGAATTGAATAAAATGGTTAATTAGGCTTGTAAGAGTTGTTAACTGATATCAAATACGAAAATCCTTAATTAATTAGTTTCAATTAAGAGTAAAAATTATTTCAAAAGGACAAAGTGCACACACACAAAAAAAACACAATTACCAAATACTAAAAATCAAACAAAAACAATAAAATAAAATAAAAAACATGAATTGAATAAAAAGAAATGAAAATGAATTGAATAACAATTGCGATGTGTTATTATTGTTATTATTAATGCTGTTGATGTGTTGTTGTTGTTGTTGTGTTTATAGTTATTTTGAGTTGAGTTAAGTTCTTGTGGCAAAAGTCTAAAAAGACAAAAATCAAGAAGTGAACTGGAAAATAGACAAAAAAAGGAAATAAATTAATTCCTAATAAAGTTAAAAAACAAAAACAAATAACACAAGCAATAACAAACCATATACGCAAAGAAAAATGTTTGATAAAAAACAAACTCAAGCAGAACTCATAATATTTTTCTTACAGGTTGTTTTTGTTGCTGGCCATGGTAATGAAAAATTCAGCTTGTCTATTCCTTTTTTTGCGACCAACACAACAACAACACAAGTAAAAAGCATATTTCTTCAAGTTGTTAATATGTGTTAGTAACAATAGCAATAACTGCAGCGATTTTTACGATTTGTGTGTGTGTGGGTGCCTTGGAAAGTTCGATTTTTTGAACTGAACTTAGTTAACATTAAGCGCGTACTCCCTTCACACAACAAGCACTGGTCAATCTAATTGCGAAGTGCATTCTCGAATGACGAATACTTTTAGAAAACTTTGATCAAAAATTACTTGTAACTGTGATGAGACAAAAGAAAACTCAGTCATTTTTGAAAAAATTTCAAAAATACAATATACCATATATTGCACCCATATATATACTCATACATCCTTTGGTATGGCTTGAGAGGTATAGTTTCCGTATTGATTATTCTGATACGCGAACTCAGAATAAACACCGAAAATAAGTGTTAGTGTTTGTTTCAAAATAGAAGGAATTTGATAAACATTTTAAATGAAGATTATTATGCTTTATAAATTATAAAAATAAAAAAGCAATAAATAATAATAAACCTTACTCGACGTTAATGATTTCGATCAGCCTCTTATACTGGGCATAGGCTATCTATAAGTCGCTGCCACCTTTCGTACCGCAACGCTACATCCTTTATATCAGTAATGTTGCTTATTCTTCTTTCTATGGGCTGCAAAACGACATTTATTACATTTAACGTTGATCTTCTCAATATAGTTTTTGGACGTCCTCTTCCTCTGCTACCTTGCGGGTTGTATACCAACACCTGCTGTATGCTCGATAATATACTTTATAAAATTTAAGAATAAAAAAGCAATAATTATGGATGATAATTTCTGGATGATGAATGTTTTTCTTCTACATTATAAAGATTTGCAACTAAGGGATCATCTAGTAGCCAATTATCGGCATTCTTAATCTTGTGAAAGAATTATTTAAGATTTATAACGTGTTTCACAATTCCTTTAAAATTACATATCATCGTAATTTATGCCAAATAATATTAACAATAATTTTTATTTTAATTAATTGGCTTTCTAGATGCACTTCCAGACTATAAACCCAAACCAAACTGATAAGTTTTGTGAATGAAACAATAGTCGTCCTTCCAAATGCAAATCTATTCCCCGAGAAATGAGCTTAATCACGTAACATGATATTTTCATTGAATTCCAAACATTATTAATAATCTTTCTATATTGTGCACGTGTATTTATTCTCAGAAATAGGCGTTTCACTTGTTACAGTTAAACTGGCAATAAAACAAAAATACCTGAGCATAGTCAAGCAATACTAGGCTGCTGAATCTTATTGTCAGATATCTAGGTTGACTTGGTCTAATTTAAACAAGAAATTAACTAGTCAGCTATTTCAACTAAGGCGGAACCTGCTTAGCACCACGGTATCTGTGCTGACGAAACACTGCGAGGGTATGCTATGAGACTGGGTTTACCCTATAATGACTTTTGTCGAGATTGTGGCCTTGAGGATAAGGAGGAGACCGTGCTCCATCTCATTTGTCAGTGCTTTTCTTCAGCTAGAAGAAGATCAAAAATCTTCGTACCCACTTTTCTCTCCGATCTGACTGAGCTGTCATCCTGTAATGTTAAGAACCTGGCTAAGGTTATTGAACTGTCAGGTTGGTTTTCATTTACCTAATTGGGGAGTCGTTACCTTTTTCGGAGTTGGTTGTATACGACCCATGCAAGCATAGAATGACCAGGTTAACCTATAAATATATATGTACCATATTCGCATTTCTTGATTGTTGAGCCGTTATAATAGTAGATCACTATTATGATGACTTTAACATCTTTCACATTAATTATAGCACCCCCTTCTTTATTTAATGTGACCACTTTAAAACTTTATTCAGCGCTACAGTGTCTTCTACAATAAAACAAGCACAATTCAATATTGCGCGTACAGTACAATTAATGAATAAAAGTGCTCGCTCATTGTACTAAAAACAATTAAAACAAAAATGGCTTATTGCAAACCAGAAAAATATTGTAGAAAAACAAATTTCAGTTGTGAATGTAACGAGTACTACCACCATATCTTGCTATTCCTTATTGTCGATATTAGATTTAATAAGATAATGCTAAATGGTAACATCATCATGGTCTTCAGATGCGCAATCGTGAAATTGTGCTACCGATGAAAATATCGAAATGATTGAAGGTTTTAAAAATAAATAGAGTGCTAGGCGGCGATTTACATTTCCAAAATATTGATATCCATGATGACCATAAAACAAATTAAAAAACATGCATCATGGACCTCGGCGATGAAACTAGAAATGAAATGACAGCCTCATACCTCACTCGACGCTTAACCGCAAGATGCTACATGATCTCATTAGTGAAGAACGAAAGTGAGAATGAGTTTAATTACTTTTACTAAGTATTTAGTAATTACGAGTAGTTATATTAAAATAAAAAATACTCGTTTGTTAGCTCCTAAATATATTTATTTAAACAGAACCACACGCGTACGTGCTATGCATATGTTTCCTTTAAGTTCCATAATATTTAAACAACTTGCAATGTTTTTAAATGTAATTTTCATATAGTCCCAGTACGAAATGGCTTGCGTATATTTGAGACCATTCAAAATTCCGGACCGTAATCTACCTTAAATTTACGTTTTAATTTTGTGATTGCTCTATTTTCCTAAAATTGATCAAAGTTTAATGTTTTGAAAACCAACCGACACGACACGCAACACTCTGGGTTCAACAAATTGTTCATAGCAACATTTGTGGGTCCTGTTTATGTCTCAGGGCTCGAGGCATAAAATGAAATTAAATTTGTTTTCGGCACTTCGACGTTTATGGTGAGCAAAAAATTACGTAAACGTCCTGTGTGTAGCATGTAAATTTAATACGTATGGCTTTAATTAACTGATGAAGTTCAATGCATGCCATATTTTCGGCATAAGAATTATAAGGCACTTCTTTTGGTCTCTTTAAATTAAGAAAAAAAATGATGATTTTTTTTGGCATTGATGCAAATATGAGACTAACTAAATTAGCTTCTGAGTTGTTGGAATACCCGTAGCGCTGATAAATTAAAAAAGATTAAAAAGTCATTTTCACGCTCATCGTATCACCAAAGTTTCTTCTTCTACAAATGGGCAACCACTCCTGTGGAAATCATTAAAATAATCATTATATTCAAATGCAGCAAAGGCTCACAATACTACCGTTTTGTGAACCGTCAAATTTAAGAAAAATCGTCAAATTTCCTTATTTTATGGAAAATAACTCGCAGCTGGACATTTACTTACACAACATATTTCATAAAATAATCATTCCATTTTTGTATTATATTTTGAAATTAAGCATAATTGGATGAGTTTTACATTGTGGCTTTGGGAATTGTAATAAATTTCTTCTCGCACTTTTCTTTTTTTGTTTTTAAAGGTTCTGTTAGGAATTGTTGGTATGAAACTGAACAGGGATTAAAAGTAAACTTTGTAAAATGGAGCAAATGCCTTGAACTCCAAAAACTGCTTTTATAGTGGAAGTAGTGGAAGTCTCAAAATGGTGATTTAGAGTTCGAATATTTTTTAGATCAAACCCTATTCTAAATTGAAGGAATAGATTTCATCTACATGCATTTCTAATGACTGAATTGCTAATATCTTTAATTTAAAATTTGAAAGATAAATCTTTAAACTTCGCTTAGCAAAAGATATGTACTCCATTTTAAAAAGCTTAATAAAATATCAGATAAAAATATATTTTAACAAAAATATTTAAATATATTTGCAAATTTCTGTGACGAAAACATGTGCATGTGTTGAGCCTTAAATTTTAAATCTTAAACAATTATTTGATATATTCAAATGAACTCCATTAAATATGCAAACAGAATCCAATAAAATCCATAATTTAATATAGTTACCTAACAGAAATAATGTCGTTTGAATATTGTATTTATGGAGGAAGATAAAAAGGAAGATAGTAATTTTACTTGAAGCAATTCATGTCTTTCAAAAAATGACGCACTTTTTCCAATTTATTATTATTATTGAAATATTCTAGCATTACATCAAAGGGGTAAATTAAGAGCTTAGTCTATTTACATAGGATTTTCACAAATCTCGGTTTCTAGCTGTATGTCTCAACTTATTAAATGTTTTATTCGTTTCCTTATTAACGCTTTTACACCATATCATCTTGGGGCGTCCTCTGTTTCTTGCACCTTGGGGCTTCCATTGTAGGGCTATATGTCCGAAGAGTATGTACTTCCTGCGCACAAATTTTCTTTCTCAATAGGAACTTGTTTAGGTATTTCCCACAAACGAGCATTAGTTATTGTACGGGCCACCAAATACCAACTGTACTTCGTAAACATCTATTTATAAATGTTTATAGTTTACGAAACGCCTTTTGTTTTAAGTGATTCCTTGTAAATACTCGAATAAGAAAAGATTCAGCGGCATATAAGTTATTATCCTAAACCCGTTTAGTTCAACTTTAGGGCTGGTACCTTAAATTGTTGTTTGTGACAACAATTACCTGCGTGTGTGATATTATTAGTGACATTTGCTTTAAGTGATAGATGTTGTATCATGATTATCCCGCCAAGTATTCGGACGCCAGAGCCTCTTTTGTGTTAACAGGATATGCTGACGAGAAGGCAGAGGATGATTTTAACTCAGAGAAGCTGTTTGTGACGCATCTTGGGCCTTATCTCCCAATGATCATTTTCTAAATATTAAAGTTATTTACGTGTTAACAGTCTGGGTCCCATGATGTCAGTTCAATTTTCTATAATTTTGATCAAGTACTGCACAATTCGCGTTATATTTTTTGTTTCAACCATTGATTATAGATAATTATTAGTAAATGAACTCTATTACTTTTCTAGTTTTTTGAGTTTGACGCGCTACCAAAAGCCTCTCTTACCAAGTTTTGGCATCCGGAATTCATATACGGACTACGTTGTTACTGACAGCTAATTAATGGCATTAATTCGAATTCTGTGTTATGAGCATTATGGTACACTCCTATTCACAAAACCTATTTATAGATCTCTGATTAATTCTATTAGTGTTCTAAAACTTAAGTAATATTGTAAATGCTTGCTATAATATTATATTACATATCAGAGACAGCGAGGTGGAAATATATAGTATAGTGAGAATATACATATAGTATAGTATGAAGTATACAGTATATTAGTAGTTTTGAGATGAGGTAAAAAAGTTTTAGAATTTTCGAGTTCCCTTTCTATAATCACGTTAATTTTCAAATTTATCATAAAATATGTTAATAGCATTAACATATTCATGCATCATCTTTTTAACTTCGGAAAATGTAAGGGACCTCGCAAAAGCTAATATCGCCAACGTTCTATGTTGGGCTAGCGCCGTCTTTGATTTTTATGTATGGTTAAATAACTACATACGAATTCAAGGTTTTCATTTCAGAGCTCTTGTTACAATCTAAATGTACACTAAATTACATTTTGAAGGATTTTTCAACTTTCGTAGAGAAAAGTCAACTATGTTCTTCTTCCATTTTTTAGCGCACGATTTAATAATAGAAGCCAATGCAAACTCATATCGATACTAAATGATTTTAGGATGTGAGTAGCCTAATTCGTAGTATTGTACTCGATTATCTTTCACTGGAATGGATATATTGATACACAATAAAAACTCACAGTGCTTTATACAAGCACATATTTTACTCAGACACACACAAGTCCGCATTTAATATCATTGACGACGTGCTTGAACCACTTTTCATTGTTCTCTGAACTTCGGAGCACAAAAATGTTAACACATTCTGATTTTTTAGTAGCTAAAGTTATTGATAAAAGGACGAAAAAGGTGTTTTTAACGTAAAGTAAAATCAATTGAAAAAAACTGAAAATGGAAGGAAATTTTCCCCGAACACAGCAAATGAACTGAAAATACTTGAGCATATTAAGAGCAAATTTTATTCTGTTAAAATTTACATACGCGGGGATATATGCAAATGCCTGTATGTTTGGGTGTCAGACTCTGTGGGTTAAATGTGAATGTAGATTAGTGCGTTGAAGTTTTAAAAGATATATGCACGCACTCAGGCACTCATAAAAGAGGCCAGCGGCCTACACTCCGTCGCACAACGCCGCACAACGTCGCACAACGTCGCACATCGTCGACGCTGAATCATGATTTGATTTCGGCATAGGTGAGTACAGCACATTTTTTATATAATTGAATTTTGTTGAATTTTGTTGAATTTTTGTATTTTTTATTGCAATTCAAAATGAATATAATCCGAAAAAGGCACCGAAGCAGTATCTACAACATTCAACTGCATGGTATTGGAATAATTGGTTTAAGCAATTTAAATAAGATTTAAGATTCGTGCTGGAAATATTTTAAAATACTTAAACCCTGCATGGCTTTGACTGTCTGCTTAGATATCTATTTAACTGCTTTAATATAAACCTGCCAAATCGTCCTAACAGTTGAGTACACCAAAATGACAGGTCTTTGTACGTGGAGGGTTTAAAAAGGTTTATTTTCATTTGTACCGCGCTATGTTAAGCTACGAATTGTCGGCCACGTATTGCTACTGCATCTTACACCTCCAGAAAAGTGTTAATATTGTTCGTTACCTAAATAACTATATGTTACACAAGTATATAAATATAGTACATTATATTAATCAGATTTATATAGTTAAATATGAATAGTATTTATATTTTTGCATTAATATTTTTTTTACATTTATATATACAGTCAAATTTCCATAACTCGAACTCAAAAGAGTGCATCAGAGTTTTAGAGAGCAAATTATATATAGAATTCTGCTACCTTAACTCGAACTTCTATAACTCGAACTTCTCTAGAACTCGAATAAAAGTATTGTCACGTGCCAATGGGAATGTGGGAAAGTGCATTCTATAAGTCGAGTTTTTGTTTTAAGTATGAATCCATTTTGGTGTAAGGGAAAGTCCCTTTTTCCAAACCAAGTGCTTCAATTTTTTCTCTCTTATATTCCTTATTTGTGCAAATCCCAGTCGCTGGCAAACGGTGGACAAACGATAACGCACTACTTATAAACTGGATTTGGTCAATTTCCTACATAGGATATTTATGTTGGCTTTCGAAGGATGACTCAAATTTTTTTTGTTAACAAAACGAATAGTAAGCTTTGTAATTTGATTACATTTGCCCTATATCTCACGTAATGCACGATACGTAGCTCGAGATAATTTATTATATTTGTAATAAATTTTAACAGTTTCGTTATTTTGTTGAACTGCGTCTATTTTCATTACGATCTGAAAGGCATATTATTATTATTGAAAAGAAGGGATATTGCACTGCGACCTAAAAGATCTATTGTGCCTCTTAGTCGGATCAGAATGTTTTTCTAAGTCCGATTTCTTTAATGAAAGACAGTATAGAGCCTATCTTTCTTGAATCCTTATGATCCATAAAATACCCTCCTATGCATGGGCACTCCCCATGCACTTGGTAAGCAGTTTGTTGCAAGGCATTACTGGACACAAATCTAATTTTTGGTAGGAATCTGCAGATACAACAATAGCTGCTATGAAATTTTTAAAAATATATCTAACAATTTGATGTTTTTTTTAATTATTTTGTTAGTTTTAAATTTAAAGTATATGTACAATATGTAATAAATCGTAGATAGAGCTTAGATTTTCCATTGCACAAGTAAAAGTAACTTCAACAATAGTTAGCAGCTACAAACTCTAAAGCTTCACGACAATATTAGTCACTCACTTTTGTGTAATATTGTAAGGAGTTCCTTTTCATCACATCTAGTAAGCACATAACTCACAACTTTTTTTATCTTATTTGCTTATTGAGGTAAGCATTTATACTGTGCTTCCGCCACCTACGACTTGACTTTATGCAGGTAAGGCGAAGCCTCATAGACAAATGTACGGGTAACTGATACGACACTCACATTCGGTCCTTGCTCGCTTGCAGAATATAAAAATAATATAAAAGAATTTATTTAAGTTCTTGTGGATGCACTAAACTTCTGCACTCTGATAAAAAGGATTTCTGAGTAGTGACACAAACGGACAATTTCTATTGCAAGTAAATAGCAAAAGAAGCGTAGCATCTATATATTTTACTAGAACGAACATTTAACACAGTTTACAGGTGTTTTCTGAGTGCCCCGCACTGCTTTTGACGAATTAATTAAAGAACGTGTGCCATTCACTGAAAAAGTGAATGAATAGAATGACGCGGTAGTTACCTGCAGTAGGTCAAATTGCATTTTGCTTTGTTGATTCACATTTAGTGCAGAGGATTGCAATGGATGTCTGAATGTCTCTCAATTTGTCCTATTAACAGATGCATCAAACTCATGTTTCACAAAATGAATTAATAAACCAAAAGATACAAGATAAAAGCTCGAGCTATAACAATACATTTAAAACAGCAAAAATAAGTACAGTAATTACTGGATAATTTTAATGCTGACTATTGCCAAACAAGGATCACGAAATGGAAAAATCTTTTTTTCGGATTTTTCTAACCTTTGAAATGTTCATTGCATGCATTCAGTTTTGAAATATAAAAATAAATTTTAATCCTTTATTCGTTGACAACTCTTTTAAATTACATTTTTTATTTACTATTGAGTTCAACTACTTGATGCATATTCACAATTATATCCTATTTATCGTGGGATCCCTCAACGAAGATCCCTCAACACATATGACTTGCCAGTGAACTCGAGGGGTATTGTCGAAACTTTTGCTGATGACACGGTAATAATGGCTACAGGCCCAAACAATAAGGTGTCTACCACCAAGCTAATTTTTATTATTTTTTTTTTCTCTTTTCTTATTTCTAAAATTGAAAAAATTGAACAAAAGTAAAAGCACTACCAAATTTTAAAAACTACATCATTAGAATTACTACTAGATACTCACTTCACGGGAACTCTCTGCTTCTATCAAGTTAAACCTGCAGATACTCAGATGGGCCATTCTTAGTTTCAAACTCCACAAATCACCAGGTTCGGGTGATATACATCTAATTGAGTTCCAAAATTTTTGGAAGCTTGTTCGCAAACGGCTTTTAGCAATTTTTAAACACTGCTCCACTTTTATCTATGCTCCAATCAAATGGAAGAAGGTTAGAGTCGTTTTTATCTCTAAGGCAGGAATAACCCCAATGAAATCCGCCCAATAAGGCTCTCATCATTCATGCTGAAGGCTCTAGAAAGAATTTCACATATAGAAATAAGGCGTGTTATAAATGCCAGTCAGAATTCTACCTCACAACACGTCTACAGCAAAGGAAAATCTACGTCTACGTATTTTGTCTGGGAGGGCAACTAGAGCTTCTTCCAAGGGGGAGTACCTTATCATATCCTTATGCGTGGGCACAAGCCGAGTTTAGCGGCTGCAATCCCATTCTACTAATCAAATACAGAAAGGAGATTTTAGCAACCTGAATTTATCAAAACCGAAGAGGCGGGGTAACAATATTTACATTTCATGTTTTAAGTATTCTTATGTTCGAATGAGATATTCGAGTTAATTATGTCGCAGGTCAGTCGCGTAGTCGCCACATACTATTATCCCTTTTACTATTTCTGAATCTGTATCACCAGAATACATTTCTACTCCATTTATTACAAACTTATCGTTTTTTATTTCAAAAACTTTTTTTTTAATAACTTTTTTAATAACTATCATTTAAATGATAGTTATTATATTATTATAGTTATTAGTCTTAATATGTCTCCCCATTCTGCATTTCAGCCAATGTCAATTATTCATTTCATGAATATTCCTACATATTTTCTCCCTTCGAATTTGACAAATACTCATATCGTCCTATAAATGTGCAGAGAATCAATATATGCAGCAGGTATATCACAAGTATTCATTACTGGCAACTGTCACTTTTATTATTAATGATGATGACAATATACACTTGTGCAACAATAACAATAATGACAATAATTATGACCATTATTGTGATTATTCAAGTAATGGAACACACAACAATGACGAGAATAATGACACCGTACATTACAGTGATGCTTGTGTGCAGTAGATTTTAATCCTTAATGCTTCAAGTAGTCGCAAGTCGCAAGTCGTAAGTCGCAAGTGTTAGTATTTCCGCTCGTATAATGATTCGCCCGCTTAGGTCAACGTGCGTGCGGGGTATGTGTGCGCAATGAATAAATAGCCATGTTCATTAGTTTCCACACATACTCTAACGTACTCACACATATTACCAACATTAATTAACTTCCTTTTTCAATAATTTGATATAATCAGGAAGAAATCATATGCTTCCCCAATGCTCCTGATGTACAATTTATATATACTAGAGTATATAACTTTCTTATTGTGCTGCATGGCAAGATAAGACAAATCAATCTAAAACCGTAACAGGAAAGGAAGGAAAGGAGAAGTGGAAACTGTGGTTAAAATTGCAAGTGGAAAATGTTTAGCCAAACCCTTCGATTCGAAACTTCATAAGTATTGCTTTTTTGCATTTAATATGTGAATTTGAATTCATTTCCATTTCTTTCATTTGTTTATCTATTTCCTCTTCCATTACAATTTATTTCAATACAAATAATTATACTTATATAGGGCAACAGTTCCTCGGTTCCTGGCTCTTTGGTTTCGATATTAATTTATTAGCAATTTGTTGATTGAAAAACTGAGCTACACACATATATGAGAGCTACAGTTGGGGCACGGGCCGGGTTAACTAATTGCCGCAAATGCACTTAATGGAAATTATTTTTAACTGACTTTGCTTGCAGAAGTACATATGCATAAATATGGATGGTGTCAAGTTTAAAAAAAGACCAATAAAAGAGCCATTTTTTGGTTCTAGAAATTTTATATTTAAAAAAAAAATGATAAATATATTCATTTTTACGACCTGTAAAATCACAACTTGTATAAGACAACCTATGACAAAAATGAGATATTTTGATTCGGTAAATTGAAATAATTATTTAAAAAAAAATTGCTATATGCACATACATATATATATATATATATAGTATATACATATAGATACTAGTGTCGCTTCTAGTTGTCTATCAGGTCTCTAACACTTGTTCACTTAAGCCGTTACCATTCAATATTTACTTGGAGCATGGTTCAAGAAATAAATAAGGAGTTATGTTGAAAGGATAAGCACTATTTTAATAATATCCGAGATATAGGATACAGATAAATTTGATTTTCAGTCAAAATTCCCTTAAAATTTCAAAATAATATATTATTCAAATTGCTTGAATCATAAACAAGTTTTTAATCAGTTAAATATCTTTAAAATTGGCTTATGAGAGCCAATGTTATTTAATATTAAGTAAAGTTTCGTTTGCACTGTTAAAATAATTTCTTTTTGAGATATTTGAGGCTTTCTATATGAAGTTTTTTTAGGCAAACTCTTTTTTTACACACTACACTACTACACTAAATACTCAAAATAGACAAACCGAATGAAAGAGTTTCTTCACTAAATGTCATGTCAATTTGTGTCAAGACAAGCTGTATACAAATACACATACATATATGGTATATTTATAAATATATGAATGTATACATATCCTTTCCGAGGCGTATTAATCAATAAACTTATGTATTATGTCTGTCAAAAGGCAGAATTAAGCTTGCTTCAAATGCTCATTATAGGGAATACATAAAAAAAAGTTCTTCCAAAACGAACAAATCAATTTCTACAACAAAATTGTTGAAATTTGAACAAAAAATTATTTTTAAATGTTAAGTATATTTATATAGCTACGGTTTGTGCATATATATATTAATTATAGACGATTTTACATCGTTTCACTACCACATTCCTTCAGAAACCTTCAACAGCGTGTATAAAAGAAATTTCTCTCACAGTTTCCCACAGTTTCTCTTATTGGATTCCAATACATCTAAGCTTTGGAGTATTTTTGTGGTCACTTTAATGAGTTGCTAAGATCTGGACATATTATATTAAGACCATATTATTCGGAAAGTTGTACATGATCTAAGTATATTCCATTTATTATTGGCAAGCTGAAGAGAATAGGTATAAGTATATAGTCTGCTTCTTCATTTCCTTCAATATTTCTGTACCCAGGAACCCAGATGAAAGTGATAACAGCTTATAAAGTTAGCTCGCCAATTTCCGCTTTGGATTCTTTGTTTTGATGATGAAGATTTGAAAGGCCACTTAGATTTCAATAAAAATGGCAACACTACATTTGTCTTTGATGCAGTCAGAAAGTTCTTGGCTTCATTAAGTAGCCTAACGGAATGGTTTAGACATATATGGCGAATTGCGCGATATATTCTGCACCTACACCACAGTTCATTTATAAGCCATCCATGAACATTGATATATCGTACTTAGCTGGAATGTGTTTTGTATTCCATTTGTACTAGACAGAAATAATGTCTAAATATAAATATATAAATTTATATTACTTACTTTCTTACTGCAGTCCTCTTCTCCCAGTGGAGCATAGGGTCCCATATAAATTTATGTTAAGTTAATAGAAAAATCTTTACCTTTTTCTTATTTGTTTAATCATTAAAAAATGAGATTAAATTTGATATGTTTATTATTTATCGTATTTTTCAAGGACTATATTCAATTCAATTTTCAAGGACTATATTTTTACAGACAAATCCTATTACCAAAAGTGTAAAACATAAATTAGCGAAAGTTAAAAAAGAAACAAAATATGTTTTGTGTTAGATCTGTGTTTTTGTAGACATTTTTTATTAATAATTGAAATGGACGTTTCCATATTTTCTGAGCACGTTGCTTTGACAACGGATTTGATTATACTGGCGGAGAACCCGCATGCCATTCTGTATGGTTGTTATATTGATTGCACAAACATAGGACCCAACAGGTCACAGTGAACTAACAAATAATATTGACGGTCATGTAAAAATGACATTTAAGTCTATATTGGATTGTACGCCACATGGGCATGCAATGTAGCGAAAAAGTGCTTCAAAATAGCAGTCTGTACTTGAATTAATTAATAGTAAATTAAACCCATAGAAATACTTTTAAGTGGCACTGATTTAATTAATAAATGAAGAGATAATAGTATTGAGTTTAACTGCGAAAACGAATGTACACAATTGTGCTATCATATGGGCAAGATGCTTCCGTCCTTTTTTAGACAAAGCAACCTGGTTCTTATTCAATCCAGTTCAAATGAAACTGGATGATGATGAAAGCCTTTCAAAAACTTTTGGTGAAAAATGAAAAAATTTAGTTAGCTCAGAGCACATAGAAAAGTCTTTCCCAACAAAAACAACATGAAAAAGTTCGAGTTCGAAGTTTTCAGTAATGAAAATTTTTGCACACGTTCGCTTTGAGTAGGCAACACTTTGATTTCGTTACAAAATACACTCCAGGGAGATAGCATCCAGAAAGTTGTTGTTGCATATCACTCACATATATTTTTAACATTATAAGTCACTTTTAAGTTAAAACTTTGGGGAGACGACATTTCAAATCAGTTTTCTGGAATAAAAACATACATAAAAAAGATACTTTTTGTTGTTGTTTTTCACAACAATTATCAAAGAGAAACGTTGGCAAGTTTGTATACTGGGACCTTATTTGCTCACAATATTCGATTACAATAAATTATATATTTTTTATTATTCTGCTTTACTGATTTCCTAATCACTCTTTAATATTTCTGTCAGCAGATCTGTCTGAGCTTCTTATGCTAACGTTGCTATCTCGAGAAATCTTTTCTATTGGAGTATTTCACATTACGGTACATTTGCACTTAAATAAAACATAAAGAAATGCACCACTCTCACCATTCTGCGCCTACCCAGTTCTTAGTGCAGTATTTCGTACTTTTGCATATCTCTCTTATGGATCATTCTAACTTTTATTGGCTAGACAGACACCAGCGTTTGTCATACTGTTACCAGTCAGCGGATTTGAAGAACACTGACCTTAATAGATAGCAACCTTCTGGTTGTTTTCATACCATAAAAGACTGTTAGTTAGGAATAATTTTTACTTAGATCATAATTGTCATATAGTTGGTATATAACTTTTCTAATAAAGAAATCGATCTTTTATCTAAAAAATCTATTCGAAGAGAGGGTAAGAGAAAATATTTATTAAGAAGCTTTCATCATCAATTATCTTCAGAAACATCCATTGGCTTGTCATCTATTAAATATCTTTAAATAAGATGTCTACCATGTTTTTGTTAATAAATGGGTTTAGAAATTTGAATTATTTAAAGTTAACTTTTTTGAAAAATGAAAAGTGAATATTTGTAAAAACCATAATTATTGATTAAGCTGAGACTCTAGTATTTCACAATACTTCAAAATTTTCAATATTACATTGTTCCAACGATTTCTGTATGCTCGAATTCAAATAAATGGATCAGAGTCTTCATAAATTGGAAAACTTCGAGTCGCGCGAAGCTGAACGTGGTGTTACTTCTGTAGCTCGTCTAATGAATATGTCAACATAATATTATTGTTAATGACTTTGTTTTTGCTAAACACTTACATAATCGGCTACTTCGGTTTTAATCAATACGTTAACACCAGTAACTGCTTAATAAAAAGAAACATTCTAACTTTCTAAAATTTTCGAGGGATTAGCTTGAAGCTTTCATCAACTCGAATAATATTAGAAGCTCCAATTATTATTATATAGTATGTAGCTTCATGTACTATTATTATTATTATTGAACAGAAGGGATAATGCACTGCGATCTAAAAGATCTATTGTGCCTCTTAGTCGGATCAGAGTGTTTCTCTAAGTCCGATTTCTTTAATGTAAGACAGTATAGAGCCTACCTTTCCCAGTCTTGGATCCTTATGATCCATGAAATATCCTTGTAATGAGGGTAGTGCCCGGGCACTCTCCAAACACATAGTACACAGTTTCTCTTTGCTTTCTCTACAGAATCTGCAGTCTGAGTTGGATTGAATTCATGTACTATATTAAGTCAATTATTTAATTATTATTAAACTAATAATTTGTAAATTGATACCAAAAAGTTTTGGCCTTAACCAAAAAAATATCTGCACTTATCTTTACTCACTTCCCATGTTCAAATATATCTTATCTTAATACGTTTATCTTTTTATCCATCATTTGCAAACGCAAAGCTAAATAATCAAAGAGCAATTTAAGCTAAATCGAAAAAGGGAAAATAAGGAAAATAAGGAAAGTACCGAAAACACATAAACTGCTGCAGTTTCAGATATTGTATTTTTGATAAGTTTCTGTAGTTATCCGTAGTCAGCTTACGCGTATTTTATGCACAGCACTTTCCAAGTGAAATACTTTCAATGAGATGGTTTCAATAAAGTTTAACGTTTACGGCATTAATTTTTCGGGTACTGTAACTGCGTTCATTGGCGTTTGTCTTGACGGTCATGCAGAAACTTCAGTTTATTGTCTTAATGGCGTTTTTATGTGAAGTGAAGTCGGGAGGCATTAGGGAGGTGGGCGTTTTCAACAGTGAATACATTGAGGAAAACCGTTCTTACTATAGCAATTGATGGGTGTGGCAAGTTTATGGAAAAAAAATTCAGGCTTTTATACCACTATATTTTGCGTAAGAATGCGTTACTCACAGCCTCTTAATGTGCATCAAATAAATTTTTATTTTTTGTCTTAATGCTTTATTTTCCTTACTACAGATAATACTATATCATATATATTGCATATTCCAATACAATTTTTTTTTAATTTAGAAACATTTTTTTATTAGAAAGGAACGTAATATTAACTAAACTTATGAACAATATAAATAAATAAATATTATATTGTTTAAACATCCTCTACAGCTATATAATTAAGTAGTCAAGTAGTCAGAGCTATATCTATACATGTTAGTATTAGTTTTATAAACTAAACTATCATTATTAATAAATAAATAAAAATAAAATTAACTAAACGTTCGTTTTAAAAATCGCCTGAATCAGACAAGCTCTGTTTGTAATAATTAAAAGATTTTAAAGTTTATAAAGAAATCAAACGTAGACTCATTTAACTGTAGCAAAATGTGTGTGTTTATAGTATCTATAATATATAGTATCTATGGCATATTAAATTCAAAATTTTAATTAAATAAAAATATGAATTGTATGCGAGTTTGTCTAATAGTTAACAAACGTTAAAGACAGAATTATTTAATAATTTATTTCTAAATATACTCTGTTCACACATATTATATAAAATTAGTATGCAAAAAAAATAAAATATATTTTTATAACATAATTTTTCCATTACTTGAGAGATGTTCGTATTCAAAGCGCCGATAGGTTGAGGAATAAGAGGCTTTATCACACCTGCAGATTAAACGCCACACCATACAGCAGTTATTAGGAGTTATTAGGGATGCAAAGGCCTTAAGACAATAATGTAAGAATTTGCACTGCGCAAATACGTCAATTTCCATAAGAAGCTTCGACGATAATATCTTCTATAAAATCACTCTTTAAGTACAAAGTCTTCAAAATTTTATTATTTAATGAAACGGTTGTTGTACGTTTCATAATGAGAAATAAAGCATTATTTAACAGAGTACTGCCGATCAGAACAAAGAAATGGATAATCCTTTATGACTTATTTTGCAATATTTTTATTTTGCATTTTAAAGGTGGCTTGATATATAAAGAAAGAACCAAAAACGAATATGCTTTTAGTCAAATGGAAACGTTTTCCGTCTTCAGTGGTCAAACAATTGTCCATATTACAAACAAAGAACTATTTTCTCCTTCTCTAATATAACAAATATAATAAATATTAAATTTTTAATATTTTTATTTATATTATTTATATTGTTTGATAGAAAATCGTAATCATTTATTACACAAATTATTATTTGTTTCAAACGTTCAAACATAAATGTCAAGCATGTTCCAGAATTTCAAATTCGCCTATTTGTAAAATATATATGTGTGTCTTAATGTACAGAGTTAATGTCTTCTGATATATCTTATAAGTGATATACGTCCTATCTTTTATGTCTTTTGCAAGCACAATTATTCGACGTTTAAAATTTTTCACAGATTTTTTCAGTTAAATGAGGAAATGCGAATTGATTACACACATACATACACCTATTTTTGTAAGCATAGAGAAGCGATGGAAGTTTATATGCATTTGTTGTCATAGATGCAGTGAAAGACTTCGAAACAGTAGAGAAATTTATTGCACCAGCCGCAAAATAAACAGAACCGAACAGTGTCAGCAAACAATTTATTATAGTGACAACTTTTAAGTAGGTTAAAATGCTTCCTCGTTGGTTAACGCAAACAATTCGAGCGCCTTTTCAAGAAGAATAATCAAATGAAACTGTCTATACTGACAGTCTCATTTTAACTTTGCTTCAGTTTTTGGACCATAAATATGCCTACTGCCGTCATCAGAAGCCAACGGCTACTTCAATTGAATCTTTTTTACATCACTTACATAAAAGCGCTATGTAGGCTAAAGTAGTTTCTATGGTCCACATTAAAACAAAAAATATATGCAGACCAACTTAGTTGCATTCATTTCCGCTTCTAAACGTTAAATATTTATACCGGAGATGAAGTGCAGCAAAAAACTCTAGAATGTCCCCCTTGAATACTCCATATTGCTCCAGTATAATATTTTAATATTAAGCGAGGGAATTTACCTATGTAAAAAATACACACTTAATAACTAGTGCTATTAAAGAAGTAAAAAAGTCAATCAACAAAGCAATAAAAAGCATCAAAATACTTGTTGGCCTTTTAACGGGCTTATGGTGAAGCCTAGAATAGAGCTCCAAACTAAGATTTCGGTTCTATAAAAACTTGATGAAGTTTTTTGTCATTTAGAAAGCTATTTTATGAGGTCTAAAAATCACATTTTTCTGCAACCTTAACTATAGTATTTGGCTAGTTTTAGGAAGCGATCACTCGAAAACGGTACGTGACGGAAGAAACATTTTTGAGTAAAATATTTTTACAAGTTAATAAAGAAACCCTGGAGCATCTGCTGTGTAACTGCCCGGCACTTTCGCCAGTTTTACTGGACTGGAGCACATACCTGAGATTTCTGCTGAAATCTTAACAAAATTTGCAAATAACAAGCGCATCCTAAGCGAAGCACATTATCGCAAAAAAATTAAACTCTGATCTGGTATCGTAATGGACCTTAATGGTCTATGCGTGGCCTTTTTGATCTGCCAGCATAACCTAACTTAACCTAATAAAGTACTGGTACACAAAAAATGATTGGAAAACATTTAGTAAAAATTTTGAGAAAAATAATTAAAAATTTTGAGAAAAATAATTGAAAATTTTTTGTAAATATCAACTTGAATCGAGTATAATATTCTCACCCACTTAAACACAGAGACAGATAATATTAGATTTTGTGTTTAATGGTATTTAAAATTAATATACAACATAATCTATTTAAGGTGCGGTGCAGACTATCATATTTGAGTGTCATTCAAGTTGCACTCTCTTTTGCTCAAATTTATTCTAGCGGCCGAACTTGAATATTCTCACATTCAAGACTTGTCATTCAAGCAAAATTTTTGAAAAATAAGGGTGCTTGCGCTCGCCATAAGTGTATCAGTGATACCAAGCAAAAATATGCTCTTCAATGACGAATGCAAGTTTTTGGATGACAGACTATCATTCTCAACATGTTGGCTAAAAGCTGAATTATGTGCTCACCAAAATTTTGGTGAGCTCGTCCACATGTTGACTACGTGTCATTAAAAGGTGCAGATAATCATTTTTGAGTGTCATTCATGTATTTTCTCTCTTGAATAAACCATGTTGAAATATTGACGATGATAACTTACTGTTTTTTTCGAAATGAACGACTATTAGACACCTTATATCTCATAACAATTAAAAATACAGCACCTTAAAATTATTTAGGTCCTAGAAGCATCCTATTAATTTATATTCTAATATAAATATTACATAATCTACTATGTACTTCTCATTAGAATTTAGGTTTTAAATTTATTTCGGTAAACGTGGCGAGGAGTTGCAAACTCTGTTCTGAGAGAGCGTCATTAAAAATTTTTTATATTTAATTTATTATTATTACTCAACATCATAAAGTTTAATTTAACTGTGCATCCTTTGAGGGTATGCGGCCAAGAAGTTAGTAGTACAACAATAGCAATAACAATAACAATAATAACAACAACAATAACATCTGTAAATAATTGGCAATATGCCAACAGCAGTAAAAACAACAACAAAGCACAAAAAATACAAACGAGGCAAATAAAAGTGAAGTGAAAGCAATGGCGTTAGAAATGGGAGAGGTGAATTCTCACTCTTGTCTGCCCTCTTTTTTAACGCCAAACCCTTCATGCATCACACTTCATGTTTACTTTTTTCTTCTCTCCTTCCATATCGAACTGTGCAATTGAATTTACCATATAAGTGTGTGCATGTGGCGTAAGGCGTAATGATGTTTGTATTTCAATTTATGCCCACCATTGTAAACGCACACTCGCGCACGTCGGAACCATTGTAAGCAATAGTTTACAGCCAAGAAGCTCAATGCAAATATTTTGTGTATGTTTTGTAAACATAACACGCACGCATACAAGCATACGTACATACAGTGTGGTGAATGAGTTGAGAGTTAAAAGTTGACTTAGCGAATATCAACAAGTACTAGGCGCTCAAGTGTTTCCACTCGCATCAATTGCACTTGGCTTGAGCTGATGTAATGCCACCACTTCCTATGCTAAATTCGCAGGCAGTTTTGAATTAACTGCCAGTGTAGCGCTGCAATTTCAATATTAAAATTGAAAGATTATACAAAGTACACAAAACGGAATATTTTCGTTCTTAATTCTTATAAGTTGCACTAGCTGCTGTGTCTATATTCCATAATTTAAATATATAAATTTGTTTACGTTTACGTTAAGCGTTGCTAAGAAGATACACATATAAGGCACTCAAAGCAAAATGTAGGCCTTTAAAACCAAAATTGTGTTCTATAATAAATTAATTTTATTTTAACTCAAATTATGTTGTAGTTTATGCTTTAGCAAAATTATAATCTATATTTACATCTCACTGAAGAAAGTTTCAATTTAGTTTTTAGCTGTGGGTTTCTTTGAGATACGCATATATAATACATTATCCTGATTCAAACTAATACATTTGGACACACTCTGGAGCCATGAGCTTATATGGAAAGCGAAATATTAAGATATGTATTAAATTCGATTTAAAATTTTGGTCGATATTTTTCTTCTTTTAACTCAATGAGATCAACTCAACTCAAAGAAATAACTTTATTTCATACTGTTAGATTTAAAGATACTACAGGTCTGCGGACAACTATTTTATCCCAACAAATGCATATGCTTGTATCTTGTTTCATTAGTTTTTTATTAGAGCTATTTCGAGAGACATGTACTAACATCCATGATCAAGTGATCATGGATCAAAATATTCCGTTATTGTAATTTCCTTATCGTGGTTATTGTTCAGTAATGAGCCAAAACTCGAGATTTGTTCTTTTATTAATAATAATTGATTTTTAATAACAATATTGCTGCGTAATCAATAGCTTTATCATATTTGTAAAATCTATGAAATAGTTTGGTTCCAGTGAGCAATCAATGGGTGATACTTTCCACCACTGTAAACAACTGCAACAGTTTTGCTTTGATTCACCTCAGTTCCTAACGTATTAAACCATTTCATTTCTAAATACATCCTGTGTATTGTACTTCCATTCACTTATATTATATTAAACAAATATCAAAATGTGACTGAATAGATACGCTTTAAGGAAAACTTCATATAAATTCAATCCATTTTAGCCCAAGAATTTAATCGTTTTGATGCTAAATGCATCTGTTTAGGAATATATGTCTTGTGATTCAAATAATATTTAACGATATGCAAGTATAGTTGTGCTATTAGATCTAACTAATGTACTTGGTCATCTTTCAAAATAAATGATATAAAACATATCCTTTTAACTAAAACTAATTTAATGCAATGTTAATAATCGAAACTTCTATATTTTGTTGAGTTTATTCGGAAATTTTTTATACATTCTTATTCTTTATATTTTATCTGCATATTTGTTTACAGATTTTTAGATTTTCATAGTGCCAGTGTTTAAACTCTGAACCCAGTGAGATCTCTAACTTATTATTGCATTTATGATTTCTGTTTTATACGACATAAAGCAAATACATTAACTAAAGTCAATGACGAAGAAGAATTACGGTATCAGCGGTTTCTGTAGTCGGATTTTTCATGTGTTTGTAATTTTCTCATTCAAACATGATTTGATTTTTTGTTCCCATCCCCCCATGCTATGATTTCCATCTTCGTCTATTCTTCGCATTAAGTTTCCTTACATATTTTTACGACTTTCTTTTACGTATTTTGTCTCAAATTCGTCGTAATGTTTTTCATAAGCCAAAACATTTTAACATCTGACTACAGAAAGCTCCAACGCAGAGTTAGAGGAAAAATGCAGTAAAGATACTTGTGTACGTAGATAAGTTTACATATAAGCACGTATATCGGTGTTAACCCAAACGTCCGTACATAATGCTATGCACGTTTGTCAACAATGTATATCTACAAATAAGATTGGTCATTTTGTTTTGAAGGTAGCGCAACCAACTTACATCTACATGTATTTATACATATATATATTAATATATGATACTACCCAGTTGGAAAAGTGGTACACAACACATTGCAGAAATAATAAGTGCTGTAAGGTGTCGCAATAATTATAAATGCAACAAGATGTCACAAATCGCTCTTAAATTTTTAGAGCTTTTGCCCAAAAGTGGACTGTCTTCAGGTTCGCAACAGCAATTTGCCTTAGTCAATAGCCAACCAACACAATTGATTTTATTAGTGTAATATTAACAGAAATCTTTACATTTCTGCTAAAGCATGGAAGAACAGAATATGCATTTGATTGTTGTAGTTTTAATGGTTGCTTCATTAGGCAAAGCAAAATACTAAAATTTTTTCAAGGAAAATATTTGATACCTTCTTCATATAAATCAAGCAATGCAAAAACAAATAATGTATATCACACTAAAGCAAACCCATGAATACGTATTAGAAAGCGTATGATGGTACTCAGAGACGCAAAGGACCAACAATACTTCTTCTATTCTTTATTCTTATTACACACTTACTAAATAATTTTAAAGGGTCCACATTTGTGTTAACAATTATGTGATGTCACTTTAAGTCGTAAAAGTTTTTTGGTCATACTTAAGGACTGATATGCAACTTATTGCAAAAGTAAATGTACTCGTAGTATAACACTCGTTAACTATGAAATGGTATAACATTCCAACCCCTCCCGTATCTAAATCCGTCAAAATTTAACTTGAATCTTAACGAGTCTATATATTGAATTGTCTGTGGCGTTATTTCTATGTTGATGACGTCACCATTAGAACGGGAATCTGAAACGAAAATGCAGCTAGTAAACAATATTAAATACATGTAGGAGTATATACAAAAATTAACACCACTTGTTGCTATTGTTGTCTCGCTAGTATAATCCTGGTCTTGGAGTTTCTTGAAACAAATTAAAAAATGATAATGTGAAACTTTTCTCCAAGTAATATCACAATAGTATCTCTATTCAAATCATTTGAGTATGTGCAATAATTATCTAATTTACCATATTGTCATTACATGACAGTTTTATAATATAATAAGTTTTATTAACTTAAAATGCGGCAGTTGTTGGCTGTTGTGTTGGCTGGGTGTGCTTTGCGATTGGTTTGTGTGCTTAAACGTGATTTACATTAATTAATTTGAAATTACATCATTTTAATGGCTTAGGGGTAGCTTAATTTAATTTTAATTATACGAACAACTGTTGTTTGGAAATGTTTTTTTAACGGCTTCTATTATGTGTATTCCAATGCACGAGAACACGCTTTACACAGCACTAACATCCTTTTTTGTACATTCATGTCAGCAAAGGAACAGGCTAAAAATTGTATTTGATTACACTGTAAAATAAATGCCTACCAAACTCACATACTCACGTACTATACTTAGATACTGTCAAGATTTGAGGACGCCATCGGTATCTCCATTGTTACGTCGCTCAGCACGCACAGCAGCTTTCATTTATACTCTGCTCTGCAAATAAGTGTATAAAAAAACTTTTATATTGTTTGTTTGTTGTTTGTTGTTGGTGTTGTGATCTCTTTGCACGTCGGTTTGGCACGATTATTTATTGTTTTGAATGCCTTATTGGTTACTAAGGACCTTATTGGTTACGACTTCATATGGGCTGTAGGCTTCATGTAGGTGTCCTTATGCGCAATTCATTACTACTCGTCGCACATATAACTCTGCATATTTCCTTTGATTGTCACACGAACTTGGGACTAAAATACATAGAAATATTTCACTCAATTCATTAATTTACTATTTAAATGCACGCAACAAACTCCATATGCAAACGACTCTGTTAGCAAATGTGGTTATATGTGTATGTGCGTATGTATAAGTGTGAGCGAACGTGTTGGCTCTGAGTGCTTTTGCTTGCATGGCGTTTCCGATATCTTCACATAACTTTTTGTTCTTTTATTTCCTATGTTTCCTACGTCAAGCAGTCATTGTGCTCTTGTCATTTCATTGGGTTGGGTTTGGTTTGGTTTGGTTTGGTTTCGTTTCATTTTGTTGATTTTTTATTAATATTATTCTTGTTTGCATATTGTATCTTACAGATGGATAGATGGATATATCGATTAATATTAATTTAGATTTTTATTTACTTAATTTCTTTATTTAGGCGTAGTTATCTTTTATTGTAATTTCATTTGCATAATCGATTGCTACAAGGAAAAATAACTAAAATATGCGCTATTTTATTTAAAAGAACATTTCCAAAAAAGAATTTTTAATAATTCATTGAAAACAGTAAATATAAGCAGCAATTTATATACTTATATACATAAAAATAAATTAATTCATACTTTATTATTTTGAAGTACATTTTATAATACATTCACACTATCTCATTTACGCAGTTTTGCTCATTATAGCCACTAATGAGGATGATTAACCATAAAACAATCTTCCATATAAATGAGCTCATTATCAATAAATCAGCTCATTTAAGACGAAAAATGTCGAATGCAACCCTTAAAAATAAATTTTCCATAATGTATATATGTTTTATACATAAAATGTATAATTTTTTTGTGTGATACACTATTGAACGAATAATGTGAACGTTTACTCATTAATAAAAATAAGCAACGGCCTGAATGAGACAGTTTGAATAAACTATTAAATATAATTTCAAATGTTTAAACAACCAGTATTGCCAGGAGTCGGAGCGTGTGACATAAGAGGTCACAGAAACTCTGAGGAGCTTCAAAGTTGAGCCAAACAACAACAACTGAAGGTGGACAAATGAACTTGACAATGAAGCAACTACCCAAGTGATGACTACTGCAGCGAAACGAAAAGAAAACTGATACCTATGCAAAAGAAGAACAGACAACGTGAACAAAAGTGAAACCGAAAAAAAACAAAAAATCGAATCAGACTCACAAAACTGGGTCCAAACTAGATGCGCTGATCATATTTGCATCAACAAATATTTCATGTGCAGAAATTTACTAATGAATTTAAAGGATGACGAGGTATTAAAACCACTTGGTGAAAGTTTAAAGGCGATATGTAGAACGGCAAAGTATGAGTTGATACTGGAACCCAAACGTTCTACCGAGAATTGCGCTGCCCAGTTTCAATCCGAAAGAGAAAGTGTACTACAGAATACAGTTAAATTGGCTACGAAAACACATTCGACCATAATACAAATTCGGAAATTGACGAGGTCATAAGCGTAGTGCAAGTTTGCGAAGCCATACAAGCACAATGCGGTACCCAACGTTCTGAAGAAACAGCAATACGTATGACAAAAGCTTACCAATGTACACAAATTCAACACGTAAATGTGCCTGTAGTGGACGTTGATAAAATCCTAAGCGCATGTAGGCTAAGAATCCCGACCCTATATAAAGTTCCTTGGGGTACTACTAGACACTCGTATATCTTTCTAAGATCATCTTAACATGGTGAACTATAAGGCAAATCGTGTAAATACAGCGCTATCACGCATTATCGCAAATATTGTAGGTCCACGAGCAAGCAGACGGAAATTACTGACAAATATAGTAGGCTTCATTATACTCTATGCAGTACTAGTTTGGGCTGATGCCACACGTAAGAAAACTTATCTGTCTGACATAAAATCAACGTATCGTCTCTGATTAATATTGTAAAATCTTAAACCTTAACTTCACAGTAATGCCTAATACGATAGTTCTGCTTTAAATGGATTACTGAAACAGACCTGCCAAGTCAAAATCACGGTGTAGATAACTTTTTTTACAGGTTTTTTTTTAAAAATTCAACATTAAAATGGATGTTTTGTCCATTCTTGCTGCTGTTAGCTAGCACACATGTTAGCTCATGATTTACTAAATCACAAACAAACTCAACATCTACAGGACACTTCTCGGATGGTAATTAACAGCTTTTGTAAAATTGTAACATACATAATTATTTTCCAACTTTCGGTCTTGTTTGGGGATAACGGAACAAACGAAACAACAAAAAACACATTTCGTAAAAAATTTTTCATGTCGAGCAAATATAATTACAATGCCCATCATGCACTTTCATTATCCTTATTTGGCTTTATTATAAACAACATAAACATTAACATAAAAAACAACATCAAAACAAAACAAAAGTGACAGCCAACAAAACAACAACAACAACAACAACAACAACAACAACATCAACAACAACAATTACTGAAGAGTACTTATATATGCTCATAATTCATTGCGCAAACATTAAAAACATTTCAAGAATATTGCACCAAATTTCAGCTTGACATTTCCCCTCTCTCACTTAGAAGCACTTTTGAACTATGAAACTCAGTTTCATACGTTTTCCAAGAGATTAACATCTCAGCAATTGCATTTCAAGTAAGGAATTCAATGGTGTGTGTGTGTGTGTCCATTTTCCACTATGTGTATGTGTGTGTTTATATGTGCATGTGAACAAGTGTTCTTACCCAGCGGGACTTTCAGCGCTGAGGGAATCGATTCCCTCAGCGCTGAATGGTAATGCCTAGCGCTGATTATTCAAATGAAACTCCTAATTACTTTAACACGTGCATGTCATTGCGGGCAAGCGCTGAAATGTTCGATTACCTTTTCAAATTTGTAATGCAACATTTCAGCGCTGACATGCTCGCTTACCTTTTCGAATTTGTAATGCAACATATCAGCGCTGACATGTTCGCTTACTTTTTCGAATTTGTAATGCAACATATCAGCGCTGACATGTTAGCTTACCTTTTCGAATTTGTAATGCAACATATCAGCGCTGATATGTTCGCTTAAATTTTCAATTTTACCTATGCTATTGATTTTTAAATAAAATACTATAAATTTTTTTGAATAAATTATATTTTATATTTATGTTTTATACAATTAAAATATTAATATTTACATAAAAAAATGTAACATACTTATATAGATGAATATTTTTCTGGAAATTGTTACTAACACCTTGAAGAGATTTCCAGACTCGACTCGATCACTTGTTCCGGCTTACCATCTGTACTTAAAGCATCTGTAAATACAAAAGTATGTTATTGTATACGCTAAAGTTAATTATGTACAATATACCATACCAAAAAGTGCTGCTGTCACATTCTCTAATGCTCTTAAGAACTTCTTGCCTTGGGTACCATTCTCCAAAATTCCAGGAAATTTTTCGCGTAATTGATTGTTTTTTAATAACGCGTCTCATTGATGCAGTCTATAAATAACGTAATAGATGAAAAGAAATGTATGAATTAGTAAAATTGTTACATGTGAATATATTAATAAGTTGAAATTGAAAGTAAGAAACATATATAATTTAACTTACAACTACTTCAACGGCAGTGATTTCTTCATTAAATTGAATTATCTCCTCCTCAGTTTGAATTGTAAAATTTTCCAATTGAAACAGCTGACTACCTTTTACCCCTTGCTTTACAATGACTGCATTCGCAGCACATTGGCCAATTAATCGTTCTTGACGCAGTAGCATCTACATAATACAAAACAAAAATTGCAATTATCATTTTAAATATATTTACTTAATTTTCCATATACTTACAGTGAGTTTATGTTAAATTATAAATTATATTTTATTTATATTTTGATTTTAAAAATTGTTCACTGCACGCACTTCACTAAAATCAAAAGCAGACTAAATGTATACAATGTAGGCAAAACAAGAAATTCTTAATACTCCTTTGCTTTTCTTCTTCATTCTTTTATAATTTCAACCCCGAAATTGCCTATGTCGAACACAAATGTCGAAAACAAAGAAAAATAAAAACGAAGAGCTATTACCTCCTCGCTTACTTTTTCAGCGCTGGCATAATGGTGCCGCTGGGTATATTCAATACAAAGGCTTGATGTTAACATTTTGCCATTTTTCTTTCAAAGAAAATTTTTGTTTACTTATTTTTACAGAAATTTCATATATTTCATATTTTCCCTTTTGTTTTGTCATTTTTTGCAGCAGCAAAGTTCCAAATGAAAAGCAACAATGAAATGCATGTTGACAACATGGCCAACAACAACCACAACAAAAACAACAAAAACAGCAACACCACCAATAAAAATAGCATGTATACAGTTAAGTCTTTGTTGTCAGCAACGGAATCAACTACACGTACAACAGCCAGAACAGAGCCTAACAAAACGAATTCAACGAGTTCAACTAAAGCAACAACAAGCACAAGACCAGCAGCAACAACAAAGAAAAGAACAAGACCAAGTGCAGCAAATCAAATTTATACAAAAACAAAACTACTGTTACGCCAACGCACCGAAAATGATTCAACTGCACTCAACTCGTTTGTCAACATTGTTTTCGGTACTTTTGGTTACATTAGCAATTTTACAAGTTGAGTATGCAGCAGCGTTTGTAGATGAAGCTGCTGCGTCAACGGCTACAACAACAAATCTCGCAGCATTAAAAAGCATTGTGCGCATTGGTGACGGCAGCATCATAACCAGGGTAAGTCACATATATAATGTGCATAAGCTCGATATCAGTTCCCGTTTGCTGATAAGCACAACAACAAGCGTATTTTCCACTTTATTTCATCTTGCTTTTCGTTTCGTTTCGTTTTGTTTCGTTTTGATTTTCATTTCATTTTATTTTATTTGTTTTGTGTACTGCAAAATTCTAAAATTTGTCACCGCCACTTTGGCTAAATATTAAAATATCTAGCACGGAAATGTAGAAATAAAAGGGGCGTTGAGAGGCACCTACTTACATATATTCTGTTTAGTGCATTGCACACAGCATTTTATAGGGGTTTTTATCGTTCGGTACTACCACCTGCCGACAATATGCCACTGATCGAACTGCCTGATGGAGTCTACTGAAAGCAGCTCAGTACAGACTCACTACAGTATCAGTACAGTGTCTTGATTCAACTCTTATCGTTATTAAGCATGATTTAGGATGATATTTTCTTCATCATAGAGTATATCCATACAACCAATACAAGGTCTCGAATTCCTTCAACAGGTTTAAAGGCCACTTAGGCTTCCTAAAACTTCGTGTTTAAACTTACCCCATCCGCTCAGCACAGACATGGTGTGCCCCACACTTGTTTACTATAAAATTTGTCACACATTACTGAAAGCTTTGACTTGAAATCGCCCAACAGCCGGTACTAAGGTTAGAAGAGTTTTATTGTATCAATTTCACTATTGATTACACAAAAGCCCTTTAAAGCTTTATACTAAAGCTTTGTAGTCCAGAACTAAAACTAGAAACGAACTCTTAATCTGTTCTGGTGACAGAAATTCCGTATGAAACACGTTTCTCGTTTCTTCTGCGCGTTATTAAAGCTGGACAGTCACAATGAATATGCCTAGTGTTTCCTCATCATCGAGACCTAATCTGTATTCCAAATTAACAAAAGTTCGTAGTTTATGAGGGTGATATTTTAGGTCATAATGACATGTAATGAAACCTGTTATTAACCTTAAATTACATTTTGAGAATTTTGGAATGTTTTTGTGTAGGAGGACGATTTAATCAGTGCTTTGCTTTGTCTAAGTTCTGAGAAGTCTTCCCAGTACTCTAGCCGCATATGATTTGTTTTTTACTGGCAGTTCTGGCTAGCTCATCAGCTTGTTTATTTCCCAAAACTCCCCTGTGACCCGGAACACAGTAAAAACTTACCTTATTCCAAGCTGCAAGTAAGTGTAGGAGCAAATAACACTCAAGGACCTGTTTCGACTTGAAAGTCTGAAAGACCAAGAAGACAGAGCTTTGAGTGCATCTGGCTGTCAGAGTAAATAACAATTTTCAAGCCAGATAGTACAGTTTTTTGATAATATTGAATCTTTCGTATAAATTCATTGCATGAATTTCAGCTTGGAAGACACTCGGCCCATTGCCACATACTACTTAGCACCATACTATTTGTCACACAATGTATGTGTAAAAAATTGTTAGATTCAAAAAGCTTTAAAGAGTTTTATATTTCTTCATTCAATAATGTTTAATGTATTCGATATCGACGAATAATTCGTAATAAAACGAATAACGAATTATTCGTGCAGTTCGAACTATTCGATGGAAACTCTAATATTCACATTCGCTGAATAGTTCGAATATCAGCGAATATTCGAATTAAGAAAGTAGTACTAATACCTACGTTTGTATGTATATGTTATATTCTCATGGATAGCTGTCACAAGTGAACATAAACATAAGTAAATTTATTTGAAACTAAGATTTAAAATTTAAGACGCTTAAGGCGCAAGCAGCATTCATACTTGACAGAAACAAGTGTACTTAACATATTTTGTAGTTAAGTTGATCTGACTGTTTATTATTCCTTTGGGTATTGGTTAGTGTAGTGGTTTGTTCCATGTGCTTCGTTTACGTTTAGGTGGTTTAGGTACTACTTTAAAAGCCAGAAACGCATTTTCCACTTAAATGATTAAAGGGTCATTTCGGCATGATTGACTTTTGTGAATTTTATTTATATGCGTAGAAATTTTGACATAGCAGCCGATAATATTTACAAAAAAAAACAATTTGTCTTATAATATATCGAAATAATGTTTATTTAATATTAAGCAATGAATAAACACTTATTTAAAAATTTTTTCGATGTTATTATTAAATAAAATGCATCAATAACATGTTTTATAAATAAACAAACAATAACAGTAATTTAAAATATTAACAAATAATTTGCAAATAGATTGTGTTCTCTATAACTTTCTAATCAGTGGCTTGACTTTAGATACTTTCATTCTATTTAATCATTTAGGTTATCAAACTTAATAAATATGTTTTTTCTTTCAAGCGGAAATCAAAAGCAAAAGATTTTAGATTTTAATTTTACTGACCCATTTAATAGTCGACATTATCTAAATACGTATAATAACACACTTCAAAAGCATATAAACCTTATCCTGGAGTATTTCCAGAAATGGAAAATAAAAACCAATAATGAAAAAACTAAGGCTCTGTTTATTACGCGTAAGTGGAGACAGAACCCGTCCAGAGTGAGAGTGGGATATATGATAATTAACTGGGAAGATAGCGCTAAATATCTCGGCATCACGTTGAACAAACGATTCACATGGCTCCAACATGTTCAACTGAAAAGAATTAGCTGTGCCAAAATTCGTTATCACCTCCAACCGAAAATATTTACGAAAACTGCACACTTACCAACACCGCGTTACAGAATCTCATAATGGTTACAGTCGTTAATAATATAATAAAATATGTTACTTATAATGTAAATGGATACCAAATTAAACAGCTTAGTTCGTATTAGTCCTTCTGTATGAAGAAAGGAGGATGCTTCTGCATTAAAATGATGTTGAAGTCTCTGTTTATGTGATCTGCAACTGTTGGCATGTTTAAATCTCGATGTAGGTCACTGTTGCGGGTATACCAAGAAATATTAGTAATGACTCTTAGCATCTTTTTTTGAAAGTGTTGGATTAATTCTCCATTTGAGGCAGATGTACAACCCCATAGTTGTAATCCATATGTTCAAACAGGTCCCAATTCCTGTTTGTAAATCATAATTTTGTTTTCCACTGACATAAGCGTATGTTTACTAAACAAGCCTTTTAATCAATTGAATTTCTAGTTTATCATAATGCATCAAATCATTTGTGTGACGGCCAAAGCATTTTCGAATCCCAAACCTCCATTGGGTGCAAACTAGTTAAACCCAGTAAATAAACTGATAATTTTTAATTTATTTATTATTTATTTATTATTACTTGAAACTCAAGTATATTTGATTAACCTCTCCGCCAGTATCTTTAATCGAATTCTCTTTAAATTTGCCTTTATCCTGCTATATTGGTGTAGTTTATATATACGGGTATATCACCAGTGTTAATCTGCTTGTGGTATTATAATGGCGCTTTGAATATCTTTTGAATAATTTATTTTTATATAATTACTTATTTAACTAAGCTATTATCATATTATTAAGTAAATACTTTTAAATGAATTATTTATAATAGAGAAGAAACACAGATTCCAAATAAAGGTTACAGAATAAGTTATAGAACATTTACTTATATTAATTTTTTTATTTTATATTAAAAATAATAATTTTTATAAGAATTCGTTATTAATCTTTATTTTATTTATTTTTCTTATCAATTGCCAAACTTACCCACAAAAAAAAACTACAAAATTGGTGTTTTCATACGATTATTGATTTTGATGAAACTTCATTTCAGGATGCAATTGAGCAATCTCTGGTGACAGTACATGATATAGCAACGGAAAATTTGGGCACATTATGTATATCAACACTGTATCGTCCGCTCCAAGTTCCCATTAATTCAGAGCGTTATGATAGCTCGAGACAAAAGGCTGATTTGGTGGCATCAATTCTATTGGATGTGGGCATAATACGACACGGGGGTGAGTACTGTAATTAAAATATATGTAAAATCCGTTTAAAAATATTAAAATATTCACATTGTATTAAGTTTTATTGGCAAATAATTATTTTATTTAAAAATGGCTACGCCAAATTGGTATTATTTAAAAATGGAATTCAAAATTTAATATGAATTATTATGTAGTTCACAAAAGGCATATTTATTATAAATATTTTTATATAATTAATATGAAAATATAAAATATGAATGCAATTTATTTGACAACTCATATCACAACAATATTCAAAAACATCCCATTTTCATATAGACACAGGTATTTACGCCAGTTACTCCCAAAATCAAATTATTAAAATGTAAAAAATTCATTTAAAATTCTTATTGAATTACATATTTGCTTAAAAAATTAATTTGCATAAAATATGCCCTTTGTATGTTATAAATTTTGTTTAATATAATATTGTATTGTTGCCTTAGGTTTTTTGAATGTTAGACTTTAAATGCATACCTCAGTTAAAGTTGTTCTGTGTTTTTCCAAACATTTTCCTCTTAAATTACTTTTTATGGACATATCAATATCCTGATTTGGTTTAACGACCGCTTTATCGTCCTGTAAATACGACCTGTACCTACTGCAAAAGATGCACACAGCTTCAGCTGAATAAATCTTTTTACTTCGTTAATAATGAAGTCTACGGTATCGGATATCTCATATTGGATCATATTCTGGAATGTAAGCATTCGTAGAAAAGTTTTGAAGAAGCAACACTGCAAAGCATGCTTCTGTAAGTTAACGAATTCACAAAAAGTTCTATTCTACAATAATATTTGCTACAGAACACTTTAAAAAGAATTTATCTCTCAGTGAACATTTTTTGCAGCATTCAGCTAACAAATAACTTAAATGGTTTTAAAACAATGTAAAAGTAAAAAGATACTTCAATTAAAAAAACCAAATCAAAAAAATTTTTTTTTGAAATTAATTAAATTCAATATTACAAATTTCTTTACATTTCTTAACATTAAATAATATGTAATCCTCTCAGAAAAGCATCACATAGATTAAAACTTTTTTTTTTATTTTATTTTTATTATTTAAATTAACAACAACTAGTCACATTGACTAAGAAGTTATTTTTTAATTTAATTATTATTAATTATTATGTTGAGGCTAGTTGAGTCAGTGCACTTGAGCACTTTTACTCTCTGTTAACTACGATGCTTCTTCATAATCCCTCTATACGCCTTGACTGGATTATGGTTTATCACTTCATCAGACTAAGCAATAACTGACCTCAGATCTGCATACCTCCCCGAAGAGTGTGTAACCATTCTGAGATACGATAGCGCGGTATTGGTCAACCTGTCAGTTTCGTAAATAATTTCAGGGTTTTATCCTGAGGATGAGCATGTGGATTTGAGCTAGTTATCTATCTTCTTGCTGGTTGAAACGTCTCAAAAGATCCTTTGCGGCTTAAGAGTCTGCGTGTAAAATCGCAAAGTAACGCCTATGAAAGTTTCTATAATTGAATATCGTGGTGTTTAAAAAATAAAATTTAAATGAAAATGAAATCGTAAAATATATTTTAGTTGTTTATATTAATAAGAATTCACAGAACAGACTTATATGTTCAAAACTGAATGCTAGAGCAACAAAAAGTGACGGTTGTATTATATCACAGAATAACAGTTCTAATATCGATCAAGCATGTATGAAAATTTCAAATAATATATTAAAAGCGTTAGATGAATCCATCGGTAAAAAAATAAATAAATCAAATTTCATGAATCGTAAATAGAAACAATCATTCTGTGATGAAGTGATATCACTTGGGACTCATCATTTAATTAACTATGAGTTCTTTAACACAGCTAAAGCACACAGCTATAATGAATATCAAAAGGTGCGTTGGTAAAATTTTTCATTAAAAATGGAGCATAATTAGTATAGAGAACAGAAATATGGGATATGTTCAGATATCGCAAGAAACCAGTTAATAGTTCTGTAAGCTTTCCAAATATTAGCATCAAAGAATAGGTAGAAAATGTATTTAAAATCTTTAAGCTATTCAGCATTTTGTCTCTCCAATATGATAAATACTCTGTTACTACAGCAATTGGAAAGTAAAATTCATAACTCTTTCCAGAGTATAAAGACAGATCAGTGACGACTGCTCTAAGGTGCGGAGGTATAGGGATACACCTTAATATAATTTGCAAAATGTCAAAGAAAATACATAAGTTCATTAAAATATCTTTACATCCAGAATTAATATTTTCTATTACATAAAGATACACATATATATTTTTAAGGAATAAGCAAGAACAATTAAATAGAATTGTCTATGAAAACTCTATTAATTTTCTTCTTTTAGCTTCTATAGTAGTTAGGAACATTTCTATATTATTTCGTGTTTCCCCCTTGTGTGCGGATTAGTTGGCCGCACATTCATACGTTGCAAGTGTCTTCGATTTCGTTTGATCACTGTATAAACATGTATGGCTCTGATTACAAACCCTTTTGCTTAAAAAAAGTTGCTTTGATGTTGTGAGAAGTATGTAAAAAGTTATGTTTATACCATATAGTTATAATATTTAACTTATATATATATATATATATATATATAAATTAATAATTTAATTTATTTAATATGTTATTTAGTTGTTGAAATGTTAAATGTTATATTGTGAATATTTTTTGTCTTATCTAATATAGTTATTGTTAATAGAACATCTTATCGATTTAAATTTATCATTTTTGTCACCCTTCCATATTACATAGGGCAGGCGTAGTCATTGAGACAGAATTCTTCCACTATGTGTAGAATTCAAACATATTTACCATGTGTGACTATATACGTATAATATAAAAATTAAACATATTCATAGAAATCGCATTAACTTTACAATACTTTCAGGACTAATCAATCTGAACAAAGTAATCGCCTGTGAGAGAGAGAAGTAAATAAGTTCGTCATTTTTTCACTCATGTCTCACTCATTTCTTTTAAATAAATTCTTAAATACTTTTCATACAAATTAAAATTTCAATCCTTATGTCCTTAAAATGTAGTATTAGTCGTAACTCTGTCTGTACTTTAAGTTGTTGCTCAAAACTCAATTCCCAAAGGACTTACGTCAATGACAGCTTAAAAAAGCAAAAAAGGCAAAAAATTCGAAGAAAGCAAAAAATTTTGCAGTCTTAACTTATTACTTACTCTTCGCCTCCATCCCCCTCCCCATCCGCATAGAATCAAATTATTTGTTGCAAATACATAGTTGAATATTTTAAAACATAATGAAAAAAAGTAAGACAACGAAGAAAAGAAGTCAAAAAACGCAAAAACGGCAAAAACGGAAGGATTGAAAATGTTAGTGAAAGCGTTAAGAAAATATTTTGAAAAATGTCAAAGAATAATCAACACGAGTATGAATTCTTGTTAAGGGCCTAGTGAAGATGGATGATGGATGGATGGATGAATGAAAAAAAACACCACACACACACACATACACTCAACCAACATACAACAGTACACATGATATTTACTTCGAAGTTTTAGGTTAACTTCTTCTTTTTTCAATATTTTTGCATTTTTGGTTAACTCTGCAGTGCTAGGCTAACGATTGCCATTGCCACAGCCACTGCCAGCGCCACTGCCAGCGTCACTGTTAGTGTAACAGTTGCTGTTAAAATGCTGCTCCCACGCCATGCAAATACTTCTTTCTACGTATATATATGGAATGCATTCAGGCGTCTAATGATGTTTTGATAGGATGTTCCAAGACGTTCTCTTCGTACGGCGCGATAAATTGCATTGATTGTGAGCTTCACAATTTTGAAATAAAATTTTTGTGTTATTTTTTGTGTTGTTTTTTGTGTTCTTGTGCTTTCTCTTTTCTGATACATTTCGGAAGCATTTTTGCTTACTTTTGCTTTTCTGGTCGTCTTCACAATATTTTGATGTTTATTATTGAAAGCGTTGCTGCTGCTCCTTGCGCTTTTATTGGTAGCGTAGCCTTTTAAGCTGTCATTGAAAATAGTTCAACACAATGTTAAAATGTGCTCAATATTATTAACAAAAGAAATTTGGCTGGAACTGTCTTCAACGCCCACAACAAACACAAATTTCGTTACGCTTTATTTATGTTTATTTGTTTATTTGTTCGACTTGCCGCATTTGTATTCAACTCAGTGAGCTGCCAAAGTACTACAAAAATATTCGTTAGATACTCGCACAAACATATATGTAAGTGTAAACAACAGGCAAGAAACCGAAATGGAACTACGTTCAGTCGAAGTAGAATTTAAGGAATCACAACTATATCCATAGGTTTCTTATATCGTCTAACAGAAAACTAACAACTTTTCAACAATGTAAGCCCTTTATCGGTAACACTTTCATTCCCACACTTCACTGTTTCACTGTCTTTTATTTCCTATTATAGAACGATTTGTTTTGGTCCTCCAAATAGATTTGAATTTTCACAATCACTTCCTCATTGGAGCTAAAACATCCTTATTAGACCTTTAAGCAAGTATTAGTAAGAGAATATGATTTAGAATATCCAGATTTAGAATATTCTTATTTTATAAGGAAATATAATAAAACTTTCACAGGAAAGTAACAAAACTCCAGAAAAATGTGCGAACATGAAAAGTCAAGTATAGCTTTGGGTTAGTTGGTTAAGGAGTGCTGACTCTGAGCTTCAAATTTGGCAGGGTACGAGTTCGATTCCTGATACTTGCAGTCTCAAAAATTATTTACGAATAATTAAATACAAGAATTATTTCTAAGACCATTGATAATGGGTATTTGACAATACTCGAAACAGCTGTAGTGTCAGCCAAAAATTCAATTAATTAAAATAATATAAAATGAATTTTTGTTGTTGTTATTCACTACTGTTCGAAAAAACCTTTATAGGGAAGTTAATAAATTAATTTTTAATGGAGCCTGTTTTCTCAATTATATGAAACACCCACATTATCTTTTAATGCTTTATAAATTTCTCAGAACATATCCAACTCACACTACCGGCTCTTAAGTAGTATTCTTAATAAAAAATAAATGCTATAATACTTCTGCTGAGCTTGATCCGGACATCTTATATAGTACTTCTAGATTAAAAATATGTAGGTAAAAACATTCCCTGATATTTTTCTTACGGACTATATGTATTTCTAGTAAATATTTTCTTTTAACTCATTTATTCCTATTAAAAAAAATTTATTTATCATCATTTAAAACACAAAATGAACTTCAAAATATACCCCGAAAATATACCCTAATTAACTTCTGCCATCAAAATACGAAAGAAAGTATTTGTATTTTGAAGTTGCAATTCTTGTATTAAAAAATAATTTTGCTATAACAAAACGATAAAACGAAACTAAGAATGACATTTAGTATACATATAGGAAAAGCTCTGTTTACACACTTATTTGTAAATAAATTTTGAATTACTTTTAAATAGTTCATTGCATATTTTTTCATAGTAAATAATTGCTTAGAAAGGAAAGGAAAATTGCTCTAAAATGCTTTTAGGGACTTACAACATAAAACGCTTCAAAGATTGTGGTATTATTGACCGGTCACTGTAGATTGAATAAACACCTATCGAAGTTAGGAATTCAATCCAACTCAGACTGCAGATACTGTAGAGAAGAAAGAGAAACTGCATACTAAGTGCTTGGAGAGTGCCCGGCACTAATGCGCAAGCGAAAGAAACATCTAGGAGGATTTTACATGGATCATAAGGATTCAAGACTAGAAAATATAGACTCTGTACTGTCTTTCATTAAAGAAATCGAATTTTTAGAAACACTCTAATCCGACTAAGGGGCACAATAGATCTTTTAGATCGCAGTGCACTATCCCTTCTTTTTTAATAATAATAATAAATGACTGCTTATAAATGTCTACTACAACTGGCTTGAATTGTAGCTTGTAACTAAGTTAAAAATTTATTTTAAATAAAAATAAATTTGTTGCTAAATTCTGGTAGCATACATAATCGAACATCAAAACAAATTTATTCAAGAAAGTCAAAAGGAAACCAAAAAAGGACTTTGTCACGCAGCGTAGAAAAGTAATCAAAAAATTCTTAAAAATAAAAATAGCAAATGGTGTTACTGCAGTACATATATAAGCACTTTATGTTATATAAAAATATTCATATTCATTTCAATATATCCATTTATTTGACATAAATAAATTTTAAGTTAAAATTAGGGCAGAGCTCTTTACTTTCATAAAAAGTATACACTAAGATTGATACTGAAGAATTCTGAGGAGCTGCATACAATGATGTCGATTAAAGTACAAAGCGCCTATAATAAATGCTTTCCAGATAGAATGAAATAACTTAATAAGAGAACAATAATAATGCATACATTAAAGGTTGAAATTTGGCAGGGTATGAGTTTAATCCTTGGTACTTGCAGTCTCAAAAAATTCTTTACGGATAATTAAATCTATGAAATATGGTAATTCCAAGACCAGTGATGAAGGATATTTGAAAATCTATACTCAAAACAACTTGGCCAAAAAGAAAGCTTCTTGCGCAACAAATCCAAAACAGAACATGTTAAGTGTAGTATATAGCACTATTCAGTGAAATCCACAAATCTTTCACATCCATAGTGAGTCTCATCGCTAAAGAAAATCTGAGGTGAAAAATCATCACCCTTTTTATAGTATGAGTCCACAATTGCAGCTTATTCAGCGATTATTAAGTGGTTCTTATTTTCTCATTCTTATAAGAAGACAAATTTCAGACCAAACATATGATGCATTCGACAACATTTTTATTTGACATTGTTTGCTGAAGCAGTGTTGTCAAATTAGCACCGCGAAACGGATATTACGTCACATATCGTGTTATTAAATGCAGCGCAAATTCTTTATGTTTTATGCATCTTTTTAGTTTGACGTTAAACCCTTAATTTACATTAAATTAAATTGGCTTCTTAGGAAAAAATTACCCGTCTTTCTAAGCAACAAATTAGCAAGTCTTAGCTCCGGTGTGGACGTGTGGAATCCAGTTATGAAGATGTGCACGAAAATCGTCTATTTAAATCATCCAAAACTTCCAAAACAAAGTTGTAAGAAATTTCGTCAATGCTCCGTGGTTCATTAGGAATACTGACCTCCGTCGAGATGCAGTAATACATTATTACTGTGGATGCAGTAATACAAAAGTTTGTGGTTAGCCGCTAAAAACTCACCATCTGTCTAATACATCTGGCCAGCTGAAAGACTTAAAAGCATTAAGCCTTCAGATCTATTCCCGCATTAGTAGTCTAATAATAATCTAGATTTTATTAGAGCTTAAGAAAACAAATCAAAACAATTCCAAATCACAAATGAGGCCAAAGCTTTTGCCTTCCAGATTAATGAAAAAACGAAAGTTAAGATAAACACTACTTTAACGGTGAACTTATTTTATTCCAATTAGTATAACTACAGTAACTGAAGAGCAATCCAAACTGAACCTCATTGCTACTTTATTTACCTACGATAACAAAGTTTTCGATGAAATCTTTTTTCTTTGATGACTTTTAAGTAGTTCATTATTTATAGAAGTCTAAAGTTAGTTAATTAAATTTCTTTTAACAATATTCTCTCCGATTTCCTATACTTATTAGGAACCTTTATTACGAGAAATTAATAAAAGTGTTGTCAAGGAGAAACTGCACATTGAGTTACTTTTTTAGAATAAGTAGAAAACAAATATTACAAGCACTTCAAGCATTACAATGTTCTCATCTGCAACTATATTTCTAGAATAGTTTTAAAGTGGTTCTAATAAAATACAATTCCATCTTGAATTGTTATACCGAGAGTATGTGCATGTTTAATATGGAAAAACGGAGGCCCACAGGTTGACCCAAAAAGTTTGGTTAGGTACATGAATGGATCAAAAGTAAATGGCGGCACTAGTGCTGGTGTATATGAACCCAACACCAAAATTTCGGAGGCAATGGGCACATGGCCGAGTGTCTTCCAAGCTGAAATTTACGGAATCAACTTATACGTAAGATCCAATATCAGCAAAAAACTGTGTGGCTCGAGAATTGTTATTTACTTTGACAGTCAAACTGCTCTTGACAAAAAGGTTGTCTTCTTGGACTTTCAGACTTTCAAGTCAAGACAGGTCTTTGAGTGCTATAACTCGGAATAAGGTAAGTCATTACTGTGTTCTGGGCCACAGAGGAGTTGATGAGGGAAATGAACAAGTTGATGAGCTAGCCAGAACTGCATCAAAAACTACTTTTACAGGCCCTCAATCCTTTTATGGGTTAAAGTCGACGAGTACAAAACAATATATCAATCAATACAATATATTTCTGTTATGCCATGTTGTCGCAGCATTGTCTATTAGAACATATTTCGTATAAATATTTTCGTAGTTTAATAGAAGAACTGTGCACAATATTGAAAAGTGGTCATAAGATATTAATCCATGAATATGAGGTATAGGATGTATATGAGCTATAAGTCATTACAAGCAATTAGAACTCCAAAAAATGTGACGAATTCAATATTGGTAGAATCAAAAACTTCAAATAAGAACAATAATGCAACCCTGCACCTCACTACTTACTAACTACTTAGAACTACTTAACTACACTACTTAGAAGTCACATATATATCTTTAAGATAACAAAACTTTTTAGCAACCCTACAAAAATCTTATCATGGTTATTTCCTGAACTTTCTCATTATATAGCATTATATATAATAAAAAATAATTATTTTACAGGACTTTCGGATGCACTTGCCAAAGGATTACTAAGCGATGACTACATAACGAGCGCACGTATCTTGGCACTAAATCTAACAAATGGAGCAGTACAGTCATACGTTTGGTGGATAAAAAGTAATCACGAGAAGACAGGGAAAGCGCAACGCTTTGAAGAAGAAGGATTACAAATAGGGAAAAAGCCTGCACAGAGCTACCCGTGGTAAGTGTGTAGAAATATAAAAAATGTTATCAACCCTGAAAACAAAAAAAATAGTAGACATTGATACAGCAGCTGAGCTATTGGTATATACATTTGCTATGAAAAAAGCTGAAATTTTTCTTTTCTAGTTCTAGTTTATAAAGTATTTAAACAATGGATAAAACAAACAAAAAACAACTATAACTAATACAACTCTAACTTAAACCAGCTAAGAGAAAAAAATTGATTGGTTTTCATACACAATTCAATTCTTGATTATCCAATTCAATTATTCAATTATTAATTCAATTATTAATTATTAAGTAGTACTTATTAACTTGTTATGTGGTCATAATTAATCATGAAAATTAATAATTAGAATATTGAAAATTGTTATAATTATCTTTGTAGATCATAATCCTGATGATGACTCTCAAGGAGAGTCGAAATATAGAGTATAATAAAAAATATTAAACGTTTAATTATTTAACAAGAAGGGACCTACAGCCAGATTAAAAAAATATAACAAACCATAAATATATATATATATATGATTACTTCATTATTATAATTAGTCCACCAATTATGTTGGTATTCTTTAGAGTAAGAATCTTTTGTACATAAGATATTGATATTTAAATGGAGATTTCGTATTATTGTATTTAAAGACAATAATTTCATAGATAAGGAGTAGATAAAATAGTGTTGCATAGTTACATTATGTGTAAATCATTTTCTTTTAAAAAACAGATTCGTAACAATACACTGTTCCTAAATAGCCTCACTATTAGAACAACATATTTTGATAGGTGTTAAAAAGCTGTTTTTATATGCAATGTTCTGTACAACTTAAGTACAGAAACTGCATAATATTTATTTATAGCCCACACAGATTACTAAAAAAAGAAATCTAAAATGCTGTTGAAACTAAAAGCTGTACCACAAATACTACAAATTCAAAAACAAACTGCTCATTAACCTATACTAAAATTAAATTTTATTGGAAATAAATAACAATGCATACGAATTTCACAGGTTCGATGATGAAACCACTTCGCCCTCATTACGCTCACCTAAATTCACACCTAGCCCACCGAATATTTACTACAAAGGCTGGTGGACGTATCCATACTTCTCATGCACGCTCAGCAAATGGATATTATCGTACAGCATAGCAATACCACCGAGCGGTCGGCATGGTTTACGTGGCTTCATAAGCATCGATATCGATGTAACTGGTCTGAGGGTCAATCAGTGCGAGGCGCTAACTTACCGTTTCAATTATCAGCAAATTCAAACACGCCGCCTACATTTAGCCGACGCACAAGTGAGCGAAGCCATTAACGACTTACAGGCATTTCATGGCTCACATAAATGTCATCGAGAGACCATGATGGTAAGTAGACATACGCGAGGGTTTGAAAACACAAATTACAAAACAAAAAAAAGAAAAAACAAAAATATTTAAGCATTAAATTTTTATCTTAAAAGCTTTTCTGAAATATTTTGTCTGGCAGTCGCATAACCCGCCCGCATATTATTATAAAGTTACTAGACACATAAACTTAGTACACTCGTCCTTAGTACACTCTTCATAACCGAGACTTACAAAAATTATTCTGCTTCATTTACAGTGCGATTATCGTCAACCCACATCAGAGGCACCCACAATAACCACAAATAAAATACTAACAATGCCGAACGCTTGGTCACGTGGTGCCTATCAATGCTTATGCAAGCGTGGTTACTACTCTGAACGCCATTCAGATGGTTTCAATGGCACCATCATGGAAATCGCATGGAAGGAGCATCAGGACAATGTGAGCGATTATTATGCAAAAGTTTTCACGTGCTACAAATGTGCACCCGGTTGCGATTTTTGCACAGGACCTGAACCATGTTTAGCTGATTACAACTGGCCGTTTAGGTGAGCAACCGAATCTTTGTTTTTCATTTTTGTGACTTTGGTTTTAAAGTTGAAACTTAAGTGTATATATCTATGACGCATTAACATATCACACAAAAAACATAAGTACACACACAAATTATATTGTTCAATATATATATTTTAGGTATAACTAAGTTCAATGACAATAATGAAGAACTACTGAGCTAGAACAACTTCCTTCATTTTGTTATATTTCATTTTGGATTTTATTGGCATAAATTTAAATTGCTTCAATATACTCTTTGATCTAGTAGAAATCGGTCTCATGTACTCAGTATTTTGAAGGTTTAGTTTAATATAAGACATAAAAATATCTGATGCATTGATATCGGTCAATATACACTTGTCGAGGTATTCATGTAGTATATCCAGTTCGAGATCCAGCATAACTCTGCATTAGAGTTATAGAGTTATTATAGTTATATAGTTAGCAATAAAGTGACATCGGAATGTTTTTTTTTCTGTACAGTAGATGGAAAGCATCGAAAGCCACAGTGTGAGACTTGAACCCACTAAAAGCACCTCTTAAGAATGTATAGAGAAGATTTCCACAGCAATGTGGAAACTTCATTCCAGTAATCAGGGGAGAGAGATGAGAACAGATAGGCTTAATACCTAGTGAACTATGCTAGAAAGCATGGACGTGAAGAGAATGTACATCGGAATGTCGGTCTGTCATGTCAGTCTGTCTTATTTTTGTTTTTTGTATGTATCCAGGTAGCTACTGTCTACAAATTTATGAAATTGTTTAAGTTCATCATATATTGCTCACATAAAATCTCATATAGAAAACTATACATGTTAAGTAAATTGAACTTTTCCTACAAACTGCAATAAAATTCCATCATTTAGTTATTTCACAATGTAAGATTCATGAATTTTAAATTTATTTTCATTTTGATTTTGAAACTTTGCTTGTCTTTTTCGTAGAATATCCTTACTAACAATTTCGATCGGTTGTGCTATCGGTACGTTCATATTAGCTGGTTACTTATTTCGGCATCGCAAAGTTAAAGTGTTTAAGGTGGCCAGTCCAATATTTTTGCTGATTACACTAATTGGGTGTGCAATTATGTATTGTGAGGTGAGTTCAAATAAATGCAAAAATAATAATAATTAAAACATAATATTGATTATATGTCATTTCATTTTTAATGCTCATAATTAACATACTCAACTCAACTTCTGCCACCTTTACCAAATTATTGTAGAATTACGTATTTAATAAAAAAAACTTTTTGGTGGAGTATACAAAGTTCTATTTTTATATAATGGAATACACTAGAAGGTTAAGTTGTTCTGCACGAAGATTAAACAATTCAAAAAACTTGAACTGCGAATGAATGTTCGCATTTCACATTCTCTAATTTTACTTTATTACATTATTACAGTTTCAACAAATTTCCACTTACATTAAAATTTTTATCTATTAAAATTAATTATTAAGACCTATTTCTATATGCAAATGAGGGTACAAATGTCTTAGACACAAAGACATCAACAAAATCCTAGAGCGCCAACATCCATCCATAAACAACAAAATCACAGAGTCCTGTGTTTGACTTGTGGTTACGGATTCACTCTCACCGCAGTGCCTGCTCACTGCACAAGCAAAAGCCAAAGCACCGAATCATAGACGACAGGTTAATGCTACAGCGCCATTGACACTTGAAAGCGTTTCCAACAGGGCATAATAATTCCAAAAAACCGCAAGCTCAGTATAGCTTTTAAGCAGTAAGAAACATCACCGAACCCACACTGCTCACATACGTGAATATTCATTCGTATTCCGGTGAACAAGAAGTAACAGCAACACCCTTTAAGCACCATCTATATGTATACACCATATATAGACATACGACTAATAATATTTGTCGCTATTTCTACACGAGTGACAAAATTCAAAATTTTAATAAAAGGTCAAGTTTAAAAATCGGAGCTAAAATTTTAAATATTTTTATAATACGAGCTTTACTGTAGATTGTTTAAAGAAACTTATTGTTTGCATTCAAACTGTTTAATGTATACATATTTATATATAGGTAAATATCAAAGTATTAACTGCTTAAGAAAACAGTAGACACAAAAGTTCTATATAAAAATTACTTACTGTGATGGGGAGGTGGAATGCTTTATGCACCGTCAAACTGGCCGTAGTCGGAATGGTGTGTCCGACTCTCTAACATTAATATATTGTATACGGAATAAAACACCTCCTCTTTGGCGGGACTTATTCCCCCTCCGAATCGATTTCGCATTACTTCGAGGAGTGTCTCGTACTGATGTTAAATTTTAGAAATTTAAGAAGTTTAAAGATTCAATCCTTATACCATTCTTAAATTTGTGAAATAAACTAAGAATTAAAGTTGGTAATGAGAACGGGATTTGTGCTTTAGAACCTCTTAAGTCATCTTATTTTCATATTACTAACAGAAGAGGAAATTCAAAATTCTCAATGCGATACCTCGTAGAGATATCGGTCTTTTGGTAGGTTTACTTACAGGTCACTATAAACTAGGGAACCATGCTAGAAGATTAGGTCTCCCTTTCAATCAAATCTGTAGCAGCTGCGAGGAAACATCTACTATTTTTTGTCTACTTCATGCACGGTGGCGACTTAATACTCTAGGAGCCTTCTTTTTTAAGGACCTGGACCAATTAAAGGACCTGACACTAAATAGCATTTTATGCTTCGCCAAAGGTTGTAGGTGGTTTTAAACCATGAGTTTTTCCTATATATATGGTAATAAAATGGGCCAATAGGCCTAATTGAATCCACTATAGATCGCCGGTATAACGTAACCTAACAGAAGATAATACTTAGATTTTGAAATGTTTTTTAAGTTTTTAGTTAAATATCCTTAAATAATATCTTTAATAATAATTAAAAAAACGTAAAACATCATCATAAAGTGTTATCCATTTCGTAGTGGTAACTTCACAGCACTATTTCTGTAAACAGTGCCAAGTGGAACTATCATGCACGGCAACATATATTTGGTCCAAAATTGACTATTTTATAATGTGGATCGTTCAGCAACGAATTTTCAGACAGCCTTAGAAGATCAAGAACAAACGTGGAGTTAATTGGATCTACTCTTTTAACTTATATTGCAAAGATAGATCATAATAAATGTTAAAGATAGATAATATCTTGCATCCAATAGAAAAAGAAATTATTGGCTTTGCAGTATGAATACATAGTTAACAATCCAATAATGAAAGCTTGCCCTTTTGGGATGGACGACTGTATAAGAATATCAAATATATATATATAATATAATGTACGAGTATGTTCCGTTAGTATATATAGACAATATTAAGCGAAAAGAAACCATTAGTGGAAAACGAAAACCTGTAGTATCAATACAGCCAGTCTTATTTATTCATTTGCTATGGAACTTTGACAGCATTTCAGTAGAGAATCTACCTTGTTGACATATATAATTGCTAAAGTATATCATAATTGAAAGTATCTGTTTTTAAAAACTATCATGTCCTGATTACTTTGCAACCCATCTTGTGAATAACATATATGTATTTCCCTCCAGTACATGTATTGTGAAGACTTTTCTTCAGAATACATGTACATGAGTATGATTGACTCTTTTAATAAAACGACAGTAATCCGTAATTCGTAAAATAATAAAGTTAATAAAGTTAGTACCATGAAACTCCTTCGTCTGTAATACTTCGCAGAACACGTAATTTTACTTGCCGTTCCCATTGCAATAACATCCTCAAGCCTTATTTTGTTTCATAATGTCTCCTAATATGCATGCATGCCAATTCTTTAATATTGTATAGAAATGTGTTACCCTCCCTCATCCCTACAATGATTTTACAAATTTTATTATCTTTTATTTTTTATGTTTTATGTTTTATGTTTTAAAATGTACGGGTAGTGCCAACAATTTCAAACTCCGTTCGAATATCTGCGTATGGTTGGAGATCCAAAGTATGTTTGTGCCCTTCGATGTGTTACGCGTAACATGTCACTTGCTTGTAAGACCGTTGTAACCTGTAATAAAAATATTTTATAACAAGAAGGGTTTTTTGTTGAGAGCAACACTTTCACTTGCAAAAATTGTGTCTAAAGATACTCATACGCAACGGTGAGTTCACAGATGTGTCGCTTCTGTTACTGCAAATAAAATTAAAGAAAATAATGTGAAATGTGTATTTCGTACATACTTTGCACATAGTTTTTACTTACACATGCTTATATGTAAGAAGAGGAAAAATTTTATTAAATGTGGCGCCCTTGCAAAAATGTTCAATTAACACCAAATTACTATAATATATAATTAATTAATTAATGTGTTATACACTGCCGCTCAAGTAATGTGTCATTTACTTATTTGCACTTTATTCACAGTTTTTTCAATGGGCTATTGCACCGAAAACATTTCTTAATCGTTTTGTTCGATAGACACTAAAAATACATTACCTTCAGGATATTATAGCTGAAAAGTTGGCAACCTTCGTAAAAAGAACATTCATTACGATCATTACCTTCAAAAAAAACACACAACGCGAACATACAATATTTTATATGAGATATATATATTATTTCAGTGTACACTATTCCAGTGTACACTATTTTAGTGTACACTATTTCGGTGTACACAATTTCCGTGTACATAATTTCTGTGTACACTATTTCAGTATACACTATTTCAGTGTACACTATTTCAGTGTACACTATTCCTGTGCACACTATTCCAGTGCACACTATTCCAGTGTACACTATTCTAGTGTACACTCTTTCAGTGTACGATCTTTCAGTGTACTCTATTTCGGTGTACACTATTTCCGTGTACACTATTTTAGTGTACACTATTCCAGTGTACAGTATTTCAGTATACATTATTTCAGTGTACTCTATTTCGGTGTACACTATTTTGGTGTACACTATTTCAACGAACATTATTTAAGTGTACGCTATTTCGGACATGTCGCTTTCATTTTTAGTGTACTGTTTGTGGTTGTGTTCATGAACACAAACATTAAAAATTAGATTGAATTCTCCGAGCAGAGCAGAAAAATGCATATCCTTATTTCCTTAACTACACTAAACATTTTTTTGCTATGATCATATATATAACAAATCGAGTGCCTCTTGATTTATGAATTAATGAGAAGTGAAGTACCAAAATTAAAAAAAAAATGATGTCCATAAAAAATAATAAACCAAAAGAATAATAATTCTTAACTTCTCTTGAGTTTTGTTACTTTTGCTATGAAAGTTTTTATTAACAATTTCACTTGCTGTGTTTATATTACAACGAAATCATAAACCAGCTGTATATTTTTATTTTTAATTGTTAAATTTTAATACTATTCTTTTCTTTATTTAAAAAAATATATTTTTAGATGATTGCAATATTCCCCTACTTGGATACGAGTTGGTGTATTGTAACAAAATGGACACGTCATATGGGCTTCTGCATCACATACACTTCCTTGCTAATGAAAACATGGCGGTAAGTTGGTCTTTATTTTTTATTTTTACTTTAATATATGAGTATACAACACTTAGAAATACAATTATGAAAGCTATAAAAATTTAAAAATTTAGCTATTACCGTAGTGTCAAGAAAGACCTAGAAAAGATACTGTATCAGTAATGGTGATATTTCGTATTCTAACGATGAACTTTGGTGTGACGAAATATTTTAAGAAAATATACATATTCATCCTTCTGTGAAAATTGTTGACCCAGCTGTTACATTTTTAAGGCTGAGACTCGAACGCTTGTAATTGGGTGGGGTCAAATATTTTTCTGTTCACTAAGATAAATTTATTGCTCACCGACTAGATTCAATGCCATTGATCTGTGATGACGTTATATAGTGCTTGCAGTTCAACTGGTATTACAGCTGTTTAGATCATTGTTCTGTTACATCATTGAATTCGACATGGAGCTGAACCAAAGCATTTTGCAGCAGCTTTTTCTACTGATGAGTAGGTATTGGGAATAGAACTACATTTGAATGATTTTGAGCCCACCTATCCCGAATATTGAAGTTAATATCATTGCTGATCTAAAATCAAGTAATCCAAAGTTGAATCAGTAGCTTCCTTTTATCTTTATTATGGGAAAGAAAATGAAATAGTAATTATAAAAATGAGTAGAGGACAAAATCTTAAATTCTGTGCTCATACTTTCAAAAGTAGCGATAGAGAACAGTATGGCCAGGAAAAGAAAAAAATTCAATTAATTAAAATAATATAAAAAATAAAATTTTTGTTGTTGTAGTTCACTACTGTTCGAAAAACCTCATTAAATTTAATTAAATTAAATTAATGGATATTTATTTCAACAAGACTTTATCTATTTAAATAAATCCTTTGGGATATATTTCGTTTAGAATACTTTTTTGATAGACTTTTTTTTTACAGTCAGTATAGTGATGAACAGTACAGTATCGTGTTGTCTTGTATCAATATATCAGATATCAATATATCAGAATATCTTCTACTTTTCCTACATATTGTTAGGAAAGAACAGAAAGAATCTCATTAGTTTCATCTAATCATTTCATTTCATTTATTTACAGTGTTTCTCTGACGTATCGTGTAAAATCAGCACATAAAGTCAAATTAACTGATAAACAACTTTTGCAATGGATGGTTCCGATTTTATTGGTGATGCTTATATATTTGGGCACGTGGACTATATCTGATACGCCCTATGCCGAATTTGTAAGTTATTTTGTAACAATACAAATATAGGGACACATTTTTATACATTTTTATTTTATAGAATTACTCCTATTACTTCATTTTAACTGGACTTACTGGTCCAACCTTTTATTACAAATAAAAATTAAAACAAAAAAATGCTGAATCTTTAAACTAAACACTTTAGACTACACTAACTAATAAGTTTTATTTATATGTTAGTATGTTTTAAAAAATTAAATTCGACTTTTTGCTGACCTACTAATACGATTAAGTATTTATTCCCAATTTAGTTCAACTCGCACATAACTAAAATATTAAATTGCGACTCATTTCCAAAAAATTGTTTCACATATTTTAAACAAATAAACTCCACCGATTTTATAAAGCATTAAACGTGAATATAATATATATGTATAGAAGTATGATAAGTTAATCATACTTCTATACGAGTCTTATGAATATTATATGTTGTATAAAGAAAGATAAAAATTTATGTTATATGATATATCTTATATATGATATCTGTTTCATTCATTTTTCCAAATAGATTCACGATCAAGATGGCCTGAAATTCAAGCAGTGCTCATATAATTGGTGGGATCATAGTTTGGCTATTGGTGAAGTGTTCTTCTTAGCCTGGGGCATTCGTGTCTGTTATAATGTACGAAATGCAGAATCACTCTATAATGAAGCACGTTTGATATCGTATGCCATTTATAATATCGCCATTGTAAATATTATAATGATCGCATTCCAGTAAGTATAATACATATACTTTTCAGATGTAATATATTTTTAAAATACACGTCACAAATAGTTTTATTGTTAGCTTATATAGTGTTTTTAAAGCATACGTCTGACATTCTGTTTGCGAATGTTGACTTTGCTTGGAAGCGAATAAGACCTTTAGTCAAATTCTCTGTGACTATCCGGCTTTGATATGGACCAGGAGAAAGATATTGACCCCCAATATGTCCAGAATGCCCTCAATACCTAACATTGTGGCTTTCATTCGAAGAACTAATTGTCTTCTGTCCATTTAGGAAGATCGGTAAGAAGCTATTTGCTTCACTGGAAACGAGATAATATACAATATTATCTTTTCTATTTTATTTTGGAAGCAAGTGATCAAATTTATTCTTTCACTTACAAAAATAAATTTTCTAATATTCTGATACAAATTTGATAGAAACCTTAATAAGTTTATAGACAAATATATAATTATGAAAAATTAAGTATGGAATTTTGTAAGCAGCTATAATTTCTGTATATTGTATAGTAGTTGTCGAAATGCATTTAAGTTTATAATCCTTCTGTTAAACTTTAATTGGAATGATTTACAGTATTTGCTCTTAATTTATCTATTGAAAGTATGCGCTATCTATATATTAAATCGTCAAGCGATCTTGGTTAGATTCAATCAATAAATTGTCTGCATAACTTTTGCACAGGTAGAATTATTTTGATTCATATGTTGATTATATATTATTGTTAGGTGATGCGGCACTGCGACCTTCGGGTCTATTGTGCTCCCTTCTGGGCTTCGAGTAGGTCTCGAACAATCAACCTATCTGTTGATATATTTCAATACTTTTCATTCAATTCTAAATTATTATCACACAAACTTATGCTCCCTCCCTTGCTTTCAAAGCGCACACACTCACATTTGAATAGCTTCACACCCCTATTTAACAAAGTGTCTTGATATCTGGTACACTTGCATTCATCAATTTATGAAGCGAAAAATTAAATTTATTAGTAGACGAAATTTAAAGCAGTTTACAAACAATCTACGTAATACCTTCGGGACGATATTAGTGATGTAAATGTGGTTAACTTAGTATGGAAAGTAAATACGGAAGACATTTTGTCAATAATCTTAATAATTAAATTTACTTTGACCATATTCATATACGATTTTTGATAATATAGTTTCAGATATAACGTCAATAAAGTATTAATAAAATAATAATTGTGTATCACAATTTTAAGACATTTGAACAAAAGATGAAATGAGATGAAATAACTAAAATAGCCTTTACCAAACTCCTGATATATTGTGACGAACTTTAAAAGGGCTGTGATTAAACTACTAAGCACCTTTTGTCGATCGCTGAAAGAGTTCTGAATCAGCTTTAGAAGAACGAACACCTAAAAAGTTCTAAATTAGCTCTGTTGTTAAAGAGCTTCCTAAACTACGGTGCAGACTAATATTTTTGAGTGTCATTCAAGAGAGAAAATCCACAAATGACACTCAAAACTGATAGTGTGTATCTTTGAATGACATGCATCCAACGTATTGACGTGCTCACCAAAAATTTTGGTGAGCACATCATTCAGCTTCACGCCAACATATTGTATATTTTTGCGTGGTTTCACTAACATACTTACAGCGTGCGCAAACACCCTTATTCTTCAAAAATTTTGCTTGAATGACTAGGAACTAGGATGTTCATTAAGAATAGTGAGACATTTGTTTAAATATGTACAGGAAATATTTTTAACTAGAGTGATATTTACTATATACAATATCCTTACGAATATTTATTTGAATTTTTTCAATATTTAAAAAGCATACTGCAATATAAATTTGGAACTGCATAAAATAAATTGAAAATGCTTTGTTTACCTTTATATTTTATATGTTTACATTGAAAAACTAAATTGAACTAGTTCATTAAAATAAACCAAATTATAAAACTCAAGCACCAATTATTTATCAACAGTGTTTATTATCTGAAAGCACTTCGATTTAGTATATAGTATATAGAATAAGTAAAATCTTGAATTGACAAGATAAAAGAAAATATTGCAGTGTAATTCAATAGTAATAGATAAGTTGATAAAGGAGAAATAAAGTATATTAATTCACAGTTACCGCAGGTCCTTTCAAAGCATTCATAGTCGTTACTCACACAATTTTCTGTCAGCACTAGCTGTTATAATTTATATTTTCCTGTTAGTCTTGTGCCATCAGTTCGAGGAAGAATCCTCACCAAATTCCTTTTCCAACTTTTCCCATTTTCCTGCACTCATTTTGTGTTCTATCAAATGTTGGTAAGCTGCTTTCAAAGCGCTGGTGTACGCAGTTCTGGCACAAGAAACAAATGCTATGAGTAATTGCCTATTCTCCTGCTGCCGTTCCAATAAATTCAATGTTTGTGCACATTGGAGCTATGCTCCAATGTTTGCGCCGAGCATACGGGCTCATGGTGTATCAAACTTCGTTCACCCTTCACAGCACGTAGAGCCCATGCCTTTGTGCAGAAGTCACATACACACACCAGTCTTTAGTTTATTCATTCATTCATTTATTCTGCTCACAACGATTGAATTAAAAATCCCATCAAGTTGTTATTAATTAAAATCCTTTTAAAAGGACAATTAACGTAACTTATTGTGCTACAAATTTGCATTTACAAATAGCAAAACAAGGAAAGAGGATTAACTTGTAGATAACAAAACAGTTACGTCCGTTAAGTGGTTAAGGACATTAAATGTAAAAGACGATACTCTTCGCACAGTCACCGTGAACCTTGAAATAATGGTTTCAAAGAAATACAATAATTACTTTATGCAGACTTCCAACATATTTTCTGTAATACGTGTATTCCTACATGCTTACATTTAGTTTCAAATAGACTAAAGTGGAGATAGTTCTTGAGAATTTCTTCTTATCAAAAACTGTATAAATATTTAACTCGTTTTGTAGCAAAACTTATTATAAAGTTTAATGACTAAATCAATAGATCAATTTCTATGCATGTGTCTCAAAAAGCCTCTCTACACAATTGTCAACCCCAACCTTCTCGTGGTGATCCCTGTTTTAAACATATAAGGCAATGGCGACCTTACGCAATGGGTGTGATTCTTGAAAAAAACTATAAATGACTCGTGTGTAGAAGGAAAGAAAGGAATAGTGGTCTCAAGAACTTTGGAATCTTATCGAATTCAGAATAGATGTTAAAACAAAATTATTAAGTTCAATAAGGGGATTTCGTGAAGTGAAGATACAAATTGAGTACAAGCGGCTCGCGAAGCAGATAAAATGGGAGGCAACACGCCCACGTTGCATCAGAGAAGGGAAATCTTAAAGGGATGTTCAAAATAAGTCGTTATATAGCTTGGAATGGAAAGAGGTTATCATAGTCGAGATCCCTAAAAACGGAGACTGGAAAAAATGCTCTAATTGGACATATATCTCTTTGCTACCAATTATTGAGTTACTTAATAATTTACCCTGGCAGAATCAAGCGGGATTTCGTGCTGGTCTGTAATGCATATATCACATAAACACTACAAGAATACTTATTGAGTAGTCGGCAGAATTTAACACCAGTCTATATTTCACCCTCATCGAATATGAAAAAGCATTCGATGATCTAAAATTCAAATACGTGTGGAAGGTGCTTGAAGCTAGTGATATCCCATTTAAAATCGTCAATATTAAAAAGCAACCAACCAACCAATGGTGTAAGGTAGGGTTGTGTGCATTCGGCATGTCTTTTCAGAACGGCACTGGACGCAGTGATAGAGACCCTGGACACAGAACGACTTGGAATTAACTGGGGAATAAGAAGTAGATTATTCGATTTGGAATATGCCGATAATGTGGTCTTGATCTCTAACACCCACGCTAATATGCCAGCCCAAATTACATATCTCTCAACATGAACCGAGCAATAAAATGCTTGGCACTGAGCTTCTTTAAAGGTTTACTGTATCCAAAACTGCAGTTTCCTTGTAGACGATATTTGATGCCATTGCATTCATAACTTGCCGTTGTATTTTCAAAATATTTTGTTCAAAAATTATTTTATTTGTACAACATTAAAACAATTGAGTGTAAATAGAAGTTTAAAATATGATTAGGAAGATAAAGCATAAAGAATTTTATATATGTAATACTATAGAGCGCTGATTTTCTGCAATGATTTACGTACAGTTCTTTTATTCTTACAAATGCCACATTTCCATTTAAGCGAAAAATTAGAATTGTTTGTTAGAGATATAGAAATACGTATAACTCCATTGCAAATTTCTTATAGTGGACTAAAATTTGGAAACAGCCAATTCTCTGTAGGGTGCAAATTAAACATAGTTGCAAAACAAATTCGAATGAAAAATGAATGAAATTCATTTATTCAAAATGCTTCATACTGATATACTCATCTATCTCTTGCCTCATATTTCAGCCTTTTCATATTTCCGCAAGCTGGTCCAGATATAAAGTACCTTCTCGGATTTATACGGACTCAATTTTCCACAACAACTACAATCACGCTGGTGTTTGGTCCTAAAATATCACGAGTACTTAAAGGACAAGGTGACAAATGGGATCAAAAAGCCAAAGTACGCAGCATAACTGCTTCATTTTCATTGAATGGTGTTGGCTTAGTTCCAGAAGACTCACCTGATTTATATCAGGAGAACGAGGAACTTAAGGTAAGATTTACTTGATTAATCATTAAAAAGAATATTTTAATGAAATTAATTTTTTCCAAGGAACAAGTGCAAAAGCTGGCGCATCAAATTGAGTTCATGAAGACTGTCCACATGCAAATGAATAACCGTCATCTGAAACCAAAACCTGGTGGTTACTTTACAATCACCTCAACATCATTTCAAGCGCCATTTACCAAGAACACTATGTCCACTGTACAAACACAGACAACTAAATGTGGCATTAGTGACGATCCACACAGTAGCAGTAATTCTGTTGGGTAAGTTGCAATGCAAATTCTAGAACTAAAACAATTGTCGAACAATAAATAGCACATCACACCACCCTTCCGGCTCCATGTACGGCTCTATTCCATAAAATTGCGGTGTGAAAATGAAAAGCGGATTTCTACTGAATTGAATGAAAATTTCAGAAGTAAATACTAAAAAATTCAAAATATTTTATATCTCAACGATTCAGACTGCAGATACTGTAGAGAAGAGAAATAAACTGTATACCATGTGCTTGGGGAGTGCCCGGCACTGATGCACAAGCGAAAGAAACAGATAAGAGGGTATTTCATGAATCATAAGGATCCAAGACTAGGAAAGATAGGCTCTATACTCTCTTTTATTAAAGTCGGACTTGGTGAAACACTCTAATCCAACTAAGGGGTACAATAGATCTTTTAGGTCGCAGTACACTACTCCTTTTCAAATAATAATAATATCTCAACTATTTAAATGATTTGAACGAATTAATGAGAGATTTTCATTTGTTAAAAGTACACTTAATTCACGTCTTCAGGAGTGAAAGCGCTTAAGTAATGTTTTTAAAAATTCATTTCATGTGCACTAAGTTGAATTTTTATATCCTTCTCCTTTGAAACTCTTATAAAGTCAATGAGTAAGTTATAGGTTTTACCAGAACATTCCAACAATACAGAAATTATACCAAGGGTATTGAGATAACCAATATTATTATTATAGTTGTGTAATGTGGCACTGCGACCGTGGGGTCTATTGTGCCCACTCTAAGCCCTGTTGCGTCAGAAAAAAGTACTATAGAACTTACTTTACAGAGTTTTTTTACTTCTTCCGTAAGAGTACATATTCACAGAAGCCTATTCCGTATGTGAATTAGCGCAGGACATTTGAATAGCACATGTCTGGCCGATTCCTCATTCTCTTCACAGAATCTACAGTTTTCATCCATATGTTTACCCAGTCTCGTAAGGTGGTATTTTAGTTTACACTGCCCTGTTAGGATTCCTGTGATGATTTTAAGTTTTTTTTAATAGATTTATAGAATCCTGGTAGTCTTATTGTTATAGGTACCAATAAGTGATTTGAATTGTGTTAATTCTGCTATATTATCCCATTAATCCTTTTTATTCTCGTTCTCTTTTATATTTATGAGGATATACAATATACTAAACGATTATTTTTGGCCCATTATAAAAAAAAACAAATCCTTCTTGCTTTAAAAGTTAGAGTACAACGGAAACCCATATGTACCACACCACACCATTCAAATAGAATGAGAAACAAGTCATATTGAATATTGTTTCAGAGTAATACACAATATGAATATATGTATAATTAAATTTTTCTTTTAGGAAAATGTGGAAATTTCAATATAACTTTCAAAATTTTCTTTCAATTTTCATGGTTAGGTGTTAAAATAACAAACCCATAGATGTCATTATTGAGTAAAGAAGATTTTCTTTCAATATCCATCGGCGTCTACGGAAATTTTTACTGTAAATACACTAGGTCAAGTATTTGGAATAAAAGTTAAATTATTTGTGAACTAGTATTATTTGTGAATGTGGCTACTAGATCCTTGAAAATGAGAAAACTACTATGCATATTCTTTGCGACTGTACAGCTTTAATAACGCACAGAAGAAACTTGTTTCATATGAAATTTTTGTCACCAGAACAGATTTAGAGCTCTTCTCTAGATTTATAAATTTAGTTCTGGATTTTGTTCACAAAGCTTTCAAGGGCTTTGTGTGATCAATAGTGAAATTGGTACAATAAGACTTTTCTGGCCGTAGTACCGGCTATTGGGCAATTTCACGTTAAAACTTTCATTATTATAATTACTAGATCCTTCCCGGTCTGCAAAAATAACTTAGAAACCATCGTTTTTGAAGAAGCAAATTCACCGAACATATTTACCACCTACCATTTATCCTTTATCACAAAAAATTTAATCACTGTCCGATATTCAATTTTTTCCATACGTAAAAAATACTTTATGACATCTATTTTAAATGGGTCCAAGAAGAAAAACAATAATTTCATAAATCGAAATTGAAATTTGAATAAGTTCTTACGAAAAATGAGACGTTCTTAACTCATAACATTAACTTTTAATTTTACTTTGTTGAAAACATTTCAATTTTCAAAGATAACATATTTGTTCTTGCAGATTTCCCACCAATTTAACACCGTCAAAATCTAAACCAGTTAAGGAGAAAGTTTGACGAGCCCAACGAAGTGTAAAAGATTGCTCAAACAATTTTAATTTAGATAATAAAAACGCTGTCGATGACAAGGAAGCAGACATGGATACGGATGACAGTAGCATTACTAATATAAGTGCTGCGAGCAGTGAATCCCTCTCTACAGAAAAAGACATACTAAAAGAATTTCAAAGAATATTTGCTCCGAATATTGATCTCAATATCTATTATAATTTAAACGCGGATAGTGATCAAGATGGTAGCGATTCTGTAGCACACATACGCATCGAACAAATTGTTGCCGAGATCAATGATATGTCAACATCTTCAGAAGCACTATCAACAAATAGTACAGTTTTAACAATGATGCCACCAGACACGCAGCATGACGACGAATCAACTATAACACCAACAAGTTTGAATACAACCGATGAACCATCCCTATATAGTGCGGGTAATACATCACCAACATCCACATCATCTATGTTTGCAATACGTACACCATCGCCATATTTTCTAAGACCACCATTACCGATTACAAGTTCTGCTGATGAACGTGTGACCGTAACAGAATTCATAGAAGTGCGTAGGGCGCCAACAACACCAAATAATAACAATGCAACTACGGCTGGATTCGAAAATGGTCCCATTGGTACTGCAACCACTGAGGATGAGGATGAACTCAGCAGTCAAAATAATAATAATAATACTTCATGCTCTTTGTCATCTACGTTAACCGATAGTCGAACTCTCGATGTTAGAACGCCGATTGTTGTTTAATATTAAGGGTTTTGAGAAAAGAAAAAAGGTATTTAAGGTATTTATAATTTATCAATGGAAGGACAAAGAATAAACATAATGGGTGTACTATTTTTAAAAGTTTTGAACAAAACCACGTGTATGAAAATAATAGGGAAACATTAAGTTATGAACTGGATTATGATGAAAATAATTCTTAGCATAAGACCTCTTCATGAGTATGAAATATGAAAAGTAAGCGAAGATCAATTCATTAAATCAGATCAGGCAATTTACCAGTTCTTAGGTAAGAACTATTATGTGTTTTCCTAATATATTGAATCGTAATTTTTTTTTAAGTACTAATACTGTTCATCAATAGAAATCAATAGAACACCCATCTATTGAACAGAAATGTCGAACTTTATACATTTTTAAGCACTTTAATTTGTAAGTTCCATTATTAGACACATATGATTGCTATAAAAACTATGTTATATGAATATTATATATATATTTTCTTTAACATACTCCACATTGTTAGACTGTAAGTCGAAGATGTGTGAGTATAAAATTATTGGACTAAACCAATATTGTATAATCGTGTTGCAGTTTACAATAATTTTCTTATACGTCTCGTCCAACTTAGTCCCAATTGTATCTACTGCCGCAATAAAACATAAATATGTTAATAATGAAAAGTAAGAATTCCTCGTCCTTCCTATTGATTTAAAATTCTAATGCCAAAGCCACTAAAGCTGAATATTTGCTAAGCGAACATTTCGCTTCGTCTTCGTCTTACAAAACACGATGTTCGTTACGACGAATCAGTTATGAGGTGTATTTCCTGCTCGCGAATAAAATGTTCGCTTGACGAATACTACGCTTAGCAATATCAATGGTTATAAATATTTATATATGTTAATGTGCATTATTTTGATTTACTTAATATTATTACACGAGTATAAGAATATACCGCCATAAATAGAACACAGATATTTTTTGTCCCTATATTGTACTATATGCTATATATATGTGTATATATGTGAGTCACACTAAAGTTAGTTTTTCAGTGTTTGAATGAAACTATTAAGAAGCAGAACGAAGCATGTTTCAAACTCTAAGCCCCAAAACAAAAATTTGCCATAAAAGATTTTTTGATAAAAAAAGTGTGTATATATATAAGTTCCACTATTCTTCGGTCATATAGCCGAAGCTATAATTTTTGGAAAACTGTTAAGTTACACTGTTTCATAGTTGTATTTAAAAGGCGAGTAAATTTTAGCTGTAATAGTGACAAGTGAGAGCTTGACTTTTATGGATGAGTTTGTAACTTCATTTATGTATCGCCCGTTCTGTCGGTAACGATTCGACAGTAAATCTCTTCAATATATCTATAACCAGTATTTTGAATTGATGTTTTAGTGTATGTAATCACTAAGTTTCTATCTCACTGTTGATGGTATTTTTAAAATTTTAATCTTATCTCACTATCTGCCACTTACATTTATAGTATATTTTTTGAACACTTCACAGGACTATAGCTTATAGTCGCTGGGTACTGTATTCCATACAATTGAGATTCGTCCACAACTGCAGCAAGGGTGTAGTCACATATATATATTTTATTATATACATTTTTCTTCACTGTATGGTGGTTTTTTTTCTCTCATATATAGACAGATAAATGTAACTTTTTGTTTATGTTTATAAAATTTTTTAAATTATTTATGATTTGCAAAGTTATAAAATTTTTGAGCAATTTTCTTCACTTCGTCGCGAAGAATAAGTAACTTCACTCAAACTCAAAGGGAAAAGGAAAAATAAAGAGTAGAGAAAATGAAACTTTAGGAGAATATTAGTAACTATTAGAAAGTAGTGAATTTGTAAGACAATGGAAGTATTGATTTGATAACAAATTAGAGAAAAGAATCATATCAAATGGAATTATATATACTTTTTACTTTTTTGCAGAACTTTACTACTTATAAATGCACACTTTAGACTAGATTTTTTTTTTTTATTTTGTTATTGACGGCACGGCACTTTCGTAATCCTTTTAAGCTTCTTAACAAAATTAATGAATATAAACATCAATTTATTTATTTATATAATAAAATTAACTATTTTAATACATAAACATATATAATTACATTATATACATATACAAAAATTTAGTGTCGATTTAGTGTCGATTTAGTGATTGGTACAAAAGTAACAAGGCTAAGAAAGGAGCAGTTTATAAAAACTAATTGAAAAAATTATATAAAAAACTGTATTTAAATTAAGGAAATTAAAATACACCATAAATGTTATCAATTAAAAGTCAAGGTGAGTTTTCACATTAAAATTTTAAATTAATTATAACATAGAAAGATATCAAATAAAATAAATATTTAAAAAAATTATTAAATATAAAAACCTTTAAATTTGTTTGTTAGAAATATATATTAAAAAAAAAGATAAATATTTCAAAAAGATAAAGATGAAAAACATTAACATTAACATTAAATTTATCAATAAATTTAGTCAATAAATATACATACGTGTATGTAAACATATATATATGTTACATTTATGTACAATAAGAATATACACAATAAACCAATGTTATAATTAAAGTTTGATTTTAACTTTAATTGAATTCAAATTACAATTCCGATTACAAACATAAATGAATGCATTGAGTTTGAGGAGCATTTACCCACAGTTCATCGGTAGTTGACAACGACACATAGATAAACCATGAGTGATCCCTGTGTTTAACAAGTTGCAGAAGAATCTACACTTCTCTCGAGTCAAAAGCGGAATCTGCTCAAGAAAGCCATATTTATCTTAAATGCTTAGGATTTATTGTGTATAAGATGTAAGTTTCTTTAGGCCCAGCACAAAAAAACTAGGAAAATAGAAAGAGCCGATTTAAATAGTAAAGTTGAAAAAATTATCAACCGGAATTTAAGTGTAAATACTTATGTGTCCCATTAAAGAAAACTTAGGCAATTTTCTGGTATTAGTTTCTCTGAACAAATTGCCGGCAAATATGTTCAATGTTCATCAAACATTGTTCTTATGATAAAATCACCGATACTCGTAAAGAATTTTGATTTATGAGCTATATTGCAGTCCAAGGCAAATAATATTCTAGTACTTCCTTGTGATATATAATATGTAAACAATGTCTTTAGTTTTAAAGACTTCGAGAGTATGAAAACAGTTCTGAGTTTATTTCACATGCCAAAGACAAAAAATTTATATGTATAATAAAAATAAGATTATAATTTCAACATCCATACATATCTTCAACATTACCTATTTTCAATAAGTTTTATTATTAATGATGAAAGTAGGTAGGTAGGTTAGAATAGTGGCCTTGTTTCCAAAAAGCCCACTTGAGCTCAAATAATGGACCATTGTGTTACCACAGAAATACCATTTGTACGTACATAGATTTAAATCAGTGTACAGCCAACTCCGAAAAAGGTAACAACTCCCCCAATAGATAAAGAAAACACTAACCTGTCAGTTCTATAAACTTGGCCAGGTCTCTAACATTACAGGATGACAGCTCAGCCAGGTCGGTGAGAAAAGGGGCTCCGAAGATTTTTGATCTTCTCCTAACTAAAGAATGGCACTGACATATGAAGTGGAGCATGTTTCCTCCTCATCCTCAGAAACACAACCTCAACAAAAGTCATTATAGGGTAGACACAGTCTCATAGCATGTCTTCCTATTTCGCAGTGGCCCGTCAGCAATGATGGTAGTAACATAGCAATTTATAGTTTCAACAATATTACTTATATGTAAAAATAAAATAAAAAGCATGTAAAACCTATTTACCTATAAGAAAACAAACTCCATAAATAATGTGGATGTCAGCCAAACCATAAATAATGAGTCAATTAATACTATATAGTCAATTGCATAAAACCTCTACAAAGTTGTGATGAACAAATAAATATTGGGCATGACTTCAGTTTTTTATGAATTGTGTAGACAAAGTGGCATATACAAATGGGGAAAGTTGTTCAGCGCTATCTTTGAAATTTCCCTTTCATTAAGCTCCCTGTAAGCTTAAAAAAAATGAATTTTTCTGTTAATTCTGCAGAATCTGCTAATTCGGAATGCAGATTATGCCTTGAAGATGAGGAAAGTACTATGCACATTCCTTGTGACTGTCCAGCTTTAACAACGTACAGAAGAAACATATTTCATATGGAATTTCTGTCACCAGAACCGATTATAAGAACTCTGCTCTAGATTTAGTTCTGGACTTTGTTCACAAATCTTTAAAGGGGTTGTTTGTAATCAATAGTGAAATTGGTGCAATAGGACTCTTCTGGCCGCAGTACCGGCTATTGGGTGATTTCACTAAATTTACTTTTGGCAGTTTGAAACTCGATTTTGGAGTATACTATATCTTTTAGCTGAAGTCTTTAAAAACATTAGAATGGTTTTTATTATGTTGAGGCTGTGCACTTGAGCACTATTACTCTCTATTAACTGCGAGGTTTCTTCTTAACCTCTCGCTACGCCCTGACTGGATTATTGTTCATCACTTCATCAGACTAAGCAACAACTGAACTCAGATCTGCATACCTCCGCGGGAAGTCTATAATCATTCTGAGATTCGATAACGCGGTTTTTGTTGCACCTATTCTAATATAGGAGTTCAGTTCGCTATTCGCACCAGCGATAGTAATAAAAAAATTGTTGGGAAATAATTAAGTAGCATAAGAACTAAGTAGCAGCATCTGTAGAAAATATTTCAAAATATGATGGTCCGTAATTGTACCAAACCAATACCAATATTTGCACATGAACCTTAAAAACTAGCCTGAAGAGTGACTTCCTAAGATAATATCTTTAGTAATGTTATATTATACTGACTTATACTGATATATAAATATGACAGGGAAAGTATATTCGAAAGTCGTTGGAAGTGTAAGAACGTTCTGGTTAAGGTTAACTTAAGGTAAACTTAACACCCAAGTCTTGTTTGAAACTCTGTAGAACTGTGGGTAGTTGGTCCACAAATGAAGTTAAAATATACAAACTATAAATTTGAAAAATCTAAAAACCTAATATTTAAAACAGTGACTGAATGTTTAAATATTTATACACAGTATTAGCTTTAATTTTTATTAATTGTTTTTGTTGTAAAAGAAATTGAATAATATTTATATATACGTATATTTAATACAAACATTTAAAACCAATATATTTATATTATATTAACAATTTTTTGAAGAATCAAATGTGAAATTTCAATAATTCATATATATTTACGTTTTGTTATACATTTTTCAACTATTTTTAAGATTTGTGAAATGAAATAATTATTTATTTAAATAATGAGTAAATGAATAAATGAGTAATAAAATATAAACATATAGGTATGTAAAAATATTTAAAATAGTAAAATACTACATATATGTATGTCATTTTCTTTAAAACACATTGTCTCTTGTCCACAAGAACAACATAAACCATTAAAAAAAATAAATTAAAAAATTATAAAAACATACATATAACATATATTTGATGTGCTAAACGTAAACGTAACGTAACGTAACGTAAATAACGTAAGGAAACAATTTGATCCACCTGTGTACTTCTTCAGTAAAAAAAAAAAACTATTTAATAATGTCACAATATAAAAATTAATGTAAAAGAATTCCAAATAAAATAAATTATACTTATTAATTTAAATAACTAATAATATTCTATTTGTTAATTAAGAAAAGCCACCACCGCCACTGCCTCCGCCACCATTTATTTCAGTTTATTATATTGTATCTATAACTCCCGATGTCCCTATTCACGCTAGCAGCAGTTTGACGCTTAAAACCATTTTACCACCCATATACCCAATCTCTATTCTTCAGAGAGAAAATGATTAATAATATTTTATTATTATCAATAAATAGTGATTCCACAAGAAATTATTCTTTTCATATACATCATTTACAATATATTAATTATATACATATATTAGTTCCCGTAGATCGTTTATAAATAGGTTAGGTTAGGTTATGCTGGCAGACCAAAAAGGCTACGCGTAGCTCATTAAGGTTCATTGCCATACCAGATCAGAGTCTTGATTTTTTTTAACGATAGTGCGCATCGCTTATGTTGTGCGAAATCCAGGTATATGCTCCAGTCCGGTAAAACTGACAGCCCTCGAGTATTTTTGGCGAGTCGGGCAGTTACAAAGCAGATGCTCCAGGATTTCTTTTGCATGTTACGCCACGATTCGCTCAGGTGAAATTGGAAAGTTGAATGAATATTTCTATTCATATTTTATTCCATAATAATTCTATATTAAATTGATTCTTAACGTCCTTAATATTAACATAAATTATTTAAAAACTCTTTGTTTATTTTGATTAGATATTCAAACAGATGGCACAGAGTATTCCTATTAAGAGAAAACGTGAAAACTGTGTATCAATATCAGCATTAACTATTCCAGTTAGAAATGTGGTCAAGACAGCCGATGTTGTGTTAATGGCGATAAAGTTAAGTACACTAAAGACATTGTCATTGGTAAGACGACACATTCTTTATAAGATTTAGGCAGAGATTTTCGCCAGTTTTCAGTGCCAATTAAGGAATTGTGACAATATATTGTTTGGATGTCTCGCAGTTTGTGATAATGAATTATTTCAAAATATTACATTCGCGTCCTAGACACACTGTAGATACTCTTTAATTTTTCTAGTGTATGTTTAACATTGAATAATTTAATTTAAATTAAATTAAATTCTTACTCCATCTGTTATTCATTCTGAGATCAACTAATGGTGTTGATTTTTCAAATGAGACTTCTAACTAATTCCTAACTATTTTAATAGTGATGTCCCAATTGAGACCTTCACTTTAGCCATTTTTCTGGATGTTTTAATCATCACCATCATCATCCGTGACTATAGAGTCCATGTAGGACATAAGCCTGTTTAACAACAGTTTACAACACTTCCCTGTTTTTTGCTTTTTTCTTTCTTATGTTCATTTCTTCTACGTCCTGCTGCACACTGTCTTTCAATTGCTTTCTTGGTCACCCCCTTCTACATTATTAGTTTTGTTTTCTGCGAAATATTAATCCGTAATCCATAATCTTTTTAATCCATATTAGGCTTTATTCCCAGCTCTTAGGATGTTTTAAATGAGACTGTTATTCAAGGTATATTCCTTATTATTTAAATATTGGTGTACCAGGTAAGACCTTCACTCTAGTTATTTTCTTGGTTGTTAATGACCGTTAATCATGTCCTAAGTAAAACTTTTATTCATGCTATATTCCTGACTATTTGAACGGTAGTATCTCAAGTGAGACTTTAATTCTAGCGCTACTGCTGCCTGTTTTCATATACCTGCCTACCTTATTGTCTCCAATCTACATTTTTGAGTCCGGCGAACCTTTTTGACTTTAAGCCTGATTGACTCCCAATTAAAATTTGTGCAGTATTTATACTGAAATTTTAGTCGTTAGTCTCTTTACTTACTTAATATGCGTCTAATATTATTGTTATATTATACGTTATATATATAGATATATATATAGGTATATAGTAAACATTAAATGATTGAAAAATATTTGAACTAATAGTCATTGAAATTTTAATTATTGTTTTTTTTAAATGTTTTTAACAAGAAAAGTTTTTGTGAAGAAAATAGTGACAGTGTATACAATTATTCAAAATTTCGGTATGTCTTTTTAGGTGTTGTAAAAATTTACGTTTAGGCCATTTCCCAAACATAACCAAAGAAATTGTGATTGGCATATTTTCCAAATTCGAAATTTGTTTGGTGGTTGTCTTTGTGTTTGATAATTCCAACTGGTCGCGACTCAGCTTTGAAATTCAGTGATGGATGTTGAACAGGAGAACGCTATTTTGAAGGAAGAATATGAATGTTTGTCTCGTGTAGCTGATTCACTTGTTGGTGCTTTGGTGCGCTTCAAAGGTAACGTAAGATGAATAAAATAGATGTAGATCTTGCCTTAATTTATTAGTACATTAAAGATGTTGAACTGGTCACAACCACGCTGGAGACGTGTAAGGAGTTCAGTGCTTGTGAAAATCAGGATGTTAGAAAGTATACCAATCGCTTTATGCAATACTTTTTGAAAGTTATTCATTGGACAGTCGAACATCAGCCACTGAACATCTATGAGATGTGGGTAAGTAATAATATGGGAACTTTTCCTAAGAGTCTCTCGGAAATGCTATTGAATGAGGTTATCATATAAGAAAGCCCCCAATTATTTTTAAAATACATTTCTTAATATGTAATTTCAAAGATAGAAAATAATTCATTTCATTATTTTTTTTTTTTTTGTTCACTTTTTAATATTATATGTATTATGCATATATTTTAATTTGGTTTTAATTATTATGTTGAGGCTAGTTGAGTCAGTATATTAGAGTACTTTTACTCTCTATTAACTGCGATGCTTCTTCATAATCCATCTCTACGCCTTGACTGGTTTATTGTTTATCACTTCTTCAGAATAGGCAATAACTGACCTCAGATCTGTATACCTCCCCGAGGAGCCTATAACCATTCTGAGATTCAATAACGCGGTGTTGGTAAGCCTGTCAGTTTTCGTAAATAATGTCAGGGCTCCTATCCTTTACCATGGTACCTTGAAAAGTCTTCTCAGAGCCTGGCTTTGTGCAATTTCCACCTGTCGAATAGTAGTGTTTGAGGCCTTACTGAACGCTACACATCCATATAGAAGTGTTCTTAGTAATGAGATTTTCATTAGGTTTTAAATTAGCTAGAAGTATCGCTTTGTTATTTTACACCACTTTTCTGAAGATATGAATTTATTCAAATAACCATCTGTAAGTAATGGACTTCAGAGGTGAGCTGGTTCATAGTCTACAACTGCTTACCTGTTATTGCTTTCTACTTTACTTCAAAGACTAGTAAAACTCCATTCCTTTCCACATTATTATAAACACTGTATAGTGTTATGCAGGCTTTAAGTTTCCATCAAATTCAATTTGCTGATACTCTTGAAAATTCGTCTTTTAACCATGCATCACTACATTAAGTATGTTCCTTCCATCTATCGTGTAACTATCTATCTGTCTGTGTTTTAACTCAACATTTCAATCTCATTCCAAATGTGCAATTTTTAAATGGCAAATTTTATAAAGAAATAATATTTATAAAATTTTTATTTTAAACACTAATTCAAAAAAATAATAGCCAATAATGATTCCTCTTTAAAAGAACAAATTACTATAGATCAGAACAATACTTTAAGCTTGAAATATATATATTTTCATTTATGTTAAGAAGATACGATTCTATCTCTGCATATATGTAAATTTGGATATACGATTAAATGCGATTTATTCTATAAAAATAGTATAACGCCAGAAATCAGGAGGCTGCTAAAATCACATCTTTGTGGTTGGAAAAGGAAAAGTCATTTATGGCCGTAAAATCATCCGTTGATGGTGCGCTGATGATATATGGGGCAGTGGCAAACGATTCCGCAGCAGGTTGGTATAAAAATGGGCTGGAGGCACTACGAGCGAAGATTGAAATCATTGAGGTACATTTATTTCGACAATAAACCAAAAAAATTATATAAAAATATTAACTTTATTTTCTCCAATTCTCTTAATATTCTCTGTAGTCTTGTACTGATGGTGAAGGAGAAGAACAGGCTGCAGATGCACCAGCGCAATGACAGCAAATACATTCTAAACATCTTCTGCTCTTCCTTAAATCAGGAATGCCAATTGGTGAATTGGCATTTATAGTGCTTTCCATCAGTCTTGAAGTTGGGTACGTTACAATTTTATTTTCAATTTTTTTTTCATTTATTATTTATTTTATCATTAAATTTGTTTTTCTAACAGAATTGCAGAAAAAATTAGTACTTATGAGCTCGGGACTAAGATAGGATATAAATATAAAAAAGCATTAAGTGCTTGTTTTTGAAATTTCGAAAGTAGTCGTTAATGTAGAGATCTATAATGAGCTCGGGATTAGGAGAGGAACATCTAGACAAAGAATTCTTCGTGGAAACTTCGAAATCGATCGGAATGAGATTGTGAAAACCAACTATGAATTTGAGATTAAGTGACAGAAAATCAGGCAGTACTGCTTGTAAACTTTAATTGTGAAAACCGATCAAGAGTTAAGCCCTGAATGGGGAAAAAATAAGAAAAAAAAACGCAATTAAACTATTTTCAATCGAAGCTGCGAAATTAGTCGCAGGTTTAACAACAATAAAAACAATAAAAACGTTTGAAGTAAAATTGAATCGACGACTTTTTGTAAAACTCAACAACCAAAAATCGTTCCACCAAATTAAGCAAGTCATCAAAACAATAGAAATAAAACTATACTACAAAACCATAAATAAAATATCTTTTCCTTTCACTTTCGATTATACTAACAACCCCCGGTACAGGTAGAGCAACCCCTTCTTCCTGACATTGTACAGTCTGCGTCATCCCATCACCAAAAATCAAACATCCATGAGTTGTAACGTCTGGTGCAACCTTCGACCTTGTTCAGGCATACATTGTCACACTGATCGCAACCCTGCCTTTAGAATAACTTGTTGTTCAATAACACCCTAAATAAATGAACTTCATCTTCGTCTACTTCTGGTAATTCTTTTCAAATCAATGCCAGTCTCAGTAGCTTCTATTCCACTCAAAACATGGTGATGTTATGGCAGTTTGCAACAACGCATCTCTAAACATGTCGTATCTTCTTACTGTAATACCTGGTGCCTCTTAAACCTTGCTCTGGATTGATTTTGCACCAGCAAAAACAAATAACTCAACCTGAAACCAGCACATCTCCGCGCAAGAGTAGTTTCCATAATCAGTAGCGCTTCGCTTTATAAAATTCTCCAGTGTCACTCAGACTACCATACCAGTTATATTCACCAGACATGATAGGAAAGTTTCTGATTACATTTGGCACTGATCCAGTGAATAATTGGTTTTGATACACTAAGTAATATCAGTTAAATAAGCGAAAACTCTTGACACCACCTTCTAGTCTCATTAGTTTGGTGAAACATATAAATTGTTTATTGTACAGATTTCGTATTTTTATATTGATATATATCTTGATATATGTCTATGTTTTACTTAAATATTAAGTGAAAATAAAATTAAAATTAAATATTCGAACTTAACACTAAACATTAAAAAGCACAAAATTTAAATTTTGTACTCTGGACGGATTGGAATGTTTGATGCATTAGTTTCACTTATCACACATTTAGGGACGTTAAAAACAGTAGAATCAACAGCGTGTTATGATTTCAGATAACTATACACTACGCCACTCAACAGCATTAGGCTCAATAGGGCTTTGCCCACCGTCAAGTTGCCAGCACCATTGCAGCTATCTCCGGCACAATAGCACTCTTCCCAGTAGACACCATTTTCATAAACGCCCCAATTGCAAACTCCCGTTACACCAGTTTCTGCTACGGAAGCACAACGGCGTATCACCTGACGCCATCGTCCATCCCCTAAAGGGAAATTATTTAAATATTGAAATAAATGACCATATTTTAATATGGGACTGAACACTTACATATAAACCCTCGAGGTCCTTGCTGGACTACTTTCATGCAAAACGAACCTGGCATATGGGATTCCTCATTGTTGCATTCGATTGGTATGTGCTCGGTACGATTAAATCGTTTATATGCACCGCAATTGTCAACTCCCTTGGGATCCTGATCCGAAGAACACTGATAGCAACGTATTGCTAAGTAACCTAAGAATCGAATAGTAATAGGAAGAACATAGAATATCTTTTAATTGATGGAAATGATTGATCATGCATAGAAACCACACCCAACACGCCTAGTAAGCTCTTGTTTGCTTTAGAACTAGCGCTACTTACCACTTATGCAAACAGTAAGTATTACGAACACATACTTAAACATATTATATTATTTTTATTGTACTAAGGACTTTATAAAATGAAAAGTATTATTAAACTACTATAAATTAATCGACAAATCAACAAAACAAAAAAATGACTGAAGGCACTTCTGCTTTACTTGTTTGTTATGATTATTGTTCACGTTGCCAACCAGGGGAATTAGTAGAGACACTAGTTGGATGTGGTAGCCGCTGTACAAGCACTAATGTCAATTTATAAATAGATGGGCCAAATATAACAAATTAATTTAATATATAAATGTGTATCAAAAAAGCATTATTAAATGTGATAAACATTTGAAATACTGAAAGTATTATTAATATTACTGCAGTATATTTTTAATTGTGTTAAATAAGTCTGTTTGATTGTGTTTGTAATTACACAAAATGTTTTATAGCAGTTTAGAAATAAGTACTGTGCAAATCTTCTGCATCTATATTTGAAAATATATACAGCAGAAGTCGTTCATTTGCCACAGTTGGGAAAATCAGCTGATTAATACTTATTATCTACAATTTATTGACACATTATAAAATATTCATCTCTAATTTTAATAAAGCGGTAATTTCCTTCTTAAAGTAGTCTGCTACCTCTACTGGGTGCATGTCTTTGCTCTGAGAAAGTAATAAGCTGAACTAAAAGTTGTATAAACAACAATTGATGATATACATATTAATTAATAATACATTTAAGTAATAAACACACGTACCAGCCTATCTAGACGACAGAAAACTTCAGCACTTTTTTATGTGTGAATCATTCACACAATTCTTTGCTTTGATTCACACAATTCTATGCCAATGAATCTATCCGATTTCATGAAAGTAACAATAAAATTAAAATTGTTGAATGCTTAAGTTTTAATAAAACCTTTACATATAAGACAAATTTTTGATACTTCATATATAAATTTTGAACTTAACTGTAAGAAATTGGTGAACCCTTTTTCTTTTATTTTTGACCACACCATCGTTATGAAAATATTTTTGCATTTACATAGACGTTAAATAATATAAGAAACACAAATAAAATCTTTTTTTGAAAAACACAATTGCTAATTTTTTAAATAGATTAAGTGCAATTTTAATGAAAAAAAATATGTGAAAAATACAGCGGATAACTCCGCAGTAAACGTCAGAAATTTCAAGCTCGTGCTATTGTTATTTGTCAGATGATGGCGCCTTGATAGTTCGATTACTTCCATATAACGTCATTTAACCAGATATGTATAAACATACATATCATGTAAAATATAATAGTTTTTGTGATGGATGATTCACGACCTTCACGATTTTTATTTAGCATGATAATCCCCTTCTTAGTTGATAAAATGATGTTTAAAGAAAATGTAACAAATTGCTAAATTATTCTATTCTATCGAAGAGATAAAACAACTGAAACGACAGCTGTCAGTTTATTTATATATTCTTTCTCTAGTAATTATAAAAATAATTTAAATAAATTTTAATAATAATGGGTAATAAAACACTCACAGTGTTCTATTTGAATAATTAAAACTTTTCATACATGTTTATAAATTTAACGTGCCTTTAGCATGTTAACAATATGTTAGCAAGTTAGCAAAAAAATTCCCTAAAAATTGGTTTTTATACTATTACAACGTAACCGGGGTATCGAGGTCTGATAACACTATTTGGATATTTCGTAAGTCATCAACTGATTCTTATTGCTGTAAATTGTTTTACAAAATTTAAATTGATTTCAAAATTTGAAGTATTTTGAAAAAATTGAAAATAAATATTATAAAAAGAAATAAATACTTATATAAAATGAGTTTAATTTTCGTTTTAATTTCACTTTTTTCACTTATTTTTCTTTTATGTAACATACTAAAACTGCTTTCGTGACAGTTCGCTAGAAAAATACTATTTATTCGGCAGTATATAATACTCATCACTAACCAATTGAAAAATTAAAATTTATTGCTTAATAACTACGTTTTATACAAAGTTTGAATTAATATATAGACGGCTAAAATCGCTAATGTTATGTCAAATGTTATGTTTTTATGATGCAAGCAAACTACATATTATATAAAAATAAATAAATAATATAAAATGGAAATAAAAAACGAATCAAAAACAAAGTTCAATTTCTTCATGTATTGCTAAAAAAAAAATTTTTTTGTATAGTTTTAAAATAATTATTTTTCATAATTTTGGCTGCTTTTAAAATATTTTATTTTCACACTTTTCAACTATGTGAAACTTTTTAATTTTTTTTGAGTTTCCATTTACAAATGAACATAGATTCACACAGATTTTCATGGAACAGTTTTGTGTGAAATCTGGTCAGATCACCAGTGCCGCGCAAATAAATAATACAAAAATTTAAATTCAAACCAAAACAGCTGATTCACACATCAGTACAAATTTTACTTGAAATAATATATATGAGTTAAGTCTGTGTAGCATTTTCAAATTTCGACACGGATGTTACGCTCCCTTAGATGCTCTCATTTACTCGAGAATTTGCTGGTGAAACGCATTTGTGTATACACAGTGTTACTCAAAGTTATTACGAGTAGCTCGTGAAACAGACCTATAGTTGTAAAATACACCAAAGGCCTAATTAGTAAAATATAAAACAAACGATTATTCTGATAGGTGGTGATTAAAAAATTATATTGTGATCTTACTAATAAAAAGTTATGTATAATAGTGATGAAAATATATGCATACGTTTATATGATACAACGTACGACAGATGCACATGTTTAATGTGTATACGTATGTGAAGACGTGACCTAAGCACTGTAAAAAATAATGCTGTTAGTCGTTTTACAACACTTGATCCATACATTAATCAACAAACATACCAGCAGACTTGGGCGAGGCGTGTTATTTTTATGTATTTGTTGTTGTATGTTTATTTCGTGTTTTTTATTTAGTAAAATAATAGTAAAATAAAATAAATTCTCTGTTTTTAACAATTAAATCGTTTTAATTCCCAAAAAAATACAATGAATACAGTTAAGTTTTTTAGTTTGACGGTGCTGTTGATGCTTTTGTTGGTGGGAACAGGTGTGTAGAGTAAACAGCGTAAACAGCGTAAACATGAAATTTAGAACACCTTAAATGACTTCTCTTTCTTTTTGCAGTTACTGCGATTAAATGCTGGGACTGTCGCTCAGACACTGACCCCAAGTGCGGCAATCCGTTCGACAACAGTACGCTTTCGATGACTGACTGCAGTCATGAGACATCGCCATCACATTTGCCCAATGTCACAGCAACTATGTGCCGCAAGATACGGCAAAAAGTCCACGGCGAGTGGCGATATTTCCGTAGTTGCGCCTACCTGGGTGAACCAGGTATTGAGCATGATGAACGCTTCTGCCTGATGCGTACTGGCAGCTATAACATTTTCATGGAGTACTGTACGTGCAACAGCAAAGACGGCTGCAACGGCGCGGGCTTGCTGCGCAGCAACGTCATTGAAGTAGGTGTGGCTGCAGCGATTGTTAGTGCCTTAGCATGGCTGATACGATTTTAAAGCAGAACTTTTGCGAGTGCAGTTTTGCTAGTTTAATACATTCGGATTTATTCGGATTATACACATATTATATCTATTATTTAAAGTAATGTGCTAAATAAGCCTTGGCATGGGTTTCCGTGGTCCGTGTATTACTAAGAAATGACTGCCATACTTGAGAAAGTATTTAAGTGCCTTCACTAAAACTAAAACTAAAAACTAAAAACTAAGCAGCACAAAACCGAAAAGAAAATATAAAAATTTACTTTGTAAGCTGAAAATTCAGAAAAAAAAACATTTAAGAATCTTCAAATTGTGCCGTCCAAATCGTGTACTTCATTCCAAGAAACCAACACAGACTTCAAACTCGAATATTTCGTATTTAATTTTATAATTTAGTTAAATTAAACTTAAATTGTCATTAATGCCGTAATTTAAGATGAGGGTACGGTCAGAAAGTACCTGTCCGTTTTATATATATATATTTTTTTTACTATTTGACGAATTGCGCTCCAGCTCAAGCTCAATGGGCATTTGTAATGTTATTAACAAGGAAAAGTGACAAATTCCTTAATAATTGCTCACTTGCGCTCCAGAATAATTATAGAAAGTAATGTATTATTTTATGTATTTAAGTGTATATCCGTCGCAATTCCAAAACATCGACAAATCTTTGTTTAAAAATTTAAGCCGATAGTAGTTTCTTAACTCAGTTTACGAGATTTTTCAGTAAATTTTTTATTCTACAACCATTTTTAATGTAATAAAGCTGTATGTGTCACTGAATCAAAGTCTTAAAGAATTTGTTGTTTACTGAATAAATATATATATACATATTTTTACTAATCAGAATTTTTGTAAATAAGTCTTCTATATGTTTCTATATGTTATTGTGTAATTATTCTTCTCTTATGGGCGACCAAGAAAATGATGGAAAGACAGTGTGCACCAGGACTTAGAAGAAATGAACATAAGGAATTGGAAAACAAAAGCAAAAAAACAAAGAAGAATGGAAGACTCTTGTGAAATAGGCTTAGGTCCTACATGGTTTGTATAGTCACGGATGATGATGATGATGATGATGTTTCTTCTCTTATAGTGCTGTTGTTTTTAATATGGCTAACTGTTATCGCTAACTGTACTAGAAACAAGGACACGTACAGTATTATTGCCATGACAAACGATAGTGCGCTTTCATCATTGGCTGTAACTGTATTTGTCGAAAGTATATATTTGTAAGATGATTCGCACACACACACACACACATCGTGCATCGGAGTCCAGATTTAATAATAATTGAAGAGCACAATTTTAGTAGTTGAATTGCATTCTATACTAAAATATAGGCTCTAGGTCTACCATTCATAATTTTGTAACGTACCAACAATAGTCATTTAATACGATCTTGATAAACCCTGTAAACCCGACGAGCACAATAACATCAGAGTGTGTTTGTTCAGCCTCGTTAGAAGGTTTAGATTATGTTGATGGAATTCAAAAGCTTAGCAAGAGTCTAAGCCTTCGAACCGATATTATTTGGAATTCCTTTTTCCTTCCTTGAACACTTTAGTAAAATTCACATGTCCTGTTCACATTTTGTTAATTTTCATTCCTAAACGAAAGATTTTATTGAGGTAAGTCATGCAAGGGTCCAAGTGTTAAGTTTATTTGCTTTGTTGCTAGTTATACTCAAAATATAAGTAAGTGGTAATGAGTTTTATTTGGTAGACGATGGCGAGGTAATAGGGGTTGCGGAAGGTATAGAATATTTAAAGTCCGAAGTCGTGACATAAAAGCAGTCTGAAAACATTCTTATTAAGGTTCCTCTCTTACAAGTTTTTTATATAAACTTTTTGGAAAACAAGATGCTACAGCGCGAAATCTTAACGTTAACAGAACTGGTGCTTTCGGTGAACTGGTCTAAAGAGGGATAATATCAGCAGGTAACCTCAGACTACCATACCAGTTATATTCACCAGACATGGTAGGAAAGTTTCTGATTACATTTGGCACTGATCCAGTGAATAATTGGTTTTGATACACTAAGTAATATCAGTTAAATAAGCGAAAACATTTGACACCACCTTCTAGCCTCATTAGTTTGATGAAACATATAAATTGTTTATTGTACAGATTTCGTATTTTTATATTGATATATGTCTTGATATATATGTCTATGTTTTACTTAAATATTAAGTGAAAATAAAATTAAAATTAAATATTCGAACTTAACACTAAACATTAAAAAGCACAAAATTTAAATTTTGTACTCTGGACGGATTGGAATGTTTGATGCATTAGTTTCACTTATCACACATTTAGGGACGTTAAAAACAGTAGAATCAACAGTGTGTTATGATTTCAAATAACTATACACTACTCCACTCAACAGCATTAGGCTCAATAGGGCTTTGCCCACCGTCAAGTTGCCAGCACCATTGCAGCTATCACCGGCACAATAGCACTCTTCCCAGTAGACACCATTTTCATAAACGCCCCAATTGCAAACTCCCGTTACACCAGTTTCTGCTACGGAAGCACAACGGCGTATCACCTGACGCCATCGTCCATCCCCTAAAGGGAAATTATTTAAATATTGAAATAAATGACCATATTTTAATATGGGACTGAACACTTACATATAAACCCTCGAGGTCCTTGCTGGACTACTTTCATGCAAAACGAACCTGGCATATGGGATTCCTCGTTGTTGCATTCGATTGGTATGTGCTCGGTACGATTAAATCGTTTATATGCACCGCAATTGTCAACTCCCTTGGGATCCTGATCCGAAGAACACTGATAGCAACGTATTGCTAAGTAACCTAAGAATCGTATAGTAATAGGAAGAACATAGAATACCTTTTAATTGATGGAAATGATTGATCATGCATAGAAACCACACCCAACACGCCTAGTAAGCTCTTGTTTGCTTTAGAACTAGCGCTACTTACCACTTATGCAAACTGTAAGTATTACGAACACATACTTAAACATATTATATTATTTTTATTGTACTAAGGACTTTATAAAATGAAAAGTATTTTTAAACTACTATAAATTAATCGACAAATCAACAAAACAAAAAAATGACTGAAGGCACTTCTGCTTTACTTGTTTGTTATGATTATTGTTCACGTTGCCAACCAGGGGAATTAGTAGAGACACTAGTTGGATGTGGTAGCCGCTGTACAAGCACTAATGTCAATTTAATATTTAATTTAATAATATAATAAATTAATTTAATATTTAAATATGTGGCAATGAAGCATTATTAAATATAATAAATATTGCAGGTTTTGCGTATGGTTAAGTTTAAGTTGATTGGCTTAGTTGTGCTGCTGATATATTAATTGTTAGGTGCAGGTGCCTGCTTGTGAGTAAACCTGCAATTTATAATACTTTAAAAATCACAATAATCTGAACTACATAAACTAACATAATGCACCTCTTAGCAGGAACTATCTCTCAAATACTTAGAATCACTTTAATGTTGTTTCATATTAATTTAAGTTCAGGACGAACATTTCTCTTAAGCCCTCGGTTCAGTAACGGGTTAACTACATAGGACGATAAAAGATTGCGTGAGAATAGGAATAATTGAATATGCGGTTATTATTGCACCGTATTTCTTATAAGGTTTGATCTTAGATCCTTCTCTAAATAATTACAATTCTAAACTGTATGAATAATTATATATGTATATGTCTCACTTTAGTTTTTTCCTTGACTAACTCGCACACGACCTAAAAACTGAATTTGCTAAAGCATTCGGATTTTTTGGTAGCTATCATCAGCACTAGTATTAGTGTGTCCTAAATAGTATTTATAATTATTATATGAATCTATACAGCTTGAATGTTTCACCAAACTGAAGCGTTTTATTATTATAGTCAATACTAATTAGAAACTTATACAATTTTTCACTATAAAATAGAGAATTCCATATTCCTGGAGACTACTGTCACTGCATCGAAGAAAACGAAAAAGCTGACAGTTTAGTCCGCTCTGGTGCTTCCCTGGATGTGTCATTGGCGGTACCGGTTTATATTACCCTAGATACCATTAAGAGAAGTACCTCCCTCTACTTTCTGCAATTTGCCAATAATAGATGGAAAGCACTTACATGTGAACCACTGGAACGTGTTTGATTGGTGTGTAATTTTCTTCTTTAATAATAATTAAATAATTTTTGTTTTCTAATAACCGAATACGTTTTTATTTCCACAGAATTAAAATTACATAACAAATAAAATGTGAATGGCTTACACTTGAAAAAAAAAATTATAAATATAGTTGAGAAATAAAAAAAAATCTCCGGAAAAAAAAACAAAAAATAAAAATAAAAATAAATCATAAAATTAATTGAAAAATATTGTAATTTCCTTATAGAACAAATTGCATGCCGACCACAGCAATAAGAGCCGCCATTCCCATAGCAACGAAACGTCCAGCTGACGAGGCATTACAGAGATCTCCCTTGCAGATATGGCAGCTTTGAATTTGGCGACTATGACTCACGCTACATTCGTCCTTTTTCTGACCAACAATTTCAAAGTGACAGCCACGGGACACAATTAAACCAGCATTATCTGAAACGAAGAGGAGAAAGGCAATGTTTTTCAGTATTTTGAAAAGTGGAGAAGTAAATTATGATATAAAGCGCAACCAATTAATGAAGTGACACAAAAGCTTGAACCACAAAAGAAAAAGGCGGGAGGATAAGCCATCAGAAATGAGACAAAATCGCTGAGACAAAATCTGAAACTTCAATGATTGTTAATGAAAATTTCGATATCATTGCATTGGAAACTGCACATGAGGGGTGCCGTCGTTCTTAGGATGACACTTCTATGAAAGTTTATCAGACTCAGTTTATCAGAAGCATAAAGACCGTAACATTGCGGTCTTTGTGAACTTCACCAAACTGAAGCGTTTTTATAATAAATACGGTCTGCCCTACAAAGACCGTAAGACCGTAACATTGCGGTGTTTGTTCGTAATATAACGGTCTTTAATGGCAATACTTGAGGTCTTTGTTGATGTGATAACATACGATCTTTGCTGACCGAAAAACTTAATACAAAGTGTGTTAGAATATTTCCCAATGCAAAGACGGCCAACATAAAGACCGTAACATTGAGGTTTTCGTTAACTTCGCGCAGACCATTTTTATAATAATACGGTCTGTGGCATAAAGACCGTAACTTGCGGTGTTTGTTCGTAACATTACGGTCTTTAATAGCAATATGTGCGGTCTCTGTTTATATACGATGTTAACATACGATCTTTGCTGAGTGAAATACTTGATGTAATTGCAACAAAGCTATTTCTTTTTAAAAAGCTGTATTTTTTGGAATTTGTTTCGAAACATTGTTGAAGAAATAATTATAAATTAAAAACGTTTTAGAAACGTTTAATTGAATTTCAATGAACAAATTTACATACCAAAGTAGCTGCAAATTAGATTCTATTTATCAGTTATTCAGTTATGTAGTCTCGTATAATTTACATATTATTTAATTAAACAAGTGCCTGTCTTAAGAGAGTGTGTAGAATGGGTGCACTTCTCATAGACCGCTTAATTAAGCAGAGATAAATATTTAATTTTTTATTCTTAGAGATCATAGTAAAGACGTCTTTATGATATATATATGTATATAAATATTGTACATTACCTTTTTCTCAGTTTGAACACCGAAAAAATAAAACGTACGTTAAGTCATAAAGCTCCATTGGCTGAAAAACGAATTTATGTTATTTGGCTTGAATGTCTGTCCGATATCGAATGTCTGTCCGATATCTAACCAGTTGGTTAAGTTGGAAATATTGAATATTTCAAAGATTACGTGACTTTTTTACATTTTATTATTTGTTTTTTATTTGGTTTACATATTTGCATGCTTATAACGATATTTTGCTTTCTTACACACATTTAATACAATATTTTAAACGACAATTCAAAATGACTATCTGAAAAAATTCTTCTTTATAAGATTTCAATATAGAAGTATTCCCATATATAAGATAATGAAATGTAAGTTGGCAGGTAACTTTCGGCTTAGCCAGTTTATCTGGCCATGAAACCTACTTGCGTTCCCCGTTCGAAACGTACCGGATTAATAAGATATATTTTATGTATGACAGAAGAGGATTATACAACTAAATAGGTTTTATGTGATATTGAAAACTGAGAGTTAGCATGACATCACACTTGACCAATATGTTGGCCTTACATTGAATGTAAATTAGTCATTGAATAACTAAATGTAATAACATAAAATATGACACTAAATTTCTTAGTATCCAATATTTTTTAATATTTTTATTATATTTTCAATGCAAAGGTTAGGAGAAATCAATTGAGTAAGTTCCTTCTTACAATAACTCAAAATCCTTCTTACAAAATTTTTATTCAAGTGTAGTAAAATAGAGGACTATCTACCAGGTGGATCTACCTGATTCTGCTGCTTCAATTCTGGTAGGTGTGCCTTGGTATTTGCTGGCACTGTTTTTGCAAGATCAACGTTCTAGTTTATATACAGAACTACAGAACGAAGTATTAAAAAGAGAGAGAAATATATGGGACGTGGTCAAGGAAACACATCAGCCATTGGAGACTATGAGGAGAGTTAAGGGGCAGAAGTGTCCTATAGAACAATGATAGTAGATCGCCTTCTATATGACGAATGTGAATAGAATAACATCTGCGTCTTTACCAGTTTACTCGAAAGAGCTAAAGCTAGTGTCCACATTTAGGAAAATATGTTTCCGTTTACCAGGTGGAAGCTATGGCGGTCACTCATGCTCTGGACCATCTATTATATTGCCGGGTGTATCAGAAAAAGATTCTGATAGCGCTGGACAATGAAGCAGTGATCAATAGCATGGAAAAGACATGCGTAATCAACAGCTTAGTAAAAGAATGTGCACGAAGCGCATGAAATGTGCTAATGGAAAGGAGGTAACAGTCATGTGGATTGAAGAACACTTCAGTTTTGATCAAAACAAAAGGCAAATGAATTTGTAAAGCAAGGATTAAGCCATAACTTCTACGACTCAGAACCCAGAATACCATTGGGCTATAACATGACTGCGGCCTGTGCCAAAACCGATGGTCACTGAAGCGATAGAAGTGCCTAGATATTTGCAAATCGCCCTAAGTTCACTGGAACTGGAACTCACTGATCACTGTACATGGAAACTTTAAATATCACCCTAGAAATATAGCTTTTATGGAGGAAGATACTTGCATACTATTTCTAGAAGAAGAGGAGTTAGTGATGCATATATTGTGGCAATGTCCAGCACTGGCAAGCAGGAGGACGACTGTGTTGGGAGACAATTGGTTTGGTAATGACTTGGCAACCACTTTCATGTTAAATGAGCTGGTTGCATTAACAAAGGATGTAGTTATGCGAACAGAAGCCATTTTGGTTTTAACTCAATAATGATATCCGAAAGTCGAAGGACGAAAAAAGACCCAAAGTTACGTGGTCTACTTTGGTTAGGTTAGGTTAGGTTAGGTTATACAGGTGATCCCTAGTGGATCCACTTAGGCCTTTTGGCCCATTGTGATGCCGTATATAAATACTAAAAATCTCAGGGTTTAAAACCACCTAGAACCTTTTGCGAAGCATAAAATGCTATTTAAAGCCCGATCCTGTAACTGGTCCAGGTCCTCAAGGAAGGGGGCCCCTAGAGTACTAAATCGCCGACGTGCAAGAGCTGGACAAAAACACAACAGATGAGATGCGCTCTCATCGTCCTCCCCACAGCTACGACAGATTTGGTTGAAAGGAAGACCTAGTCTTCTAGCATGGTTCCCTAGCTTACAGTGCCCTGTAATCAACCCTACCAGAAGACCAATGTCCTTGCGGGACATCTCAATGAGAGTTTTCGATTCCCTTTTATCGGAAAGTGGCCAGATTGCATACAGATGTCTACATATCGTTGAGTCTTCCCATCTTTTATTAAAAGTATTTGTGCAGAAAGAACTCAATATCAGTTTACATGATGTTAGTGATATGCCCAGATAGTCTAGGTGCTCCGAGTATGGCACTGAAGCACCCTTTCTGGCTAACTCGTCTGCTTTGCAATTTCCGAAAATATCCCTATGGCCGGGAACCCAGATTAGAGAAATATTGAGCTGCGTCGACATTTCGTTTAGAGATGTGTAGCAGTCAAGAACCGTCCTAGATGTAAATTGGACCGAACTCAAGGACTTTAATGCAGCTTGACTGTCTGATAGTATGTATATATTCCTGCCAAATATATCATCTACATTCAAACAAGCTATAGCTTCCCTGATGGCGACCACTTCCGCCTGAAAGACACTACAATGATCTGGAAGCCTAAAGAAGGAAGATTTGTTCAATTCCTCTGAGAAAACTCCACTACCTACACCACTACTTGTTTTGGAACCGTCTGTGAAAATGGTTACGCCCTACTTTGGTTAGTCCTTTACTTCAGTGGCGCCACTTGATGGACGTCGCACAATTTATATAAAAAACTTTCAATACTAAAATGATAACACGTTTAATTTCTGCGAAACAATTGATGGGCTTTAAGGTGTAGAACATCTTGCAATTATGTTTAGGTTACAGTCAATGGTGCCAATTTCACTCTGCATGGTTTCTCAACCAAATTTGAATGAAGTTCAAAAAAGTTTGAATAGATAATAACAGAGTTATAAATAATAGAGTGTTAAGAAAATAATAATTGATCAAATGATCAAACTGGAAGTCATAAATCAAAATGCTTTGTTATCGCTCAATCACGGGTAGAACCGAAGGACAACAATAGATGAGTTTCAACCACTGGTCACTTAATTATAGTAAAAACATTACATTGTGTTACTTATATTACTTACCACTTGTGACAACCTTATTGCATTTTGTAACCGGCAGATATTGATCCATGGTGTGAGGTTTCTCTTCGGAATCACAATCAACTTGCATGATGTTCATCGACGGTTCAATCTTCTCTTTAGCACAGTTGGCATCAGAGAAGGATTTGCACCTGTAACATTTGATGGCATCACCTAAAATTATAAAAAAATTGGGTTTTTAATACTTAATTGCAGTGAAATAAATACTTTATTTTTTCATTTTCATTTTTTATTAATTATTCTTATGCGATTGATTTATTTATGAAGACGTCTGGAATCAAATAAACCGGATATATATATATAATACTTATCCACCCATTAATGTACGACTGTTGGTTACTATTTAAATATGTCATTCAGTTCTTGAGCTAATCAAATAAAAGTTTGCCTAAGCAGTATTCTCGATCTTGAGTTACAAGATTTATTGAAACTGTGTTTCCTTATTCTCATTCTTCTTCCATTGTTCCACTGTTATGGCGGTTCCACTGCTACATTGTTACTCGGTTATCGGGGTTATTACTTGAGATCGTGAATGCCGCTACAAATGTTTTGTAAATGCCGGCAGTTCAGAAATACATGAAATAGGTCGGGGTCAATTTCGAAGCTTAGAACTTCAAAGATTATAGGCCCATTGTGATATCGCATTATTGAGAACCCATGGGCTAGAACCATTTAGAAGCTTTAATAAAGCTTATGCTGCTTTATAGAGGGAGGTCTCGAAGTTCGTCAAGATCCTCAAGAAAGAAAGCCCCCAAAAATTTAAGGCGACGCCGCGCATATTTGAAGCTTTAAGTTTACAACAAATATAATTTGCGTCGTTTGTCTACCAATATTTATACCAATATTTTATATTTATGTCTTCTGAAGTACAAATTGGCTTTTAGTTGTTGGTATTTTATGAAAAATTATAATTTAAAACCAATATTCGATTTATTTTTTCTATTCGATTATATTTTTCGCATCGAATTTTCTTCAGTGGATATGGGCATGTCAACAAACAAAATTGTTGTTCTGCTACCGAAGACATCTGCTTGGGTGACATCATCTAAGCTCAAACCATGAATGCTTTGAAAGATAGTCAACTGCTGCCAATTACGAGCACACATAGCTACATGTGCCCACACATTTCACTCTTCTGGCTTCACACTAGTTCCATTGAGTAAGGTCTATACTTGGCATTCACTTTTCAATTAGTACCTCACTACAATATTTGAGTGAAAATTGCTCAAACCTAAGTAAAGCTTAAAAGTTTTAGTTAATAATTTTACTGATGTATCTACCATATTATAGTATGCAAAGTCCAACTATTGTAACTAAGCTACTGACTGACTCTGTTTGATTAGCGGAGTCTCAGCGTCACACTAATGAACTCAAAGCTAGTCAAAGTCGCGCTCAAAGATTGTTGGGCTTCAATGATTTATGTAACTGAGTATTTGCGTTGTTGGGATCCAAAGGGGAATTTTGCTTAATATTTTTCTATATGTTTAAATAAATTAATAAACTATATACCATATACAATATTTTCACATTTGATAGATTAGTTGTTTGCTTCAAAATATTGTATATTTAGTCTCAATTATTATTAATGAATATCTCAGGTTCTTGATTTTCAGATATCAGATTTCATAACTTCAATTTTCTAGAAATTTTTAAAACTGCATTTTAGTTTCATTTTTATTATCTATTATTGTTACAAATTATAACAATAAGTGAGAAGTGATGCTAAATACTGATATTCCATGACGCAATCACTGCCTAACATTTTTCTAAAATTACTATCTGTTAGACCGCTTCCGCTACCGCTACCATTACGGTTACCGTTAATGCAGATCTCTATGGGTACCTAATAAATGAAAATTTTGTTGTTCAATGACATTTATATGTAACAACCCTAGTTTCAATGGAACTGTGCAACAGGTTATTGCAGAAAACACTCGATGAGTGTGATATCACCACTTTGGATTATTTTCTATGGGGATATGAGAAGTCGCATTGATTTATTTGGAAATCACCATTTACACAGTAATTGCTGATGGCCTTTCACTCAAACCAAATTCCTTCCTTCTCATCATAAGAAAGATTTTTTCTGCTGATTATATCAATGCACTCTACATACCATATATACACCCAAAAAAAAATGTTGAGTCGACAGAGTCTTGATTTCTTCAATTCACAGTGTGTTGTGATGCTTTTCGGACGAGGATCGGACGAGAGTTGTTCTTGAAATTCCCATAATCTCGCCCACATAAGGGAGTAAAGGTTTTTCCATTAGCAACTTCAGAATAAAACAAAAGAAAAGGAAAGGATGCTTTTCGTGTAGTCCTGGGTATTATGAGTGCATTCTATCAGTTTTGAAGGAGTGTAGTACACAATATACATGAATAGAATCTTCAAAGACTGAAGTCTTCTAAGTTCACAGAACTGGTTACCTTTGAGCTTTTAAGTCTTTAGACAGTGTTCCTTGGTTAGTGTTAAAGTATATGATAGCACTCTTCACATTGAATACAATCATAAATTCGTGCGGTTAGTTATTAAAAAAAATAGTAATTCGATATGTAAAGGTTCTGTCTTTTGGGATGGTATATGGGATGGCTGGTATATGTGCTGCATTAGTCAGAGGGTGCAATTGATGCGGTTGAAAATATATTAAAAAGTTGAAGACGTAGAGTCGGTGATCGGTGTTCGAGATGTACATTAACGAAACCTTTGATCCACACAAGGGCAGTTGTAATACCCTCACAGTTTCTCGAGCCTTCAATTCGATAATTCTTTTATGCTACTAGGAATGAGAAGACTCGGATTGAGCGTTTTAAGAAAAAATTCTTCCTGGTTTGGGGTTCTTAAAGAATCTGGCTTAAAGAATTTAATATTTTGTACACTTTTTGAAACTTTGATTTGTGTTCTGAATCATTATAGACAACATATATATTAAGCTTTTTTTACGTCAATTTTCTCACGCCTCAATGCATTTCCTTCAGCGTACGAAATGTTTTGGATAAATTATATATAATTGAATATGATTTAATATTTGTATTTGTATATGATTTATATCTCAGTACTTCTCTCAGTACTTTTCTTATTCAGTTATTTAGTCCTTTGGGTAAATGACAGTAAAAACGACTTACCACTGTGCATGAAGCACAGCGCCAAGACCAAACAAACAGCAACAATATAAGTGTTTTTCGACATTTTTGCTGAAATGTTTTTTGTTTATTTAAACACAAAATAATTTATTTCAAGTATTAGAATTCTGAATTTTCAAAAATTTTCCTCCACAAAGCACTGGTCGAAGAGACTTCAAGACGTTCACTGTTCACTGCTCACTGCTCACTATTCTATGTCGCGTTCGAGACTAAAATTGAATTTGTTAAACAGAAGTTTTGTATTTAAAATATTAGAAAATCGAGAAATACTTAATAGACCTGTTCTTTCGTATTCGTTTTCGTTTTCGTTGCTGCTGGAATGTAAATTCAAACAAAACACATTTTCTGTAGATACATTTTTTGTATGAGTGTAGGTAGTTGATAGTTAATTTGCATTAATTTCGTTGTTACAAAAAACTTAAAAGCTGCACGTCTAAAACGCTCTCAGTTGCTATTAACAGTTTTATATCAGAAAAAAAGAACAAAAACAAAAAAAATACTGAAAATAATTTTAAAAATAACTAAATCGCAATGACAACACCTCTGAGTGATTTCGAGAGTTTGTATCTCACAGATACATTTTGCGTTCAGCTGCAATAAACAATTTTGAGCATTTTTCAAATCTCATAGTCTCAAGTTTATAAAAACTTAAAAGTTTGTATTTATCTAATTTCAAATTTTAAAATTCTTGTTTATGTTTGGGTTGAGTAAAAAAAAAAATTCAATTTCAAAATCATTTTCATTTTCATGTTTCAATAATTCTGCCCTGCCATCTTCGCCTGCCTCTTTCTCTGCATTGCAACCCAAAACTAGTTTTGGACCTGCCATTTCGGAACCTCTGTCTCTGCCTGCACCTCTCTAGCCTCTCTGGCCTCTCTGGCCTCACTAGTGCCAGTGGAGTCTCGGGTAGATGTGGTGGCTCATGCCAAACCTACACACCAAATACTCGCATGAAAAGTTATGAATACTCCATGAAGAAAAGCACCAGAAAATACTATTTTGTTTTGATTTTTAGCTTCGGTTACTGGCATGACCACAACTTCATTTTGATCTTTTCACAATGAATTTAATTACTGAATGACACACATTTCCCTGCACTGCTTCTTCTCGTTCTCGTTGTCGTTGTCGTTGTCGTTTTTGTCTTGAACTCATTCAATTCAGGCACTCTACGAACATAATTGATGTGGTAAGTACTTAATAGTTGAACGGTTAGGTTCGTTAGTTCCAAGTTAGAATGGACTGGTAAGCGACAAAATCAATAGACATACATTGTTTCAATTGCTTATGTTGTATATATTGGTTAATTAAAGTTTAACCGTTAAGACACTCTCGAACTTGAATGCTTGACATAATCCACAAATATATATAAATATTATAGACTCAGAATATCTTCAGTTCATAGAAGATATTTATTCAGTTCATTATACAGAAACAGCTAGAAACGGCGAAGTTGGCAAGGAACCGTTGTAGTTAAACTCGACTCCTCCAGTTAAGTTTATGTAATTTAACAGATCCTTTCCTTTATGCTGATAAGCTGTCCCACACACAGTCAATAGGGTATTATTCTTAAAACTGTTCCTCTTGTTAGCTGTTGACAGTATGTGATTGTTTCTTCTAGAACCAAGATTCCACAACTTTTCCAAGGCTGAGTGTTGAAAGAAAGGCTAACTTATTTTGTGTAGGTTCCTATAGATCAACAACCGGAAAGAACTGCAACTAACCCAGCAGTATGGACTCGGTTCCTGTTAATGGTTCTCTTTGACCTGGTTTTATTGAATGAAGTTTTGATTGACCGGATGTTTTATATGTTGTGCGCGATTTCCATTCATTAGTAGTTATCTGTAGAGCGTGAGAATAGATTAGTCCTTCTGTTTTTAACAATTTTGTGAGTCTAAAACTGTCTAGACTTGGTTTAGAATGATGTAGTCATATGCCACACTGGTCTATGTAGGTTTCTAACCAACATCAAATCAGTATTAATATCAGGACCTTCGTGTTGCAGCCGTAGCGGTCGCATATCAGAAGACGTATCATATTTCGACTCCAGTATTGAATTTTTAGTTAAGGAATGTTTATTACACTGTGCAGGGTATTAACTTTTAGATAAGCCAAACAAAATAATTTTCTAAATTTTTAGTATTAAATTTTTTTATAAACTCAAAAACTATAATATAGTATTTCTGATAATACTTAGAAATAGAAATAAACAGTGTATCAGCTTCCAACGGAGCGGAGTTCCTCTAACATTTGATCTTTTGTGCTGCAAGAAACTCTAATCGAACAGAATACAATCCGCCTTTCGAATGAAACCTCCTAATGTCAGAAGGGGAGAGTAGTTTTTGACCCAGGGACCTCCTCCTGGCCCAGATCAAGGCTGGACAGTCACAGAGAAAGTGACTGGAAGTGTCGTCTGCTTCTAAGCAGAATCGATAATCTATCTCTTCGGACAGACCCATTTTGTTAAGGTCATAACACGGATCATGGTGATAATACTTACTTACTACTCACTTAAAGAAAGTGAGACTATTGGATGCTGAAATAGTACTTAGTGGCTTTCGAAATCAATAATATTTAAAGTGTAGTGTGCAGATTGCTGCCTTTGCATACCTACAATTTTCTGTTTCAAAATAAAATATTTTTCTGTTATAAATTAAATTGTCTACAGACACAGACACTGTGGTGTCTCAATCACTCTAGTGCCCAACTTGAGGTCGACTCTGCTGCGGTTGGGGTTTTTGGAGTCATAATTTTTATTCAACTATGCATTATATCTTCTGCTTTATGCTCTATGCTCTATGCTGTACTGTCAATTGTGTTTCCCTTAATGTACGATTTCATTACTTTCAATGGATGCCACAATTTTGAAGGTCTTCTCAGATAACAAACTAATTTATGTCTTATTTGAACTTAATTTTATTATTTTATCTCTAATTAAAGCGAATTAATTCTCATACAAACAGGTTTGAGATAAAATTATTACAGAAAATCGCTAATTGTATTTGGTGTTGGATTTGGTATACCTCGAGAGGAGAGGGAAGTTTGATGAGAAAATATATACTTATATATACTTATATATATTTGCATATTATATATTTGTAAGAAAATATTTTTTTTAAAATAATGAATGTAAAAATAAAACAATTAGTATAAATTTTTTCAATAGCTTGGAGATTTTTATTAGTTGTCGAGTCTATATTAGTCTATATTTCATATAAGAATTGAAGGCAGAAAATTGGGAATTAGATAGAATGACTGCTTTATTAGATTAGGTGATATATCTTCCTTTACATATATCTTTCTTAAGGATTTCGTTTAAACTTATATAAAGTGAATTAGGTTAAAATGGTAAATATTATATAGGTAAGGTTAATCAGGCTGGATATGAGTTATACATGAATATATATTTCAGTAGCGATATCAAATGGAGATAGACCTCTACATACATTTCAATGAGAGTGTCAACTCTTTTTGATAAGTAAAAGTGTATTTAAAGTTTTATAGTATTTCTGAGATGTCTTCAATTTTTACAATTTGTGCATGCAATCCTCTAATTTTGGTTTTTGCAGTAGGTAGAAAGCATCGAGAGTCACAGTGTGAGAATTGAACCTACTGAAACCTCCTCTTAGGAATTAATGGAGAAGATTTCCATAGTATTGAGGAAACTTCATTCCAGTAATCAGTTGAGGCTTAATACGCAGCAAGCTAGGCTCATCTAAGCCAGAAAGCAGGGGCGTAAATTAGGGAGATGATGAAGGGGATGCTGCTAAAGCGCGTACGTGCAGGTGAGACTAGCGATAAACTTTGTGACTAGGTTCAAAGAAGCCTGAATGGTGTGGAAATTGCTCTCGCACTCATCGCACGCATTCCTCTAGTATATTAGGCGTGGTTATGACAACTGAAGCCATAAACATATGGAATATTCCAAAGCCATTATTATTCCCAGCTCTCTGCATTTTTTATATACACCGTTAGTGATAGTTCTTGCCACTAATAGACACTAATAAATGGCATTACTTACAATAGATTTTCGTATTCATTGATGTTATATTATATTTCTTGTTATACCTGAAAACTAAAAACCTGTACTGTTATGCTGCAATACTGTTTGAAAACTTATATCCATTGAACTGAAAAATGTTCTTTAATAATGATCTGTGTCCATTTTTTCTAAATAAGTGTATTTCACTATCTTTGACGAAAAAGAAGTAGTCATCCAAATGGTTAGTTCGGATATTAATTAAAATTTTGGTTGTTGGTTGTTGGTCATTAGAATCAAAGTTTTTATTCAGAGTGAGTAACATCTTCAGAATTGTTTACATTACTTATCGCTTTAATAGAAAACAATAATAAATTCTTCGCATTTCTGTTTTCATGTGTGATTTTTTTTTTAAATATTTTGTTTTCACAGTTGAACAATAAAAACATTCCGACTTAAAAAGAATGTTTAATCAATAAACAATGTCTGCATTACGTGACCACTTATAATAAAATTATAATAAAAATCATGTTAATGGAAACACAGCTATTGTCTGTGTATATATAGTTTTTCTGAAAACTATATATATTTCAAAAATTGAAAATATATAAAATTTAACAAAACAATCCACTCGCATTTTCGATAATATCTGCACGAAAAGAAGTCTCAAAGAAAATCAAACTCAAAGATCTTACGCAGATAAGAGAGATCTGGAGAGATGGCAACAACCCTAAAATGTAAGAAACTTGATGGAGATTTAGTGCAGAATATAAATAGGATCATGTGTTTAATTAAAAATAATTTTTGTAGTCAAACTTAACACATTACTTTAGTATATAGCGGATATAATACTCAAAATATGCTAACAAAAATAATAGTATGTCCAGGCAACACAAAATTCTAAAACCCCTAAAAGGATAGATGACTCAATACTCAAAAGTACTTGGTATTTCATTATGGTTTACAACTTAAGACTCTTACGGTCTGGCAACACTTAAAGAAGGCTTCAAACTTCGAAATAAAAGTTTTATATAATTGTGAAATATCTCTGGCTTTGGAAAATATCTCAAATAAATTAGAACGGTTATTATATATGGTATATAACGGTGATAAAGGATTTTTTCAGTTAAATGTTTCCATATAACTCTGAAATGGATTTTGAAAAACCCGGCTTAAATAAGTGTCTATATATACCTCTTTATACGGTAGTTGGAGGTGTAATCTATTAAATATGACAGTTCGAAGTACAATTTATAAACTTTTAATATTAATTATTATTACGATGAAAATTCAAGTTTCGATTAGAAAGAGACGGTCCGGGGAAATGGTTTGTCAAAATTCGACATTTCAACAACTCGAATAGAGCGATATATAGTACAAGCTACTATTTAATTTTTTTCTGTCTTCTACAAGTAGTCAATAACTATAGTCGTGTAGGAATTATCTCTGATACTGACAAGCGGTATTGTGCTATTTCTTTAAAATCAATACAATAACTTTTTAAAGCACCCTATAGGAAAAACAAAGTTTTTCGAAATAAGCTTTGATCCCAGATGTGTCCCCAAACACAGGCTTTACACAATTGAAATGATCGATTTGTTAATTTTTACTCTGCACACACAATTGACTCTTTTTCATTAAAACAAGTTTTTTGACCACGAATTCAAGTGAGATTTAATAACTACTACTTTTCTTGACCGTTGTGATGAGGGTCACATCTTCAATGTTCATATTTCTTTAGACCTATGTGCTGTCTTGCACTTTACTACTTAACGTCCTACTTTTATATGTGTTTTCTACATTTGTCTGATATTTACTTTGCCTTTTATGGATTTATAGTCGTCGGGTTACAAGATTAATCATAATAGCTGCATTTGGTCGCTTCGAAGTGTGGCAAAAAACAACAAGTCTCTTGCAAAAGTCTCTTGCTAAAGTCTCTTGCTAAAGTCTCTTGCTGAAGTCTCTTGCTAAAGTCTCTTGCTAAAGTCTCTTGCTAAAGTCTCTTGTTGGACATATTGGCATCAGTGTTCTAGTCTGTTAAACATTACTTTTTTTGTGTGTTGGATTATAATGTTATTACCTATTTTTGTAACATAATAGCCTGCTTTATTATGATACCATCTTGATATTATAACGTACATATCGCACGGTATATATGTATGTATAAGTTTCTTGCTAGATGTTCATTTGGCAATATATTATGGCACACATACATGTACATAATAATACATTTTGACACACACATCTGCATAATTGATAACTGTCATTATTTGATTTAAGGCCAATTTTTGTATTAAATTCATATTTGAATTCAAAATCATTTTTGCGCAATCAAAATACATACATTCGAGCTTCAAAACAAATAAAAATCACTCAAATTAAACGAAAATATCAGGTTCATGACGTCAGTTTGAGTCTTTTGTTTACAATAATTGTATTTCTCTTCAACCTGTTTTGTTGTTGTTGGTGTCGTTTGTTGGGCCTTTGAAAAGCTTCTCTGCAAACCAGGTTTTTCTACGCAGTTGATCAAATTCGAAAATAAAAATGGTATAAGATGTCGCAAGTCGCTCTTAAATTTATAGAGCTTTTGCCCCAAGTGGACCATTAAGAGGTTCGCAACACATTCCGCATTTTCTTGATGTTATATATGTTCGTATTTTGTTGGTATGATACTTACAGAAATTAATACAATTTTGTTAAAGCAAGTAACAAAAACATAGAAATATTTCTATGTTTTTGACACCTCGTATCTTACGGCATTTGTTATTTTTGTGATATTTTCATTGCTATTGAGCGCAAAAATATTGCATTTATTATTTTTGTTTTCACAAAAAAGAAAACTTGCAAGAAGCTTTCAAGTTTTTGAAAGCTTAACATCGAACGACGTTTATAGCGAAATACAATCATTAGTAGATGTACTTGAAAGCGACCAGATTTGCTTACACCGTAATATTACGGTCTTCTATGTTAGTTGACTTTTATTCCATCTATCACAGACACACACCACTGATGTATTCATATTTACACCAAAGACCGTATACGGTCGTTGTTATAAATTAAGACAACACATACATTTGAGAAAAGAGAAAATAAGAGCGTAAAATTATTTTTCTTATTCAAAATAAAGCCCACAAAATAAACAGAGGCATTGAGTCATTGCGTGCCACATGTATTGAATCTTGACCGCATTGCCTCGATGATTTAAATTTCTGTTTTCTTGGAAGTCCACTATTATTATTATTATTATTATTGAAAAAGAAGGGAGAGACCTAAAAGATCTATTATGCCCCTTAGTTGGTTGAGAATGTTTCTCCAAGTCCGATTTCTTTAATGAAAGACAGTATAGAGTATATTTTTCCCAGTCTTTGATCCTTATGATCCATGGTATATCTTCTTAGGTGTTTCTTTCACTTGTGCATCAGTGCCAGTTTCTCTCTCCCTTCTCTGCAAAATCTGAAGACGAGCCCATAGGTTTTCGAGAATTTGCGTAAATGGATCTAAACTGTACTTTCGAGATCGTCGCCAACTTTATGAATAGTTTTGAACATTTACTATGACTTGCTGTGCATAAATTATATTTAAACGATTTTAAGGATGAATATCAATATCAACAGATAGGAGAAGTTGTCGAACTTTGAAATAAATCAATGTGTATATAAATCAGAGAACTACAAGGAGCCATAATTTTAACATAAAAACCAAATATAAATGTGAATAAATGTTTTTCTCATACACTACTTATATGCATTCACATTCGCCGTAGAAATGATGTATAAGTGTATTCATTAGCGAATAACGGTGCTAATAAATCAGCTTCACAAGAATACGTACATATTTCTAAGTAGAGTAGCATAAATGGCAAATGACTCATGAATGATAGCGTATACTCGAAAGATCAATGAATGTACTCATCGAAGATGAATGACTCGATCAGGCATTCGTATACTGCCTCCCTGTGCTTTTGCTTGGCGCAGAAGCATGGACGTTATCATAGAATGATGAAGCAGCGCTGGAGGTGTTTGAGAGAAAAGTTCTTCGTACCATTTGGCGACGAATACCGCATATGAATGAACCACGAGCTGTACGAGCTTTATCTTGACATTGATAGAATTCAGTGAATTGACATTCAGCGGTTTCGCTGGCTTGATCATGTAGTGAGAATGAATGAAGATGCTCCAGTGAAAAAGGTGTTTGAAGCAGTAGTTGGCGAAAGAAGCCATAGAGGTGGACCGTGTCTCCGGCGGAGTGATCAAGTTGAGGTAGCACTAAAATATTATGCCTTAGCTGATGACTGTTGCTAATTTTTGAAAAAAATTTACACTATTTCTGACTGATACGTAAGTGAGTTCTATCAATTCTTCAGAATTAAAGAAAACTTCTGAAACTATTTGCAGCTGAATATAAAGAACTCAAATGAATAGAATGATGCTTAGCACTACAATAACAAACCCATGTATGTACCAATGTATTTGGTCGCTCCGAAGTGTGGCAAAAAACAACAAATCTCTTGCTAAAGTCTCTTGCTAAAGTCTCTTGCAAAAGTCTCTTGCTAAAGTCTCTTGCAAAAGTCTCTTGCTAAAGTCTCTTGTGGACATATTGGCATGAATAGAATGATGCTTAGCACTACAATAACAAACCCATGTATGTACCAATGTATTTTCGTTGTGGACACACCAACACGTATGTTTTTCTAATTTATTGTACTGGATTATCCTCGCAATAAATAGTTACTTACGGACAATTATGTTTCAAGAGTTGTCCTGACAACTGAAATGTCTGGTTTGCTAAAAAAGAAAGGTGACAAATAATAAAAAATATATGTATGTATATGTATATATGTTTTTATCTAAATTTATTTATGTATATAGAAAAGCAAAATTTTATGTAGAACAAAATTAAAATGTGAAATGAATGCAGTACTGGACTGCGAATTGCTCAGTGGCCAGAAAGCAAATGAATGATGGAATTGAATACGGTACTTTTGGACAAACTGTTGCATTTAACTGCATAGCAATGGCAAGTAATGCCAACGACAACGACAACGATAACGACAATGACAATGACAACAACAAGAAGAACAGCAATATCAATGGGTCCAGTGGTAGCGGAAAAGCTAACAATGCCGAAGTGCAACTGTAGTCCAAGACAAAGGCAAAAAAGAACCATTGAAAAATGTCTTTCGTTCCAAAAAATTGGAAAAAAGAACAACAAGGCTGGCACAAAACAATGTAATTGAATTGGAAGCTTTGTCGTCTGTTGGTAGTACTCGTAAGCGGATCACGGGCAAGCAATGAATGGCTCCCGTAGTCAATGGCTCCCGTGAATGCGAATTTTAATTTTAGATTCTTTACCACTGCAGTCTTTTGATTTTGTATTATTTTTATTATATTCATTATTATTGTAACTTTACTACCAGTGCATTTCAATCAAAATTTATAACATGAAAGCGAGTTGGACATGTTACTGAAATATTACATCAGCATTCCAGAAGTTAGTGTATTATTTTGCCCTATTGAAATTACTCTAAAACTCTAATATGCTTCTGCATACCACTTAACCCGCTTTTACAAAATACAAAATACAATATCTTTAAGTTAGATAGGAAAAAGTATTATGCGTACAGAAAATTGCCAACAATTGCCAGTCTCAAATTTCGTAGTGACCATAGAATCCTTAGAGAACAATAGCTCGATGTACATTTGCCATAAGCAAGGGACACTAAGGAAATAAATAAGAATACTAGACAAACACATTTTCAATTTAAAATATGAAAAATTCAAAAATTTAATAAATTTATTGCGTATTCTTAAGAATAAGAAATTCAAAATAGGAGTCTTTACTGCAGAAATTGGAGATAAGTTTCTCGTATTCCAAGAATCTTAAAGAAGAAGCAATAAGTAAATTTTGTTTTAAATATTATTATTCTATTTATTTTTACATACATTTGTATAATTTATTAAATAATTTTTCGATTCTAAGAGGAAAAACCATAACATCATCGACCACAAGATCTGGAACGAAACTCGAACGAAATTTAAACATCTAACAGCACCAAAAAAATCAAAATTGATAGATCAGATATTAATAATATAGTATGTGTATGCAATTTTAATGCGATGAATGGAAACATCGCTCAGTCAATACCATGAAATCATCGATCACAAGATCTCTAGGACGATCAAAATTAATAGATCAGATATTAATAATATAGTATGTATATGTAATTTAAATGGGATGAATGGAAACACCGCTCAGTCAATACTATGAAATCATCGACCACAAGATCTCTAGGACGATGTTCAAGAAACTGGAACGAATGTTGAACATCTAACAGCACCAAAAAATCAAAATTAATAGATCAGACATTAATGTTAATATTTAAATAATATTATAAATAATAATTAATATTAAAAGAATAAGTTAATAATGAGAAGATGGAAATCATATATAAATGAAAAACATTTTATAGTGCACTAAGCAAGTGAAGAGAGTACACGTACTCATTGATAGTACTTGAAGCTTTTTTTCATCCATATGGTATAAGTCCTACGACCATCTCATTTTATTTGTACATTAGAACATAGTTTTACATTATCGACTAGCAAATACTTAAAATTATTGTATAAATAGTATGTTAATATCTAAATTATAGATTTAAAAAGGGTGAATGCTTACGGAGCTGATTATCCGTGGACGCGAAAACATGGACCCAAAAAGCAAAACATATTTTGCTAAAGCCCAAACTCATTCAAAGTAGGCTAAAGTATACTTAGGTATCTCAAACAGCTGGAGTGGCAATTACACCAACAATAGCAACCATAACGCAGGAACAACAATATCGCCAAAAAACGGAGGGTACTCGGCTCAAATGCATTTTGGCATGCCATGTTAAGCGGAAACAAGAGATTCCACTTTTTGTTTCGAATCTGTTTTTCTCGTTGAGTTCTTCCTCCTGTTTTTGCTAATAAATTGCCTCACATAATCTTTGATGTGTACAACGCTTGCTTATGGCTTATGGATATAAGAAAAGTCTGCTCTGCATGCCTGTTGCCCACAGTTTAACTGTATCCCTTTCGATTTTTCCTCTGCCTACTTATGTATGTAGCGCCATAAGCACAAGGATAGCATGTTCATTTGCATCAATATGCAATTTATACATGACAGTGACGTCACAACAACAACAACAACAAAAACAACAAATACTTTTTGTGTCAAATATGGTTAATTGATTCGTGTTGGACATTACCTCCGACCAAGAGCATCACCATAATTTAGTGTATATAAGTATATAAGTATGTGAACCCACTTAAGAAATTAAAACATTTATAGAGAAAACACAGATTTTTTAAACTATTATTTGAATAACTTCATCCAATCTCTTTTGATAAAATAAAAATTATAAATTATATTCAAGTTAGGCTAATATCTGTGTTTGTCAAAAGAGATAGATAGGCTCTTTTTTTAGGTAGGAATACTAATCATGAATTGAGAATTAGGCTTCGAATTTGTTTAGATCTTACTTGTTGATGATTACAAATGATTACGATATAATCAAGCCAGCAGAACTATTAAGTTTTGTTCTCCTGTTCCTCATTATTCCATCAAATACACTGCTCGATGCTAACGAGCATCGACGGCAATCGATTTTCCGAAGAATTTTCCTCTTGAACGTTCGTTATGCCCTCACTTCACAGTGGCTTGTAGTCCAAGCAAGTTCTACTCAGAATATTTTGAAACTTTATTTTTAGTGAGGTGTGAAATTAAAATTGACGTTACTCCCATGATTGCAAAGCACTATTGAGACAATAAGTGATGGGGTAAAATGTGATTCATTTGGATGTAGCTCCGAAGAATATGGGAAAGTTTTATTGTGTTGTCATTAATAAAAATTATAAATTAATACTTATCGATCAAAAAGAACAAAAATTTCAACTGAAAGAAATCAATGAATATGAAGGTCTTGCAAATGTTAAAAATGGGATGAATGGGAAGAACTCTGAAGAAATGAAAAGCTTTAACATTTATAAGTGTTTAACGATTTATAATCGATGAATATGAAGGTCTTGCAAATGTTGAAAATGGGATGAATGGGAAGAACTCTGAAGAAATGAAAAGCTTTAACATTTATAAGTGTGGCATAATACTCATCGATTATCTTTAAAAAAAACATCATCAACAACGAAGAAAAATAGCGACCGAAAGAAATCGATGAATATGAAGGTCTTGCAAATGTTGAAAATGGGATGAATGGGAAGAACTCTGAAGAAATGAAAAGCTTTAACATTTATAAGTGTGGCATAATACTCATCGATTGTCTTTAAAAAAAACATCATCAACAACGAAGAAAAATAGCGACTAAAAGAACTCAATGAATATGAAGGTCTTGCAAATATTAAAAATGGGATGAATGGGAAGAATTCTAAAGAAATGGAAAATTAAAAGAAATATGTGGATGGGTAAATTAAAGTAGTGGTAGTGGGTTTATATAAGTATGTGAGCTTTAAATCGGATCTTTATTCCATTAATAAGTGAATTGTGTGACTGAATTTTTTTTAAAACAAACTTTGGGACTCTTAAGGATCTAAGAGTGGTGACATAATAGTTGTTATTGATTAAGTTGATTGTAAGCTTAGATGTACCATACGTTACCCATTGTGTTATCAGGTGTGGTTAATTCTTTTGTTTGGGAGTAGCGTTGAATGTATTTATCTTTGGTGAATGGTTAAAATAAGAAATGATCTGAATCTATATCTGCAAGTCAACGGTTATCAGAATCAGAGTCAGAATCTGTTGGAATTGATATCAAAATGAACATTTTTCTTTTTGTTGTACCTTTTTTATTTATTTGATAATTTTACTCATACTCGTTACTTTAAGGATATGTGAAATCTTTTCATTTGATAAATTCATTTATGTATGGTAAAAGTGTCTTGTCGTTTGCGGACACCGTTGCGTATGAGTATTATTTTACTTGGAGTCATAATCAAGTATGTAAATCTCATGAATTACTCTGAAATACGCTAAAATTGCCTCTTATTAAGATATTTAATTTGAATGAATTTTTAGTTTGATTGAAATCGGGTGTACTTCTCTACTCAGAGTATACGAGCATTTCCTAGACCAATAAAAAACACGTCAGGATTCATATACGTGGCCCAAGTAGTCCTACGTGCTGGATATTAGAGACCGAATTGAGGTGTTTTTATAGGATAATCTATATACATTTTATTGAAATGGTGATTGTTAATTTAAAATAAAAATGTAATCAAATTCGATTTCATACAAAATACGTGCTAAATTCATTTCATTTACGAATACAACGGCATTGTTTATTTATTACTGGTGCTGCTGTTACCCAGAATGACTTTATTTTATTTTGAAATAATTTATATGGACACTCGTGTTCGATCCCAAGGAAAAGTAAATGAAATAAAATCATGTAAAAGTTAAAGCTGAAGCCGGGGCTGGGGCTGGGACACGAGTTTGTGTGGGGGAGGGGGGTTAATGTGTTTTGCTTGTGTTAAATTTTAAATTTGAAGTCTTTTATCTTTTTGTATGTCCGGCAAGTCATTTTGATTTATTGCCAATGATTTTCCAAGTTATTGATCAGATTATATGGGCGTTTATTTCATTTAGGATATTTGGGAAAGTATTTTGTTTTGTTTTTAATATTTAGCAAAATGTCTGTGTGTGTGCCTCTCCAACGGTCAACGGATACAAAAGTATCTTGCAACGTTTTGTACTCTGTGTACGGCTCACCTCGATATGTGTGTACGTACGTTAATGCTTCCGTGAGTATCTTTGGTATGCCGAAAAGTGTCTGAATGTGTCTGAATGTGTCTGAATTTGTATGCAATAATCACTTTTTGATGGTAGAGAAGGCAATGCATTTTTCACTATGGATTTCAAATAAAAAAGGCTATCAATAATATCTTATTCTTTATTTTGTGAAGTCAGTTGCTCAGTTGCTCAGTTGCTGTAAATGATTTGTTATAAGACGGCAAATCATGCAGTTAATGGCTTCCTCTGTAGCGGATGTGTTGCGCAGGTAATGGAAACAAAAAAGTTATTTACTCGGATAAAGCAATGAAGAAGTTTTGATAGCAAATGTATTAAAATGAGTTTACATCCATTGAATTATATGCATTGATGTTGGGAAACTTTGTTAAGAATGAGTTGTGTAAAACTTTATTAACACATACAATAGCATTTATTCACCCAAAACTTATTACTCAAAATCGTATTTATTTTAAGTAATAAGGATTCGATACAAAGTTTTTAATTTAACATACTTATATTCCCGAACGAATATTTTCTAAAATTTTAGATTTTTTGCAAACTAAATCCATGGCGTGAGCTTAATATATATTGACTTACAGCATCCATTATTTTAGAGCACCTATCAGTTTGCGGTGATTATGTTCTCTGCGTCAAATGATTCCCAGTAAGAATGGTAAAATAATTGAAATATAAAACTTAACATAAAAGTACGACTGCAATTCTCCATTGATCTGATTTGGCGGCACATGTCACATAGCTAATCTGCGTGTAATTGAAAAACCCAATTACGAATTACGCGTAATTACCAATTATAATTACTCCATACTTTATAGTCAAGTGTAATTTAATTACAAATGTAATCATTACTGTACAGTTCGGTCTGTGACATACAAACCTGTTATCAAGAGTAAAGTGTGTTTAGTTTGAGGCCTGCTTTCGCTTAATAGTTCATCTAAAAGTTAAGTTCCTTGATATCAGCGTATTATGTGTTTAGATTCTGTCAGATGAGAAAGATGACAGAATCAAAGATGATTTCTTTTAAAGCTTTAAACAGATTTCAAAGGCAGTCGATAGAAGGTATGAAGCCCGCTCGAAAAGGGATCCTGAACGATGACGATGTATGAAAATGAAATGAGGGCTTTACGGACATGTTCCTGGAATATTCGGAAAGCTCTATAGGGAAGAGTCTCTGTTCAACTAGCCGAAGAACTTTATAAAATACAATGCGGAAAGCGATGGACAATCATATGTGGCATCAGATTTCTTCACCACGACATTCCATTGCATTCCCAAAGAAACATTGGGCCGTTATGGTTACAGTTGTACCTAACGAAGAGATTCTGTTTAAACGTGAGTTTCGCACCTCTAAATTCGTTGTGCGTGGCGCTGAAGCAGATGGATTCGTCGTATATGTACGGGTGCCACTTATAGACTGTAATTCTATCGGGTTAAGACTCATGTTTGCACATAGTGACAGGTCACTTTTAAATAAGCCGCTCCTAACTTGGAGAACACACACCTTTTGCGGCCGTTTATTACGAGTATGAGTGCCGACGATACGAGGAATAATATAGCTTCATTATTTCTCATTCGACCTTACCGGCAAGCGTTGGCCCTACTAATAGAATGCTAGTATGATTTTGCCAATACATTTGCACAAATGAAAACACATTTATTCATTTTAAAAATTTTGAATGTGTGAATGCTTGCGCCGTAAAGTTTTGAATCAATTATGTACCTTAAAAGGCGCGTGACTTACTGAAGACCTCAGATAGATTTCGTTGATACAAATAGACTTTTAGTAGACAATTGATATTGTTTTTTCTAGATATTAATTTAGAAACCACTTATTCTCATTTCTTGTATAAAATTGGCTGATATTATTGAGATAATGGGAAACCATTGGACGAGGAATTTATTATGATTCTTCTAAATATACTCAAACCTGACTAATTGGATATGATACCAATACCATGAGGTATTGAAGTGAAAAAGATCGCTGAATTAGATCAACTTGGCGTACTTTATTTGACCGCTACATATTGTAATTTAGTTACCAAACACGTGTGGATATATGTATGCGTTGTGCGGATGCCACTTATGGGAGCACACCTACTGGGAAGTATAAACACCGGCGCAAGCATAGATATGAATACTTGAATTCACCCCAGCCAATCAACTTATTTCCAATGTGCTCGCAATGAAATGTGAAAAGAATTTAACAAATTTATTGCCAATTTCTTGAGTTGCAATGTAGGATTGTAATAAATGTGTGTGTGCAGAAGTGCAGAAGGGAGGGCATGTGGTACGTTTTATCCTTGTCAGTGCGTTGGCTGGCACAAGTGCTGCACACTTGGTTAAGTGCCGCATTTGGAGTTTCAACGAAAGGAGTGGGAATGGAAGGACTGGGAATGGTGATTGCAGGGTTAGCCGTGCTGCAGCAGCGCTGTAGCTGCGCTGAATGAACCGTAATTCTTAGTTTTACATTGTCGAGGTTATATGTTTATTGCGGTGCCTTTGTCTTCTCTTCTGCAGCACTTGTCTTAACCATACGTTGTTCTTATTATTGCTGCCGTTACTGCTATTACTGCTGTTACTCTGTTGTTGCTGCTGCCGGTGGTGCTTGTGTTGCTAGTGTTGCTTGAGTTGCTTGTGTTGCTGTTGGTGGTGATGATGACGATGATTGCAGCTTCTTGTGCTTGTCACGGAGTTCCCTTTGTAATGCTATTGATATCCATGTCCGTTAGTAGTGTGTAGTGTGTCCTGAAGAAGCATGCATGGTAACGCTCGCGTATGGTTGTATATGTGCCTTTCTTAGTTGCATTTGGTTGCAGCGCACAACGCAGGTTAAATGAAAATGTTATTTCATTTGCCCGCCACTTAGAGTGTCGGAAATTGAAATTTATATCCATGTTTCACCCAAAGACGATTTAAACTTCCTCAGAGCACTTCTTACAATTTTCCTTCTTGCTTTATTTGTACATAATGTTCTTTTTTATCTTTATTTGCCGCATTTAACCACATTTACTTGCCTTTAGTAGCAACGGTAACAACAACCACAACCACAACAACAACAACAGCAACCACAAAAACAACAATGCCAAGAGCATTGGTAGCAGTAACATGTAGAGTTTGTCGATGTATTTTTTTGAATGGCATCAGGCCACCAAATTCGATTGTGGTTTATTGATATTAGTTATACCCAGCATTTATAGTCGGTTCTAGTCGTAGTGTCTATGTCTATGCCTGTGTTTGTGTCTGATGCTGCATGGTAGTATGTGCATATGGTGGAGCAAATTGACTTAAATTTACAGTTACAGGAATACTAAATCGTCGCATTTGTAAGCCCCCATATCCCAGGCTCTCGCGTTGACTTGCTATTATCATATGCACACATAATGCAAAATGCTCGTCGCTCTTCGGCGGTAACGTGAACGTGAACGTTGCCATTGACGCCGATGTTGACGTCGACGTGAACGTTGGCAACGATATCCAAATCAGACTATAATAACAATTTTATCTTTACTCGCATGAGCGTGAATATGTGGCACATTCACATATATACGAACGAACAATTACACGCACACTCTCGCATTTATTATTAATACAAGTGTCTTGGTGTTGGTGTTGGTGCTTCCTTGTCCAATTTATTTGAAAGTTCGAATTCTGTTCGATTTCTGTTCGATTTCGTTAAAACCACGCTCTAAATTTATTGCCCGGATGGTGCAGCTGTGTGCATGTTCAAATGTCTTAAGGATGTTCTGCTGTTAATTTATGGAGGCAACTCAGTATTGTTTACCAAATGTGTAATTCCTTCAGCATTTGGCCACGACTTGAAAATATTGTTAATAATAATTTATATTAGAAAATGCAGTCCTCTTTCGAATACGACTATTTAAACTGTTCAAACTGATTCTACTTATTCAACTGATTCACATTGATATCAATTGAATACATTTATACGAAAAGGATTTTATATCTATGCTGTCACATTTAAAGGACTGTATCAGATTTTATTTTAATGGGATTTTGATATTCTGAATTAAAGCAAACCATTTCCCATTACTGAGTCTTCAGTTCATCCTCACGAAAGTTTAATGCATATAACAATTCTTCAAAAGAGTAAAGAGTTTTCTTTACGAAAAGAAACTACTTAAAACTTAGACGGATTCAAATAGCAAAGAATAGATAAAGACATAAAGTTTAGTTAATTTATTGAAATTTGGCTGACCATAAAACGCCATTTCGAGTATTGCATCATCAGCGGTCTTAGGAATCCTTTACTTCGATAGAGAAATATTTAACCATTTTTATGATGATGACTAAACCACTCTTCGTGTAGTAATTTCTTCAGATTTTCTAATTTTAATCTGGTGCAGTTTATAAGGCTCACTATTGGTTTGGTAATGCTCGAATAATGAATTTTAGAAAAGTCATCATATGTTTAAAGATAACACCTGCAATAACTTATTAATGACTTCAAATTACTTAACTTAAGCGTATATATAGATCACACCATAGCCACACGTTTCAGCTATATCTTCTACTTCAAGGATTGCAATAGAAAACTTCTTACTGTAGTAAATTAGTTTTAGAGAATGTAGTATTGTTGGAATCTTCAGCAGAAGAATAGTTCCTTGATTCGCAAGCAAAATCGTTTCGTTGACGAAAATTAGGAAACTTGGATAAAGTTCAATAAAACGAACGAATTAAGTGAACGTAATTATTAAGATCTTCACGTCTTCGTCGTGCAGCATGACGTGTCCTAACTTAATTGAGATCAGGATTTAGCCATGTGCTAAATAGTTACGTCGTCTATCTGTTCTCTTGTCCCACTACATGCACTAGTTTAAGTTCAATCGACTTTTGGAGTCATCCCCCTGAGGTAGCTAGGTTTCGACGGCTGGATCCTGGTTGATTTCAATTATTTCCTTCCTTCCTCTTCCTATTATTCCCTTAACTCTAACCCCACCCATCCTCAAATTTTTTTTCATAAATTCAAAAGCTCATGTTGATATCTTATTATGATGAATCTGCAAAAGTTCATTGTTTGGTTAAAAGAAGTTGGTGACCATTTACGGGTAAAGTGCAGTAGAGTTAGGAGCTTCTCAAAATGGTTCTCAAGATGGTTTTGATGAAAGAAATGTTTGACTCATTTGCTAAAATTGTGTTTGATATTCCTTTTAATTTGACATTCAACACAAAACTTGAACAAAGATACTATATAATAATAAGATATATACCCGATCTTATTGACTTTTCGATTATTTGAATAAATATTCTAAAGTTAGCAAATAATTTGTCTCTTCCTGCGAGTTCTTATTGAGATGCGGTCGTTTCGAAAATTCTGCAATGGGAGAAATTTAATTAAAATTTAATGGAATAAGAAAATGTATTTCTTGCACTCTATTTTCTGGAATTGTGTAAATTTGAAGAAACTTATCAGTTCAGAGTTTTCACTCATCAGGGCTTTGGTTGGCTTTGGTAGTAGAGCATCGAGCATTTGACTTGTATTATTTATTTTTAATGAAATAAACTTCAGTGAAGCAGAGTGAGATGAGAAACTGCAATTTCATTGTCACAATGGAAGTGCGAAGTCCTTTTTAAGGATACGAACTTTTTCCGAAATGAAATAAAAAAATAATGTAAGCTGAAACAAAAACAAAAAGAAAAAGAAAAAGAAAAAGAAAAAGGAAAATGTAGTAAAATATGGCCTCTAATGTGCAAGCCATGCAGTGCGTGTATGGTCCTGCGTATAGGTTTGTGAAAGTGTGCACTTTGTCCGTCCATTCAAGTCTATAAGACTTAAGCCATAAGAACCTATAAGAACTTACAGTTAAGCAAAGCAAGAACAGCTGCAAGCGAGGTTGGTAAGGATGTAACTAAGAAGAATCCTGAGTGGAGCTAAAGAAAAGATAAGTGGATTTTTTTTTGCATTCAACGTTTTGTTGTGTTCATTTGTTGGAAATAAGTTTTATAGCCTTTTTGTTGCTGGAATTAGTGTACTTATAGACAGCAACAGCACTATTAGAGTCAGTTTGTTCAATGATATCACCAGCAGCAGCAGTAGTAGCAGTAGCAGCAGGCACGGAACATGCACAACACACATTCGGCTACCACCAATGCTACTATACGTCCATGATATATGTTGTTTGCTCGTCAAGGCACCTCCGTTTGTGTTTGCGTTGAGTATGTAAGAGCGTGAGAAGCAACAAATATCCTTGCGAATGGTCAAGATTCTTTCAACTTAAACTGCCGTGAAAAATTTATGACTTTATTTGCTCTTAAAAGCTACACAATTCTTTCCTTTCTCGTTCATATTCTTGTTCTGATTCCTTGCCTGGTTATGTCTTGGGTGTCCTCAATTTTCGCATTTTTTCGTTATTTCATGTTTGGTTCCATTTCATCTTTCAGTTCAATATTTACTTCAAATATGGAATAGAGCAGATAGATAGAATAATAAATGCGCACCGTGTGCACAATTTTACTTAATTTCCGTTATTTGCCGGTAGTCTCTTTCACACCGTCTAGGTTATGTATTTGAATTACATCCTAGTATATTTAATATACATGGGAATAATATTCAATCTGAACAAGATATCTGAAATTCCTAGTATATTCCTACTGGTATAGCTTCCATCTAATAATTTAGCACTAATAATTTTACAAGTTCGTGGGGTTTTAATTACTTACTGTTTATAGTATATTTAAACAATTAAAATTTTGGATTGTGATTTTGGATATTTCTGACTTTGTATTGACGATCAGTTGCAACGGAAGTCGATCTCTTCGATCTCTTCGAGTTCGAAGAAATAAAGAAATAGTTTTGGTTGTTTGCTCATCGCCAATGCAAAATCGAGCGAATACCCAGAAGAAAAACATAAATTAATCAAATAATCAAATAAATTATTCCTTACTTAAGTCCAGATGAATTCAAAAACATAGCTTTTTGTCTATGTTGCCTAGATAAATAAAACTAACTGAGATATAAGAACCGAGGAATAAAAGGACTATGCAAAATCGAGTGAATATCCAGAAGAAAAATATGAATTAATGGAATAAGCAGATTATTTCCTACTTAAGTTCAGACGTATCCAAAAGTAATGCTTTTTGTCTATGTTGCCTAGATAAACAAAACTAACTGAGATATAAGAACCGAGGAATCAGCTGCAGGCTGACTGCAATGAACAGTGCAGTCAGTTCATTGCTAATTGCCAGAATATGCGAAGAGGAATTGTTCTTGGAGGAGTGACGATTGATGACACTTTGGCATTTTTTCGAAGGTACGCTTTGAATAACAATTTTTATAATTTTAACAAATTTTATATTTAATTACCTTATATTGATATTTAAAATTATATTTTTATATGATAGTCCAATGTATGTTAAAAAACACGCCTAAGCATTAAATTCAATCTTCAATTAAATATTTTTCTTAATTCACCTTGAATTAATTATGAAATCGACGAGGAAGAATTAACTCGGTCAACCGATTGGATCGTAAAAAGGAGTGAGAGAGCAGCTAAAAAGCGCAAAGTCAACTCTGCACTTGCAGCATCTCAACGTTATGAGGTGCTCTAAGTAGTGGGGGTTTAACCATAAAGCGAGTTTATGTAAAGAAGGCGACCATGTTTGTGCTTAATGCAGTGAATTGGGGCATTCACAGAAGGAGTGCAAAAACAACTTTGTCAAATGCAGATCTGATTAAATATCACGCTGAAGTACATTAACAGAGACATCAATACCATTTTAATACAGAAGCATCATCTCTTCTGCATACAGAAGGAGTGAACGCACGTCGGCTTAAACGCACTAAGCCGTTAGATTTGGTATCCTAGTACAATAACCATTATAGGTAAGATATTGTAAGTATTTAGATTGATTAAAGGTTCCCGACATATCAATATTGGTACTTAGTTTAAGTAGACTAGGTGCAATTGGACTAAAAAGAAAGCCTGGAATTAATATAAAAATCTTCAGAACTTGAAATGATGTTTCGGGTAGAATTGGTTTAGCCAAATATGTGTGTGTGTGGTAATTTGGTAATTTATGCATACTCAGAAATTAATTCCAATAGTTCTGCCAATAAAGTTCTCCTAATTCCTCTTATATGGATGTTCCTGTGTTTATAGTCGTAATGATAACTTCCGTTTCAATTTATGATTTATTTTAAAAATTTTTATGCGAATTTGAATTTTTTGTTGAGTTTTATTGTAAATTCATATTGTTAATTGTATTATATTGTAATTTTATTATTGAAATATGTATTTTTGATTTTGGTAAAGCCACGCTTTCTTCATATGGTGACAAAGAAGCTATTTTTTATTGTTTATAATTTCACTATACGATATTGTCTTTAAAGTGAAAATACGATTGGATAAATTGGATTGGATAAATGCGATCTTAAAGTCGTACAAAAACATTCTGAACAAAAATATTTAAGAAGTTGATTTCTCATTGCTTTGGCTTTTTTAAAAATTAAAAATATCAATCGAACCCGAAAGAAGACAAATAAGCACAAAACACAAAACACAAAAAACACACGAAATAACAGGAACTTTTGATTTCCCAGTGGAAATCATTTTATCGAAGAAAATCATAAAATTTGCTTTGTAGAATACCAATAAAAGCTATTACCAATATGAAAACCCATGCACAAACATTTAAAGTTAAGTATGCTCACTTCGGAAGACGCACTTACGCATTTAATCACACACATTTGCACATCCAAGAAGCAGTCTGAACACATCACCAAATATTTCCACACATCTACGTCAGCTGCTTCAGCCGCTTCAGCTGCTTTAAATGCTTTAGTTGCTTTAGCTGCTTTAGCTGCTCCAACTAAAGCTCAATATGGGAAATCGGCTTGAATGCATATATTTAGGAACTTTAACAGCATCTTCCCAAGCAAACCGAATACTAAGTCTTGTGCCGGGCACTGCTGGCGTTTACTTCAGTAAATTTGCAATCCTCTTCGTTGTTGCTGAAGGCCATTTCAATTCCACACTCGCTTCTTATCAGTACATATGTTCCTTCCTTTATTCCTTTCAGAGGCTCTGTACCTCTGTGCTGTTTTGCTTGCAGCATTTTCGATTATTTCGATTTTAATGCTTCCTAACGGCATTGTTTCTATTGGAAGAAGGCCTCACCTTTGCCTTCCATTTGCCGACACTTGTATGTGAAATGCTTTAAAGTATAAAATTAGAATTTCTCTTGGTCTTTGAGTGACCGGTTCCCTTGGAACAGTGCGAATGTGTTTGCTTTTATTCGATTGCTTCTGTCACAAGTACTTGCAGACATTAACGTACATTGTTAATTCGACGAATAGTAACATAGTAAGTGAATTGCGGGAGAAATTTTTAGTTAAACATAGATTTATTGACATATACAATATCTCTTTAATCAACAAATGACGAAACTTATCTGAACCTAATTCAATTCAAACTCGTATGTAAGGTGCAGTTTTTATTTTAACCTTGAAACGATTCTTTCTATATCGAGGTTAAGCTCGCCGGATCCAAAGTTCAGTTCAACAATAAATTTCAGACCCACGGTATCTGTGACATGCTATGAGACTGGGTCTACCTTACAATGACTTTTGTCGAGGTTGTGGCTCAGAGGATGAGGACGAGACCGTGCTTCCAGGAGCTAGGACAGGAAGTATATGAAACTTTCTACCTCGAGCTTGAGCTCGCCGGATCCAAAGTTCAGTCCGACAATAAATTTCAGACTCACGGTATCTGTGCCATGCTATGAGACTGGGTCTACCCTACAATGACTTTTGTCGAGGTTGTGGCTCAGAGGATGAAGTCGAGACCGTGCTTCCAGGAGCTAGGACAGGAAGTATATGAAACTTTCTAACTCGAGCTTGAGCTCGCCGGATCCAAAGTTCAGTCCGACAATAAATTTCAGACCCACGGTATCTGTGACATGCTATGAGACTGGGTCTACCCTACAATGACCTTTGTCGAGGTTGTGGCTCAGAGGATGTGGAGGAGACCGTGCTTCCAGGAGCTAGGACAGGAAATATATGAAGCATACTTTTTCGAAGATATGAACGCTTTTTTGATAACAGAATGACAATTAATTGACAAAGCGGACGACTTTAACCGTATTATTTAAGTGAATGTGTGGCTTAAGTGACGAGCAAACCAATACACAGAAATATTGCGGCATTCGAGGCTCGTTAACATACATTCACATATACATGCAAATGCAGAATCGGTTGCACATACGTAGCAACGAGTATTTTTGACTCGTACGTACGTGTGAGTCGCTGGACAAAAGCTGCAAAATGCACGTTTAGCAGCTCCTCTGGCTGGAGTAGTTTTTTCTTTCCTAAATTTGAGTAACTATTTGTGTGCTGCGTGCTGCGTGCTGTGTGACTTGCCTTGGTTGGGTTGAAAAACTCGCTGAAGAAGACACATGTACTGGCATTTGTCTGAATAGAAATTCTTGTCACATTGTCACTTTGTCAGCCATAAACTCGTTTTTCAGCCATTTCCGTTTTAGTTGAGCGCACACATACATCCGCACACATACAGCAGAAGAGACCGCATACACATGGCGTATTAAAAACAAACAACAAAAACAAATAGCCTGCAATAATAAGTACGTGGAAAAAAGGCAAAAGGCAAAAGCAAAAACAAAAATGAACTCAAACAAGAAATAATAAAAATTCGTAGCCACAAAGAAACGAAACAAAACGAAACAAGACGAAACGAAACGAAACGAAACACAACAAAACAAAACACTAACGCAATCGCATAATTTTCGTATTCATCATAACCACAAAAGGCCACGCTCCGTATAGAGCGCAATAAAGGCCGCATACACAACACACACACACACAGACACACATACATGCATTTCAATACACGAAGCGTTTGTGCAACGCATTAACACAAATACATACAAGTATGGTAGATGGCATACTGCACTTCAGTTAGGCAACTTCGTAAATTATAGTTAGAATCTGTAGCTGAGTGTGTGTGTTTGCTTGAGAGTGCGCGTGTGTGTGAGAGTTGACGAAATGCCATATCCGTTGAAGATGGACGGGCATAGTGCTACGGCATAGTAGCTCATCAGCACGTATTCATAAGCAATTTAACTTTTGTGTGTCAGCATTATTCCCATCCCCCTGATCCACTATCCCCCCATCCACTATCATCCTCTATTATCAACTACAAAAATAAAATCCGAAACCCGAAACCCAAAAACCACAAAAAAAGACGAAAAACATAATTTTACATCGACCACAATATACAAAGCAGTGAAATCACAAATTGCAATAAAGAAGACGAAGTAAAGGAGACAAAGGAGAAGAAAGAAACTGCATGTCACTTACTGAGAAGTTGCATCCTTCTGCGCTGCTAGCCATCGTTCATGAGAGATATGAGGAATAGCCTAGAAAATTTGTCAGGTACTGTGTAACCACTCCGTGATATCTATTGAAGCTGCAGTTGATATTCATTTTCATTTCTGTTTTGATTCATTATTCGTTATTAACATTTAAGTGATGAAAAAAGTTAATGGAAGATATATGAACGTTTACGGTGACCCAATGGGCCATTAGGCTAAAGTGGATCCTTAGGATCGCTTGTATAACATAACCGATATGAAAGTTTTCGTTTCTGGGACTTGCTCAGTGTTGGATTTGGAATCCATCTCCATTCATTAAATTTTAATATATTTTATGTATGTTGTTGAGTTAAACGTGAGTTCCATGCACCTATCGGTACTTTCTGTCAACAAACAAATCTCCTGCGCATTTTGGGACACACGTCACTGTTCACAATTATAAGTTCGAAGTTGTGAAAGATTTTGTTTATTTAGAAACCAGCGTAAACACTAAAAATAAATTCAGCCTAGAGATTCAACGAAGAATCACTTTACCAACAAATGTTCTTTCAGGCTAAGTAGGCAATTGAGAAATAAAGCCTTCTTTCGACAAACGAAAATCACGCTCTACAAATCTCTTAATATTCCTGTCCTGCTGTATATTGCAGAAGCTTTAACAATTACCAACAGTGATGATAAGGCGTTAGGAGCTTTCGAGAGAAAAGTTCTTCGGAAGATCTATGCTCCCTTACGCGTTGGCGACGAGTATCGAATTAGATGGAACGATGAGCTATATGAGCTAGGTATATCGCAACACTGACGTAGTTAAGCTAGGCTAGCTCCGGTTAGAAAGGTGTTTGATTCTGTACTCGCAGTTGGAAAGCGCGGTAGAGAACGTCCGCATCTTCGGTGGAAGGGTCGATTTGGTGGCGCTCGGTACTACCAACTGGCGAAAGAAAGCAACTATTTTGGCTGACTGGCGGTGGCTACTCGACGCGGCCGAGGGCGACTCACGTCTGTAATTGCCAACTAAGTTAGTAGTAAGTATCTGTGTTTTTCATGTGACTTTAGCCAAATATTTTTAACCTTTTTTATTTAAGGAACTTTATTAATGTACTTAACTTAAATGGTTTTAATAAAAGAACATAAATTGACGTCACATTGCATGAATTTGCTTTTTATCGGAGCCTGTAATTTTTTTTTAAAATGATTTTTTGGTTGTAAGTTATTCTTACTGAAATAAAACTATTGCCCTTTACTCATTTACTCATAATAAGTTCTAGTAACCAAAATTATGAGTTTGACACATATTTCTAATATAAATTTCTTTTTTTGTCAGCAGGTGCATTAATTTATTATTCCTGTTAAGCTGGCAAAATTATTAATTAAACCCATAATTAGTGCACTTACACATTTATATTGCTCAGATATTAATCAAAAGCACCTCACTGCACCTGAGCTTAAATCATTCATTAAATGCATTCAAATCGTAGTTGTGAAAAAGCACTGGAAATTTTTAATTCAGTCAAAGTATAGCTTCCGACTTCTAATGTCAGGTCACGAGAGTTTTGATGTTTTACAATTAGTTATTCTATAAGCTTAGACAATTACCAGGCGTTTATACTGTATGAACTTTGGCAAGATTCTTGCATGCACTGACGTTCCAAAATCTTGCAAAAAAGATTTTTGTGGTAAGTTTTTGGTAGGAAATTTGGCATTTTATTTTGACATCACTAGCTTCGCAAGCATATTTCCTTGGTACAGGAAATTTAGGAAGTGGAGAGAGAGGGTCACTATAGTCTGAGAGGATTATGTTCAATCATAGAACCCCCTATGTCTCAAAACGATTCTCTCAAATAACTAAAGTTGTGTACCACCAGTTTTCATATCTAAAGAAATTTTTATTCGTTCTTAGGTAAGTTTTCAAGCCACGGTAGTTCAAATGCAATTTTTTGAAAAATTTCGTTCACATTTGCGAAAATCTGATATTTATTAAAATTTTAAAATTTTTTTTTTGTACATCAATACCTCCTTATGATCTAAACATTTTTTGAAGAAATTTCCTTTTATGAATCAAACTGTCTTCCTATTATTAACAGATTCATTGGAGAAACAAGAAATAATTATAAAATAATACTCAGTCAATATAATTGGGTTTTAATAAGTCTTACGGAAAACGGAATTTTCCAAAAAAGTCACAATCACAGCAACAATAATATTACATATTATCTTAGATTAGATTATGCTGGCAGACCAGAAAGGCCACGCGTAGACCATTAAGCTCCATTGCGATACCAGATTAGAGTCTTATTTAGCGATTGTATGCATCACTTAGGATGCGCGTTTCATTAGCAAAATTTGTTAGGATTCCAACAGAAACCTCAGGTATGCGCTCTAGTCCTGTAAAACTGACAGCCCCCAAGTATTTTGGTCGAGTTCTCGAGAGAGCCGGGCAATTATACAGTAGATGGTCCAAAGTTTCCAGAGTGAGTTAGGTTTAGTTTTCGGGCATGTGATGGACCAGACAGTGATCTGTCCACACACCAATTAATGTTCTACAGTTCCTTCGGTTAGACATTCCTTCGGTAATATTACATATAATAACGAGTTTTATTTTGTTTTTTTTTGTCAATAAGAAATAATAATGTGTAATAATAATAATGTTTTCATTCAGTGCTAAATTGTCAATTAGTCTGAACATTATCGAATTTGTGGATAAACAAGCAAAAATCGCGCCTATTCACACACATTGGATGCAGTGTTTCCGATGTTCGTCGAGTCTATGAAGAAGAAGTATTAAGTTACCGTAAGCAAGTGGAACGGTGTAAATCGACAACAAATAATGACATGTGAGGTGAACTCTTACTGCATATACTCGTAGCAGTAATGGTAGATAGACAGTTAAGCAGTTTAACAGACAGACAGACGTGAACGCCCATTTAGATATAGGTATATGAGAACAATGCAGAGGAAGCGCAGGAAGTAAATATATCGAAGCCATAATGTTAAGCAGAAAAAGTTATTAATAATCCATCTAAACCGAATGCAGACAAAGCCAGCCAAATAGTATAGCATGTCAGTGCATTTAACTTACTCCAACAGGAAACGGAAATGCTCAAAGCGTCAGCGCTGGAGTTAGCTTACATAATCGGAAACAACAAAAACAACAAAAACAGCAAAAACAGCAAAAACAACTACGATAAACACAAATACTTGCACAAAAACAAAGTGCAATAGCAAAAATAACAACAAATGTTAGAAGTAAGAAACAATGTTAAAATATCGCACATAAATTTCTGTCGGGGGAATCATTAATTAACGGATTATGTGCGGTAAGTGCGCCCTGGAGCAACTTGCACACAATATGTATGAACAAGAACTTTTGTTGTAATTTTTTTTTTTTATTATATAGATTCAAACTTGCTCGTCTATAGATGGACAGATAAAGAACAGAGTGCATAAAAAATGTATCAGTACAGAGCACACAGAACACAGCAATTGAAAAAACACGGCTAAAAATATTTATACAATAACTTGAATTGAGAGAAACTTTGACAGGAAGTAAGCAGTCCTCCCTGCCCACCTGCATCTGCGGTATATGCAGAGTGCCATGTTACCGTAATGATGTCCGTGCAAAAACGAGCAACGTTAAGTAAATTACTTGCTTGTGGCTGTGAAATAATAGTGTGGCAAGCAGGCAGTTGGTCAGACATGAGCCGTTCGATTCAGGGCTGTAGGCACTGAAGTGGCCATGCCAAGTGACTTACACGCTGTATAAACATTGAATTGAAACTGAAAACATCAATCATGCCAAAAAGTGTTGAAGTAACCAAATACTAATGAAAACCAAACATCGTAGACGGACTTTCGAATCGAACAAATCCTCCGGTAAGCGAACGAGTAAGCAATTTCATCCAAACTTTAATTAGCAGAAAATGTATCTTCGTTCATATTTGCGATGTAAAAAAAAAAGATAAATGGGTAAAGTATTATTTTCGCAGATACATGCTTAGCATGAAAATGTTTTCTCTAACATATAAATATTATAATATATAATAGCAAAATATTGTAATATTTTGTATCTTCGAAATATATTGAATTAATAAATCACGCTGGGTTAGGTTAGGTTGGAGTGGCGGCCTTGTATACAAAGAAAGCCTATTTGAACTCAAAAGAATGGCCCGCTGTGATACCACACTAATAGCGTTGGTTCGTACATAGACAAGGTGATCAGTATACGTTTAACGCTGAAAAAGGCAACGACTCCCACATTTAGGTGAAGGAAAACCAACCCGACAATTCTATATCTCTGGCCAGAACCCTAACATTGCAGGATGACAGCTCAGTCAGATCGGTCAGAAAAGGAGCCCCCAAGATTTTTGTTTTTTACCTAGCTAAAGATGGGCCCTGACACATGAGATAGAAAACAGTTTCCTCCTCCACTTTAGAGCCACAACCGCGACAAAGGTCATTATAAGGAATACCTAGTCATGTTAATTCAGATTCAATCTTGGGTGCTGAAATACTCACTGAGTTGATACAAAAATAGTGTTCAGAATTTGACTGCATCCTAGCATTATTGAATACCTTACGCACATGTCGTTAAGCGTTTGTACACTCAGAAAGACCGTTTGATGTGTTAGTAGTTAGTAGCGCATGATCTCTAGCTCTCACACACATGCAGCTATGTCTCGTGTTCGATAGTTGTGGAACCAAAAATAAGACACAATTTTTAAACAAAAAAATCTAACGGAGTGTGGATCATTTAAAAACAGTCAAGGATGCTCCTATGTGCTGTTGTGACTTTGATTGGGAAACTGTTTAGATAGAAATCAAAAGAGACTGAAGTGTAAGGGATGCTCCTATCACAAGTACTGTAGAAAACTCATAGCAGTGAATCACAGATTCGATTCTTAGCGGTAGAGGATGTAGAGATGTTGTGAAGGGAAGTGCTATTTAATCTTCATTTGTTGGTTCTTATATTATTATTTTAACATTTCTACTTGTAGACTGCAATAATTTTAATTCTTCAAATAGTTAATTTCAATTATTGTCGTTTGGATGGCAGTCGCTCTTATCTTATTATTTGCGTATAACAACTAGCAATAGTATTGATATCCGATATATGACTCTATATAAAATTCTAATCTCCTTCAAACCGACAGGATCTTCAGAGTCTCACTTTAGATATAGTATATTCTGTCCAAGAAATATTAAATATACTATAACTATTATAGATATATTACTATAGATATGCATTATTTTTCCCGAAATGGAGGCTTCCAAGGCAATTTTTTCGTTGTTTGATGAAAAGTTTGATTGAGTCGTAAATTTATACAATTTACAAACTTATCTTATCATCGATTTTTCGCAATTCTATCCATGAAATATGGTTTATATTAGAAATTTTCGATATTTTTTAGGTAAAGTGCAGATTTAGTATAAATTTAGTGCAAGGTTTTGTTTTTCAACATATCATCTTTAATATCTTCGATTGTAAATAGCATTGATTGCGTTCACCCTTGTGGTATATTCTATCACTGCACTCAACAAGAATTGATGCTTCTGTAGCTTTTGCTCGCGATAAACTCGGAAAATTTATTCACACTGCCTTACAATTAATGCAACGACTGCTGCAGATATTGTGGGCGGGGTAGATGGGTTGATGGTAATGTTTACTACTGGCTGTGCTGGTACTGTTGTTGGTACTTTGTTACAATTTCTATCATTGCAGGTATTGTATCCGAGTAATCAAAAATTTTAATCAAGACTCTCTTTTGTATTTGTGCACATTAAGTGCAGCAGCGGATAGAAGTCAGGGAAAATGAACAATTTTCACAAATCAACTAGTAAAATTTTCCTTTTTTTGTATAATGCCATACTAAATTTTTTCTGCCTTTCAGGTTTGTTAAATTTTTTTTTTTGATTTTTGTAATTTTCTTTATAAACAATTTTTTGTACTATTTTAATCATGTTCTTGTTCAGGTCTATCGGTAAAAAAATGCTATAAAATGTGCAAACAAAGCGCCACCTGATGATGAAATAAAAATCAAAGAGAAGGAATATGGAAAAATACTCTTGATGTGCACACAGCATAGGGCCCAAAAAATGGATCAAAAGTTAAGAATGCAATCTACTTAAACTTGTTCCTCTGCTCATATCGACAATAACAAAACAATGAAAACAACAACAACAACAACATTAACAATAACAACTTATAAGCTGACAAAAACAAAAAAAAAGTAATGGAAAAAGTGTTGCAATGATAAATGTGCAAAAAAGTATTAAGACCAACACCAAAAACGGAGCAAGTGAGTACATCCTTGTTTACATGCAGTAAACAAAGTAGTATATGTTAAGAATAGAAGAAAGATTAATTTACACTGAAATTGGTAGCACAGCACAGGACAGCGCCGGAAAGTGGATGTGAATGGGAAGACAATGTCCTACCATTGTGCATAAGCAGGAGAAAGCGCACATGTGATATGTTTTTCTGTTAAATTCCTGTACTCAGGCCTGTGTGTCGAGTTGTAGTTCTAAATATTGTACAAAGAAGAAGAGAATCTTTGGAAAAATTTTAAAGAAATAAATTTCATGTAAAAAGATGAAAATCAAATTCATATTAAAATTTTCGAAGTCGTTTCACTAAGTCTATTCTGTTTAACTTTGGTGTTTGAGAAACTTTTGGAATGGCCACTATGATAAAGTGATCATGATCATGCGTCCAAGACAACGAAGTGGCAGACAAATTTGCAAGAAGAGGCGCGGCTTGAAGAATCGGCACAGAACAATTCTGCGGTCTAGGCAAAGGAACTCTATCCATTCTTATGAAATGCGCAGAGGAAAAAAAGAGAACTCTATTGGGAAAGGCTACCAAAACTTACATAATCTGAAATGCTTCCAACCTAAAATGCTTCAACGATTACATAGCACAATCAAAAAATAACCAAAGAATTATTGCGGAGTTATTGACCGGCCACTGTAGATTGAATAACCACGTATCGAAATTAGGAATTCAATCCAGCTGCAGACTGCAGAGAGAAACTGCATACCATGTGCTTGGGTAGTGCCCGGCTCTGATGTTCAAGTGGAAAAAACACCTAGGAGGGTATTTTATAGATCATTAGGATCCAAGACTAGAAAATATTGGCTTTATACTGTTTTTCATTAAAGAAATCGGACTTGGAGAATATAGTAAAGTAAACGCTTGCTCAAAGCGCAGGGGCTGCAAATAGTAAAGACGAAATTACCACTAATTTCACATAAATAGCGTCAAAAATGAGCAGTGGACTTGGAAATAGCGCAAAATTATAGTAATTTCACTGCCAGCTGAAAAACCAAAAACAGACCAAAAAGCTATAAGAAAATAGCAAAAATGCTGACCGAAAGCAACAAAAGCGAATGTAATAGCACTGAATACAAGCAGAAGTGCTAGCTAATATCACTAAAAATGGGTTAAAATTAGAATCAGAGATGTTTTTATGATAGATTTAATATCTGCGTCATTATTGTTAAGGTTACCAGTAAAATATAAAAAGTATATAAAATTATTTTACACAGCTGTGTACTTTTATCTGCATATTGTAATCACTTCTTGAAGGTGAAAGTATCTAATTAAATACATTTGATTAAATGTTTTAGGATTCAAATCTATTCTGGATTCAAATCTATTGTAGATATCGGTACTGAGTGTTGAGTATGGACTTGATTGTGAGAAATGATTTGAAGTGGTCTCTCTTGTGGATTTCATGCAATCTCAAACTTTTATTTAGAATTATTAATTTTAGAGAATACGAGTAGTATACATATAAGTATTACTGATACTTAGATATTTACGAACTGATTCTTAAACAGATTGTATGGTTTTCTTAAGCAAAAGCTTTGGTGCTTCCCTGGATGTGTCACCTGGCGGTACTGCTTTATATTATCCTAGAGACCATTAGGAGAAGTACCTTCTTCATCTTTCTACAACTTGCCAATAACAGATGGAAAGCACTTAAGTTATGTGCAACTATAATAAAAATAGAGCATCGGAACTCATCAATAGAGATCGTGTGAATACTGCAAGGCTTACTGCAGTTCCTTCTGGTCATTGGTGTATAGGAACCCATTCATAGAAACAGCGCATTCTTCACAATCCTTACTGCAGAAGTTGTGACAACCCGCGGGAAAAAGAAACCATAATACATTTTCTCTGTGAATGCCCGGCTTTGGTGTCCAGAAGATATAGATTTTTAGGTAACTATTTCTTTGATAGTTTAACTGACTGTTCATCGGTGAAGACGAAAGGCTTGATGGATTTAGTCTTCACCCTTTTATACTGGGGTTCTTCCGAGGAATGTGGTGGCAAAACGGTGAAAAATCGCCAATTGAGGTACATGGAAGTTATCTAATGGCCTGCCACTGCAACCAACCAACCAACCAACCTTAGGTTTTAATTATATTTGATTAGTATTGAAATGAGTTGTTTTGTTTATTCATTCAATTAAAATAGATTTCAGTTTCATGTTGTGTTAATAATGTACTTTAATCTTATAATTATAAGCTACACTTCAAAAAGCATCACATACTGGATATGCGCATATTTTTGTCTAGGAATTATTAAGAGTGATATCGTTGGCATAAATTATGAAATTAGGCATTTTAACAATTATTTAACTTTTGTTAAGTGTTGAGTTCCGTTTTTGGCAGCAGAACTGTGCCTGAAACAAGTACTAGTGTTGTGCTTAAACGCATTAAACTGCTTTCGAGCCCTGGAAAATTGAGAACTTTTATTATTTTACTTTGCTGCTTGCTTAAGTATGCAATCTTAGCTATGTATTGCAGTTCACAGTGTAGGTGCAGGACTGCAGGAGTGCAGGAGTGCAGGAGTGCCAGAGTAAAGCGGCTGCTGTCTTGCAGGCACCAGTGCCAGTTCATTCAATCTTAGCGCCAATCCTTTTTCTCAACATTATAAACACTTCACAGTTTATGCAAACAAACGCAACACTTAAGTAATTGTAGAATAAACAAGCATCAACAAAAGATTAAGACTCCACCGGATGGAGCATACTACACACATACACACACACACACATACACCTACCAGTGCAAACATTTTATTTGTTTTGAGTTCTTTAACGCTTACTTGCTATATACTTTTGCATCGTAGTCTGCCGCTGCCGCTACCGCCGCTCCTATCTACTTTGCAGACTCCCGGTTCGTGCCTTCGCTCGTTCATACAATTTCTCTCCAAGTATTCTGGGAAAATTTTGGCAAAAATAATTAAAAGATCTCATAAAAGAAAAACATGCGGAAAAGTAAAATAAGCAAGTTTGTATGTTTTATGCGCCACGCAAGCAAAAATTTATTTCCAGCTTTTCAGAGGAGTTCGGGTGTTGGGTGTTGGATGTTGGGTGTTGAGTGTTGGGTGCATATTGAGCAATAAGAACATAAAAAAAAATGTGAAAAATATGAAAAAGTTGAAGTAATAATGATGTGGAAAGTCAAGAAAAATCGTGAAAATTAAGTTGGAATGAGCTAACTTACAGCATTTCCATGTTGCAACAAAATTAACGTTTTTCGTTATTGCTTCTTTGTCCTTTTTCCAGATCACGTGGCCAGAGCTTCATCAGAGGCAACAACAGCCCTGCAAGAATAGCAAAACTGATGCTGTCGAATAACGGCACAATTATATTGGCAAGCAAGGATGTGACGTAGGAAGTTTCGAGGATAAATCAACGGATTTAAGAAACTTTGCAATGGCGCTGTAAAAATATGTGCAGTTTCCTCTTCTATTTATTATATTGTTAACTTAGAGTCAAGCAATTTGAACTTTGAGATCGTCTTCAAACAGTTGATTTGGTTTTTATTCAACCAAACACACTGTACATTAATAAAATTTGAATTAAAAATAAATAATTTTTTTAATGAAACAATTTTTAAATAAAATAGTGCCAACATCTTATTGTTGACTATCAATCTGTCTGTCCAAACACGAGGATGAATGAGACCATAGATTTTCTTTCAAAATTGTACCTAAGTACAATGAACGATAAAACAAAGAGAATCCGAGCAACATTAACAACACCGCGTTATCTAATCTCAGAATGGCTACAGGCTCATCGGGGAGGTATGCAAATCTGAGGTCAATTATTGCTTAGTCTGATGAAGTGATAAACAATAATCTAGTCAAGGTGTAGAGAGGGGTTTTGAAGAAACTTCGAGTTAAAAAAAAAGTATAAGTGCTTAAGTGCACTAGCTCAAAACAGCTTCAACATAATAATTAACCTAGTATCGGTTGCACTGACATCTAGTTCAATCAATAGATTAAGCTGAGTGTAATGTATATTGGTGAACAATTTTTGAAGGACTTAAGCGCGCAGGACCAATGGTGAATTTTGCTTCCATTGTGCAAAGAGCAATGCGTAAGCCAACTGAGAATTCACTTCTAACGGCGCACAGTGTGCCAAAACAGAAATTAACCGATCAAAATTCGATATTTTTTTCAGCAGTAGAGATATTAAAATGAAATTTTGTTTTTGGGATGGGCTTTCTTTTGAATCTAATCCGGTTCAGAAAATATCGAATTTTGATCGGTAACGTTCTGTTTTGGCACAGTGTGCAGCGGTGCAGAAATTGCGACAATGCTTGAGTATAGTAAACTTTTATCGGATATTCCTATGCGATGGGAAACAACACTTATTTCTATCGAATGGTTCTAATCGCAAGAGCAACAAATCCTCAATCACTTTGATGACGCTAAACAGACACAACTCATCAGGCACTACCAGAAAAAGGTTTAACTTGAGTCCAATTTTAAACCAAATGATAAACAAACATAAGCTAAACGTCATCTACAAGTTTAGTTAAAAACACAGTAGAAGGCATTAACTTTTAATCATTTGCGTGGAAAAGAGACTCTTCAATATTGCATTTGAATAAGTAAGCTGGAAAACATAGTATAGAGTAAATATCTAAAGAGCAAAAACAGACCCAGACATTATTGTAAACTCCATCAGAGACAGCGGCAAAGTGGAAAGCTTTTGAGTAATGCTGCAATAGAATAGAATTCAATCCTATATTTTAGGAAGCTGCCTTATATAGGTAATGTCTGAGCTCAATATTCAGTCCCGTCCTGTTGTATGAGTAGCAGTCCTGTGTCCGTATTTATATTTAATTGCATACTATAAACAGTGATAGTTAAATTAATTCATTTCTGAGAAAACCCCCTCCCTAGGTTGTATACATCTATCTGCGATTCGACACTTCGTACACTTTTTTACATTTGATTGTTGGGGTACGTATAGTAATTTTGGGGCTCCTTTGCCTTGTTAGCTCCAGCTGGAGGCGCCTATATATATCGTTATTTAAGTGAGTAAATATTCATTTGTGATGGTTAAAAATAATTGTGTTTCATGTTGAATATGAATGTAATGGAATTTATTATTTCAACGGCAGTAAATGTTATAGTTACAAATTTAATTGACTGGATGTAGAGTGCCATAACTAACTTTCAACAGTTAAAAAAAAATAATTTTCTCGCAAAGTAAAGCAAAGCAATTTGCTACATTTTTATGCTCACAATTGAAGGCGCAAGTTCGGTATAAAGTGAAGTACCGGATTACGAAAAGATAAACATTTGTACGGATCCACTATGAAGTTTTGATTTAGTTTTGTTGTTGTTGTTGTTGCTGTTTTTTGCACAAAAACAACACGTCCCAGCAGCTCTGTAGCTCTGCGGCACTGCAGCGCATCATTGTACCACATCCCTAGACACACACGGTCCAAATGCTGTTGCCAGCACATTCACCATACAAAATTAATGATGAGTCTTGGATTAACTTAAACATTTGGGAAGGAAAAATGCTGATGTGGCTTAAAGGGAAAATGAATCCAAAATCGCGCTCACTTGTACTCTGTTCGCATAGCATTTGTTTTCGAATTGCGGTGGCAGCACTCACAATACCCACATTAATCCAACAGAAGGATATCTGCTGTGACTGAATCGCAAAGGCGTAAAGTATATTCCACATATTTCGCATCCCGCGCGGTGTTCATTTTGCTGATTCTAAATGCTGCGTTCAGTGGCATAATGTACCGAGGCAGTGAGGTAAGAGCGTCACTATTCTAAAATCAAAAAATCATCTAACTCTTAAAGCTGCTCTGCACTTAGTAATTGGAAGGAAAATGCTTTGTCGCATAGCAAGGCATTTCTATGTGCTTTAGTTTGAAAGCTGATGATTTTTCGAGTTTTTGTGTATATTGGAAGCGAAGAATGCAACAAATGGGCTTCTAACCGGCTCAAATTGATATCCAAAAATGGCTATCGAGTAGTATAGAAATGGAGAATTATAGAATTTGAAAAAATATTCAAGTAGCTAGGTCGAAAGTTTTTGATCTTGCCATTGATATGAAGTTGGGAGATTTACATCAAATTAAAGAATTACTTGAATAGTGTTGAAACATACCTTTTGGATTGAAAGAACAGAGTGCTTAAGTGAATTTTAATGTTCTTGGTACCCTTTGTGATGTGGGAGACACTGCAATTTCTTTTATTGCACTTGAGTACACTTGAGACGTTGTTTGTGTAATTGTCATTATAGCCAAAAGAAGTAATCAACTCTGGATACATGTAACCTATGGCTACGAAACAATGCTATTTGTTTCAGGTATATTGAGTTGTTTGCACTTCTTGTACTTCTTTAAATGGAATTTCTTTTTGTCATTAGACATACTCGTCATTCATCAGCAATATCAATTGCTCCACCTCTTCCAGCTAGTGGAATCGATGCAGTGTTGAAGCAAATGCAGAATATTAGTATGACACGATTACCAAAATAGCTGGAAGCAAGCTGGAACATGTATGTTTATTAAGAAGATTTGATGAATGCGGAAGCACTCAAAGGTCTGAAAGTGCCATATATTTTGTGTGAATTTCTTTAAGAAGCCAAAGGACAAGTAATGTTGCAATGAATGCAGTATATGCCACTGAAATTATTCCCCGCAAGAGCGATGAGTGCACCTGTGGCATTTTTTGAATGGTTGGAATACAAAAATGCATTTCAAGAGGCGATTCTTGCCGTACACAAAATGAAATAAAAAAAATGTTAATGATGAGCAACAGAGGAGGAAAGATGGACAGAGGAGTTGAAGAAGGTTATTGAATGAAATAGTCTATACATCATAGCGATGTGTGGAAATGACTACTTCAATGCTACGATACTATGTTGGAATGCATGGCATCTCTAGAAAAAGGACTATGTGTCGAATTGATGAAACAGTTTTTAATTCATTTGGGAGATGAAAAGCAATAAGCGGAAATATTGTGTTGTCTTCAAAAAGTGCAACATGTAAGCGTATGCGATTTGCGTTTCACTTTTTCTGTAGCTTTGTTGCTTTCGTTGATTCTCTAAACTCCATTTTGTCTGCAAAATGTCTGTAAAAAGGCTTAAGGCAAACAAAAATGTACCAACTAACAACCCTGGCAGTAACAATCCTGTGGCAGTAGCAGGCAGGGACATTTAAAAAAGTCCACAATTTGCTGCTCTATATGTACATCGATAGCTGTTTAATTCATAATATGGCACGAAACATACCATGAGCAACCGAAAGAAAAAACAAGATATCATGTGTACCGGAGGACAAAAAACTCCAAGCAAAAAAAAAATGGGTGCAATTCAAGGCGACGACGGAGGCAACAGCGGCGGCAGCATTGAATGAACTGCTGCTATCATCGACGATGCACGATGATGGCAGAAAAAGTGCATCGAAAGCGAAAAGAGATTATTATATGAGTACGAAAGTACAACAGCAAATACATCAAACACTGAGGAGAGACAACTCCTCTTGCAACGGTTTAGCCAAACTGATATATTAATAAAAAATATATTACAGCGACAGTGGTGGCCCCTAATGCTAACAATGGATAAGCACTCAGATACAATTTTGAAGTACTGCGTCAATATTTAACAAACCGTTGAGTTGTTAATACAGCAACGGCTGCTAGAGTTGAAGTTGAAGCTTCAGCTGTTTTTAATGTTGATTTTGTTACTCTAGATTGGGACCACCACAACCAACATCACTTGCATATCAAATCCATGGTATCAGAGTCAATGTGCTAATAAACGTGAAACAGTTGCAATTATTTTCATTCAGTGCACTAATAAACATTTGGGATTTGATTAGTTAACTTAATGAAAGACAAGAGCTCAGCTCAAGTACAATTCGATGTGTAAGCAGCACGCGGGTGTGTGTAAGTATGGAAGACATAAAAATGAATTCAAACTTTTTGTACTTCCAGAGACAAACATACACATACGTGTTCTAGAAAGTAGATACAAGACTCCTATATATATAAAGAATTTTGCAGAAGCTTAATACTTCAATACTTGCAATTCAGATCAAATGACACTCTATATAAGTCTGCTGATAGTTGAATTAGTTACGTCAGCAGATTGGTAATACAAAACAAATAAGATATATGCAGGAAACGTCTGCTATCAGGCAACCGATGGACACTTACTTCATTATTTAGGATACCTCAAAACCCTTTCTGACCCCAGAAACTCCTCTTCAACGAACAAACATTGGGCGATGATTGGTATCGTGTCCGCTCAAAAGAGTTTTCACTATATTTTTTATGCATTTCATAAGCAATAAATAAAATTAATTCAAATTTATGTTTATACGTCACAATAGGCCACAAAAAAAAACAAAATTTTAGCTGCATACCAACTAGAAGATGAAGACCTTCGAAAACTCCCTTCGAAAGAGATACTGAAATTCTAAATACAAAGGTGTGCACAAGAGATCAAACTGGTCGCAGTGTATAGGGTTCTTAGCTTAATCCAAAATCCCTCCATACCATTCATTATCTGATGAATCATCATCATCTGATTGCACAAAGTAAGAACTCAACGATGCCATTGTTTTATTATTAATTTAATTAGTTATTTGCTTATGAAACTATTTACTTGATCCGAAAGCAAAATAGAAACACTAAATTCTCACTAAATTTCATTTGTCAGTTGACAAGAAATTGCATTCGAATGCTGGTACATGATAGACAGTGTCCTCCAATCAATATTTTTTTCTTTTTCTTGGTTATTTCAGTCAGACATATTTATTGCGAATACTGACCATACCTTAGACAGGCGTTAACAGTCGTGAAACTATATTATATATAGGTACCACCAAAAGTTCCATTCGATCATTTAGAAACCCAGACAAGTTAATCTACATCCAGATAGGCAAAATTATACTCCTTTTAGTAGCACAACACATTAATGATATATGACGACTCCAATTATTGATTATTTAGATTAGATTTAGATTTGATTAGATAAGGGTAGATGTGATCTGATCACAAAATATCAACATTTCAAAGTTAGGGGAAATAAAAATAAAAATGATAATAAATAATAAATGTATTTCTACTTTAAAGAACATTATACGAAAAGGTTTTATCAGTCTTCTGTCAAATATTATAAATAAATTAATTTTTCAATAAGAAATCTTCTCCACCTTACTGTACTCACAACTCTTTACATGGCATGGGTTTTTGAAAACGTCTACTTCGAAACTCTTTCAGTACTGGGCATCTTCTCATAAAATATTGAAAATCTTCTTCATTATTCAATTTGCATAGCGAGCAGATGTTAAGATTTCTTCCTTGTTTGGAATAAGCAGCGTTGCATTAAATTCTCTCTCTTAGTCTTTTAAGATAGTTATTTGATTTATTATTTATTGTTAATCCATCTGGGTCTCATACTAAACTCTAAACTCCGCTGGAAGTCCATAAGGCTAGAGTCCGTAAAGCTACATGTGGTACTTACTGTTGTAGGAGAGCTATAGATTGCAATTTGGGTCTCCAATCTCAAACCATGTTCCTGCTCTACACAGTTGTTATCGAACCAATTCTTCTCTAGGGGTCTGTCGTCTGGTGGCAAGCAATTGAAAACTCGAGCTACACAAAATCAACACTTCTGTCATATTAACATATATTTTTGTTTGAGTAAACGTAATATATGGAAAACATAAAATGTTAAATTTGCACAAATTGTGAGCACTTCTAAAATGTGAAATGTAACATGAGACGTGGCATGGAGCTACGCAATCATCAAAAGTTTTCTGCTGAATCGTCAAGTGGCGTGCATTGATGATGAGTCAATGTGAGCACAAATAGCAGTGAAGGCAGCCACAACAACTATAACCACCATTCTTTAATGGTTGTTGTAATATCTTTTCCCGTGAACTTGTGGAAGTGATTCAGTAAATTACGATAACATGATATATGCAACTATTAATGAAATGGATGAAAATCGTATAAATTTTGACTACTAAATAAACCACTAAATATGAGTCACCGACCATGTCATTCAACAAAACTCGACCGCTGAACAGTAGTGGATTCATGGCTGGTACATTGTAGGAGTGAAACAAAACTTTATTTTTACTATAAAACATTTTATTGAGCAAGTCCACTCATATATATATAAACTGTGTACTCTTGAAAACACAACTTTTTTGTTGATGGATTTGTTTTCGTCTCTTTTGGAACATATTTACCAGAAGAACTCCACAATATCGACTGAGCTCCTACTTCCAAATTATATGCAGCACCATTTTGTTGAAAAAATTTTCCAAACGAAAATGTTCTTGCAAAATGCTGTTAGTGTCGCACGTTTGTTTATTCGGTGATCCACCATTACTTTATCATAAATGCAATCCACTAGAATCGGAGTTATTAACGTATTCAAGTGTCTTGTTGACTCTGCATTTTTGGTGGTCATACCATCAGATCACAACAAGACTATGTAATTCCCTTTTGGGAGATTCTGTATTGCATACTTGGTTTTTTTTTTATTTCAGAAACATTGTCTATTATCGAAGAGGTTTGTTTAATCAGTTTTCACATCAAAATTAATTATTTCAAAAAATGTTCTTTAACTTCTTTAGTGTGCCGTTTTATTGGCAAGGTCTCAAACTTTACTATTTGACAGCTTAAAATTGAACAAAGCTAGGTTCTGAGAAGATTTTTTAAAGTGCCACGGTACATTAGGACGAATGACATCCTTAGGGACCTCAAGATTGATCCGATCGAAAAATACATAAAGGATAGAGCTCTAAAATTATTTATGTAAACTGATAGGCTTATCGAATCTCTGAATAATTACAAGCTCCTCGAAGAGATATGCAGATCTGACAAACAATAATCCAGTCAAGACGTAGAGAGGGGTCATGAAGAAACATCGCAGTTAATAGAGAGTGAAATTACTCAAGTCCATTGACTCAACTAACCTCAACATAATAATTATCGGCTTAATAATCAGCTCTCGTAAATCGAGAAATTTTTTGAGATATTAAATTGATGTTTCAAAATCCTTCATCACGTTTTTATTGATAAAAGCTGTACAAAAACTCAAGACTTCTATAAAAGCATTTGTGGTGATGAAAGGGTTAGATAGAAACAAAGATGGACAGCAGAAATAAGAAATAACAAAAATCGTCATTCATTCCGAATGCACATCCAATATATCTAAGTTAGTTTTTCATTGCTCCAGTAAATTCTGAACATTTCGGACACCGATTTTTAGTTAGAAGTGTCGGCATATCGAATTCGTCTGTAAATGAACGTTTGCTGGGTGTTCAGAAAGAAATGTGATTGTGTGCGTCTATGTTTGCATTAATTAGGCTCTGTGTGAGCGAATCGTATTTATTTCGGAGCTCTTAACATCATTCGTTTCTAAAGTGGTGATAAGAAAAAAACACAAAAAAAAAAAAACAGATGAGGCACGTAATTGCTGGCGCACTGCCGTGGGGAATTGATTATTGGTAGCAATGAGCTTCGATTACTGGCAATGCATTCGTGTCGTTTCTTATGTGTTATCGTCTCTGTTATCGTATTGGCATTTGTGTCTATCCCTAATTCCCCCACATTTGGCACACTGACATTTGTCGTTGAACTGCAGTGGATGCATTTAAACAATTTCAAATGCACTTCAATGCCCTTTGATTCGCTCGCTAATGGCATCGCCGGTGCGAAATTCATCGACAATGACAGCGATGCCGCCTCTTATTTTGATTTTGCTGCTCGTACTTTCTCAGATCTGTTTTTTGTTTTTTGTTTTTTGTTTTTTCGGTTTTTCAGTTTTTCAGTTTTTGGTTTTGGCTTATCGATCAATTGATTCACAACAAATCATTAAGGTTCGTCTATATTTCTAGAGTGCCACTCAGTTTGTCAGAGTCTGTTGTCTTGATAACGTTTCTTATATTTTCATTCTGAACTGTTGTGCTCGATCTTTTTGTTTTTATTCGTGCGAAAGTCGTGTTGTCTGTCTGCGTGATACGTTTTTAATTTTTTTTTTTTTGCCATAGAAGTGATAACGTCTCTTGTTAAAACGTAAAAAAATCATATAAGCTTCTCTCGACTAAAAATCTTGAATTTGTTTGGGAAATTATTCAATAAATTTGCAAGAATTGCTTACTACAAAAAACTTTTGGCTCGTCTTAGGTTAAAGACATTACATCACAGCATACATCTACTTGTGCATATGTAAAATTTGTGAATTGTGCAATTGTTGGATATATAAATTATTAATTTGAACTGAAAGAAGTAGACAAATCTTGTCAAAACATCCAGATTCCCATATCGAGTCTTAATTATAATTCCTGAAACGCTTTATTTGTGGGTTGAACTGTGTACCATTTTCGTCCGCTTACTCATTCACGCCTTGTCTGTAGTGAATACTTTTTTGGTCAAAAACTACATTATAGAGATTTTCAAAGAACATTTTTTTTGTGTTGCTTTTAGTCTATGTGAGTATATCAGTTATCAGACCAAACATATCTATATATATATATTTATTTGTATTATTTGTACTTTATTTGTTGCACTTTGTTGTCAATTATATGTACTGCCTATTACAGTAAGAACTCTCATTATGGACACCTCTGTTAAGCAGGCATCCTTCCAGAAGTAACAAATTTTTGTTTTAATCATTACTAAATCATTAACTAAATGGATCAACTAAATCCATTTCATCTAGAAACTACTCTTGAAAGAATAAGAGTTCGCTCAAGAGAGCTTCTACTGTAAATGTTTTTTGTTTAATGCTATTTTAAGTGTTTGCTATTTTATGTTTTCATCATGTTAACAAAGAGTGATAATAAATGTCTTAATCTTAAACCAGGAATATTTAAGCCAATTGTTTATATAAATTTTCGTATGTATTGACATCTGTTATATTACGCATTCAATAAAAAAAGTTGGTGGCGGTGGCCCTCATAATATTTATAAAGTAAATACCGTAAAGAGAGATGTATAGTTCGTTGTTATATAGTTCACACTGTAGAAAGGAAAAGCAGATATAGACACAGTCTATTTTAGATGCGACGAAATTAATCTAAAAAATTTTTTCTTATTCAAAACTCTTCTCTTCCAAATCAATACAGCACTTCGAATTTAAGTTTTCAAAACAATTTTAATATCCTTCAATCGGTCACAAATTCATATAACATATTGACTTGGGTTAAGGTTTTTGCATCTAAGCTTAGTTGAACTCAATAGCGGGCAGTGGCGATACTACGGAATGTCAGTCTTTAACCAACAGTTTCTGTTTGTCCAAAACATTGGTCTAAATTCGATGGGCCGTGCTTTTCTGCATCGCATTTTCCTTTTAAATGAGTGTCACAGGCACATACACTGCTACCTATAATAATACAACTCTTTTCCATAATAATAATGCCTTAAGTCATTTTACAATCTTTGTAATTAAAAAACGGATATTTTTAATTTTAAAAAGCTAAAATTCTAATTATTCAAAACCAAAAAAAAAAAAACAAAAACGGGCAATGGTTTTTTGTAAGGTTAATCTCAGACTGCAGATACTGAGAAACTGCATATCATGTGCTTACGGAGTGCCCGGGACTAATGCACAAGAAAGAAGGAAGAATCGTTTCATGGATCATAAAGATCCAAGACTAGAAAAGATAGGCTCTATACTGTCTTTTATTAAAGAAATCGAACTTGGAGAAACACTCTAATCCGATTAAGGGACACAATAGATCTTTTAGGTCGCAGTGCACTATCTCTTCCTTTCAATAATAATAATGAGGTAAATGACAATCAGCACTTGAAATCTTTTGTGGCAGTGGCTGTGGTACTCAAACACTAGAACAAGGCAATGAAAACAATTGATGTAACGAGAATCGTTAGCTATATATCTAGTTTAATACTATCTAATTCTATTGATTTTTTCATATCATTTGTAGTACCAACCAGACTCAATGCTCTTTCCTGTTGGTGAAGAATAGATATAGGGCATGTAATCATACTGACCCAGTTTCTGACAACCCTCATCTGAATTGACTACTCGTGTTCTTACCCAGACCTTAACCGGGGGTTTGAATCTCTAATATCTAATAGAGTGGACTGGAACCTTGATAGAGTAGTCGGCTGTGGCATATTCTCTGAAAGATTGGGTCTTAGTCTCTCGCTTCGACTACCAAATCACTGTAGTGCTTTTCAGGCAGAAGTAATAGCAATTCAGCATGCTGCGAAGTGGGTTCTAAGCAATCAAACATCCGATGCATTCACAATAAATAAGTATATTAAATCCTATGCATTTTGAAACATATCTGGTTTACATTATACGTGTTAATTAGTCACTCCACGATCCTGCAGCCTCTTCCATTACACACTCCAATTAAATCAAAACTGAACTATATTGACTTCTGCACAACTATAAATCTCAATATAAAATCAACGTCACCCATATAACAGAACACAATAAATTAAACAAAATCTCCGCTCACAACAGAATATGCTACGCACTAACCAAGGCCCTACTTCCGCCACTGACACACAACACTCACACACACACACACACTCACACACACACACACACACGCACACACACAGAAACAATTAGCATAATAAACACGGACAAAACTAACAAACAAACATTGACGTGTGGGTCGGCATGGAAAGTTTGACCGTACGTTAATGTGTATTTAGGTATGTATGAGCGAAGACTGTGGTTGACGTTCACACGAAGATGAAATCTTCTCAGGAATATTATGCTTAATAAATTGTGTTTACTGTGCAAATTGATCGATGAGTCGTCGCACTTGTTGCGCCCCTCACGAAGTTATTGTGCTTTGGTTCTAGCTTATTACTGTTATATTATATGTAATCTTGTTACACTTGTTGCTTTTGTTTTTGCTTTTGCTTTTGTTCTTGTTTTTTGTTTTTTGTTTTTTGTTAGATCAAATTCAATTCAATTGCACCACGAAACATAGAAAATAATAAAAATAAATAAAACGTAGAAAATTACAACATAAAAACATACCCAAAGGAGTCGCAGTCGCAGTTGCAGTCGCAGTCGCAGTCGCATACACAATAAAAAACAGCCTGGAGAAAATACAGCTCGTATACAGCGTGCAGTGTGTACGTATAGGATTGTTGGAATACACAAATACTAAATTAAATAAAACTACAGTAATACAAATACAAAACGAAGCTAAACAAATAATATGAAATAATGAAAGAAATAACATACATGAAAAACAAAAAATATTTATGAACTACAAAAGCAATAAAAATGTCAGAAGTATGAAGCAGAAGTATGAACACGCACTGCTACACACAGTCCACATATGCCAGTCATAAGCAGTTATATACGCTGTGTACCTCGCAATAGAGAGAGAAAAGACAAAAGACAAAAAACAAAAAGCAAAAAAATGGCAGAACAACCGACAGGATATTTTATTACGAGAGTGTCAGAGCTTATTATTGTACACTTGCTGCTTGCCTCGGGCTACGCACAATACTTTTGCTTGTTGGAAAGTTTCTTGCATTCACATCGCAAGCATTAAACTAGCAGCAGCAGCAAAGGCAGCGCACAGTAGCGACAGCAAAGCTCTTAGTCTAAGTTGTGTGCTTTGAAGCAATGCCAACGCATACAGCCTTGGATTCGTTTCGCGTATGCTTATTGCATGTGCAATAAATTGCTTTGATTAACTTCGTCCGAAGAGAATGCGACACTGTATAACCTCGGTTTGTTATTGCAATGTCCTCTGCCGGAGCGACTTCAAAAACTTAGCAGCCAAGAATGAGCCAAGAAATACACGACCAAATAATATTTAAAGGACGTTCTAATATGCAATTCTTATATTTTGTATTAAAAACATCATATTACATCATATTAATATAAAAATAAATAATTGGTGAATTAATTAATTATAAAATTAACTTAAAAATAATAAAATTAAAGTGCATCTGTTTGGATGTGTAGCGTTTAGCAAAGCTTCAAACACTACTATTCGCCAGCTAGAAATTGCTCGAAGCCAGGCTCTGAGAAGACTTTTTAAGGTACCATGGTACATTAGGACGAATGACATCCTCAGGGACATCAAGGTTGATCCCATCAAAAAATACATAAAGGATAGAGCCCTGAAATTACTTGCGAAAACTGATAGAGTTACCAACACCGTGTTATCAAATCCCAGAATAGTAACAGGCCCCTTTTTTTTTGCACAACATCAGAAATAATTGAACACTTATTTTAAGTTCTCACTTACCATAATTCTATTAACATAAAGCGCGATGCACACTATCATTTTTGATTGTCATTTAAGTTGCGCTCTCCCTTAGTCAAATTTATTCTAGCGACCGAACTTGAATATGCTCACATTCAAGAGTTGTCCTTCAAGCAAAATTTTTGAAGAATAAGGGTGTTTACGCACGCTTAAGTGTGTTTCGGACGTTGTAAATGTGTTAGTGTAACCACGCAAAAATATGCTCTTGAATAACGAATAAAAGTTTTTGAGTGACAGACTATCATTCACAACATGTTGAAAAGAAGCTGTATGATGTGCCCACCAACACGCCAACATGTTGGTTGCGTGTCATTCAGAGATGCAGACTATCACTTTTGAGTATCATTCATAAATTTTCTCTCTTGAATGACACTCAAAAATGATAGTCTGCATCGCGCTTAAGCGAGAGAAAGCTTTCTCTCGCGATTGCTAGCTGTTTAAGACTGATGATCAAATTTTAAGCTTATTTTGAACATTTTTATTATTCAGTTGTATCTGTTATGGATAGCATTACATTAGTTTCATGTCAACCATAGGATTGAGTGTTGAACCTGAATTGTCTTAGAACTTAAAATTATTTACAAACAAATACAGTTTTCTGCACTGAGCGAAATATTTTGATAATGTTTTGATATTCCCATAGATAAGACACTCTCAATGCATGAGCATTTAGATATTAATGCATGTATGACATTTTAAAACTGATGATAGTAACAAAGATTATAGTTATCTTTAGAAAAATTTATGTAATAATTCATTTTCATTAGTGGTTGATTAAGTTAATTTTTGATGTAAAGTAAAGTTTCGACTGAATGTTCTGCGGAAATGTCTCTGTATCAACTAGCAATAAAGCAATAAAGTTACCCTTGCGAAACTTCAATTTATGTGTTGGGCCCCTTCATTTAGATTTAATGAACACAGCGACAACAAAGCATTTAGTATTTTCCGGAACAAAATATCAACAAATTTTTGCCAAAAAACTTTTTACTAGTTCGGATATCTTCATTTATATATGATTTGGTTATCTTTGATATTTTTAATGACACATGCGGTTTTCACAATAATTTTAATTAGAAACAAAAAATCAAAGACAGGATTGCTGAGCCCGACTCCAATAGGCTTTTTATAATACCCTTATTTTTTTCTCAATATTTGCTTTGCAGTTTTCTCTCGAAAGTTAATTCTTGAAAACTAAGCCTCAAACTAACCGAGTAGTAATTTCCATTGAAATTCTAATTAAAAAAATTGCAAACGATTCTTTTTAGAGCAGGAATTCTTTACGACAACAACTCTAAAAGGAAGGACCCCTTAAAAATATTAAAACTCAAATTTTCAAGCGAAATAAAAATGTCACTTGAGGTTAAATGCTACATGACGAGTGGCGAGTGACGAGTACTGAGTGGCGAGTTATAAATAAATGTTGGTGAATGCTGGATTTTATACTTCAAAGTAACTTTTAATTTAACAAATAAAATTCATTTAAGTAAATCAAAAGTTGCAAAAACATTTCATTCAGTTTGTACACATTTCTACTCCTAAGTACTTCTCTGAATGGGACAAGGGTCAATTTGAGGTACTTTGCTACTTCGGCTATCATCGTTCATCGTTCTTATGCTGTTGTTGAGGTTGATGATAACAATGATAATAATAATGTTCATGAGGCTTTTGATGAAATGTATACTATTCTGCGCAAAATGTCTCTCCTCAGCTTTGTCTTAAAATTTAATTTTCAAATTGATTTAAACGAATTAACAACTCGAAAAGTTTTTAATCTCTCTGAAAAAGGAGGACTGACTATTGTACATCATAAATTTCTAGCATCAGCTTAGTATAAATAGAACAGGATAAGGACATCAACTGCAACCAAAATAAAAATGCAATTGCAGTTCCGAGTGTACTTAACACAAAAGTAAATGAATTAATTGTCCTTTTTGTTTTCGGTTTTGTTGCAATAAAATTTTAATTTAATTTTATCCCCACTTTGTTTATCTTCTTTTTATATTTTGTGTTTTATATTTTTCATTAATTTACTTGTGTATATTTTTGCAAACATTTAATTTGCAGCTTAAAAACTTATCGAGCTTCCTGGCGTTACTTGCCCCTTCTCTGTAATTGCAACTTTGTTGACATAAAACATACTTTGATCCTATTTTACTCACTCAAATTGAAATTGCAAGAAGTTCACTTAAGACAAGAAGAAGCAGAAGACGAAGAAGTCAAAAGTCTTGACGAAAGTATACAAGGGAATACTGAGTCGTCTTCACTACTGCTCCACAACACTTGTATGTTCATGCTCATTCTTGTTCATTCTTGTTTTTAGTAATTTATTTTTTATAATTTTTGAACACTAAGACTACTTTAGGAGCGTCAAACTGCACTTAAAGTGAAGAACAGATAATCGGTACTCCGACGAAAAATACAGAAAACAACAAGAAACGATAAATTACACAAAATAATTTTAATCGCTTTCAGAGTCAATAAGGATGCAGATTAGTCTAAAATAAGGAAATAACTGAATTAGAGAAAATTGTTGAAAAGAAAATATAATTAATATATAATATTATAATATAACATAAAATAATTTTAATTGTTTTCAGAGTCAATAAGGATGCAGATTAGTCTAAAGTAAGGAAATAAGTGAATTAGAGAAAATTAGTTAAAAGAAAATATAATTAATATATAATATTATAATATAACATAAAATAATTTTAATTGTTTTCAGAGTCAATAAGGATGCAGATTAGTCTAAAGTAAGAAAATAAGTGAATTAGAGAAAATTATTTAAAAAAAAATGTAGATTTGATTTAAACGAGACGAAAAGTAAGCTTTGATTTTGCTAAGGCATAAACACCAATCTGAAATCGGTTTAATATATAAATTAATCTTTCAGACTTATTTAGTACATTTAGTTAGAACAATAACAGTTTTGTAAATTAGTAGTTTGTTATCAATTGACTGGAATTTTTACGAAGAAGCCAATATAGATCTGCAAGTCCTCGAAGCGCTTCCTTTTTCTTCTGTATTATGTACTCCTTCCAAGTCAGGCTTTCTTGCCAAATACGTTTTTAATGTAAGATTTTTATATTTGTGTTTGGTCTACATTGGACTCATTTGCACGAATTGAGAGATGCAGCTTTCAAAATAATATAGATGTAACAGAAGTCCGAATTTTGTACACCTGCCATAGGTTCTTAGATTGAAGCGGCCTGTGTTGGTTATTTTAATGTGTCGCAGTTATTAAACTTAGAATTTTAATGACTGCAACTGATGTGCACTAAGTAGCTTACAATCAAAATAAATTCGTTTAATTTTTGCTTTTTGCTTTTTAGTTTAACTTTTATTGGTGATGAATATTTATTCTGCACACATTTCTCAACGAGCAGCAAAATATTCTAACCAAAATATTCCGAAGACACGCATAAAATTAATGTTGTTTTAAAACTCTTGTTGCAATGAAGTTATCGGCCCCAAAAGCTGCTTGAGGTGTTTAACATTTAAAGACGAAAAATAATGGCAAACATAAAAACTAACGCCAGCAGTGGCCAAAGTTAAGTAAAAAGCCAATTTCAGAGCACAACTCCAGGAGGAAGAGCAAGAGCAAGAGCAAAGGCTTAATGCGCACTCAAATATATTTGTTTGTTTGTGTTAGTGTGTTAGCTTAAACTGCTGCAAAGTTTCTGTTGACAAGATTTGAGGCGGGGAAGTCAGTGTAGTCGGTATAGTCGGTGTAGGAGCAACTGACCGGCAAGCATACACACACACACACACAGATGTCAAAAACTAAAGAAACCACACACACAAACCCACATTAAACTATCAACTAAAGCAGCAAGCTGCTGCTGAGAGTAGTGAGCTAAGCAATTCTAACACACTTCAAGTTGAATTGTTGTTATTGTTATTGTTGTTGTTGTTGTTGTTGTTGTTGACAATGATGAGTACCACTGCGTTGATAATGAAGTTGTCAGCGTTAACGACAACAGCGCAAATAGAATTTCAGAAATTGTCAAAGCATCTTGTGTAAAAGAATTAAAACTTGACAAAAGTATGGTACATACGTATAGCGTTTGCAGAGTATATGAAAGGAATAATTATGAGTGTCAATAAACGGCAACAACAACAACTGCGGCAGTAATAGTAGAAGCAGCGCAGTCGCTTCGCTGTTATTTGTAAGGGCAGTGAATGGGATACGTCATGATCAAGTAATGGTAATGGTAGGGTTTTTTGAGCATTTACATTTGCATACATTTTGTATGCAGCTTGTGTAAGCTTTTCGCTAACGTATGCCACTGTATTGCGTTGCTTGGAAGAAATTTTAACTAAAGAGCTACTCTGCATCAGTTGCTGTTGCTGCAATTGTTGTTGTCGGTGCTGTTGGCGATAAGCTGCATTATACGTAAGCAGCTATCGCCAATTTATTTCATTTACGATTGATTAACATTATTTGTATTAACATTTTCTGTAATTAACATTTTTCCTGTTAAACGTTCATTTAAAAAAGAAGAAAATTATAATAAAGACTTTATCTTATTACTGTATAAAACCCTTTTTGAATAAAAATGGCCACTAATTTATCTATGTACTTCATTTATCAATGTTACTTAGTTCATATCATTATGTTGAAGCTGCTTTGAGCTAGTGTACTTAAGCACTTTTACTCTTTTCTAACTCGAGGTTTTTTCAAAACCCCTCTTTACACCTTGCAGAGACTTTTTAATAAGGCACATACGATTTTAATATTTATTGGTTAGTAAATCCCTAAAAGAAGAAAGCACGTATATCCATTACCTTTTTCTTAATTTCAATTAACATTAATTAACATTAACACGTTTCCAATTAATAATTATGACTAAAAATAAATATTCGCTATAAATTTGCAAACATATTTTTAAATTCACTCTTCTTCACTCCTTTGAAAAACGCTTTGGCTCTTTGGAGGCGTTTCCATCAAGGAAATGACTAGCTCAGATCTATGTGCTCACTTTAGTTAAGGAATATTACTTGCAATATTAAATGAAAAAACCTATTGTTAGTCAATATGACTAGTTGTTGTCAATTTAAACGTTGCTCTTTCTTCAAACATAATACAAACAATAAAAATTTTAGGTGAAAATTGAGACATTTCTTAAAGTTATCAATATTACAATGTATAGAGTAAAGGCTCACTGTCTAATAAAAAATCATATAAGGAAATTTTAACTTTCCCGTAATACTAATCTAACTTTAATTTTAATCTAACTTTAAAGTGTAGTTTCCGCTTTTTTAGATATTTTAGATGGTTTTACTTTCAGTTTTTATATATATTTAACTAACATTATTTATTATCCACTGATTATTAAATGATCTATTTTCACTAGAATAGGACTTTATTGAGACAATTTATTGAGGCCTTAACTAAATGTCAGGGGGGAGAATAAAGTGAAAATACAAGGTAAAGTGTAGTTGGTAAATGCGATCATTGTCGCTGTTCTCTTGAATTTGATATACTCCTGAGAGATATAACCAGTATATTTTTATATTTTCATATCTCTTTTTGATTTTGTGATTTTGTGGTGCTTTTAATTTAGTTTCTTCTTTATTTTGCTTTTGCTTTTGCTTTTGCTTTGTAAAGAAACACCACAAATTTTACTTTATGATTTGCAATTTCTGCTGTTGACAAAATAACCTTTTTCTTGCGTGAATGTGAAGCTAATATCGTAGTATCGTATCGTAGTATTTAATTGTTTCTGGTTTCTTTTACAGACCTCTGGTGGAGGTCTTGATAGGAATTATAAAAGAAGAAAAAAAAAATTATTACTTGCAAGTGGTCTCTGACTATTGTTCCTCCCAACAGCAATAAGTTTCTTACAGAGAAATTACAATGTGAATAAATTATTTTAATTAAAAGCTGCTTTTAATGAAGAATTAATTTTCTTAAAATTTTTATTTGCACTATTTTTTTTGTAGTTTCCTTTTAAGTGTATTGTTCTCTTTTTGGTACTTTGCCAAGTGCTCGACGCTTTTTACCTGCCTTTTTTAACGATGTTTTTTTTTGCCATAAATTTTTTTCGCAGTCTTACTTTGGCTTTTCTTCGTTGCCATTTTTTTCAAAGGGTTTTTTTATATTCTTGTTGTTGTAATATTTTTCTTTTTTTTTTTTTTTATACCTTAAATTTATTTATTATAGTTTGTTGTTATTTTATTAAATTTTTTTCTTAGTTTTGCTTCTTCTTCTGCTTCTTTCATGCAACAAAGTAATTTGCCCAAATGACTTTCTTGGCTCGACTTGCCGCAGCAGCGCCTCAACAGCAGATGCACTACTTTGTGAAATATGCACTCCTCCCCTTTCACTTCGATGCCATATAATGTATTATGTAATCTGTGCATGTGTACGTAACGCATACTTTCTTTTCGATTGACAATTTCAACTTCAATTTCAATGAAATTGTTTTTGTGTCGATCGCAAGCATTTCACATTACAAATGTTGCCGCTGCGGTTGCTGCTGCTGCCAAATGCCTGGCAGAAGTTCTATGCTCTAATGTATCGCTTATATTGTAGGTTAAGTGCTAGAGGCGAGCATATAAATAACGCCTGTGATGCAAAAAAGCACTTGCGATAGATTATTTCTGTGGATTTCGTGCGTTTAGAAGAAGACGTCTTGCTCAATGGAATAAAGTAGAGGACGATTAATGCCAAAAGGACAAGAATTATGTGATCAAGCCTCAGTAGCACTTTTAATGAATTTTCTTTCTTTTTAATTATTCATTAATTTAATTAATTTTAATTAATTATTCCATTATAATTTTATAATTATTCGTTCTATTATTAATTAATATGAAAACATTCGCTTTTATTTATATTATATTATATTTATTTTATATTTCCGGTTTTGTATTTCATTGAAAAAAACTTGTTTTTGGAGTGACAGTCGTGGAGAATGAAGTAATCAAGAATTTCTCCAAATTTCTGTTTTTTAAATAGCCGGAAATGTATATTTTCATTGAATTCATTTCCATATTTCATCTGGTAAAAAATGTTTCTTTAGGCCACTCAAATAGAAAATTTTAAATTCTAAATTTTGCGTGTTGTGATATTTGGAGTGTTAAAAAATTGACATAATTTGCAACCGTACGTCTTTCGGATCAATCCTCATGAGTGTTTAAAGCTAAAAAAGTCAAAAAACAAAAAAAAACATCTGAAGGAGTACGAAGTTATTGCAGCGAACCCATTACGCAAAAACACCGAAATATCGCAAAAACCAATTTAAGAATCGACCAATTTGTAAAAAATAGGGAAGAATAATTTACAATATACCCCAAAGAAACGTCACCATCTCAAACCTATAATGATAAATTAAAATAGTGGTAAGTGTAAGATTAAATTTAAAAAAACAGTTCTCTTAATACTACATTTTTTAATGGAAACATTATAGTAAGTGTTACCATCATCGTCATCACGGTATCAACATACTCGGTGACCCATTGCACTCTGCGCGAAGTGATTTCGCAGATATATCAAGTATTGTCAGTTGAAAAATAAGACTTTGGCAATTCTCTTCCTCATTCAAAATAATAGAATAACTAAAATTTTTATTTATTTTATGCTTCATTTTACAATGACATTTTAAGACAAATATGTTTCAAGGAGTTGTTAAGACTTCCAGTTTCCTCTAGTGCCCCATACATTGAACATAGTTTATTTCGTTTATCATAACATCATAATATCATAATTTATCATAATAATATAATATATTGCATAAATTTGGTTAAGACAATTTAGAGACACTGCTAATTTCGTTTCATCGAGGTTTCTGGTACAGATATTGCATTGCTGTAATACAAACCAGTCGTCCTTTATGTCACGACTGTGCCATTGCATCATCCTTTTCCTAGTACCAACATGAGAAGGTTGCAGAAAATTCTTAGAAAACTGTTTAAAACTGTTTGTGAACACAGCAAATACACTGAGTCAGCAGCGCTGTTTCTACAGTTTTAGTCCTTCAATTGCGACTGCAGGCCCATCTCAAATGTACCCCAGTGAATTCACTTCTAGTGCTGTTGGCAACCATGACGATAGCGTGGGTATTGTTGATAATGTGGCTTTCAGCAATATTTTCCGTCAGTGTTGCTGCAACTGTAGCTAGTGTTGTCATTGCTTTGATACTATTGCAGATAATATTAATTCGAATTATATTATTGGTGGTGTATATCGATTAGTTGCTTCCAATGCGTTTGTGAGCGATTTGTTCATAGTGCAGCAGCTGACTGAAACAGTTCCTTAACGGAACATCTTATAGCCATCAAAGGAAGCTGAATTTGCACTCGTTCAGGATATGAAACAACGGTCGAAACCCTTAAAGTACATGTCTTTGTATGTATGTAGTTGATTATTTGTCGAAAGATTATTGGTCCATTGTGGTGTGTCGTGCTAGTTTGACTTGGTACATCCTGTCTCATTTTGTCTCTGCTTGTCTTATGCTGTCTTTAATTGTCAATTGTTGTCTGTCTAACCGTTTGTCGTTTGCCTTAGATGTATGTGCTGCCGTTGAACTGTCAAAGAGCATGAGCTCAGCTATTGATGCAATTGAAATCTGCTTGATGTCATTTAATTGCAATTCTAAGGAAATTTTCCTTTTGATACCTATTTTTTAGTTCCAGCAATTTTTGTTTTACTTGTGCTTTAGTATAATTCAGATATACCGACCGCAATCAATGGCTGCTAGGTGATGTATCAGGAACTCAGAATATGAGCCCTGCGGTGTATTTATTCTTGTACATCCGGGAGTGTTATATAAGAAGATGTAAGATATAAGATGTAAATCATCTCTAATTTTTCTAACACTTGTTATATTTATTTCTTTTTGAATAAAGAAAATTCTTTCTTTCCCTTTGTCGAATTGTAAACTATTTGTTGTTACTTGCTTTGTATTCTATGCATCTTTTACTTGGTTACCTAACCAAAAATAGTTGCAAGTGCAATATTCCGTCTCAATGACCTAGCTGGGCTTATAAACCTAGCTAAAAAATAAATAAATAAAGAATAATAGGACAGACGACCGTACCAAGGCAGGCGCTCTTCTCCCTAACATTCACTTCTCACATATAGGCGTTCCACTTGCTACTGTTAAACTGGTAATTTAACAAAATTACCTGAACATAGTTTGATGAACCTAATTGTCAGATATCTAAGTAGAAGACGGTGTCTGGCATGCTAGGATGGCATGCTATGAGACTCGGTCTACTCTCTAATGACTTTTGTCAAGGTTGTGACTCTAAGGATGAGGAGGAGACTGTGCTCCATCTTATGTGTTAGTGCCCTTCTTTACCTAGATGAAGAACAAAAATCTTCGGATCCCCTTTTCTTACCAAACTGACCGAGATGCTAGCTCTCAAAGTTTATAGAACTGGCAGTTTGGTTTTCCTTTACCTGATGGGGGACACGTCACCTTTTTCGGCGTTGGCTGTATACTGATTTAAATCTATATAAGTACCAATGCTATTCCTGTGGTATCATAATGAACTATAGAGCTCAAGTCTGCTTTTTGGAAACAAGGCCAGTCTGCTTTTGTTATACCAGGCGATACTTGTTTACCAATTTCTTTCAATTGGTTTGACCAAAATGTTTGGTTATATTTTTGATTTTTGAAATTCATATCACAAAATTGTCTGTTAGAGCATTTTATTTATCCGCTTCTCGGTTTTAATTTATTTGCTTACTTATATCAAAACGATAATAGTTCTGATATTGCATTATTATTGTTATTATTATTTGTATGTGAATCAGCGTATAATGTACAAGTGACCTACGCGTCCAATGACACTAACACAATACCATATCAGCCAACAAGTCGGCATGTTTCACTAGGGGTTAGCTCACACTATTCACCTTCTCATTTTAGTCCATTTCATCGCTTCGTTCAATTTCTGGCTAATGTTTGTCTTGAGATTCGGAAGCAATGCTCATCTAAATATTTATTGTGCATTAGTATTTTAGGTTATTTTTATTACCAGCCGACCTGCGGTGTTGTCTGCACATGTATCCCTTTCAGTATGATGAACTCCTTGTCTTCGCTTTGCTGCTTCTTGCTGCACTTCTGTTTAACTCCGACCAAATCTTCATTTGTTCCTCTATGTGCCTCCAGTGCACATTTCGCTTTAATGTTGCACTTTGTTCTCTGATTTCTCAGTAGGCCGCTGAAAAATCCATTTCCTTATTTTTTTCCAGTTTTTGCATTTCGAGCGGTCTATGTGATGCGGATTTAGAGAATAAAATTAATATCAAATAAAATCGGATACACAGAATGTTGAATAAAAATGTTTTTCAAACGAAGTCGCCTTTTTGTTAAACTTTTTATTAAATACAGAATTATTTAGTTGATGGCCAGAAAAAGCAGACTGGACCTTAATGCTATACGCATATGTAATTATCGAAAGCAATTGGAAACGCCCTGAAGAGATTATGTATTGTTCGGAAGAGTAAGAAAGTAGTGTATACAAAAATAATAGCTATAATAATAATAATAATAAGTAATGGCAACATCACAACGAAATTATAAGAATTTAATAAAACCAATAAAGGAGAAGTGAGATTATATTTATACGAGGGCACTAACAAAAGTTTTGTTATTTCGTTATAAAAATTTTAATCTTTATAATTTTTTATGTTTACAAAATAAATTTTCCTCAAAATTTCATTTGGTTTGACGTTTTAATAGGAGAGCCGACACTCTTCTGGAGTAATACACTTCAATTAATGAATAACCCAATTATTAAGCATCGGTTTGAATTGACTGTTTTAGTATCTATCGACTCAAAACGGGTGCATCGAAGTAGAAATTTAAGCATTGGAAAACAAAAATTAGAAGACGTGAGTTGGGTCATATCTGGGCAATACGGTGGCTGTTCGATAAAATTTGTTGTCACTTGCCAATTGACAATTCGACTTAAGAATGTGTGTTCGAAATTGATTTGATCTTTTCTGTTCTTAGCGACTAACATGCAGGTGTTTCTTCTTTGTTCCTTTTGTTAAAGACATCACTAAATGGTTATTAACATGTTTGATGGAGAGGTGGCTGTCAATTTGATAATTAAGTAGGTATTACGTGCCTAATAAGCAAGTTCGCCAACTATACTGTTTCCTTGTACACCTCTTATGACCGGGTACCTAGTATATCCGACGCTTCTTTCAGAGTCATTGATGAGTCATCGATTGGCTTGCGTTGGTGTACATTTCTCTGATAAGTGCCGTGGGTCGCTATTGCGTTTATGCATGTATAACATAGTTTATTTTTTCGTTTACTCCAGTGTGTTCAGAAAGGGTCCCAATGGCACTAAGATTATAAGCCAGTTCAGTAATAAGTTGATAAAGGTTTTTAAAACTAGTGGGTTATTCACATTATATTGTATATATGGAAATGTATTTTTCTATTAAAAAGTAATATGCAAAAATTTTGACTACGATATGAGTGTCATAATTTATTATTTGAGTGTTTGAATTCTTGGGATGACGATATAGCTATTTGTGAAACCAAGTATATTCAATTATACTATTATCAGTTATTTAACAAGTTAATTCTAAAAGGAGTTTTGTGCATACTTATCAACAACTACAAACAGATATTGTATTTAAGTTCGTCGATTCACTTACAGATGCCCAATATCTTGCGTACATACAAATCTCCAATGGAATTAAATGGGTGTCCTTAAATGATATTCTCTAAGCTTTAAGCGCAATGCAATTCAAGCAACGTAGAATGTAATTATTACCAGAAACGATACAAAGGATTATAATATATCAATTAATTCTTAAAATCTGACTATCTGAAAAGAGTACTAACATAATTAATTGCGTTCTCAACTTGGCCAGTGATGCGCTCACCAATAAATTGAATTCTGCACGTTAAGTAAGCAAAATGTGTAATTTTTCACGTTTGAATAATTGTTTCGATTCGATAATTTGTGCAGGATGAGATGACGTTCACACGCACACGCATACATATATACATACATACATACATACATACATATATACATGCATAGATATCAGTGTTGCAATGCATGTGCATTATCCTTTGTTCTTTAAATTCATTATTGTTATTGCTGTTGTTGTTGTTGTTGTTGCTGTTGTTTTTGTTGTTGCTGTTGTTACAATTATTATTATTTGTTGTTAGCTGACAACCTCTTTAATTACACTTAGGCTTTGTGCAAATCCGTCACTAATTGAGGAAGTGCATTTGCCCGTATAAATTACACAAACGCAACAGCAACAGTAACGGCAAAAGCACAGTCACAGTCAGAGGCACAGGAACGGTTGCCGCCGCCGCCGCTACCGCCACTACCGCCGCCATAACAAATAATTAATAATAACAGCAAGGAATTATGGAAAAATGCAAGGACAACACACAATACACAATACACAATACACAGAACACACAAATGTGGAAATGAATATGAATTCAATATTGTTGCCGATTATTGTTACAGAATGTGTCATGCACAAAATCATCATTCCTGCATTTCGCTTGGCGTAATGGATTTCCATGCATTCGAAATTCGAAATTCGATAGCGGACCGAAACGAGTCATTCACAAAGATTCACGTAACTTCATTAAAAGGAATTACAACGAATTTAATACGCTTGCTTCCCGGCATCAGTGTTGCCATAGAAAATTTTACAATAATAATAATAATCAGAATAATCAAAAAGATAAAAATAATAATAATGATTATAAAAATAACAACAGCAACAACAACAACACCACCAGCCACTCCAACGACAGTACCTCAAATAGTAGTTTGTCATTATGTTGCGTATATTTATATTTTAATATTCATGGAAATAATACCCAGAAAAAATGCACACAAAGGCGGTATCGGCAGCGGCAGCGGTAGCGGCAGCAATAGCCGTGCACAATGAAAAGGATGTGCAAGGATATTATTACATCGTAGCTTTGTGAGCTGCTCCTCACAGATATTAAAAAGAAATATCAGCAAAAAAAAAATTTATCAGTCATTGAAGTCAGAAAAAATGTTTCAAGCCAAGAAAAACATTAAAAATCAAACCAAAAATAATGCAAAAAGAATTCACCACCAAAACACGTAATAAAAAAAAAAAATCAAATCTAAGAAAAATGAGAAAATGACGATGCACTTGAGTTGTCATTTCCGTTTCCCGTTACATGTGTGCAGCAGCAAATTTACTTTTTCCTCAATGCCAACTCTTACTTTACTCCTTTCACATTTCCTTTTTTTTGTAGTTTTGTAGTAGTTTTTTTTTTTTTGTAACAATTTTCGATATACATATGTATATCTTTAGCAATCTTTAGCAGATTTAACTTTTACTACTACTTCCGCTCCTTTCGCAACTTTCGTCCCTTCTGCGTCTGCAGCCTTTGCTGCCTTTGCTGCCTTTGCTGCCTTTGGTGTAGTGTTGAGAAGTGTTGGAAATGATGCAAGTTTTCTACGTGTTGGAAACTCTTTACAATATTCAAGCGAGTTTCTTATTGTGTTATGTTGTTGTTGTTGTTGTTGTTGTTATTTGTTTGTTGGTGTATGCATCTGTTTAGAAAATAGAAAATAGCAAGCACATTTACCCACACACACACATGCACTTGCTTCTTTAAACACTTATTTACTTATCCTGTTATAGGTTCATTGAAAGGATGCGAAGATATGGAAGCAATTAAAATACTCTTAAAATGATTTGTCCATATGACAAGTGAAAAAAAGTTTTATACGCATATGTTTAGCTGTATATCGTATATATATGTTATGTACGAGGGTAGGCACTAAAGTATTATGTTCAGTGAAAATGATTGATATTTTTAGTTGTTTGATTTTTGTACTCACTTTCACTCACTCACATCATTTTTTAATTAAAAGTGACAATATTTTTTATCGTCCCCATGCCATGCCAAACCTCTGTGAGATTTAGCACAATCGCTCCTAACGCTGTTGTCCTTTTAAGGAAGTTAATTAGAATTTTTCATGTTGTTTTCATTCCTCTGACTTGTTGTGAGGAGAAAAGTTCAGTTAAATACTTTATGAAAAACGCACGACACTCTCCTCGCTTTCGATACCATAAATTGTAAAAGCTTTTGAATAGTGTACGTACGCATTCACGGATATATAAATCCAAGGAAACTGTAGTTAATTAGTGCAGAAGTCACAAAAGGTATACGAGGATTCAATTGAATTTCGCACAAACACACACCAGTCCTCCATGTGCCAGTATATAACTGTTTCATTCGGTTTGTTTACTTATTTATCTCATATTTTCTTATTTTAACTTAACTTATTTTTAACTTTTGAGGATATTTACTTATACTTTCATAGGTCTTCCGTTTATAATTTTTATATATATTATATTTTCCTTTTTTTTCTTTTTGAAGTTTTTACTTTAGCAATTTGATGCTAATTGGAAACTTTTTAAAAACATGGATGATGGATTGCGAATTGTATGAGAAGTTTCTTTTAAATTGCGTGGAGTAAACAAAGGCCAAGCCATTTTGTAGGTAGCAATTAAGGAACAATTATAAAAACCAACTTTGTGAATAAAAATGTTAAAACACAATACTTTAAAAAATACGCGATTGAAAGTGCTTTGAGTGTCTGAGATAGTGCAGCCACAGAAAAGCTGAAGTGCAACTCACTTAAATGTTAAGTCCTTCATTAAGCGGTATAAGATGCCACTGATAGTCGAGCCACAGAAAAGCTGTAGTGCAACTCACTTAAATGTTAAGTCCTTCATTAAGCGGTATAAGATGCCATTGATAGTCGAGCCACAGAAAAGCTGTAGTGCAACTCACTTAAATGTTAAATCCTTCATTAATCTGTATAAGATGCCATTGTTTTTCGCGTAATTTGCATAATTGATGTGCAACGGCACCGATATTAGTAATAACTATGGTATAATTTTAGGTTTTATAGATAAATCATTGATGCTGCATCATTGCCCATTTATTTTTTCTCTTTCAACACTTTGATTGTGGCCATTGACTGTACGCAGCATTCACTCATTTCATCATTCAAAGGATACGTTGGAAAATTCCTTGCATTTTACTTGTCTAATAACGTAATTGACAGCTGCTATTCCTGCTACTCCTGCTGTTGCTGTTACTTTCACTGCTATTGTGCTACGCTTGCGATATAGCAAATGCTATTGCTGTTGCTGTTGCTGTTGCTGTCAGTTTGCTGCAAGTTGTCAACTGCTTTCGTATAGAGTTAACTGCTGCTACTCTTGAGGCTATCACAAATTGCTGCATCATCTTTTTTTGCTGGCTGACTTAATTGCATGTCCCATGTCCGAGCTTGTTTGTAGCTCGGCACATGAATTTACTCCGTTCATTATTTTAATTTCATTTTTATTGTGTCGTTGGCAGTATTTAACAGTTTTCAATATGCGATGATGCGATGTACTACCAAATATGTTTACTCTCATTCCCCTTCATCTGACATTGTTGTGCAGTACTCGTACGAGTGTCTGTGCTTTTGTGCTTATCATTGCGCTTCTGCTTATGCTCTGCCGTTTTGTGTTGCATTGTGCTGCATTGTGTTGTGTCATTTGTCTTAATTTACCAGCTCTTGCACATTCGACACTCTTTGGGTGTCATGTTAAGTAATTTAACTAATTACTTCTACATGCAAGCAGACAAATTTGTGTTATAATTTCATATTTTATACCCGAAATGCTATACCTAAACAAGTATATTCAATTGTATATGAACCATTTGGGTTACATATAGTGCGGGGTTACTTCTATACTTTATACCTAAAAATGTGATATTTTTGGCATAACTTTGAAAGAAGAAAACTTTTAAATTTAAGTAGATATTCCAGACCTTTTAAGAATGAAAAATGGTGAGCTAAACTATAAACTACAAACGTCTTATGTTTGTTGAATTACATTTGTTTATTGCTGTGGATTAGCAACAGTACCTATTAGTGAAATTGAAGAGTGAAATTACAATCACTCACTAAACGCGGAGTGGAGCAATGGAAAACAGTGTCGTACTTATGCTATTATTCAAGTATTTTTAATTCGACAGTTTCGATATTCCGAAGCTATACAACCAACAAATATTTTTAGAGACCATTGATGATGAATACCCATTTGGTAATATTCGCAACATGTGGTTATGTGGTTAATTATTTAAAACTAAAATATTCATACATTTCCTAATTATATTCGTTGAGTAACTGCACTATGAAAGACACAATCACCATTTATTATACAACCTAAAAAAATTAATTAACGAAACCAAACCTATGTATGAGGTGATATTGCTGGAATTAACCTCCTAAAGTGTACATTAATGGCATTTCTTTAGACGAAAATATGAAAAAATATTTCTGTAATACTATAGCAGATGTTTTCCTCCTGGAAGTTTCTCTTAAAGCTTCTGTTAGACTGCTATGACACTCTGTAACAGCTGGCAAGGAAAAAGTAAAGTGATGCTTTGTTGGGTGCTTGGTCACATAGGAATCAATGGTAATGAGTCTGTGGACATTCTAGTTAGGTCAGTATCTGCCATTTAAATCTGTGCACCGGAGCCATATTATGGATTATGTTGGTCTACAACTAGGTCTCTGATTGATAAATGGTTTTCAGCCGAGAGAAGTCGCTATTGGCACGACATTTTAGGTAACCGTCAGGCTAAAGAGCTGGTTCTTCCCTACAGTTACTGAAAGATATCCTTCTTCAGCAGAACAAAGTTGACGTGGCTAATGGGATATTAAAACGAGTCACCATGGATTACGTTATCAACTTAACAAAATGGATCTGTTCAAAGATATAGATTGTCGATTCTGCTTAGAAGCAGACGAGACTTCCAGTCGCATTCTTTGTGACTGCCCAGTCTTGATCCGGGCCAAGAGGTCACTGGGTCGAGAACTACTCTCCCCTTCTGACATTAGAAGGTCCTTAACGGCTGATATTCTGGTTTTCATTCGGAAGGTGGAATGTCTTCTATTCGGTTAAGGTCAGTTGTAGTGCAAAAGATCAACTATGGTCGCTCTGTTGGAAGCTGGTACACTGTTTATTTCTGTATTATTCTATAGCAGACATACGAGAAGCATAAAGAATATTCCGCAGCAATGAAAATGCTTCGTTGTGTTGCATTTCATCATACAGGGAACACATAGTCTTAACAATTTTCTTTAAATCCCAGAAATATTACACTCTACTTTAACATTTAATATAGTATATGGTATTTTCGTTCTAAAATGTCGCGATGAAGGAATTTATAATAGTCATCATGTTGAAGTGAGCATTTAAGCAATTTAAATAATTATTTTTAAATAAGCAAAGTGTAAAGGACTAAAATCAATTACAATGGAGTGAGCAATACATTGTGTAAATATTTTAATTCCATGAACTCGACTGTTTGTACTAAACTTCTTGGAATGCTGTTCAGTACGCCTGAAATACTGGCGGCTAAAAATGTCAACACAAAATAAAATAGAAATCATCAAGAAAAAGTCATCAGGATGTGGCCAAAGCAAGAGCTTTGCAAAGCATAATGAAAACAGTGAAACAATGAAGTACAACAATCAGACTGGAAGTTAAGCGCATGGAAGCGTAAGCGAAAGTAATCAGAAACGCATAAAAACGTTTCCTAATACAGTCGGGGAATTTGACTTGGCGTCAAGTTCATGGGCGTACTAGGGCGTGACTTAACAGTACCGCGTATACTGAAGTGTAGTACGCTCACAGATCAAAGCAACGTGAAAGTAAGGACAAGTCACATCCAATTATTTCTACCACACTAATGCAATATTTCTCGCTTCCCCACCATTGTGCCAACAAAGTTCTGTAACATCCTGCCAATGAGCACACATATGTGCCCAAGGGGAGAGTGGAAAGCAACAGTGACAAATTAGTTTAAAAAAGTACACAATAGCACATGAAAGTCAACTACTGGAGTTGAGTAGGACTGCAAGGGGAGGGGGAAGGGTAAATCAAATATATCTGCGTGTGTTTGTATCAAAAGTTGTGTAAGTGTCGCGACGCATAATTTTCTCACTGCAGTTTGATAGTTCTGTGCCTGCCATTTAATTCTTTGAAAAGTTTTCGCTTACCTTTCTTTGTTTTTGATTTACCATCGTTTCTACAGTTTCCCCACCTTTTCCTGGCTTATTTTGAGTTTCTTCTGCGACTTCAATTTGCAGACTCGTAAATCTCTGAAGCCTCAATCGTTTCACAAATGAAAATTTTTTGAAGTTTCAGCGCAAATATTAGGCATATGCCACACTTGCACACTCAGATATTCTTCAAGAGCGGCAATCAACCAGTGGAACACTGGCAACACTCATTTTAGTCGGACGATGTGGACACGGCAGCTGACGTGCGATGTACCACGGGGCGTATGAGTGTTCACTTCCGTCATTGCTATTGCTTTAAATGGACTCACTGATGCGAGTATGGCCTGCGGCTTACAGTAGAAATGGCAAGCGGTTTTTAAAGATATTAATTGTATATTTCGCATTTGAAGACTACCTGGCAAGAAAGCTTTTCTTAATCAACAAATACGTCTTAACACTGATGATGATATTGTTGTATTCAAAATAGAGTCTTTGGGTTTATGTTACACTAATACAGAGTATCAGATATATTAATAAGAGAGCAAATATGCTATATAAAATAAATTCATTTGCGAGCTCGAGGACTCGTTTAAAGAAATTGTTGGTATCAACTATATTAAATCACAGGGATTATTACTTTTAGTTTATAATATATAATATTTAGTATGTGATTGGATTATTAATGATAAATTAATGATTGCCAGATAGAAAATAGAATATTGCAATTTTGAAGTAGTATATAGAAGACCTTTTATAAACCACCTTTTCAAAATTCTATCGCCAATCTGCAAGTCAGGCCTTGAATTCAAACATAGTAACTTTTTACTTAATAAAACAAAGCGATGGAAGTGTAACCACCTTAAATGAACGTCACTACGTTTCTCTAATCTGGGTTCCCGGTCATCGGAATATAAAAGAAAACGATAGCCTATGAATTGGCAAGAAAAATATCTGACAAGCTAGAAACTCTTGCATAACCGATGCTCACACCTTTTTATATATATAGTGGATTATATATGAATTAATCTTACAACTTGTGAAACCAGTAGAACACTATGACTTGGTAATGATGTCAGACAAACATTATCGGTAATTAACCGAAGTAAAAAAAATAACTCTAGGCTGACGACAGAAATCATCAGGTTTTGGTATATTCAAAAGCAAGTAGTTCGGATGAAAATCCATCAAAATTATTGCAAAAAAGAATTTCATATTTTTTCCATTCATACCCTTCTCTCTGGAGGTAGAGAATAGCTATTCTAGATGAGTTGTTGTTTCGTAAGCCTGCGGTAATAATTATCAACGAACTTAAGAGGTTCTTAAACTGCACACGTTGTGTACTTTGCAAATAACCGCACAATCAGTTGGTAGGGAGGATATGGCAGTAAGACGAGTTGAGAGCGGTTGTAAGACTTATGAAGAGATATCACCTCAACCAAACAATCAACCATATCACGCTATTCCCTCAAACAAAAATCAGTTCAATCTTTCGAAAAATACTCAGTGTTGAAGATTTTCTTAATTTCTCGGTTTGGCCAGCTAGTCCAACAAGTTTGCGAAATTTTAGATGAGATTTGAATAGATCAATGCAAGAGCAGTAAAAAACCTTTTCCATCAGTAAACGCTGTTGAAATAAATATAAATCGTAGCGTTTTAGCATCAAATGGAAAGAAGATCGCGGCGTACGAACATAGGTCTTAATAACAAGACTAAAGACTCATACACTTCATCAAAATCAGAGTAAGAGAAAAACGTGTATACTGTGTTTGTAGTAGGATTGTAAGGTTATCAATTACGAAGTACCACAGGTAAGCCAAATTATTTGGGCAAGAAATTAGTAAAGATAAAGATAGTAAAGATGTTTTGAGAAAGGTGATAAAAATTAACATGAATACGCCTGATTACACACCCATTGAATGATCTTGTGAAAATTAGGATATCAAAATTGATTCATTTAATCCGCCATCTACTCTGGATGTTCTGTTATCTGTTGAATTGTTTTGGTGGCGTAAGATTGACTCAATCGTCGCAGTTTTTGTAGTCAACTTTTTCAATGATTTATATTATAGGATGGCAAGTCCTTAACTAAACACGTGACATCTTGAAGGATAGTTTTAGTTAATTTATGTTACTGAGATATAATTGCGATATGAATTACTTTTTAGAATTTATTTCATTTAAAATTGAAAAATGGTATTTCTAAAGTCTGAGTTAAGTTTGTTATTATTTTTTAGAAAAAAAAAGTTTTTTCTGTTTAGTGGTAATATCGTCAGTGCTATTATGATTTTAATGCTAAACGTAGCAAGTCTAGTAATGTGGTTATATAATAATTTTTTTATATAGCTAAGGATATTTTTCCTTCTATTAGGTATTCATAACTATACACTTATAAGTAAATTTATGTTGACACCAAGTTTTTTTATTACTCTGAAGAGTGAACTCCAAAACAAGACTAATAGAAACCAAAAAGCATATAAAATTGCTTGCCACAAGGAAGCTACGTCTACTAATGATACTAGAAATCGTGACTATGGTGATGCTCCTAAACTTACACCATAATTCAAGCCACAAACTTTCCCCAATGCTGCAACATAACGAAAATTCAAATTCAAAAAAAAATTAAAAAAAAATTAAAAAAAAAATTAAAAAGAATATAAAATGAAAATAGGAAAATTAGAAAAGAAAAGTAGCAGAGTTAATTTCTAGACCTTTGCAATCTTAAAAACGTCATTCAAAACTTTCGAATCCACTCAGACGAATTATAACCCAAACGTGGCAGTAGAAGCATTTACAGCAGCGATTTGCCTTCGTATTTGCTGTTTCCGCATTCGTATGTGGCTAACCGCAACGAACTCAACAACTAGAAATTGTGTAATGCACGCAAACACAAATACACAAATACACAATTACACAAAAATGCACAAATGAACAATGGTTTGAGCACACACCATATACCATAGTAGCTTTAGTGCTGTCGTACAGCACATTGTGCAGCTTATTTTAGTGTTTTGCCTTCGTAGTCATCGGCATTGGCATCGGCATGGGCATGGGTATCGTCGTCGTCATCGTCATCGTAGTCATTGTAGTCATCGTTGTCACAGCTGTCGTTGTTATTGTTGTTGCTGTTGTTGCTGTTGTTGTTGTTTTTGTGTTGTGAATATTCGTGTTGAAGTGAAATTTCTCGCCCAAAAGCATTTGTGGCCTTTGAACCCCATTAAGAATGCGCGACGACTGTGAACTTGATGCACTCAGCGGCGCCTGCGAGCCACTGCGACAAATGTCACTTTCGCAAGAACGCGAACATAGAACAGTGTAACGCATCCTCTGCGTTCTCATGTCCTATTTGTCCTCTTTGTATGCGAAAACTTTTCCTATTTGCGAGCAAGTAAAATGTGTACAAAAAGGCAAGGAAGTAGGGAACATAAAAATACTAGAGAGCACAAAAAGAAAAATAATAATAATGGAAGCTAAAACGAAAGCAAAATCAAATAGAAGCCAAAAACAACAGGAAAACCAATGCTATTGAGTGTGTACAGATATGCAAGGATATGCGTTCACCATACGATGTGCTTTTGTTCTGCAGTCAAATAATCAAACAATCTGCCGTTGTTGCACCTACTCAACTACAAACAATACACAACATATATGGAAACAATTTAAATAGGTCATACACACAATTGATATGAGCTACATTGTTTGTCTACGTTGGAATTGTGACCTCATGTGACCAATTGTGTATATTGCAAAACACTCTTTTTTCGAGGTATTGTATTTGTCTAAGGTCATTTCGTAGCAAATACAGTTCGTATCGAAGAGTACATCTCTTTCAGAAAATCTGTCGCTTCCCGTAGAGGATTATTAGGGTACCATCAGTTTACGTGCTTACTATATCATTAATACGGTACAATCATTTGTTACGTGCGATTCGCAATCACTGAAACTTTTACTATTAGTATTATACTATACAAATATATATATATATATATATATATATTATAAACGGAACAAATAATGTTCTCTGTCCGAGAACAGAGTCTGACCTCAGAGTGCGATAGATCTGTATTCTTGATATATTCATTAGGTATCGAGTATGTTAATGATAATTATATTAATTGACTGTAAACCATTCTATTAAGTGTAGATATAATGTATCTTATTTTGCCCGTCAGCTGCATTTGCATATAATGGGGAGATGTAATAAGAGATGTAACTTAAATCTGAGCTTTTAATCATTAAATGTACAGCACCCTTTATCAATACTGCTCTTGTTTGAGACGTTTCCAGTTAGAGTCTACATACAAGCGATAATTACTTTTCCAAATCACATTTCCCAACTAAAAGTACAATATTGTAGAATAACTGTCGATAGCCAAAAGTGGTACAGCTCACCCTCTATGATATGATCATCCTCTATGGCCAGTAGTAGGAATAATAGGGCTTCATTAAAATATTTAATAAAGTAAAATCCAGTCAAGGGAGCGGTTAAAAACAAACCAAACATTTCTGAGCTTTAAAAAAAGCTTAGCTTTGATTATCGTAGACCAATAAATAGTAGTATTCTATTTGTAGAACTGTAGACTTATATACAAGTTTATAGATCGGACTTTTGTACCATTTAGCAGTAATGATAAATGCGCAGGCACAGGTTATCTTACTGTGTCGATATCTAGTCAACATGTTTTCCAAATTTGATAGAACTGAGTTTAGTGCGGAACCACTGTCATTATGTCGCTATGTCATTGTGTCATTGTGGCACTGTGTCATTGCGATCATTGCGTTATTGTCATTGTATCACTATGTCATTGTGATCATTGTGTCACAGTGTCATCGTGTTATTGTATCATTGTATCATTGTCATTGTCAAGATGTTTAAGATTACTCAACAGAATATTTTTTTATGCATTTAGTTTTTGTAAACTAGATCAATCGGATTGGTTAATTATGCAGTTCTTAATGGGGGATACTACCCCCATTAGTGTTTGTTTCCATAAAACTAATGTGCCCTTACTAGAATGCAGGTTGGATACCAACATCAGTGCATATATAAATGAAACAACTTTTAACCCATTCATCGGGGTTTTTCTAAGGTATTTTCATAGCTGTCTGCTAACGCTACTGCTTTGATGTTCTCGTTGTTTTAGTTGTATCTGTTTTAGTATTGCATATTGTAAACGATGCTATGCTATCAGCATAACGGTGTCGCCAACACCAACACCCACACCAGCTGGCCTCTTATTGATGTTGAAAGGCCTTTATATGTGAGCTGACTACGCTTAGTGCTGTTCAAACAATTTGTATGGATATTTGTGTGCGATTGTATTACTTCATATTTAGATACACTGCTCCTGATGCTCCCGATGCTGCAGCTGCTGTTGTTGGCGTTGTTGGTGTTGTTGGTGTTGTTGTTATCTTTATGTTGCAATACAGTCGCTGCTCTTGGTTTCGTTATTATTGTTGCAATTTTTATTGTTTTCTGTTCACTGCTCCATGCTTTTAAACATTTCTTTTATGTTTGTTTTTCAGTTTCCTTATATGCTCTCAGTTATTCCTTAGGCTACCAATTTGCGGAAATGTCCTGTTGCAATGCGTATTCAAATCCTTGTTCGTTCCTGCTAACAAAACTAACTGTTTTTCTATTCAAACTATAGTCAAATGTGCATTTCGAGTTTTTTCCCAAGTTTTCATTCCACAATAGAAGAGAATTCTGTGAATCAGGTTTTAATTGACCATATTAAAACTACGAAATTAAAATAGCACAAATGTTTCGATGCTTCAAAACATCCCAACCAATTGGAAACGATAGCATACGTAAGATATTTTATATGTTATTTTTATGAAATGAAATCATTTGCAAATCTTTTTAATTTTAAGTCAAATTAAATTGTATTTAACTGTTCCACACAGTAATTCGCAATAGAACAGACAGGGTGTTTTCTGAGAACAATCCATTAAGTTTGGTTTGTGTGAAAATGGGCCGCACGATATGTTCTATTCATTATAATCACAATTCTACCACTTAGTCTATTCACATGTACTTTTTAGACACCCCTATTACGCGCTAATGCTATTAGTTTCTCTGTTTATCGTTCTTCTCCATGTACTTTTTAACCGTCTACGATTCCTTCTACCTTGTGGATTCCATTCTAATGCTAATGTGCAGTTTTACTAATTCAGCCATATTTTCGCTCATTATCTGCTTCTCAATCGGCTGCTGATTATAGTTTCCCATAGCCGCTTATTATTAAGAACTGGCGAAGGCATCTGTTAACGAATAGATCTGGCATCTGTCTGCAGTTTTTGTGAGATCGCGGCCGCAACTAACCACTCTTCAGATCCATATAACAACACACTTTTGACGCAGGCATCGAATATCGCAATTTAAGTTTTTAAATGCAAGATTGTTGAACTCCAAATGTTTTTGAGAGCAGTATCCAACGAGATTAGTATCCAATTAAAAAATCCTTAATATTTCAATCCTTAAAATTTCATATAACTTAAGATGTTTGTAGTATTTTTTGAGAATATTTCGTATTTCGTATTTCAATAACAATTTTCAATTCAATTGCGAGCATTTTTGCTGAAAATTTGTTCGGTAGCCTTCGGTGTCCTCTGAAGCGCACTCCATACTGCTTTTTTGGACGAAAACTCTAAACTTTGCGCTTCTATTTTAAAGTGCACGATTCGAACAACAGAAAGCTTTTCCCTCAAATATTTATAACACCCATAAATATTTTGGAAGTCAATTCTCACATTTAATCAAAATTCTGGCATATTCTTCCGCGCTGCGAGTATTTCTTAGCAGAACCGAATTTTCAAAGTTTCTACGAGCGAAACTATTTCAACTCGAAGCATTGCTAGCCAAAAACTGGTGTTCTGGGATTTCGCATATCATATTTTTCGCTTTCTGGAGTTTGGTGCACTTTGTCTTTTGGAATTGTTGTGTCATCGAGTTTGATTTGGTGCTCCCCGTTGCATTTTGTTGCGCAGCTTTGCACATTTAACATTTCTTTGTGCTAATGTGACGTATTTGAATTACGCAGAAATATCGCTTTTCAGTGCAGAAGTGCAGAACGTGCAACCTCACGGATTTGTTGCATTACTTTTGGCTTTTGTCGTCGTCAGTTGGTGGAGCGCTTTAATGCTCTAGTGTGTCATTTCATAGTGCGATACAACACAGCAACACAACAACACAACAACACAACACCAGAAGAGTTTGCCAGCTCAAAAACTTGACTTTGTGAACCTAGCAGTTCTCTGCATATGGTTTCTCTACAGAAAACGAGTCATTTTTATCGTGCTCATGACTCTGTTGCAAACTTATGAACCTTTTTAATTTTCAGCGTACTTGACTTGAATGACAGAGGTTAATATATTACTTATTAGATTAAATATTTCTTTTTCCCCCTGAAAATCCGTTTCTCTTCCCTTTATTTTCGTGGATAACGCGACATTCCTGCTCATACTAGTTGTTTCTTTGTCAACTGCTATAGTCCATCATATCTTCTGCTTTCACATATTAATTCTTCCAGATCCAATTGCAAAGCACTGGAGGAGTTGAATTGCAAACTTATTGGCTGTTTGGAGCGATTGCACCTTTTCAAAGTGTTCAAGTGTATATTTTATAGTATTTAAATCTACGCTAATCTACAGCGAGGTAAGATCCTGTCGATATTCGACAAAAACAAGAAAGTGCCATGCACCCTTATAAATTTCAAAATTCTAGAATTTAGTTAAACGGAAAACAGCATTTGCATATTTAGTTATCACAAAATCATCCTTTTTCCCTTATCAGCAGTCGTTGTGTGAAGTCTTGTTTGGAGCATAATACCCTGATCATTTTACCCTGATGTGACAGTGGTTTGCCTTAATCTTGATTATGTCAATTCTCTTGTTAATTGGTAGAACGGTAGAGATCAAATACTTCACTCCATTGCAGATCGCAACCCTGACTCGGAATTTGTACTCTGTCATGTACGTCTGTAGTATCACTTACAATTTACACGTTCAGAGCGACGGAGTTATCTGGTCCGAAAATTGTTTACACAGCCTTATAAAAATACATACAAATAAATACAATTAATAACGATAAAACTCACAAATTAAAGGATTCGATGTATTGTTTATTTAAGTTTTTGATAGTTCTTGATAGTCCATGTTTTGGTTCTACAGAAATAGGTTGATTATCCCTATAAATTTCTTTACTAATCGATGATTTATAGATTTACTAAAGGTTCTTTTAGTTTGGAAGTGAGTTTTGTAGTTGAGGATTTCTTAATTCCAACACAAACTTTATTTCTTCGGAACTATTGCCGATATTTATTATGAGGGAATACTTTGATTCCCATTGACATTTTCGGCAGCGTTACAACCTTTAATAATTTTCAAGTTTAGTTGGTTCCTATTTGGTCGGTTAGTTATGATGATTTTCATTTTCGGCAACTTGATTTCTAGGCCGTAATATCGACTGATGGATGTTAATTTCTCATCAGCAGGCGCACTAAATAAATCTTACAGCATAGCGAGATTAGTCTAACTAGTTATGTATATCGGTCTGTAACGTTAATATATTTTCAGTCATGATGTACCACAAAGACTGCCTGGCTGAGAGGACGAAATAGTTTAATTGTAACGTAATAGTATTATTTGTAATTAAATCACTTCAAAAGATTAAATAATTATTCAAAGTAAAGTAGTTGTAAATAGATCAAGTACCAGTTGAATCGGAATTAACAATACTATAACATTACTAGGTTACTCATTATTCGATATTCGACTTCAATCTTCCATTTGGAATCATTTTGTAGTATTCAATAGTATTATTATATTCTTCATCTTACAACCATATATATATATTAAATTAAGAAAATCTTCACAGCCCATACTTGTTAATTTATTCCTTATATAGTTTTTCAACTGGTTATCATAATAATTGTGCTTTTTAGAAGCACTTTTTTGAATCAAGTTCAGTTTTCACATAGAAAACTTTGTTTTCGTATTATTTTTTTTAGCACGAAGTTAATGCGATTTTTTTTAAATTCTTCAATCTCCATAGTTCGATATTTTGAAGATTAGTGCTAACAGGTTTGCAATTATTGCTACAATAAGTTCTACAAAATGAAATTAATTAATCTACTAAATTATATATAATAAATTATGATATTTAAATATCTTCTGGAGGCAATCTATTTACAGGCAACAGATTATCTTTGCTGACTCATATACTAAGCGTTATAAAAGCCTCTGGCTGGTTCTAGCTTGACCTTCTCTCTACTACCCAGTATCACGAGGTTTTTTGGATTCAAAACGGTTTTTTTAGCTAATTAAGTAGGACTCGTTCCTCTCTCCACCACACCTAGCTAACTAACTAACTAGTAAGTGCCGTCAATTATTTTATCCAAATTTGTATTCAATGCAAGAATAGCCCCACACAAAGGCATTATCTTTGAATTGGGCGTGCAACTGACTCCTCTCCTCTCCTCTTGTTCACAATGATATTTAAATTAATATATTTTTCTTATGTTTTATTTACCATAATATTTTATTTTTGTCAAATGACCGAAACTTTCGCAAACAAAAAGTGTTTGTGAGGCAAAACTTTGCGAGTTAACAACATTGTTGGTCCTGTTCAGTTGCCTTTGAAGGAATGCACACGTCGGCACACAACGCTTCCCTTTACGAGTATTGTTGGCTACGTCGCTGGTCGCTGGTTGGTATGTCGTTGCTGGCTTTTGTGGGACCCAAAGGATCTATATTAATACAGTGCCATGAAATAATTCTTCGCCCTTTCACTTCTTATCGGCTTAAAAATGTTTTTATTTTTTGGATCCTGTGTTCTCTGCATTTTAATGTTACTATTATTATTGCAAGCATATTTTGGTATTATTCGCTTTCAAATATTTCAAAATGTTTTTCCATATTTTTGCTTAATACCAACACTTTAAGACTCTTCATTGAACTTATTTTCGATATCTAAGAATGATAGAGTTCAGTTGAGGAATGAAAAGCCTTTATTGCCTAGTGATTCGTGATTCATTGATTCGTTGATTAAAAAAACAGTTTCATTCTTAACTACAAAATTATTTAATTAAACATATATATATATATATATATATATATATATATATAATTCTGCATTAAAGTATTGTATGTTTAGGATAAATAGAAAACAGAATAATAGTGCGGAAATTTATTTAAAATAATTAAAATCATTTCTTCCTAAGAGGTGGTTTAGTGGGCTCAAGTCTCACACGGTGGCTTTCGATGCTTCCACCTACTGTCAAAAAAAAAAGTGATAATATTCTGCGGTATGCAAACATATAATCATTTTTCCTCAGTTGAAAGGTTTTGACACCGTAATGTTCACGATTAACTCGAAAATGTACTGCGGTACAAATGCAAATATATATTCGGAAAGACTTAACGCTAAAAGTCTGTGAGCCTTTCTAACTCATCTAGAGTATTCCAATCGAAATTCTAATCGATTGCAGATCATACATTTAAAAGAAACGATGATATGCTATTGGTGAAGTAGATGTTAAGTCTGCTAGACCGATAGACAGAAAATCTTACTTACTAGATATTTATTGATTGGATAATCTGGTAGAACTATCAGAAATATATATTCTTAGTAAGTTGCCTGGTATGACTTACTTTTTTTAATAATCTTATGCGTAATACTTTTTCTTCATACTGAAGGTGACTATTGTTCATAGTTTATTTACTGTTAAATTTTTTAGCCATGAGCTTCAGCCTCAAGCTACATATGAGTTCTTTGCGGTAAGTGGTGCGATGAGTTGGTTTTGTTTGAAGTTCTTGTAAAAGAGTGGTAATGAAGATCATTTGGAAAGAAGAAAAAATTATGATTTTTGAATATTTAGAGAAAACATATTTTTTAAATCCAATCCAATCAATTTTTAATATGTGTGGTCCAACGAAATCCAATCGAATGAACGACATCACAGCCAACGAACATCACAGATAATTGAAATGTCATATTGGTATGCCTTTATAGATACTTTGCTTGGATATGCCTTTAATCTATTAGGTTATGTATGCAAGTCAACTTCAAAAAGTGATCACAAAAATTTTTAAATAGTAATGATCAGTTATAATTGCTAACATATTAGTAATTAAAAATTTGTGTATCGTTGCATACGCCACCACCTTCCCTTCAGTTCTCCATAGAACACATTTCATAATCTTCTACAGCTTTGTGCTTCAAAATAAGTTAGTTGGTTAGTGAAAATATATACTAAACGGCTTTACTTTAAATACATGTGAAATAAATAAAAATAATTTAAAAAAACATTTCCTTAAGCTTAATGAAAAAAATTTCTTATCAAAGAAGTCCTCGTTCAAGTCCTCACTTCAGAGTTCAGAACTTCAGAGCTGCCTTCCGATTACGACTTTCGACGAACTTTGACGACCGCTTAGCGCTTGTGGTGTTCAACTTGCATCGACCACGTCGTATCTTCATCTACCATTGGTAATCGCATCGCCAACTTGTTTTGGGCATTTTCACACCAACTAGAGTTCATTCAAAATTTCCCTTATTGGTCGGTTACCGTTTCATATTATTGCGCAAGTCTCATTTGAAAAACTAAGAGAGTTTGCCCAAATGTGAAGCCAAGAGTGACTGAATTGTAATTCCATTCTCTTAAGGATAATGAACAAAAGTTGGAAATTTTTAACTCATACAAGATTCACTAAAAGTAATTATTAAAAATTGTTAATAGTGTGGTAGGCGTTCAATAGAACTCCAAACAGTGTCTCAACTAACCATTGTAAGGCTTAGGGGTTTTATATTTGCGTTTAAAGGAAAACTAACTGATATATAATTATTAAAAATTGATAATTAATTAATGAATATCGACAGTTTCACGAAATATAGAACTTACGCAAAGCTAAGTATTCCATTGATACCATACTGAATAGTTTTAAGAGGTGTATTACTGTCCATAAATGTGTGATAATAATTTTTTATGCTTTTATGCGAAAATAGCTCAAGCAGGAGTTATAACATAGCTTGTGGATCTAACCCATTTTAAAATTTTTCTGTGGCACTTTTTTTACCTTGAAAAGCATTATGTGATTTATTACATATAAAATGATAAAAGTCCCCAATATTTTGTTATTTATTGCTTACATGATGACCAAAGTCATCATCAGTTGTCAATAGACCTTTATCTTTATCTTGCAATATAAAGGAGCATATTTCATCAGTTATTAATGGACTTTAAAACTTCACATGCCATAGTTAAATAGAATTTTAGATTAAAGGTTTAAACCCATATATGTCTTATTGATGATGCCACGTTAAGCAACTTTCTTTGCTTCATAAATTACTTGCTATATATCACTAAAACTCCATTCCAAATCGAATAGTATTCTAAGCGCAATTTGTACGTTGGCCCACATTATTACTGGAGAAGTGGGCCAATAAACTTCTATGCCGTGTCCTTATAGCTTGTGTATCAAGCTGAAATTTTAAATTTGCACACATATCCACGTGCCCCAATAATTTAAGTGGAAGGAAAAGGTTACTCTCACACATACTAGGAACATCAAGTATAAATAACTTCACTCCACGTTCAGCAAACTCACATGCAGAACTAACAGGTGCTTCTTAATTGTGGGAGCAGCGGCGCAGAGACGCAAGCTGTAGTAATCCAAGACCGGCAGTAGAAAGTACTAAAAATAAAAATGTTTCCAAGTAGTAAACAGAGAGCTATTTTGGCCAAGCTCTTCATATTTCAAGTAAAATGTACTCTTTAACGTAGATAAGAGCAAATAGCATCACCACTAAAACACGAAGAGCGCGCATGAGCAGAGGAAAAAAAGTGTTGTATTGCATAGCAAAAAAATGTTAGCACAATTGACAGAAAAATCGTAGTAAAATTTATAAGAAAGGCATAAATTCAAATATATTTAGTGGCACTAAGTCTTGAACTAACCATGATTTGTTTAAAACCAGGCACTTAAAAGCTTCACTGGCAATTTTTTTATAAAATGCAATTAAAAGTCTATTTAATCATTCATACAACCCAATAGGGAACTGGCCAAAAATTTTATAAGTAAATAGTGCTTAATAGTACTAAAATCTATCGAGTAGATCTATGTAATTATTGACTAAAACATTACTAATTGTTCACGATTTCAAGTTCAATTCAAATATTTTTGAGTTCAATGTAGTATATTTTTAATACATATAGTATTTATTAACAATTAAAAAAATAATGCCAATTAAAATATCCTGAAAAGTTGGCGAGCACAACACTAATGGGAATTATTTTTTGAAATATTGAAGCCTCATAAATTTTTGTCGAAGTACTTACCCATATTCCCACGAACGAAATGGCTACTACTATTTTTGAATCGTGCAGCGAACTCAACAGTTCAAAAATTTCAACGCACCGCAACCCTGGCACAGTAAAAATATTTTCTAAGTGGTTAAGAGAAAACTATTATTTGGTATTTTATATACCAAATACTATAAACAGATACAAAGTTCTAGATAATATTTATATAGCAGCGATTCATCGACTGTGAAACTTTTCAAGCTGACAGAAGAATATTTCAAATACTATTTGAAGAATTTTTAAGTTGATCTAAAGAGAATTTCCAACACTTTAATAAGCCAAAATGATAGAGGAAATGATCAAAAGCTGGAAAACAAAGCCCATACATCGTACACACTATTAGCATACTGAATGCAAAAACCCTAGTTTCACTACTAGATTTAAATAATGTTTGAATGAAGGAGTTATAGACGTAGAGCTCCTTCTTAGCTGCAAGTAAGTGTACCAATTGGCAAAATAATATGTCAAAATTTAGATGGATTGTATCGCTTAACAATAAAAGAAGCATCATTTTTACATACTATCCTCTCGAAACACTAAAAATCAGATTGCTAATATATTTTGTGAAGGAGCTCTAATCACAAGTCTAACAGCAGCACTTTCAAAGTCATAGAAAGTGATTGGTGGATTACTCCTCTTAACATTAACAATACCATCGAGTAGGCAGCCCATAATAATCACCACTAAACTGTCTGTGTTGTACATTATCAGGTAGAATGAGGCTGAGAAGAAGGGAGCTGAAAGGAGTTGTGATTACCAGTTGCCATACTGTTGTGTTCAACAACCGATTTTGCCGCTATTCTTCAATACCGACATTTGATTATAGTTAAAATGCTATTGAAACCAGACATACACAATGCCAAAAGCGAAGATATACTTTGAGCTGACTTAATATAATAACAATCTTACACTTTTCTATTTAGAGAGAGAGAAGTATCAGATTCATAATGTAACGACACTTTTTCTTTCAAAAATTTTTGCTGTGATATCCTCAGCCGTCGTTCAGGGTCGTTGCAATGAATTTTTATTTACAGGGATAGAGTTCTTTTAAAGAAAGGATGTTAGATTGCAATTTTCAGATTTATTTATTTCTTATTCAAACAGATTTTTGCACAGAATGAAGAGTATATTAGTTTAATCGTATTAAAAGAGTTAATTTAATTTGAACAGAACAGATAAAAAAAATATTTTTTTATAAAATACTTTATATATATATATTACTAATATAAAACTACCCAGAAGTGTGAACTCAACTTGCATGTCAATGTCGTCCGGGTAAGCAAGGAGCTGAACACATTTGTAAAATATTCTTCTATTACGATGAACACCTGCCCTTCGCATGATTACTTTTATGATGAAATTGAAAAGATGACATGATAAGGAATCACCTTGTCTGAAGCCTCGCACGGTATCAAAAAGTTTGAAGAGACTCGATTCTACTTTGACGGAGCTACGGGTGTTGCTCAACATCATTCTGTAGAGTCGTATTAACTTTGCAGTGATATCGAGCTCAGACATTGTGGCGTAAACGCGATCCCTAATGGGGTTATCTACAGCTGCTTTAGCGGCTTTTCCAGAATTTGTCGCAGGTCGAAAGTCGCACTTATAAGGCGCCCAATCAGTAAGTTGGCATGTGGCTTCATCTTTCACACAGTACAGTTGGAAGGACCTTGTAAGTGACAGGTATTAGGTTGATTTCGCGATAAATGGCGCAAATCACTTTTTTTCAAGACAGGACAAAAGTACTGCGCTTCCAATCGGTGGGCATAATTTTATCTAACCATATTCTGCAGATAACCTGATGCATGCACCCTATCAGCATATCCTCGCCTGTCTTGAACACCTCAGCAGGTAAGCCATCTACGCCTGCCGCTTTGTTGTTTTTTAGTCGCTGTATAGCAACACGCACTTCGTTAGGGCTAGGTGGTGGAATTTTAATATTATATAGTACATATAACATAAATTATTATAAATTTTACATATAGTAATCATATATTATTAATAAAAAAAAACAATTCAAACTACCATTGTAAAAAAAAAGTTGTAGAAAGGCAGGTGTCGAAGATATTGCTGCAGTAATTGTCGATGGGACAATTGCTGCTGCGGCATGGGATCTGAAGATGCAAGAGTTCGTTTGCTATTGGCTGTGGTTCAAACTAAAATGCAAAAAGAATAATAACGCGTCGCACCCTGTTGAGTAACGTCTGTAGACGGCTTGAATCAGTGAATGGGCATTTATTACTGATTATTGAGAACAGGGATAGTACTACATTTTATTACTACTATTATATTACTATAATAAAGTTATTTTCTTTGAATAAAAAAGGCATTATTTTAATTTAAATTTAATTATTGAGAATTCTAAGTTACGTGTTTTTTAAAATTTTGTTGCAATTCAATTAATTACATTTAAGATAAGTTTTGCCTCAAGCTAAATTTTAAGTAACTAACTTAGTCTTATCGCATACTTATTTATTTGTCTATTGCTTTCTCAAAACATATTAGTGATAAGCAAAGTCTTAAAAAAGATAATCTATAATGAGTTTTTATAGTGAGCATTGTCAACTTATTCGGGATAAGGGCGGTTGGTTATAGGTTGACCCCAATAAGCCGTTACCACTTCAGGCGGTTCTGCTTTGTGATTGTTTGTTCCATTCTTGTTCACCAAGTGCGGTTAGTGCATCTTCAGTGTAATCACTTTACTGGAGATATAATATTTCTCTAATCGCCGCATCAAGCAGCATTTTCTCTGCAGAATGGCCTATTATTTTCACGCCATGACCAAGATAGCTATTTGTCTGAACAATGTTAGTGCCGTGATAAATGCCGTAAATGCCGTCGAGGTTCACATGAATGCGGCAGTCATCACGTATTAATTGAGGAAAAACATCTTACTGGGAAAGCTTCTTTCAAATACTTTCAGTGTTGCTTCATTCATCTGTGGTAGCGTTAATGCTCCTGCAGTGCTTTTGCACCTGGGGCATAAACGATCTATAGAAAGCAAGTTTTATTAGTCGAGAAAGAGAGAGCGAGCTCTGTAACTATCTACTAATAATTAGGGATGATAATTCTTAATCTGATCTCTATGCTTACATAGTTATTGTTAATTATGATGCTGCCAAGAGAGAAGAAATGTTTTTTATTTTGCCAAATATGTGTGTTGTGTTTATTGTTTGAAATTAATATAATATAATTATAAATATAATTATAATTATATGTGGCAGTTAAAAATTATATAGAATTTAGACGATCTGTTAAGAAACTTGATTACAAGTCTAAACACTTAGAATAATAATAATATGTGGTATTTATTGTTAATTCATGATATCAGTTGATATCTGATATAGTCATTTTTTTCTTATCCTTTATTTTGTAGATTCGGGTATGTTGTATATATCTCATTTTTTATGTCTGATATTTACTGACCTATATAACTTTGTGAATATATTGCTAATATATATATAGTTTTATCTACTCAAATATATATATAAATATATAAATTACATAACTCGAACTACAATTTGGCAAAGAAAAGGTTCGAGTTATGGAGACTTCGAGTTAGAGAATTTAGAATTGTATATTAAGATATTTATTTATTTGAAATCAAATACTTTGGAAATATGCAGAAATTAGGGTTTGGGATTTTAATTTTTGTTTTTTTTTTTCAGTAAAAAGAGATTCCAATTTATTCGAAGCCTTATAGTGATCATCAGTTGTAGTATCATTCGTTTGCAAAAAAAACAACTAAGAATATTAAATGAGTCTTTTACATTCTTGGAAAGCTGCTGAACAATTTCATATACCGAACCTTCTTTATCACTTTCCGTTGCACTTAGAATCGGATCCGCTATAATGAGATATATACAGAGGTATAATGCTCAATAATATTGTCATCTGAAAGAAAACTTGATGTACAAATTTTATTATCAAGCTCAATATAATCGTTAAGAGTGTAGCATTGGAAGTTATTTTACTTACTTTACTTTTACATCAATTCATGCTCTTCATCAATGTTGTTCAAGAAAGGAATATATCGTCCTGTTCGTCCCATGTAGAAAATTGGGCAAATTCAGCTTTTTTAAAGCAGCACAAAGAAGCAACATAAAAAAAAATATTTAAATATTTGGTTTGGAAAAAGGGACTTCCCCAAACACCAAAATGGATTCATACATAAAACAAAAATTCGACTTATAGAATGAACTTTTCCTATTGGCACGTGACAATACTTTTATTCGAGTTCTAGAGAAATTCGAGTTGTAGAGGTTTGAGTTAACGAAGCAGAATTGTATGTAAATTGCTCTCTAAGACCCTGTTGCTCTCTTTTTAGTTCGAGTTATAGAAAATTCGAGTTACGGATAAGATTAGATTAGATTTTAAGATGGGTTGGGAACTTTTCATCACTTCACTGTATCCTTCGAGGATTATTGTGACATACCCACTTCAGGTTTATCCTTTGGAGAGATGTTGCCCACTTCCGTTATAAGTGGATAGGCAGTTGATAAGTACCGACGTCTGAGTCTGGCGAGACTATCTTAGTGACAGACTATCGACTTCGCAACAAAGTCGAGTTGTGGAAGTTTGACTGTATTAATATATTTATAAACAACACATTAATTTTATCGTTAATATATTTTGAGTATAATGAATAAAAAATTTAGTTATTATATTATTATTATTTGTATGTGGAAAATATTTTGTTCTTTATATGTATTTTGTGTGCGAAATACTATAAAGGATTAATGGAATAATTTACTTTTTTATTTGAGTTTTAAATAACTCAATTAATTTAGTTTATTTCGGTTAGAATTGTAATGTTTTTATATGTAAACAAAGCAAAAAACTGTTCTACCAATAACACAAAAACAAAAACAAAAACAACATCCACAACCAACAACCAACAACGAAATGCTTGCAAGCACATAAAATGAGCGCACAAATATTCTGTTAGTGTATGCACTTGCCATGCTTTTGTTGGGGTTGCTGCTGTTGTTGTTGTCGTAGTAGTAGTTGTTGTTGTTGTTGTTGGGGGAGTTGTTGGGCATAAAGAGAAATAAGTTTTATAGAGAATTTGCCTCTTTTGCATGGCAAGCAAGGATAATAATTGTAAAATGTGATTTTATGTTGCCTTTGCCTTTGCCGTTGCTTTTGCTTTTGGTTTTGGTTTTGCTATTGCTATTGCTGTGTTGCTTGTTGTCGTTTCTTCGACTATTGCTGCTGCTGCTGCTACTGCTACTGTGTTTTGGTTATGTAGCTCTGCTCTAAAGCAGCAGCTGTGCTTGTGTGTTGCGATGGTAGTACGAAAGCGATGACGATGACGATGGCGACGACGACGACGACGACGACGACGACGTATGCAAGGTGTTGTGCAAATTTCATACAAACGACTAAGTTTAGTACAAACAGTGCGTTCATACGGCAAGGATGTATTGCGGATGTTTTTCGAAATCCAAACAAATATTCTGAAAGCAGTTAGTGACGGCATTTTTGCGTTACGGCAAATATTGCGAGCGTACGAAACAACATTTTTTGATTGAATAAAAAAATATTTAAAAATGATTTTCATATCTGAATAAAAATAAAGCTTGGATGTTTGAATTTTAAGGATATTTTCTTATTAAAAAAAAACAAAAACATTAAAATAAATACAATTGATTTGAAAGGATTCACTTGGCTTGAATTGAGTTCCGAAAATTCGAGGTTGAAAGCTAACAAGTGTCGTGTAACGTAAATATTTCGAAAACTCGAAAACGTGTGATTTGTTTATCAAGTGCACTTAACATAAACTTGACTGCGGTTTATTTCTAAATTTAAAATTTATGTGAATTAAAAGTAAACAAATCAATTTCTTAACAATAAAAAAACTGCAAGCCGCTTTTTGTGAAGGCTGGCACGCAGCGGCACAGTTTCTTTTAGGAAATTCAAAAAAAATCGCCAAATTCATTTTTAAAATATTTTTCTTTTAACTTAAATCCACAAATGAGGACTTCATAAAATCCCTCCAAAGCAAGGTAGCTCGCATTTATGCATTTATGATAATAAAATTTCCGTTCTAAGTCAAAGCAGGATTTCGGCGGATGCCCGCGCGGTAAAAATTATTTAAGTGCTCAATTAACAAAGCAACAAATTCAATAAAGCGCCCGCCCGACTAAAAAGAATTTTGTTGAAAATCTTTAAGTGAAGTTCGCGGCAAAGCACGGCACGATGTGACGCGTGCTCGAAGGAACAAGTGTGCAGTTTCAACTTCCTAATGAAGATGAGTCCCAGGACACGTTGAAGTTCATGTAAAAATTTGGCGCTTCTCAAATTTGATTTCAAATTCATAAAGTTGAAAGGCAAAAGTGTTCAAAGCGCTTAATTAAAAGTTAAACCCAAAAGTGAGCGGAAACCAAATAAACATAAAGATTCAAACAAAAAAATAACTCAAAAAAATCTTCATTAAAATATATATTTATAAATGCTTAAAGCAAACAACTACGCTAAATGGTGAGAACTAATTCAATAATCCTTAATTATAGTCTTTCTCTAAATTTTTCTTATTCACTTATTGACCGATAAAACTATATCACCCTTTCAGAGAAGAAAGCGTTACGGTCTTTCATTGACAGACATGGCTTAAACCATATTTGTGGGTTAGCCAGATTTCATTTCAAGTGAAAACTAATTGATTAATCCTTAATTATAGTCTTTCTCTAAATTTTTCTTCTTCACATATTGACTGATAAAACTATATCGCCCATTCAGAGAAGAAAGCGTTATGGACTTTCATTGACAGACATGGCTTAAACCATATTTGTGGGCTACCCAGATTCCATTTCAAGTGAAAACTAATTGATTAATCCTTAATTATAGTCTTTCTCTAAATTTTTCTTATTCACATATTGACTGATAAAACTATATCACCCATTGAGAGAAGAAAGCGTTATGGTCTTTCATTGATAGACATGACTTTAACCATTTTTGTGGGTTACCCAGATCCCATTTCAAGTGAAAACTAATTGATTAAGCCTTAATTATAGTCTTTCTCTAAATTTTTCTTATTCACATATTGACTGATAAAACTATATCACCCATTGAGAGAAGAAAGCGTTACGGTCTTTAATTGATAGACATGGCTTAAACCATTTTTGTGGGTTACCCAGATTCCATTTCAAGTGAAAACTAATTGATTAATCCTTAATTATAGTCTTTCTCTAAATTTTTCTTATTCACATATTGACTGATAAAACTATATCACCCATTCAGAGAAGAATGCGTTATGGACTTTCATTGACAGACATGGCTTAAACCATATTTGTGGGCTACCGAGATTCCATTTCAATTGAAAACTAATTGATTAAGCCTTAATTATAGTCTTTCTCTAAATTTTTCTTATTCACATATTGACTGATAAAACTATATCACCCATTGAGAGAAGAAAGCGTTACGGTCTTTAATTGATAGACATGGCTTAAACCATTTTTGTGGGTTACCCAGATTCCATTTCAAGTGAAAACTAATTGATTAATCCTTAATTATAGTCTTTCTCTAAATTTTTCTTCTTCACATATTGACTGATAAAACTATATCACCCATTAAGAGAAGAAAGCGTTATGGTCTTTCATTGATAGACATGACTTTAACCATTTTTGTGGGTTACCCAGATCCCATTTCAAGAAAGTAAGAAAGTGTGAATTTTGTTCTGTTCTTTTCTGAGATTAGTTTTGTATTAGAAAATGTGAAATTCTGTATACTATCTGGTAGCAATTGACATAAAAATTTTGTGCCCAAATTTCTTGGTCCAAATAAGATGAACAATAGCAGTAGCAGATATATTACATATTTTCGGGTATGTCTCAGAGACTCTTTTCGTTCTTCTTCAATATTTATTCCATAAATCCATTATTATTATTGAAAAAGAAGGGATAGTGCACTGTGACCTAAAAGTTTGATTATACCACTTAGTCGAATAAGAGTGTTTCTCCGAATCCGATTTCTTTAAAGAAAGACAGTCCTGGATTTTTATGATCCATGAAACACTTTCCTAAGTTTTTCGTCCGCTTGTGTATTAGTGCTAGGCACTCCTCAAGTACATGATATGCAAAAGTACATGATATGCAATTTCTCTCTTTTCTCTACAGCATCTGCAGTCTGAGTTGGATTGAATTCTTAACTTTGATACGTGATTATTCAATCTAAAGTAAACGGTCAATAATCTCGCAATAATTCTTAGGTTATTTTTTGATTGTACTATGCAATCTTTGAAGCGTTTTAGGTTGTAATTCTCTAAAAGCATTTTAGATTGTAAAAGCTTGGTAGACTTTCCAATAAATCTATAAAACCATTTCATCTAGTATTTTAAATCCAGTAACATGTGTGGAATTCTGTGTACCATCCAACAACGGTGGATATGTGAAATTTGTTCCAATGGTCTAAGACCAAACATGAGAGCAAACTAAATTTGAATATTTGTTGAACGGCTCGTCATATTTGAACAGTTGTTGTAGTAAGTAATATTATAAATTATATTGTTTAAAAAAAAAAGCAGCAAAATTCCGTTAACATTGCGTAGGGTCAGCATTATATCTTATGATTTGTATTATTCGAAGTCTATTCGAATGATTGATGACGTTCCACGTTTGATGCGTAACGGATCTGTACTTTCGTTGAAAAAACACAAAATAAGATTTATTTCGAATTAAAATTATCCTTAATTCACAATTTTCAATTTCGATTTTTTGCTTTTGTCTTCAATTTTACATTGAAAAGATTGTCTTCAGATTTCCAACGAATATAGAATGGAATAGAATAGTTATACTGTCGACCAACGCTAATGCGTATAGGATAATACTGTGGTGACCTCATTATGACAACGATCACAAAAGTTTGTTTCATCCAGTGTCATTTTAATAAACATTTTATTTTCTTGATGAATTTTGTCAACAAATCGGAAAGGATTATTGTTAGATTAGTGTTCTTATTTAAATTTCTGAGTTCTAGAGTGGACTTCTATCAAAAAGTATCAAAGCTGGTACATTTAGTTTGGTGGTGAGTTCTTCAAATATAATCTTTTGTCTTTACTCCAACTTATATTGAAAACTGTTTTGTAGGAGTACACTTGTTTGGAAACTGTTGTCGTTTAAACTGGGCTATACTGTTCTAGTAAAAATTATAGTAAATTCACTCAATTAACCAAGCTATGCAGGGTTATCCAAATCTAAGTTTTTTGTTCTTGACTTTTTTTCAAATTAGTTAAATTTTTTATAGTATTGAGAGGTTCAAGTACTTGTTTTAAGAAATAAAATTTGATATGCCGTGAAAACTTTACTAGGCAGACTAAAAGAGATCAGACTAAAGAGTTTAAGGTTTCGTTAATGATAAGAAAAATTATAAACGAGTTTAGAAAAATTGTTCACTCAAAAGAAGTGTACGTTGGATAGGAAAATCTACGTTCACACTATTTACTATCTAAGTTTGGTGAAACGTGATTAAACCATATTTGTGTTTGTGATATCAATTGAAATCTAACTCAATATATGTTTTGGCCTTGTCATTAAGTTCTATATACAACATCGTTTAAAAGTTTTTTAATGGGCAACTTATATACTGGATCCATCTGAGGCAATTTTCGATTACTAGGTGACGTAGAGCTGGCATTGGGAGTTTGAAGCTTAACCGCATAAAACTATTGTTTGTGAAATGAAACTAAAGCAAAGTGATTTGACATCACTGGAATGTTGGTTGACAATCCAGATTATTAAAATATGAATTACACGTCCGAAAAGATTCTCATGGAAAAATAAATCATCTACGAAACGCTGCTGGTCAAGTAATGGAACAGGGTATACTCTACGCCTTGCATGTTGCAATTTTATCGAGGATAACATTTTTCCAAAAACTAAAGCATATATGCTTCCATACGTTTATAAAAAATTAAATCAGATTACTTTAGTGCTGCTTCAAAAGCTTTTGCTATTATAAACAAAAAGTATCCCAAATCACAGGTCAATGGGAAATCCAATTATGACATTGATTTTGAATTTGTAATATTTCAAAGTTCAGAATTTTCTTGATTAATTTATATTGTTTTTTATTCTCTCGTAATTATATCAAATATATTAACTGACAACGTCAAAAATATTATGTTGGCCGTATGCGACTTCGAGTAAATGGAGGTAAAGTAAATTGACATTTCCTAGGGATTTTTTGCACTGCACTTATGTAAATATTTATTTATTGCACTTATTTACTATTTTTGGTTAAAAGTTTTTAAATTTATTTATTGATTTATTAAACATCTTATAAAATTTTCACAATGGTAATACCTAATTTACATAATATTTATCTAATTTACCCTACTTTACTAACAACATTCACTGCCATACCGACTTAATTTACTATTTCCCCTAATTTACCGTCAATTTACACGAACTCGCACACGGCCATAATAATTTTTTAGTGGGCTAATTGGTCGTTTAAATAGAATTAAAAAAATATGTTTTATTAAAATATTTCAAGTATTTTCGATAGTCATCTTCGGGGAAATCTATTTTCGTATACGGAGACTCCCCCATGAATAAGTCTTCTGTCATTAAATACAGAAATTTATTTAAAATTTAACAAGTTTTCGAAACTAAGAGGTGTCAAATATTGCTAAATATATATCATCGGTGGTCTTAGGAAATAATATATTTGTAAACTCAAAAATTAAACCCCAGAGTTATCTAACGGAGACAACACAAGATCAAGATGTCTTCTGAATTTATCTTATTTTCTCTTAAAATAACTGCATTTTACCTTTACCGGGGGCATTTAGCATTTCCTTTAATAAAAATATAATCATTGCAAAAATGAACAAAATTAATTGCCTACTTTACGGCTATTTATGCATAGCAGTTTCTCATATAAGCTTTCGAACTAAATTTGACTGTTAAACAGCTTAACATTGGCGATCACTTTGTAGTAGTCAATTGCTGAAGCTAAAGTGAGCTGATGTTAACAGACTGAAAAAATATGTAAACTCTTAAAAAAAACAATAACAAATATGCAAAATCGTAAATAATAATTTAATACAATAAACGCGTACGACACACACAAACCTACGATCTAATTATATCTTCATTGCAAGCCAAGAGCTTCCACAAAAATATGTACGAATAGTTGAGTAACAACGCACACTCACACATACTAACAGATTGCTCGCAATTATTATAGGCATATGCTCGCACCACATAAATAAAGACAATACGAGTAAACGAAACCATTAACAGCCGGATGTGCTACTGTAAACTTTAACATTCGCGTTTAAAGCGAATTACAATTTTTCTGAGTTTTGCAGCGATTTTTTGTTGTTAAAAGCATTTCTCTTTATGTTTAGTGTTTAGCGTTTAGTCTTTTAAATTTCAAATCGTTTTTGTTTTTGTTCTGTTGATTTCAGTTGATCTCTTCTAATGCAACTTTTTTCTAAGGCTGTTGTGTCGCCACTGTCTCACTGCCATTATTCCTAGTATTGTAATTGCTTTGATGGGATTTCTCTGTTATAGATAGCACTGCTCTGCTGCTGCTGGTGCTGCTGCTGCGGCTACTGTTACTATTCTTAACGTTTATTTCTTAACAGAAAAGCCAATAGACATTTTTAAGTCGAGTTCTTAAATTATTCGGTCTGAATTATTAAATGTTTGAACTTCTCATTTCCAACCTCATTTTTTATGAATATAAGTTGTGATTTAATTTATTTTTATTAGAAACTAATATATTTAATAAAGAATTTTTTCGAACAGCAGTAAACTACAACAACTAAAACTCATTTTATATTATTTTAATTAATTGAGTTTTTGGCTGACCATACAGCTGTTTGTAGTATTGCCCAATACCCATTATCAATGGGTCTTGAAAATAATTATTGTATTTAATTATTCATAAATAATGTTTTGAGACTGCAAGAACCAGGAATAGAACTCGAGCCCTGCCAAATTTGAAGCTTAGAGTCAGCGCACCTAAATCATTTGTTAATTTTTCTGTGTTTGTTAATTTGTGTGTAAGTTTTATCAATAAATTAACTTGCTGTGTTCATTAGAACGAACTCAGAAACCTGCTGTAAAATAATTGATTTAATTAATTATATTTTTTTTAATTGTTAAATTTCAATACTGTTCTAATACTATTTTTTAATACGTGGATAAATTAAAAAACTAAAAGTTGACTAATAAAAATATCGTATAATTAGTTCTGAATACGAACTTGAGGTCCTCGGAATCCACACATAATGCACACATTTGTATTTGTTGAGAGGAAAAAACTTTTTGACGTAAATCAGGACATTAATTAGACTTTTGTTGTAGAAAAATGGTATGAGGAAATAATAAAACAATAATAAAACAATAATAAGACAATAATTAAATTAAAATGACATTAAATGATATTAAAATGGTTTATTGTTAAAGCCCATAATTAACTGAAAGATTAAACAGTAAATTGAGGGGTTATTTCTGGACTAAAACCTCGCTTGCCATCTAAGTTTAACAGACAACAGACCGTTCTGAGGTGGTTAATGTTTCCACAACTGAAGCCTGTCTCAAAGAGAACTTTCTTTTGCGGCTTAAGTACTGATTTGTCATTTCTTTGAGGAAAGAACAGGACTTTTAATTTAGTATTCTTTTACTGGCACATTGGAGAGGTAAACTCTTCCACATCAAACTTCACTTGATTTGAAATAATGGTTCGCTATAATTTCCTATAATTGGAAACAGATATAGAAGTAGATATAGCAGCAGATATATTTCAATACCTATGACGGTATTTCATGAATCATAAGAATCCAAGACTAAGAAAGATGGACTCTGTACTGCCTTTCAATAAAGAAATCTGACTTGGAGAAACACTCTAATCCGACTAAGGGGCATTATAATAATAGTTTATTAATAGTACAAATTTTTCGAATTAATTAATAATTCAGCCGTGCAATTGTTGTAATAATGAATTTTTGAGAGAACCGCCGTTGGCAACGAGTAATCAAATTAGGAAAGCATGAAGCAAATCAGACTTAGACAAACCTTAAAACATCGACCGTTTGGTGCTCCTTAAGTACTGCAAAAAATAAATGATGCACAGGTAGCTGGAACAATAGTAACATCGCTTACAAAGCAAAGAGCACTTCTTCAGTTAAGCACAGAAAAAAGTTTTGTGGTGGCACTGAAGTCACCGAAATAGTCCACAATAAGCGAAACCACGTATATGAGTGAAATGCCAGAGGCATACGTACGGCCAAGCGAGCACACGGCGGCCTCGACGTTTTGTACCCGTTACTTCTGACAGGCATTGACAGTCAAGTGCTTAAAGTGCCACCTAACCTAACGTAAGAGAAGTGTATGAAAGGGAACTAAAAGCAACAGCTGTAAAATAAAAAACAAAATAAAAGCGAACAAAAATAATTGGCGAAAAATTATGGCGGGCTGAATGCAGAAAAGAGTGCTGAGAGACATGGTTTTAATTGAAAAACGTGACTACGGGTTTTTCGGTCATCCGTTTTTCTTGCCTGCTAGAATGGCAATTGCAATTGTAATCGTAATGTTCTTCCTCCTCAGTAGTTTCAGTTCGCATCCTATTTCAGTTCCTATTATCTATTTTTCTCGTTTTTTTTTGTGTTTTATGCTTTCTGTTCTACGTATGGAGACGTTTTTGACATTTTTAAATGAACCAAAATCAGTTGGTGGTCACAGATTAAAGGCCCATAGCGGCCAAACATGAACTGCATGACTTTTGGCTTTTGTTATGAGTTTCAATTTCCCTTTTTACTTATATTTTCTTAACATTTTTATTCACAAAATATTTTAATTTTTTATAACTTTGTTTTTATTATGTTTTTTCAACCGCTTCTTATTATGCAAACTTAACCTATACCTATTGGTTATTGAAGACTAACTTTAAATGATCTAATTAATTAAATTACCTTATTACCCCTTCATGACTTCGAATAGTTTTAGTAAACCTTTGTTCGTTTCCCTTATATTCTATACTTCATATGATTTCACTTTAAAGTGAGATTCCTTACGCTTCCCGGTTAGCTTAAGTGCAGTTTTCATATTTGCGCAATACTACCTAGGCATCATAAAGTATCATCGTCATATTCAACTCTACGTCAAGCTTTCGGTATGGTTTTATTTTTCAAGTCTTCCCATAATACGTATCGATGTGATCCTATATGCTTCTAGTCTGCCTCACTTAGATTTAACATAAAATCCAGTACAAATTATTTTCTGACCAGATCCATCCTTATCTGACTAGAAAGCCTACTTTGAGCAATTGCTGCTTCGAATGGCCTAATCGATTTTTTGTCAAATACCAGTAAAATACTAGAAACCTTATGGCCATAAAGCTCATCCTGTGGAATGCCAATGGGTTGTCACAACATTCTTCTAAACTGAGATTATTTCTACCGAAAAAAAATGTAGATGTACTATTAGTTTCAGAAAATCACTTAACAAAAAAAAGTTTTTTTGAAATTCTATCATATTGTTTCTATCAGTCTCCACATCCTGACAAAAGAGCTCATATAGGGACTCCGCAATATTGATTAAAAAACGGTTGAGCATTATAATTGAATTGATTAATAATTGAATTGAAATTCAAGCCACAAATATTACGAACGAGGCCTATATAGCCCACCAAAAAATATAATGTAAAGGAAGAAACCTACACAAAGTTTTTTTCAACGTTAAAAAATCGATTTATAACTGGTGGTGATCACAATGAGAAAAATATGTTCTGGGAATCCCCACTATCCATAACAAAGGGACGTGAACTCTTGAAATTTAAAAAATGCCAAATAATTTCTACCATTAAATATTTTAAAAATCAAAAGGCAACTGGTTATGATCGGTGCCAAAATGAAGATGATATTAAAACCAGGAAAACCAGCTGAACACGTTAAATCTTACGTCCAGTAAGCCTCCTTTCCATTTTCTGAAAAACGTCTTATGCCGATAATTGACTCTTTTATGTCAAAAATGAGAATGAAGTGTCTTCTTTATGTGATATTAAAGCTGGGGTATCATAAGGCAGTGTGCTTGGTCCAATCCTTTATCTGCACATACGATTTTGACACAGCTATTCTGGCGAGTGCAAGCGACCCCTCTTTCACACTACAAACTGGTCTTGAAAATATATTAAAATGGTTGGATTAGTGGGGCATGAAAGCAAATAAAACAAAATGTACGCAAATACCAGTCCCTGTCTGTCTGATCTCATGTGTACTGTTAAATAGCCGCTTTAGTCCGAAGGCGTATGGATCAATGATTTTTAGCTCGAGCTCAATATGGCTAGGAAACATTTTCTGGCCACATTTTTTAGCTATACATATAACACCGAAAATTATTTGCTTCGTAATAATTTATTAGTAATAAAGTTATTGACCATCCACTAACCTTATTTAAAAGGCAAAAATCTGCTTATATTTATCAAATCTATATTGCTCGCTTCCAGCGACCATGTGAACTTCAATTAGAGGTCTGGATGCCAACACAAATGAAAAAATTGAAGTGGCTCGTCTTCCAAGCTCTTGAGCCCTAAATGAATTGAAAACCAAGCTATTTATTTATTATACTTTACTAATATTAATTCTCTTATATTGCTTTGAAGCTACATTCAGCGGTCTTGATGCATTTATTTTTTCATTCTCTTCACTAGAACTCCTCCACAAAGCCAACCATTGTGATTTTATGAACTCTTCTTATTTCAACTAAATTATCCCCACTATTTTCATTACATGTCATTGCAATAGCGGCAATCACATGTTATATTTTAAAATAATATTCGAGTGCGGATGACCTCCAAACTCATCCGTGACGTCTTCAAGCTAACTAAGCTAATCACAATACAAAGGAAGAGTAAGTCTCAATCCATCTGACCAGTTTCCAGTTGGCAGTTTGCAGTTGGCAGTTGCCGTAATCAGGGACCTCGCCACTTCTCACGCATATTGACCACAATTTCTTATCTCGCCGGCATGCAGCATGCAGTATGCAACTACAGCATATTGAAGGCACTACAAAGGACTGTAAAGCGAGGACATCCAGAAAGTGAAAAGTAGAATTGTCAAAAAAAAAGAAGCATAAATGCAATTTGAAGATTTCTGCGTATAAATGAACATTTTAACAATGCAAAGTGTAAACTGCCGAGCAACGAGCAGTGAGCAACGAGTATGACGAACGAATGTGGAATGGTGCACGCAGAATGCAGAATGCAGGATGCAGAATGTAGGATGTAGGATGCTGGATGCAAGTGTTCACATTTAAATTAACATTAAGTGCTTTGCAATTATTTTCGTTACACGCTCATTGTTGGCATTTTTATTTAAATATTTAAGGAAAGTGTTAATGTGACTGCAAAGATACTTAAAGGATTTTATGCGTGCTGCAGCTATTATTCCGGCTTCTGCAGTCGCTTTTGTATATCAATTTTCTTTTAATTTTAATGCAATTTAAAGCGAAAGCTTACGCTGTTCACAGCCACAGTCACAACCACAGCGACAGCCATAGTCGTTGGATGCCAATACTGGAAGAGCAGGCAAAATGACAAAGCCATATTTTTTTTCATCAGGATGCATCAAAATACATGAAATGCAAAAGTAAAGAAAAATATAAAAACATTTAATTTACTTAAAAATTTATATTTTTAATAAAAACTCAAACGTCGGTAAAGGACGATGAGTCAGTCGTCGTGTGAAGGAAAAATTGTTTATTTTGCTTATTAAAATATTTTCAATTGCTCACCGACCCGCTCACTTCTGTGGATGCAAATCAGTTTTTAATGAAATGGAATTGAAAATTGATTTTCATTTGTAATTGCAACATGATTTCGACTCTTTTTGTCGGTTGCCGGGGCTTACGACTTCATTTCTGCAACAAATAAAATTATTCAAATAGATTTTTTCCACTTACATTCATAACAAGAAGAACTTATATGTGCAAATCGGAAACCCACAATTGAGAGCTGAAAACGGAGAAGTCAGAGCTGAAAAGTCAAAAATGCAAACTTTGAATCACAGCAGAAAAAAGGACGAAGGGATGCCGTTTGGCAAGTCATGCAAACGATTACGTTTGCTCACAGGAGTAGTAGGAGGAGTGGTGCCAGCCATACAAATGGCATGAGATGGAACTTAGGGAGTGCAGGGAATGCAGGGAGTGCAGGGAGTGCAATGAGTTTCTGATTTAATTTTTGTATTTTAATGTGCATATAGCATTGCTGCTATAAATTCTATTAATTTCACTTAAAAATATAATAAATTTTCGTTTCAATTGAAAAAGTTTTGTTGCGTATAATTGAATTGGAAATTCTGGAGATTTATTTACCTTGCATGAAATCCTGCACACATATTTCCTGGCAAATATTAAACAGCCAAGGCTTCTTACAATGCCGAATGCTCGTACCATATTTGTCTGGAGTGAAACAAAATGAAATCTCTTCCATTGTGTCGATTTGTGCTTAGTTTAGTGTGGAATGCTTTTGAATTATTTAATGCAAATACAATCGAAGATTCTGTGGTTTCTTTTGAGATACTTTTTCTGTTTGGCAAAAATGTTATATGTGAAAACTCATTGGTGAATTGTATTGCATTGTAATTGTATAATAGTGCATTCCCCCTACACACTAACCAAAGCCAGTGTGTTAACTTCCTGATCAATTTATGCTAAGATTTTATATACCAAGGAGTCTTACATGGAAAAGATGTGGCTCTGTATACGGTACTCCCATTTGAGAACTGCCAACTCCGTGTTCTGTGCTAACGATTGAGATCTGTATTGTAATTTGTACAATACAGATCTCCTTGAAAGATAATGCAGTGAAAGCTCTGCTAAGTGAACAGCCACATGACTGCACATCTAACTCAGTCAAACAATGTTATTGATACATAATTTTAAAAGGGCCGATGTCGGTTTAAGAGAGATGAATCTGTTTCTATATATTCCAGCCACTTGGAAGCAACTGCACTTATGGTATACATAATATTTGTAGGTTCATAAGTCGGTACTTGATTTACTTGATATGAGAACAGCTATGATTTCAAAGCAACGTTACGGTTTAGAGCTACTACCTTAGAGCTCGACCGATTGGAACCAATTTCCAATATTGTTGGACTAATCAGCATGAAAAGATATAAAGCTTACTGGCACTCAGAAAAATTCGATATTTTAAGCTAAAATGTAAATCTATGTATTGTTTATTTTACATAACATAGTATGGTATATGGTTCTAATTGCATCACATGATAAAATGTGCAGGTGACCGGAAGTGAAGGCTCTTTAGTATTATTCTTTGTAATTCTGCCAGTTTCCGATTTGTGCAATAGAAATTTTTATGAATTTAGTCATTCAGTCTCCCAATATTTGGAATTAATCCTTAATTAATTAAATTAATTTTTATTAATAAATTAATAAAAATTATTAGATCCAACTGGCTTGATGGTCTTGAAGAAACATTCCTCTGAACATTGCAACCGCTGTGTCCTAAGCCCCAGGCAGAGATATAGAAACTGATTATTCCTTTCCATTCACTGCCAATCTTTATACCAATCCAATTTTATAGATTTTTTGTTATTTAAGAAGTATATAATTTGTGTTTTATTAACTACGTATGTATCACTACGACGACCCACAACAGTACTGGAGTCCATAATGGGTCTTACCCCTCTGCATCTCGTTATTAAAAAGACAACAACTTTGAGATCTTCAGCCGAGAGAAGTCGCTCTTGGCGCAACATTCTAGGTAACTCTCAGCCTAAAGAGCTGGTTCATCCCTACAGTTATGGTAAATTATCCTTCTTTAGCAGAACAGAGTTGATGTTGCTGGTGGGATATTTAACGGGTCACCATGGACTGCGTTATCACCTCAACAAAATGGGTCTGTCCGTAAAGATAGATTGCCGATTCTGCTTAGAAGCATACGAGACTTCCAGTCACATTCTCGGTGACTGTCCAGTCTTGATCTGGGCCAGGATAGGATTACTGTGTCGAGAACTACTCTTCCCTTCTGACATTAGGAGGTTCTGATCGGTTGACATTCTGACTTTCATTCGGAAGGCGGTATCTTCTGTTCGGTTAAGGTCTGTTGCAGCATAAAAGGTCAACCATGGTCGCACTGTTCCGTTTCGTTGGGAGCTGGTACCCTGTTTATTTCTATTCTATTCTATTCTAACTAGATCGCTGTTATCCTAGGTTCTTGTGCGTCACAAGCTTATGAGTAGTGGGAACTTGATGGTTTAACCTATAAGTCAAATTAGAACGAAAAATTTTTAACAAAGTTCAATATATCAGACAATTATAAACAATTAACAAAAAAAGCATCGACAATTTAAATTATGAAAGTTCTCTCGTTCTGTCTCTGTGCCCAACATAATTACAAAGATTTCCTCTTTAATGGCTGAAAAAAATTAGGAGCGGAATAATTACTATTTTCCACAACAAGAAATATCAACTAAAATTTAAAGAAAGGAAAGATTTTTACAAAATATTTTCGCATATAAATACTTTTGCAGTTAATATTAGCAAACGCATTTGTTTGTCTGTGTGTCTATGGAAGCGAGGGACGAGAAACGAGGAACGAAGGACATAAGAAGAATTCAACGACTTCAAAGTTTTTAAATGTAATTCTGTGAATCGAAACCAAAGGAAACTTTCAACTTACCAGACCATAATTACAAAATAACGTAACCATTTAAATAAACATCAAAAGGAGCAGAAGTAACCAACCGAGAAGTCGAGTGGCGGAGCAAGAGCGCAAAACTTGCAAACCACAAGTGACTTTGTGAGCTGAACTCATCTAAACTGAACTAAACTGACTGAGTTCAGAACTGTACTGAACTGTACTGAACTGGCTGAACTGGCTTAACTGGCAGAACAGACTGAACTGGGCTGAACTGAGCTGAATTCAGCTGAATTGAGCTGAAGTGAAAGCAAGCCAGTTTGCAACTGAACCGAACCTAGTTGAATGCGGCATTTCAGTGTACAGTACGTCACTACAGCCACTATAATAGGAGCTGCTTTTAGAATGCGTAACCTCCACTATGCATGAACTGCCTGAAATGTAGGGTGTTTAAGAAATTAAAGTGCTATATGATTGGGAACTTAAAGGTTTCTATTACTTTGGCCATTATTGTTCTTTTTGATTGGCTTATTCTTTCACACAATTAGAGTCAACACAGTACACTTTTTCTCAATTCAAATAAATCCAAAATTTAAACATAAAGAAATTCTTTGTTGTGGAATATTAATTGCTTCCTACCGCATAGAAACTACTTATTACCGACCTAGGTTGACAGCACGGATAGCCAACAAAGTTATTAGGGAAATGTCTGATGTGAAGTTAGATAAGATATCATAAGGCAGAAACGGCTCGACAAAGCGCTTAACGTTATTTGATTCGTGGACAAGAACATGTCGATTGTCGATTGTAACAGCGACTCAGCAACTGTTGGCGTCACTTCAGTTGCAGTCCTGGAGGTTGTTGCTACTGCCGTTGATACTTTTACTTTTCAAGCTCCACATAATTTGATAACTATTTCTGCTTTCAGCCTACATTTCCTTTTGATATTCAGCCATCAGCCTTCCCGCCGGATTAGTGTCGACAAAAAAATGTTGGCGTTGAGGAATTTTTATTCCTTATTTATTTATTTTTTCTTTATGACGTACAGTGCAGGATTAACAACCCCAACGGTTGACATAAGTTACTGCTTACTATGGTACGTTGCGTCGATTTTGCGGATGGCTGTCACCAATTTGAGATGCCCATATGGAGTCGATATGCTGTTGCTCATCAGTATTCTATACAGTCTGTCTTCATGTCGTTTAAGTCGTTCATATGTTTGTAAAATATTTTGTGATGATATTTCTTGTTTCTGTGATACTCCATCTTTCGATGGATGGGTCTACAATTTAAGAGATTTAAGTATTCATTCTTTTAATATTTATCTTATTATACGCATTCTCTTATCTATAATCTAAAACAGTATATTGTTTATTAAGCTTAAACTCTACTATACAAGAGTATATTGGACTTAAGTTCATTGTAAAAATAGGTGTGAGTCATAGTTGACTATTTTCAAACCATACGTTGCTTGTTTTGGACTCATAAAATGGCAAAAACTGAAACACAGGACACTACTTCAATTAAAGATAACAAAGTGAGGATATAACTTCTACACAAACGCATGATGTCTTTAGTCCTCAGATCCGTTTCTCAGTATTAAACTTCCTTTCCTATCAATACCTTAAGGAATCACTTAAAAAATGTCATCACTTAATTAAATTATACAATTTGTTTGACAATTATCTGTAAACAAATCAGAAAGTCAGCTTATGACCTAAGATTGAAGAAATTTAAACCATTGGGTAGTTATTAAAAAATATTCTAAGAATATATGCCATTGCAGTAAAATGCTACTGCAGTAGAGAATTCATATATAATAGAATAAAAGACACATCAAATAAATACGTCAATTCATCAGCTCGTCTTTCATAGGAAGGTAATCAATATTCAAATCGAACAGTGATTGTGTTTTAATAATAAAGGATTTTATAGTTCTCAATCCACGTGAAGGACCCACGTCCATAAACTGCATCAATATCAATCGACACGAAACTACAAGATATAGTGTTCGAAAGTCGTTGATTGATAAAGAGAGACTTAGTAGGAGAAAAGCCATTCGTTCAAAATTTGCTGATAATCATACACTCGAAAACAACGTGTCAGCAACGTCTAGAGGATTTAATATATAAAAAAAAAAAAAGAATTTTGATTCATTGTTTCATCACTGTGGATGAGACTTGGGTCTATCACTGTGATCCTGACAGTATTGTGAGTTTGGCTTCTCATGTGTGAAGCGAGTTGATGTTCAATAATCGGCTAATGAAAAAGTAATGCTAGTACTGGTGCAGATAATTCAGCTTATTATTTATTAAAGTGGAATCGACCATTCGTACAGTGAAAGTATGAATGGTTCCACAAATTAGTAACCCAGTTTAATAGCAGTTGGCTGCTAATGACTTCTAACTCTTCTCAATTCCCTCGTGGAAAGCAATTTTAATCGAATTCAGAGGAATTAGTTTTTGTCGAAGGAAATTTTGCAGATTTTCCACATTAGAGAAAAGGGGCTCATAAGCTTAAAAATGTCAAATCTTTTAAAACGGATTTATGGAAACCATTTTGCAGAGCATTCTAAATGAAGTTGTGGTGTCTAATCGATAGAGCAAATACACGCAAACATCTTTCAGTTCTTTGAATAAATATGGATTTGTCATCTTCGTTTCTTTGTATGCATCTTTTTTTCAGCAAGTGGAATACGTCGCATGAAGATATGAGAACCCAAATATTATACCTCCAAATCATATCTCTGAAATGTCAAACAATTAGTTAATAAAAAAACTTCAAAAACGTTGTTAGTTGATTAGGTCAGGCTGTTAAATCACTAAGTCCACTGTGCATCTAATAAGATTTAATGATTTTTACTCTTCCATTAGAAAACATAGATGGCCATCGTATATTCGCATGAGTTTATAATATTTGCCTAATTTATTTGTTACGAGTATTTTTAATTGTTCGATGCACCTTTCTTATGCTCAGAGACATACAGTGGCTGTATCTCTGATGAATCTGCTAAACGTTTCACTTGCTTCAACTTCTGGTAGTAATTAAGCTCATTTCAAATCCATTATATTTACCTTTCCCAACACTTCGTGCCTTACTCCTTCATCACACAGATGCGCTGTTGTGCTACAGACATCTGCGGAAATTCGTTACCAGCATAATGTCGGAAAGCTGCCATTTTTAACAGATACTCGACACTGCCTGACTGAAATTTTATATCTCATCAGTATTCATCTAGGTGTTGTTGTTTTTGTTGTTGCATTGCCTTTTCTTGATTTGAGATTTGAGATTTTTCCACTTTTTGTTTCTATTTGATTCACTTGGTTTATTCTATTGGTCCACTCTGCACGAGAATGCAAAACGCCTTGCAAAATGCTTTAAAAATTTAATTACAAACTCCCAGGCATTATCTGAAGTGTAATAGGATAACAGCGCTCCACAAGTGCCAATCCGGAATGCATGAATGCTGCATAAATGAATAAATGAATGAGTGACTAAGTGAATAAATGGCAAAGAACTTCTTTTTTCTGTTTTCTGTTTGAATGTGTTTTTTAGTGGAGATACTTCTTCTCTTAAGGCATAGTTGACTATTTGTATCTACGCCGATTTTCTCAAACCGATGTGAATGAATTTCAAGTCCAAGTTTTGGCGTTTATGAATAGAACAGCAATTTTTTGATGGCTTGATTAAGTTAGATTTTTCAACTCAATAGTCCATTTGATTACGTGATTTTATTTTCAGTTCATTTGATAGTCACACAGAAACATATTAGGACAGAAAAGAATAAAACATCGGATTTATGTTAATTTTTCTTAAAACACATTTTAATATATTTTAATGTAAATTTTTAACAAAATGTTCTTCATCATATTTTTATTTCCAAGTCTTGTTTGTATATTTTCTATATAAAATTAAGATACAACTAGCTCTTTGAAATATATTATGTTTACGCTTACTTCTTTGCTTAAGTTCTTTATCGCTTCATATGTTATAACTCGAACTTATATTAAAGTATTGCCGATAGTCAAACTAGTCAAAGAAAACCACTTACCCTAAGCGGGAGATGTCTTTGTACGTCGAACAATGTTTCTACGTTGCAGCGTACCATCTCGTTGAGACCCTAACCGAACAGAAGACATTCCGCCTGCCGCATGAAGGCTAGAATGTTTGCCGTTGACGACTTCCAAATGTTAGAAGGGAAGAGTAGTTCTCGACCCAGTGATCTCCTCCCGACCCAGATCAAGACTGAGCAGTCAGATAGAATATGATGGCTGTTGCTAAATCCGGAGTCAAATTGAAAGTTAGCTAAGTAGACACTCACCAAGTTGACGCGAGTAGAACACATTGGCCACAGAGTCAACAGTTGCAACAGTGGCTTCACTATAAGTTTTTAGCTTAAAATAATTTTAATTCATTTCATTAAACAAAATATTAATTTACATAAATCGTTTGAATATTTTTTTATTTTTTTATTAACCTTTTGACCTACATACAATTATAACCTGACTAATAATTAAGGGGAAAAATATTTGACAAAGAAACTTGAAAGGTACACTGCATTTTTATTGGCAAAATTAACAATAAAAAAAGGGTAAAGGCGTAAAGGATAACGTTACAATATGACTGTTACAATATGAGAATTAATTTATGAAAATATTATATGTAACTAAATGACCTCCCTCAACTCCCCAAAAGTAAATTAAAAAAAAAAAACGTAAAGTATTCCAATAATAAAATTTATTTAAAAAATAACAAAAAATAAATAAACAAATTTAACAAAATTTTTGTTGGTGGCAATAATAGTAAATTTTATTTATTTTTAATTAAAAAACAAATAAAAGGAAATATCGATTAAAATAAAAAATGCGAGCACTGCATAAGCAAAATTGTTATTAGCCGTAATTTTTTAATGGACACAATTATTTTTTTTAGTGTAGAATTTAATTACCAGTGCCATTTCAATTACTTACATGCGCTGCATTCAAAATAACAATAAACAATCAACAATAAAAAGGCAGCGAAAATTTCAGCAGCAAAAACAACAATACCTACAATAACTACAACCACCACAGCCAGCACAACCAGCACAACCAGCACAACCATTACAACAATAGCAATATAACAGCAATACACATAAAATGCATTAAATAAACTGTTAACCATCTTTGGTACTGTACTTTGGTACGATAAGTACATTGTACTATACTCGCGCATACCTTGCCGCATGCCTTACCGCGTACACTACCGCCGTGTGAGATGATTGCAGTAATAATTGAGCTAACAAAAGTAACGTAACATGCGACATAAAAAAATATTCAGAGGTGGAAGATGGGAGGTGGGAGGGAGATGAGTAGGAATGCAAGCAAAGAAAAGTGGGGTTAAAAGTGCATAACCTGCAATATTCAGTTTTATTTTTTTAATTTTGTACTGTACTTTTACGAGTACAATGCATTTCATAACGTAGGCCATTAAGTTGACTTGAATTGGCTAATAATTTCACCCACTTATCAAGCTAATTGTCATGGAAGATATAACTGAAGGCTGACTGACTGGTTAGCTAAATTGATCGGCGCTTACTATTAGAGCCTTCATTAATAATTAAAGCGCTACTACATAACCATTGAGTTGATATTCACTATTTAAAGCACCTATAAACAGAAAGGAATTCTTAAAATTGTGAAAAGTTTTCTAAATATGCGATAAGAGGTAGCTGTCACAAAACATATATTCAGAGGATAAGGCTTGTAAACTAAAATAACATTTATTGTAATACTTAAGTAATAGGTGAATGGAAATTGGTTTCAATTGTAACAACTTTTAATAGAACAATACCTTACAGTTTGTATCCAATGTTTTAACAACAATGGAGAAGGGGGGAGAGGACAGTAATTAGTGAAAAATTTCACACAATATAACGAATACTCTTCTCTCTCTCCCGACTTTTTGTTTAAGTTTCGAGATTCAAGGATAAATTAAAGTAAGTTTTGGAAAGCTGATGAGCAGTTAGAAGAAGTATTTATGTATCTGAAAACATTGAGATGTATATGATGTTCAAATATGAACCGAAATTTCAATCCAAACAAGAGTACCCTGTCACATAGTATTCTATAACAGAGTACTCTTGTTTGGATTTAAATTTCGGTTAATCATTATATCAAACATTTTATTCATTAATATCACTCACATAAATATATATATAAAATAGTATATCTATAATAAATAGATATTCTTCTTCTTTATTCCGTTAATTCCCAGTGGAGCATAGGGCCTCAATAGTAAATAGATATATAGTCATAGTATATCTAAATACTTTCATTATATTGAATATACTTAAATAAATATTAAACACAGAAACACATAGCTAACTATAACCAAGACGACACTTTAAATGCACATAACTATAATATATATAGGATTCACTCAAGTAATACATATATAGTTACATTACAAATGATATGAATGTAGCAAAATGTCACATAACTATGTAATTAATATTTGAAAGGTAGATAGAACTTATTAATAAGCTTTGAATGACTTATTCAAACTCATATGCGCATGGGAAACAAATGGCCCGGTTACTAACCATTGAATCACATGCTCAAATTATTACGGTATGCGCTAATTGAAGGATATGTTCTCGGCCTTTATTTTTGAGGATACCTGAAATTTGTTTAATAATACTATACTAAATATTCTATAGTACTATATACCATAAATTTAGTAGTCTCCTTAACAGTTTTCTTGTGGATTTCGTCCACACTGCTGGTACAGTCCAAATTCACTACCTAAAAGTATGCTTGTATTTTATTTCAATTGAAAAGTATCTTTATTGCAAGTACCTCGCATATAGTATGTCGCACGTCATATGCAACAACAATTTTCCGTGCAAATAACTAATATGCAATCTACACATTCATAAAACCATAAAACTGCATGAAAGTTTCAGCAAAGTTGTGGAACATTTTTTAAAACATAATTTAAAGCTTGCACCTGTCGATTGTGGAAAGCAGTACACAGCATACAGCACACAGCACACAGCACACAACACACAACACACAACACACAAAAACAAAACAACATAACAACATAACAATAACATCAACTACTGCTGTTAAAACACAGAAAAAAAGCAAGTAATAGAAACAACAATGTTATTAACTTTATTGAATTAGACGAAGTAACAGTAAAACTATTTATGTATGCTACTTGTTCTATTACTCACTCATACACACAAAACAAATAGAACAAAACAAAATTAACAAAAAATAAAAATAAATATATCAACAGCAACAGTAACAGCATCAGAGTATAGGATATAGAATATAGGCTATAGGAATATAGGAACATATATGGTGAAGAGGAAAAAATAAATACTGCAAATCATTGCTACTAAAACATTTAAAGCAACAATAATAAAAGTACAAACTACAAATAATAATAACAATAACAATAACAACAGCAAAAAAGTTTTGCAACGCTCCCAGTTGCAGCAACAGCAGCAGCAGCAACAGCGGCAACTGGAAGAAGCAATGTTAGTTAGCAGCAGTAGATCTATGCAGCAGATGTGCGCAAACCAGCTGCCATTTGAACGTAATTGACAGTGAATTAATTAGACTCGTTTTCTGCACATTTTAACAGACACACATACACACACACACACACAGAGGCACATACACAAACACAAGCACAAGCACACACATGTACATGTGCATGCATAAATTTTTTCACTCGTTCATAAAGCAAGCGAGCTGGCTTGCTTGCTCGCTGGCTTGCTTTATTTATTTCACAACTTTAAGAGAATGAAATTTATGTTACAGTGCTTGCGAGTCTGTGTGTGTGTGTGTGTGTGTGTGTGTGTGTGTGCTAAATGTACTCATAGGTGTGTCTTTTAACCGAAAGATATTAGAGTAATTTTATACGATTTATATATAACGGTTGTGTGTGTGTGTGTGTGTGTGTGTGTGAAAACTCATAGTTCTTTCTATGCGGACCATTCATTTCGCTCGTTACGCTACTCATTGTTATTTTAACTTACTTACCCAGAAGTATAGTTTTCATTTTTGTTTTAGAGAATTTATAATTCCTTATCGTTTTCATTTTTCATTTCTCATATTTCATTCTTTGCTCTTCATTACTCATTTTATATATTAATTTCAATTTTTTTATGTTTTTTTGCCACATTAATAAGGCTCACCGACACCTCGAGGCAGTTTTCTAATAAAATTAGTTTTCGCTTGCATTTTTTGTGGCACGCTTTAGAGCCTTCAATTAGATGCAAACTCAACACTTACACTAACACTAACACTAACACTAACACAAAAGCAACATTTTTTAGCGTATTTCAGAGTTTCGTGTTAATTTCTGCTTTAAATTTCTTGTTTAACTTAATTTTAATGCAGTTACTTGAGTAATACAATAAAATTGAATTAAAAAATCTTAGTTTTTCAATAATTTTATTGCTCTTCTAAGGCTTAGTGCAATAAAGTATAATAAAACATAAATAGAAAACACTTAAAAAAAAAAAATTAATAATAATTTTAAGAAAACGTAAGGTTGGCATCTATTTCAATCTTCTCGGATAGCCAAGCTGCCATCAGAGCACTGATAGGCACCTCAGCCTAACATGCTTCTCTCAATGACCTAGCTAGGCTTGTTAGAGTTAAACTCATTTGGTTTCCTAGTCACAGGCACATCTTGAATAATTGTGCTCTTCTCTCTAATATTCATTTCTCAGATATAGGCGTTCCACTTGTTATAGTTAAACTGGCAATTAAACAAAAATACCTCAGCATAGCCAAGCAATACTGGACTGATGAACCCAGTATTGTCAGATATTTAGGTTGATTTGGTTTAATTTAGACAAGAAACAAATTATTCAGCTATTTCAATTAAGGCGGAACCTGCTCATTGCTGAACCATAGAGTGAGTCTACCCTATAATGATTTTTATCGAGATTGTGGCTCCAAAGATGAGGATGAGGAGAAGACCATAGTCCACCTCATGCGTCAGTGTCCTGCTTCAGCTAAAAGAAGATCAAAAATCTTCGGATAGCCTTTTCTCACCGATCTGACTGAGCTGTCAACCTGTAATGTTAGGGATGACCTGGTCAAGTTTATAGAACTCTCAGGTTAGTTTTCCTTTACTTAATGGAGTGTACACTGATTTGTAATCTATATAATCATTGAAGCTCAAATGGGCTTTTTGAAAACAAGGCCACCGGTTTCAACTACCTAAGGTATATATCTTAAATTGACTGAAATTTGTTGCAAAAGAGCCAAGCCATTGAAATAGTTTCTTTTACTTTTTTTATTTTGTTGTTTTTTTTTTTATGAACAGGAAACATAAATAAACCAGAACACATTTTTCGTTTTAATGTTTTGCAAATATGTTGACACACACACACACACGAATACAAGTATGGGATATAACTTCATAAATATAACTAAAAGCAGTACGAACTAAAATGTAAAAAACACAAAAAAAAAAACCAAAAAATACAATTCCTCAAAGGAAACAATATTTTAATATTTTTTTTTTGTGTGTGTAATTTTATCTCTAATATAATTTTACAAAAATACTACATCAACAGCCACAACAAAAACAGCAATAGAAGTCACACATAATAAACATGCACACACACACACACATACACACACACAGACACAGACTCATGCAAAGGCATAGGCACGCTGCATGAGCCATTTTCTTCAAACTATACGCTTTGGCCCAATGTTATTAATAAATTTAATGGCCATATGGCAACCAAACACATATCACTCAATCACTTACACATTTGGTACTTCACAAACAATCACACTCATACATAGCACAACAAACAGGAGAGGAGAAAAAAAAAACTCATACTGTACCCACACAAAAAAAAATATGTATTTGGTACTGAATTCATATTTGTGTAGGATATAGCAGTTGACATACCAACAAATGAAGTTAGTCTGTCAGACAGTCTGAGTAGTGAACGCATAACTTTATCATATCAAAACTTAAAACCAAACAAAAAATACGAAAAGCAAAAAAGCAAAAAAGAAAAATTAAAAACAAAAAAACAAAAACAACAGCAAAAATATTCCTATTAGAATGCGAACATTACTCGCTACTCGCTCGAAGATCTTGTCCCAAACGTCCTTAACAGCTGCTGTTACGCTTGGTGTGCGGCAGCATTAACTGCTACGCTGCTTTAGGTTTAACACTAACCGAGTTTTTATCTGGCCCACTGCTAACTACTACAACCGCTACAACTGCTGTATTGCTATGTATTGCTGTGCGTACGTTTGTACTTGCGCTTCTTTTGCTATTCTCGTAATAACAATACTTGGCATAAGAAAATGCTGCCAACATTTTTTTAATCTACCATTTTTCAATTTTTCATACACACACATGCTTTTCCATTGCGTTAACGGAGTTGCTGAACTGGATCTGTTACTTGTTTACCCGCCTGCTCACTGCTCACTGCTGCTACCTACTATTGCTGTCAGATATCCTGCCAGTGTATGTGTAAGATTATACGGCAGCGTATGTTATGTGACTTATGATTGATGCCTTTTTTGTTGTAACCATTTGCAGCGACATGTACTTGTATGTGTGCTGTGTATAGTGTATATGTGTGTTGTGTGTCCTTATTGTGCGCTGTTTTTGTTGCTATTGTGTTAGTGCTTCTATTATGTATGATGCTGTGTTGTTGTTGTTGTCATTTGTATTGTTGTCTTATTGTATTGTAGCGCCTTTTATAATTTTAGCGAGTGTTATTTGATGCTCAGACATATTTTCATTGTTGATTTGACGTTTTTGCTCCGTAAAGAAGTTACGTTTATAATAATAATAATAATAATAAAAGTAATAAAATATGAAAGTCCACACACACAAACCCACCAACAGTGCCCCTATGACCGACCGCCCGTTCATGTTAAGTGAATTTTGTGGGCCTTTTGTGCAGTTGATAAATTTTCTCTAGGATACTAGGACTTTTTTATATCTACTGAGACGGGTACACTTGAGACACACTTCTTCTACATGGCTCAGCAGCATATTTTTGCTTTACTTTGGTTTATTTTTTGAATACAATTTTTAAGAAAAATCAAATATTTGCAAAATTTAAAACAAAATAACATCCGTGACTATATACTCCGTGTAGAACCTAAGTCTATTTAACAACAGTCTTCCATTCTTCTCGGATCTTTGCTTTTGTTTTCCAATTTCTTATGTTTATTTCTTTTAAATCCTGCTGCGCACTGTCTTTGCATCGATTTCTTGTTTGCCCTCTTCTTCTTCTGGTTCCTACTTCCTTCTCATAAATCTTAAGCGGTACCCTCATATCCGGCATTCTTATCACATGTCCAACCCATCTTAAACGCAGTAAATTGAAAAATTATTTCAAAAAAATATGTATATAAACTAATTAGACATGATAGACTTATTATTTGGCATTATTTCTATTTATTTTGTGTTTTTTATATTTTTCTGTATAACTTTACAGTTCTTATATACATCGTCGTTACTTTTATCATCTTCTTTTTGGTCTTTTTATTTTATTGCACTCAATATTATTTTATTTTATTTTATATTATTTTATTTTATTTTATTTTATTTTATTTTATTTTTTTCTAATACAATTTATTTTATATTATTTTATATTACATTATATTAATTTAATTTTATTTTATTTTATTTTTATATTATATTATATTATTTTATTTAATTTTATTTTGTTTATATTATATTTATTATATTTATTATATTTATTGTTTATAGTTATTATATTATATATATTGTTTTATATAATATATATTGTTTTATATTATTTTATTTAATTTTTTCTTGTTTGTTTTATTTTTATTTATTTATTTTTTTATTTTATTTTATTTCATTTTATTTATTTATTTTATTTTTTTATTATTTTATTTTATTTTCATTTTATATTATATTATTTTATTATTCAATTTTATTTTATTTTATTTTATTATATATTATTATTATTATTTTATTTTATTTTTATTTTATTTTATTTTATTTTGTTTTATTTATTGTTTTATTTTTAATTTTTTTATTATTTTATTGTATTTTATTTTATTAATTTTTTGTTATTTTATTTATTATATTATTTTTATTTTTATTTTATTTTATTTTAATTTTATTTTATTTTATTAATTTTATTTTATTTTATTTTATTTTATTTTATTTTATTTTATTTTATTTTATTTTATTTTATATTACATTATTTTAATTCAATTTTATTTTTATTTTATATTACATTATATTATTTTGTTTTTATTTTATTTCATTTTATTTTGTTTTATATTAATTTATTTTATTTTATTTTATTTTTTCTCATTTTATTTTATTTTATTTTATATTATATCATTTTATTTATTTTTTATTTTATTTCATTTAATTTTATTTTTTCTTATTTTATTTTATTTAATTTTATTTTATTTTTTATTATAAATATTACATTCTCTTATTTTATTTAATTTGATTTCATTTTATTTTATTTTATTTTATTTTTATTTTATATTACATTATATTATTTTGTTTTTATTTTGTTTCATTTTATTTTGTTTTATTTTATTTTTTCTTATTTTATTTCACTTTATTTTATTTTATTTTATTTAATTTTACTTTATATTATATCATTTTATTTATTTTTTATTTTATTTTATTTTATTGATTTTAATTTATATTAATTTTTAATTTAATTTTTTTTATTTTATATTAATTTTTTTTATTTTATTTTATTTTATATTGATATTTTTTATTTTATTTTATTTTATATTATAAATATTACATTCTCTTATTTTATTTTATTTCAATTTATTTTATTTATTAACACTTCTACAAATACTAATTTGCGTTTATTGCCATAATTTGGGTGTATGGATGTGAAACGCATTGCCCCTGAATGTTAGCAACATACGTTTTTGTTTTAGCTTTTGTTTTTGTTTTTGTTCTTGTTTTCGTTTTCGTTTGTTTCTGCCAATATGCGGTTAACAAGCAACAAGCAAGCATTCCTCGTAATGCTCGTGATGCTACTACCTCTGTGTGCGTTGGTGTGTGTTAATGTATTGTGTAATAAGTCTGCTGCCTGCATGTTTTTAAGTATTGGCCATGTGGCTTGGTGTGTGAGTTCATGCAAGGTAATCGATGACCACGGCACCGGGAACACTTGGTCTTTTTTCGTTGATGTTATTGTTACGCTGCTGTTCCCACGTTACCCCGTTACCGTTACCTTTGCCGTTGCCACTGCACAAATATTATTTGTGTTTTTTAACCATAATTAAAAAATTGTTGGTTAAACAATATACACAAATGGTTTTTTTGTTTTTGTTTTTGTTTTTGTTTTTATTTTCAATATTTTTCATTTGTTTTTAATAAATTTTTATGTGCATTATTTAAGAGGCCCGCTTGCTTGCTCCGCCGAATTCAGGAGTTTAAGTTTTTGCGTATGTGTATGTGTGCATGTGTGCATGTGTGAAGTGTTGCTTTTATGTGGTGCGGTACATTGACAATGCATGAATTTATTTTTACGATATGTCTAGACACCTTAACAATTACGTTTCAACTTGCAGAAGCGAATTGGATGCATGACAATGTGTGCGTTTGTACATACATACATACATACACACATACATACACACATACGTACATTTGAGCTTTTACCAGTTTATCGAAAATATTTACAACGTTTTGTTGTTTATTGCTAATAAATTTACCAACAAATAAATTAAGAAATAAAAATTGGAAAATTGTTGTTGCAGTTTTTTTTATAAATAAAAATCGTTTAAGTGTAAATAATTTCAATTTCAACATTGCAAAGAAATATGAACGGTTAAACGGTTTAATTCGCAATGAAATTGTTGCTATTTTATTAATTATAATATAATATTTATATAATATAGAGTTCTTATACAAACACTCACAGCGGCTAAAGAAGACCATAAAGGCAATGAAGACAATGAATAGGTGTAAACCTGCGGCTTAAAAGCTATTTTTTTTCAAAATATTAATTGAAAATTAATTCTCATTGAAGTCATTATATTTCTGATAAATAATTTATTATTTATTGCTATAGAAGGAAAGAAGAAAGAGAGACAAAAAGATAATATTCAATTTAAATTGACTTACAAAAAAAAATGTTTTTTGCTGTTGAAATTAAGTTAATGTTAAGTGCTGTTAAGATATGTACATACATAAGCGCACACACACTCATCTATATGTGTATGAGAAAGAGAGAGGGAGAGAGAGAGTGGCAGGGTAAGCTCTCTAGTCCTTCTAGTGTGAAATAATTGTACTCATCTTACATATAAAATCGCATTTAAGGTCATTAAAAACTTTTAATGGAATAAATAATTTTTTAGAATTTTTGATTAAAGCAACAACAACATGACTAAAAGGACCATCAAAACGGAGCAGACATTGGCCGTTGCTGTTGTTGTTGTTGCATGTTGTTGCATATCCAGTATTTACCGAATCTATTGCAAGTACAATGCACCAAAACAAGCAGAGTTGCCAACTTGTAAATCACAATGCGCTCCGTTAAAAAAGTTCAAAATTTTGAACAAAATACCAGTATTTTTAGATTGAAATTTAAAGATTCAGATGTTGTGGTTTAAGAGGATTTCTTCCTCATATAATTCAATTAATATCACATTTTATAAATTTCTTTATTCGAATTAGATTTTGAAGGAAAGAGCACAAGTATTGATAGTTAGTTCTTTATACAAAAAGTCGTACCTTCTTTATTGGCGGTTAAAATAATGTGTTTTATATATTAATTTTTTCTTGCCAAGAGTGATCGTCTTTATGACGAAAAGAAACTATTAAAAGTTAGACGGATTCGAATAGTGAAGAAAAAACAAGAACAAAAACTTTATTTAATCTATTAAAATTAGGCCAAGTACTTATCATCAGTATATTTTATGTTTCCTTTTACTTAAGAGTATAAAACTTATTTAAAACCAATTTCAATAAACAGTGAGAGAAAATAAATGTGTCAGAAAACACACAATATTCTTTGCATCATTTCTTATATTTGCTCTTTATGCATTCTAAGAAGCAATAGCTCCTGCAGGCATAAAGCTGCAGACCTGCAGGAACGCAATGCCTAGTTGCAATTGAAAAAGCACCGATGCCAACAATCTAGGGAACCTGTAGCTGAAGCGTCCCTTTTCGTTAGTAAATGATTTTGCACTTTTGTTATTAACCGCAGTCATAAAACCGTGAAAGATTGAAACATACGAAAGAATACGAAAGAAAGTGAGCAATGTAACAACCAAACAATATACTGGATATATGTTGTCTGGCTGATGGCAAAATTTCGATATAAATTCGATAAAAAACTTATTCTCAAATTATAAACAACAATCTTGATAACCTTAATCTTGAATCAGAAAATAATGTATATAAAGAAGAAATAAGTAGATAACTCAAGTCTACCCAAGTAAACCCAAGTCCATTATGGAGATCCCTAAAATCAAATAATTAGATAAGTATATAAACCAGACTTTATATATATAAGACCCTTGCAACTAGGGCTTTTGCTATACTGATCAATATCACTTCATATGAATAAACTTCGGAGAGAAAAAATAATGAAAAAAACAGGTTCAAATAAGTGGGCTTTATTTTAAATCCGATCATGACAAACACGATATATACTAAGAAAATTTTGCACTGGTAGCTTAAAAGAAAAATACAGTTTTATAGTGGAAGAAATATACTAACTTGAGACCTTTTTGGAAAAAAACTTTACTTGTGAAAAGAGAACATTTTGTGGACTCAGAAGGCTTGCACTGAAAGTATCCTAAGAGAGACTCTTACCACCGAACAATACACTTCTTTGTCAAGTAATTAAACTATTCAAATCGCTATGTCATTTCATAAGAGATTTTTCGTAAATAAAATAAATTAGGTTATCGTAAAAACATTTTCTTTACCAGTATTACATCGTATGACCCACTTAACCGACTTATGACTATATCATATATTAAAAAAAATTCCTTTTTGCTATTTTTATCTTCAGAAAAGTAAGGCTACACTTCAACATATTTAACATGATTTTTGGGTCTCATTTACTTTAAAATGTCTTCATAAAATCTGCGTCAAAAGCCCAAACTTATGGCTTTGTGTCAAGGACGTTTTAATGCCTTTTCACATTCTTATGATTGCGCCTCAATGACAATATTTGCTCTTCTCTACCTTTGTTGTTATTGTTGTTGTTGTTCGTGTTGCCTGCAGATGCTGTTCATATTTTTATGAGCTCTTTGGCAGCGTTGTCGGCAACAGCAACAGCAACAGCAGTAGTAACAACGGCAACAACAACAGCACCAACGAAACTGGTGTTGGTGTCGGCATCAACGACGTCGCGTCGGCTGTTGATTTAATCTGTTCCATTAAAATATGACTTTCGCTGTGTTCTTTAAGGTCCCATTGTTGTTGTTATTTTTAATAAAAATGATTTTTTTTTCCTTTTTGCTTTTAATATTTATTTAAAGTCTCTGTTATTGTATATTATTGTTGTAATAGGTAAGAGTGAATAAGCATGAGTGATTGTCTTCCGAGACTTTGTGGTGGAGTGATTTCATTTTCGCACGCTGATTGCTCTTCAACCAAATGTTGAGAACATTCCCTGATTTTGTGGGTCGGTCATTAACTTTCGATAGAAAAGATGGTTGCTTTAAATATGTATAAGTCAATTTAAGTATTTTCAAGAAATATTATGCAAATTATTTTAATAAATGTTAAATTATTTGTTTATTATTTATAATTGTAGTAGCAAACACTATATGTAGATAGATAAACAGATTGTAAATGGGTTTAAACTTATCACCACGTCACTGCATCCTTTTAGGATTATTGTGACACACCCACTTTAGTTCCATAGACGAGTAGCAGCTCAGAACGCTATTATGTCCTTTGGAGAGATGTTGCCTAATTCCATTATAAGTGGACAGGCAGTTGATAAGTACCGAAGTCTGAGTCTAGCGACACTATTTTAGTGACAGTGACACAGAATGTGTTCTGCTGTTTCCTCTTCTTCGCAACACTATATTTAATTAAGGTGTGTTTTCTTATCCAAAAAAAATAATAAAATTATACAATAATGTATGTATTTTAGAATGCAAAAGTTTTAAAAAGGAAACTTCGATAAGCCGGAGAACGTCTTAACTAATCGAGATAAGCTAAAAGCCCAAGTCAGCAATGTTATTTAGAAAGCAATAACATGCTTGCAAATTATTCTTGTAAAGTTAGTCTATTATGAAGGCTATGTTTCGCAGCAAAATAAATAGATGACCAAATATATACACAATATGACTCTGTAGTATTTTTGATAAGATCAAAAATTGAGGAAGCTTGTCAAGGACTGAAATAATAACTCACACATAAGCAGCGATTAAGAACTACTCAGATAGACAAAATCTTTCAGCAAAGTATTCAATAGACCATAAGAAATTTTTGTCAATGAAAACGCGCCTAAAACAATGAAGTATTTTTTGAAATTTCTGAAATTAACTAGTAAAGGTTAGAGTACTGAAAGTCATCAAATCAATAATAAAAGACAAGTGCCTAAGAAACGACAACATTCACGCAGATTTTCTCAAATCTTAGCAAGAGAGTATATAGCTACTTAATGACGAAACATTATAGAATATATATGGAATTTCGAAGAATAACTAAGCCAAAGGAATGACGGTATTTTGATTCAAGTACCAGAAGAGGGTCATGATTCGGACTACAATAACTGCAAGAAGAGAATACAATACGTGATTCTTATTCCACCTAAAATATTTGCTTCAACAAGAAGGTTGAACGGCTATATTCTTTTTTTTTTTCTATTTCTAAAATAATAGACGTACAGAAAATTTGTTTTAATCTGTATCATAATATATATGATTGCATTATTTTTAAAATCACTTTTATGTTTTCGGAATCTGATAAATATCTTCAACATGACACAGACACTGTAAATAATTTCATTAGGTAGCCGTAGGTTAAGTGCCCACTTTACCGATATTAGAGGATACAATATTTTATTACGATTGGGTGATTTGTATTTATAATATCAATAAAAGGCAGAAAAATAAATTTTTGCAATTTATCAAATATAATATAGTATAAAAAAGAAAATAATTTTAAGAATTTCTCTGTATCATATGTAAGATTAGAATTATATACTGTCGCGACATTCCAGGTGACCGTTAGGCTAAAGAGCTGGTCATCCCTACAGTTATGATAGGGTATCCTTCTTCAGCAGAACAGAGTTGAGGTTGCTAGTGGGATATTTAACGGGTCCTGTGGACTGCGTTATCACCTCAACAAAATGGGTCTGTCCGTAAAGATAGATTGCCGATTCTGCTTAGAAGCATACGAGACTTTCAGTCAATTTCAGTCTCTGTGATTGCCCAGCTTTGACCTGGACCAAGAGGAGGTCACTGGATCAGAAACTACTCTCACCTTCTGACATTAAAAGGTCTTCAACGGCAGACATGCTGGCTTTCATTCGGAATACGATGGATCTTCTGTTTGGTTAGGGTCTGTTGCAGCGCAAAAGATCAACTATGGGAGCTGGTATCCTGTTTATTCCTATTCCTAATATTATAATTATTATTATATAGCAATATATGTAATGTTAACACTGATTTAATACTCGTATGTGTGTCAATGCAAGTTCTGTTAAGGGATCCAGAGTTACAAATTAGAGTTATTCTACTTTATGTATTTGTGTTATGTTTGGTTCTTTAGTTGTTTTAATTAAACTGTCCTTCTATTATTTTCTGTAAACATTAATTCATGTTGCTAATAGCAGAATCTTAGTTAACAAGTAGATGTACTTAGGTATATGAATGACAAATATTTGATTTAAATTCAAACGCTTTATTTGAATAAATTTCGAAATTTGTTTAGTTAAACAAATACTTAAATTAATTGAGTACTTTTAGTGCTGGTTTACTGTTAATAAATGAACCTCAAATATTTTTGGCAATTTAATTTAAAAGTTAAAATTTAATTAAATTTTCATTTTAATGACTCTCGTAGGGTTCAGCTTTCCTTTTGATTTTATTTAATGCATTTAATAAAGTTGCACAACAAATAAATTATTTAATTGAAAAGTTAGTCACTTTAGCTTGAAGAAAGGAATGCAGTGGGTGGAGTGGGGGTGGAGTGGAGTGGAGCTGAGGAAAGTGTAGGGAAAGAATTTGGGCGCAAAAATAAATTTCATAAATTTCATAAATTTATAAATTTATAAATTTATAAATTCTTGAATGGATGAAAACATTTAAAGCTTGCATATGAGGAATGTAGGAAGAATTGAGTAAGGAAAATATAGAAGAAGGCCAATTAAAATGTTTGCCATTAAACGAAATTGTCTTTGAGTCAATGCAAATAATTTTAGGCTATTGAAATTGAATTTGAAATTGAAGAATATCAAAAGTTCTTAGTTATGCACACAATTATCAAAACGCACAAGCAAATACAGACACACACACACACCGAACCCGTGTACTTAAAGTCATTAACATTCATATAAACATTGAGTAAGAATTATGATTTTATTGCGCTGCTTATGTGTTTATGTGAGAATTGTTTATTATGCTTGCATTTATTTCTTGTAATTGTGGTGGTAGTAGTTGCTGTTGTCGCCCGGATGTGTTCAACCAATTTAACTATGCAAAGCTTCAACACACACACACACACAGACGTATGAGTGTGCACGTAGCTTTGGCATCAATTATTCAAAACAATAAATTTGGTAGTGCAAATGAAATATCGCGCATTTGTAAGGCTTCTGCTGAATACGCCTCATAAATAACCAGTTTATTGCAACACACGCACATTTGATTGCATACACTTGCATTTTTGCATTCGGCTTAACAAACACATGTACATGTACGTGAGTGTGTACATGCGCTTGTACTGACTGAATTGTTTGAAAAAAGGAAACGGATTGGACGTTTGTTCACATATGTATGTAAGAGCGTAAGTTGTCTTCTCCTTAAATGCCCATCGAATGAAATCGAATGTGCGTGTATGTGTGTTTATGATGAGTGCTACGGTAAAACTCTTTATCAATTTTTACTGGCAGTTAACATGTTTGATTGTAACATTTAAGACTTTTTTATGTTCGACGATTACTGGCTTTTTGTTCCTCAAAGGTTAATTAAAGCAATTAGGTAGGTAGGTTGGCGGCCTTGTGTTTTCAAAAAGCCCACTTGAGCTTAAATGATGGCCCATTGTGGTACCACAGGAATGTCGTTGGTATGAACATAGATTTGAATCAGTATACAAGCAACGCCGAAAAAGATTATGACTCGCTCATTAGGAAAAGGAAAACCAAACTGAAAGTTCTATAAACTTGGGATGATAGCTCAGTCAGTCAAGATTTTTAATATTCTTCTAGCTAACGAAGGATACTGACACATAAGATGGATCACGGTCTCCTCCTCATCATCATCTTCAAAGCTACAACCACGACAAAAATCATTATAGGGCAAACCCAGTCTCATAGCATGCCTTCCTATTTCACAGTGTCCCATCAACATAGATACCGTGGTGCTGAGCAGGTTCCGCCTGCTTTTTTGTTTTAATTATCAAAAGTTTTTTTTTTTTTTCAAATTAAATCACTTTCAAGCAAATAAAAATAAAAAAAAAACCTTATTCACTTATATGAGAAAAATTTAAATCAAACATTGAAAATCTGATTGAAGTAATTAAAAAACTTGATTAAATAAAATAACTAAAAATAATTATAACTATTTATACAATTGAAACTAATTTTAAATCAAACTAATTCTAATATATGTAAATATTATTGAAATAAATATGTTATTCAAATTTTATTTCTGTACTTACTCCATATCCATTCAATCGTGTACTGCAAACTGCAAAGGAAACTTCAAATGCTTGGAAAACAATAAATGATACTAAAATATTGCAAACTAAAAGGGAAGGGAAGGGAAACTACAATCCTTTTTTGTGGAAAGAAACGTCAGAATTTTCTACAATTACAATAAATTTGGGGCAACAAATAAATAAACCAGTAAATAAACAACCAAGAAGAAAACAACAACAACCACACGCAAGTGAAACGAAAGCTAGAAAATAACTAAAGTTGATACTTGTAAATGCCCAGCAAATACTACAGTGACAATAGCAGCAACAACAACAACAACCACAACATCAAATACAAAGCAATAATAAATCTGTTGCAAAACTGTCTAATTGAATACACACAAGAAAATAAGATCAACTTAGAAAAGCCTCTTCGCCTGTGTGTATGTGTCCACAATAAGAGTGTCCAAATATATGACACACTTTTCCTACACACACTTACCAATGAGAACAGAAAATATAACCCACGGTGGTGTGCGATGGCAGTGTGCGATGGTGGTGTTTGTGTAAGCAGGCTAAACTTTTATTTATATTGACAGTAGAAATGACCACAAATAGCAAATAAATTTAGCAATAAAGATTAAAATACTTAAACCAAAAGCAAACAAACAAGACAGAACAGAAAAGAGAAGAAAAAAAAAGGAAATAACGCCATGCCATATATAAAAAAATCACTTCAACAGCAGTGCAGCTAACAATGCGTCCGTCTGTCTCTTGCATGTATGTGTGTGTCATTCACTACTATTTTTTTTCTTTTTGCATTATTATTGTTGTCAGAGTTTCGGTAAATTTGTAAAACACTTGATTTCCAATATTATTGCTTAGTGCAATTTATAATAATAAATAAAATAATAATACAATAAATAAAAAATTCCACTGTTCTCCTGCAAAGCACATTGCAATAACAAAAACTAACGTTAATGGTTGCAACATTAATGGTAAAACAACAACAATAGCAAATCACTGATTAATACGTATTTGTACGTATTAATAAGAGCTATACGAAATGGAATGAGAATGGAATGGGATTGGAATAATTTCATATATGAGAGTGTATAAGAAAAAGAAATGAGACCAACAACAACAAGACGCAAACACTGATCATGACACTCATTCCAAAGCAATAAAGGGAATTAGAACTGGTACAACAGTGTGAGTAAAGCTTTCATTCTAAACACAGTAAATAGGTTGGAGTGTAGAATAATAACAATAAGAAGAAGTATGCAAATTTAGTGGCCGAAAGAGATATACGTTTATAAGAAAGCATAGTACATACTATATATGCACTCGGAGTTATTGCAGTTGAGTTAATTGATATAAGCATGAGTAAGTATAAGCATTTTGAGTGCTTTTTTTCAATAACTAAAATTTTTCGGCAGCAGTTCGTGATGCAAAAGTAAAAGAGAACATTTCATCTGCCCAACAAAGATCGTCTGGAGCTCATATGTGCTCATATGTGGAGCACTGGGTTCTAGTTAGTATAATTATAATAATAATAATAAGCCTTGCTCGACGTCAATGATTTTGAGCAGTCTCTTATACTAGTTACAGACTGTCTATAAGTTGCTTCCACCTTTCGTGCTGCAACGCTACGTGCTTTATATCAGTAATGTTGCTTATTCTTCTTTCTAGAGGCTGCAAAACGGTATTTATTTCATTTAATGTTGACTTTCTCCATGTTGTTTTTGGACGACCTCTTCCTCTGCTACCTTGCGGGTTGTATACCAACGTTTGCTCACAAATTTCGGTAGAAGCCTTTCCAAATTCTCTTTTACGAATTTCAAAGTTGACATCTATAACATTTGTTTTGGTCCAAAGGTCTTGATTTGACATCCTATTTGGTCAGAAAATACGCAAAATTCTGCGGAGACAGCGGTTGACAAATACTCTCAGCTTGCTTTGTATATTTTCCGTAACAAACCAGGTTTCGCAACCATACGGAAGAACTTTGCTAGTTAGTATGGTAAGGCTTATTTCATTTTAAGGAAACTAATATAAGTGTACTTCAAATATTGATGACGTCTAATACATTCTTGAAACTTGTATTGAGTTGTTGTAATAAAATTTGTATTAGTTATTCAATACGCATCAAATAGTATTTATACATATTTTTGCCAACTTCTGCTGAATAAGTAGGCATTCGATAAGTTACAGTACTAGATTACTCTTAATCTCAATATTATAATACGACAGAGAATTCGTTCAAAACGTGAGACTGTTTTTTTCATATTGGTTAAAATTTTTTTGTTTGTTTCCTTAGCTTTAATATAAATAAATTTTCAAGAAATTTCGAATATAACCTAAATAAATTTACACAAGAAACGCATTATAAATAAATAAAATATTACAAACACATAACTGTAATTCCAGAGCTTACAGTAATGAGCAACAAACTGATGGACATTTAGACAGTTCCACAATTTACAAGAACTTACATATTCGCATAGCAACGCAACACCAACGCTCATACCGAACCATCATAAAAAACGCAACAGTTTAAAATAACTGCAGTTACCGTCTGATGCCGCCGCTGGCGCTTCTGTTAAGGTGGTTTTCCAACACTGCCTCCCTTATAAACTCGCATTAAATATTTGTACTATAACTCAGACCCCCTCATGCTACGCGACTATTAAGAAAATGAAGCTGAAATGGTTTACACAAACAAACAAACAAACACTACACAAACACAAACACGAACAACTACAACAACAACAACACGTTCTGTTGAAGCACAGCATAAACAACAAATCGAGTAACTTTTTAAATTACAAACACAGAAATTGTTTCTGCTTCTGCTTCTGTTTCTGTTTTTGTATCGCTGAATATGCGCATGAGTGTGTGTGTGTGTAAGCATAGAGCTTCATTGCCTTCCTTCCATGGCTTCCATTTAAAAATGTTTGCTTAGAAATATTACTTGTATTGCTAAAGCATCTGTATTTGTTTCTTTTTCTTTTTATTTTTCTTTTTCGTTTTGTTATTGTTTTTGTTGCATTAGCAGAGAATTGAATGAAGTCTATTATTTTTGTGAAATTTTCCATTCGCTCTAATGAAATTTTAAACTTGCGCCATTTTTAACAAATCTGCTTTTGATTGCCTAAAATGTCTGCCGTTGCTGCTGCTGTTGTTGTTGCTGTTATTGCTGCTGTTACTGCTACAACTCATACCTTTGCGGGGTAACTGACTTTAGTGCTTACGCTATTTTATTTCTAACATAGAATTTTAAAAATCTTTTAATAAATTTTTCTTTGCTAAGTTGTTGCCAACTTTAGACAAAATACACACACACACACGCACACACACACATATACACATTAGCATATACCCCTGCGGGATAGGGGTTAGAATATTCCCGCGGTAAGGCATGCCTGTCGTAAGAGGCGACTAAAATCCAGCTAGGCGTCGGAGGGTGTGGCTTAAAAGGTCACAGAAACCCTGAGAAGCCCCTAAGCTGAGCCGAGTAGACGCCGGCTCTAACTAAGCGTCCACCATCCCGGGATGGCATCGAGGGACACGTAAGCGCACAATGTCTGCTTCCAATGTGAGAGCAATTGATGCGCCAACGAGGGAGTCGGAAATGCGCAGCGTCTGTATATCATGTTAGGGACGACTGTCGCATCACAATTCACATACGAGAGATGATAATGGAGGAAGCTTATAAGAAAAGGCATCAGGATCGATACCAGTAAGATTCTGATTACGGCATACTGGACAACAGCAAACGATTGGACATGATGACATGATAATGGAGAAAGCCTATAAGAAAAGGCATCAGGATCGATACCAGTAAGATTCTGATTATGGTATACTGGAGCAAACGATGGGATATGATGACTTGGGCTGGTGGATGATGTATTCTGTTACCAATATGGGCTAGAGTGAAATCTGGTCCAGACGGCTTTCAGGCTAATGCTTCATCTGTCTCCGTCCCGTTAAAACCTGGCAAGCCTTAAAGAACGATCTTGGATTCGTCCTGTTAAGTTGGGGTGTAGGGGCAGTTAAGAATATCTTCTGCTTAGCTCCTGGTTTGGCTCTGAACACATGCGCTCATAAGGCTATGTGTCAACCCTCGCATGACCTCCCTGCATTGCAAAGATAATCATGGAACCACAATAAGGGTAACTACACAACGAAACCAAGATAACGGCTTTAAGTTGGGACCCAATTGCAAAGAAAAATGTTCACAAACACAAAAACACCAATACACTCTGGCGTTAATACTCCAGCCGGCACCGAAAGTGCAAAGGAGTCACGGATAGTCAGTCCCAGCCAAAACCCCTTCATGAGGGCGCCGAGACTAACACACTCACCTGTGCTATCACAAGAGAGGCAAAATAACGAGAGAGCTCGCTCATCCCCTCCGGAGCTTAATGGGAACAGTGTTCCAAAAGTGAAAAGGGAAGCGTTCATTAAACTCGGGGACAAAATATCCGAGCTAAATGAGATGATGGGTGGAGGAAGAAGGTCCATCCACCAAGCAATGCGTGATCTTGTTGCATTGATATCATCGCTCTATAAAAGAACTGCCGAAGAGACACCAAATAAAACTATCACTGCTAAAACCAACGATAGAGGTACCCAAACAATTCAGCCGCAGCAAACACCAGTTATATCCACACGGTTAAGAGAAGAAATCGAAAAAAGTAGGAAGACACCGCCTAAGAAGACGAAAACAAATCGACCCGTGGGGGCAAATAATACTAAGTCTAAGGAGCCAAGGAAAGCATTGGAAAGCAACTTAGATACGGTGGTCGGGACGAACGGCAACGCTGATGTACCTCAAGCACCAATTGAAGACAACAACAAACGACACGCTTGGGTTTTACAAACAAAAAAACGCGTGAAACCACCTCGACCGGATGTAGTGATCATTAAACCGTCTGAGAAACTTTCCTTTGCGGACATACTCCGGAAAGTAAAAGGAGCTCCAGAGCTTAAAGCAGTCGGTAATGATGTTCACTCTATCAGGAAAACACAAAAAGGGGAACTTCTGCTTGAATTCAAAAGATCAGCAGAAACAATAACAAGTGTCCACCAAGACCACATCAAAAGTATACTACCTGAGGAAATAGAGGTCAAAACGCTAACGGAGGAAGCTACCTTTGAACTACGATACCTGGACGAAATAACCACAGAAGAGGAAATAATTGATGCATGGAAAAACCAAATAGGCGAAATACATCCCTCGGCGATCAAAACAATAAGAAATGCCCCTGGAGGTACCAGAACGGCTATAATTGTAATACCAAAGAAGCAAGCCGGTAAAGCTGAGGAGGTGGGCAAACTACGAGTTGGATGGACCGTGTACCGATTACTCCAAAAAGTTACCCCCAGGAGATGTTACAAATGCTTCGATTTTGGACATGTGGCAAGGAACTGTCAGAGCTCCAAAGACTGGTCAAAACACTGCTACAAGTGTGGTGGAGAGGACCACCTTGCTAAAGCGTGTCAAGGTGCCCCTCACTGCCTACTTTGTAGAAATGACACAAATATTGACGCTAACCATATTACGGGAGGACCTAAATGTCCCCACTACTTGACTGCCCGCCGGAGGATACTAAATAAAAAAAGATGAAAGTTTTACAGCTGAACTTAAACCACTGTGAAGCGGCACAGGATCTGTTAAAGCAGACTGTACGCGAATTAAAAATAGATCTAGCTATAATGAGCGAACATTATAGTACACTAGACAATCACTGCTGGGCTACCAGCAAGTGCAACAAGGCATCGATATGGACTTGTGGTAAATTCCCACTAGAGAAGGTCTTCGACGGAGGGGAAGCATACGTAAAAAGTACAGTGAATGGAATAACGTTTTTCAGCTGTTATTTACCCCCCAGTCTATCAATCGAAGAATACAAACAAAGACTGGACAATATTGTTAGCGACGCTAAAAATATGAAGCCGATAGTGATTGCCGGTGACTTCAATGCCTGGGCCATTGAATGGGGCTCAACATTGACAAACCCCAGGGGAGAGTGCCTACTAGAAGCATTGGCCACTCTGGATGTAGTATTACTGAACTGCGGCCAAAAGGATACATTCACAAGGAACGGTAGAAGCTCTAAGATTGATTTGACATTTATCAGCGATCCACTAGCTAATTCAACTGAGTGGCAAGTGTCAGATATCTACACACATAGTGACCACCAAGCTATCATATTCGAAATACATGACCGCTCAGCAAGAACCATTCCTGCGGTAGCTACTCCAAATCCGCTATGGAAAGAGTTAACTTTGGACAAAGAAGCTTTTAAGCTCTCAATGGACGACATCCACCTAACTGGCAGTGCGAATGATAAAGCAATACAACTGATGCGCTGCATAACAAATTCATGTAACGCATCTATGGCCAAGAAAGGCCGGCGGAATGGCAGACAACATGTGTATTGGTGGACTGACCAAATTTCCGAACTGAGAAGAAAATGCAAACATGCGCGACGACTATGTCAAAGAGCAAGGGGTCGCGAAAATTTTATAGCGCACCAAGAAGCCTATAAAACATCGAGAACTGAACTAAAAAAGGCGATATCGAATAGCAAGGCAAGATGCTTCAAGGAAATGTGTGATGAGGTCGATAATAACCCCTGGGGACTAGGATATAAAGTCGTTATGAAAAAATTATATAGCTACTGTCCACCAGTTACAACAGACGCAGCTAAGCTACAAGCAATAGTTGAAGGTCTCTTCCCGCAGAGAGCTGATATAACCTATACAGTACAAGATAGTGAGCCACAGAATGAAATACCTGAGGTTAGCAGGCAAGAATTGGAAGTAGTATGCAAAGGTTTGAAACTAACCAAAGCACCTGGAGTAGATGGAATACCAAATCTGGCACTAAAGATGGCCACAGAAATCAATGTTGATTCATTCAGGGAAGTGTTCAACGCATGTATAAAGGAGAGAACATTCCCCCGGATATGGAAAATACAAAGGTTGGTGCTTATACCAAAGGGCAATAACGTACAAGATGCATCAGGCTACCGCCCGCTATGTATGATTGATACGGCCGGTAAACTTTTGGAAAAGATAATTAGCCGAAGACTAGAAGAAGCCTTGAATGGCAATGGTTTATCAGATAGACAATTTGGTTTTCGGAAGGCACGATCCACAATTGAGGCCGTGGAAGCAGTCATAGCCATAGCAAAAGATGCCATTAAAGGAGACCGTTGGCTCGAAGGAGACAAAGAATACTGTGTCATCATTACATTAGACGTTAAAAACGCATTTAACTCAGCGGACTAGGACACTGTTCTAGCAGCACTTCAAGGGAAAGACGTTCCAAAGTACCTAGTAGAACTAATCGTTGACTATTTTAAAGAGAGAGTGCTTTTGTATTACACAGACAGAGGCGCAAAGTCATACCAAGTAACAGCAGGGGTACCACAGGGCTCGGTACTGGGCCCAATATTGTGGAACATTATGTATGACGATGTGCTGAGACTTGAGCTCCCAGAAGGCGCAGAAATAATTGGATTTGCTGATGACATCGCGCTGGTTGTTAAAGGGAAACATATAGAAAAGATACAATCAACATGCAACGATGCGGTCGCTATGGTAAGAAGCTGGATCACAAGTGTAGGCCTCAAACTTGCTGATCATAAAACTGAAGTCCTTCTTGTAAGCAGCAGGAAAAAGATTGAGTACATTACAATAACTGTTGGCAATGAGCGAGTCACATCAAAACAAGCAATCAAGTATCTTGGAGTAATGATTGACAATAGACTCACCTTCAAAGAGCATCTACGATATGTTGCTGAAAAATGTGCGAAAACAACGTGTGCACTATCGCGAATAATGCCCAATATAGGTGGACCTAGACAACAGAAGAAGCAGTTACTCACAAATGTAGTTAAGTCTATTGCTATATATGCGGCTCCCATATGGGCAGAAGCAATGAATAAAAAGACGTACAGATCAGGAGTAGACGCAGCCTACAGAAGATGCGCTCTCAGAGTTGTTTCCGCATTCCGTACAGTATCTACTGACGCGGTCATGGTTATTGCCGGAATGATGCCATTACAGCAGGAAGCAGAAATTGAAAAGGAAAAGCATGTAGCAAAAAGAATTGGGGTTACAAACTTCAATCAGCTCAATGAAGAAGCATTGAATAAGTGGCAACAGAGTTGGGATATATCCACAAAAGGAAGATGGACGCATAGGCTCATTCCGAAGATAAGTGATAGGACCAACAGAAAGCATGGGCAGGTGAACTACTACCTAACCCAGATGTTAACTGGACACGGCTGCTTCAGAGCATATCTTTTTAAGTTCAAACATGACGAAGACGACACGTGCCCAGCTTGTCCATATACAAAAGAACGGTGGAACATGTGTTCTTTGATTGCCCGAGATATGAGAGCCACCGCAGCTCCTTGGCAAGAGCAATCAGAGAGCAGGTCACACCTGATAACATCATCCAACTGATGTTAAAGTCAACAGAAATCTGGAACCTGGTGTGTATTTTTGCGAAATCACAGAAGAACAGAGAGCAGCAGAGAGAACTAGAAGAGCAGTAAGAGATGACAGCAATCGCTGAATCACCACCCTCCAAAGTAATGCTTAAAAGTGGTTCCGGAGGGATTAATGGTTAGAAGAGACACGGTGTTAGGATGAGGTTTAGTACGTAGGCGCAAATACCAAGCAAAGAGTAAGTCTTGGTTGCGAATCGTGCATGCTGGTAGTACGGGCTACCAGTATCTTTTGAAGATTCCACATCCCTTAGCTCGTATAGCTTAAAAAAAAAAAAAAAAAAAAAAACACATTAGCATATGAACAGTGACGCAATGAATGGTTTACTAAGAGTAAAATATAAAATATGAAATATAATATATAACCATATAAATATGTAAAAATATATAAATATATGAATATTTTTTAATATATAATATATAAATATGTAAATATATAAATATATAAAATATAAAATACTTTTTAATGGAAAAATATTTTTGTTTTTTTTTGTGTTAAAAATTTTTAATACAATTTCATAACGCACAAATTTTGATTTTATTTTTAATTGTTTTTATTTATATATGTTTTTTAATGTTACTTTGTGGTGTTTTTTAATATATTTGGTTTATGTTATTCTTTGTTATTTTATTCTTTTATTTATTTATTCGTTTTGTTCCCACTGTTTCAGTTGTGTCCTTTTCTCGCTAGTAGACCTTTCCTCTCCATTCTCTTCCACTCTGTGCTGTCTGGTCCTTCTTCAAATGAATAAATTTTAACTTTCATAGAAATCAATTCTTCTCCAAAACTTCTTAACAAAATATTATGCTTTTTCCAGATAAATTAAGTAAAACCAGATTTTAATGGTTTTGATTTGTGCATAGCAAGTCTCCATATTTAAATGCGGATACGGATTTCATGTGTCCATAATATGAATTTGGAAATATGTATCAAAAATTGAACTAAAAATATAATTAATTAAGAAAGAAAAACTTTAGGTCTTCACAGAAACAGTTGTTTAACATACTCCGTGCCTCCGTGCGGTGGCGGAATTTTGTCCTTGTTGCTAGAGAGCTTTGTTGTCAATGAGGTACATCCAAAACCGAAAGCTTCACGCCGTAACATAATAACTCATATGGAAACTGGTTCACATAATTTCTCAAAATGCTAATTATGCCTTCTCTACCAAATCTTAAGTATGCTACTCATATTCCAAGTAAGAAAGATTTATCAGTCTGTTTGATGGTTGGTAGAAGTTGCAGATCAGCAGATGTTCTTTGGCTATTCATAATTAGCAATTTTTGTCGCTAAGGCTAGTTAAACGTACAAGTATCGTATGACCTAAATTTAATAGCACAGCAGCTATAACGATGGAAATAAAAATATTGAGTTCAATGCTAAATTGGTCTTTCCGAAGGGTCACAACTATGTTTAAACAACTTATTGAACGTTTAATTAATTATCTTTAAAACGCAACAAATTTCAACAAATTTATATAGTCTGAGATACGGTCATTTGAAAATGTGTCTACAATGCTAATTCTCAAAACTCCATGGGATCATATCTCCTAGGAAAAAAATTACAAAATTTTTTCCCAAAATACGGGTCTTCATATTTTATGAAAAGAGCTCATAAAAAAATTTCAGCCAAATCGCAGACGATGAGGTCAAAAAGGCGTCCGAGCTTGCAGATCCTTTGCAAGCTGCCATATCATAATGGGGACTTTCTGCAAGGCATTGATTCATTTCATTTAAATAATATTCGAAGTATTTGCTTTTATTAATAATTTATTTGGTGCTTTTCTCTAAATTCGTCATCTTCAATAGATGAAATTACTTAAACAAATACTTCAATATGAGTGACTAGCATCAACAATAATAATATTTGCTAGACTATTGTCGGCAGAGACACCAACAACAATAATAACAACAACAACGCTATGAGTAGTACGAATAACAGCAACAATCAAGTATAATAACACAATCACTTCTGGGACATTCAAACATTCGAACATTCGAACACTCAACAACAACATTAACAACATTAATAATAAGAACAACGAGAACAACAATAACAACAAGAAGAAGATTTCAAGTAACTCGAAATTAGGTTAATTTCCAGCTTATGCTACGTATTGCGTTAAATATTTGCTAAACTCTTCAATTATTCACCAAATGTACTATTCAATTCAATTCAACACAATTCAATTTTCATTACTTAAAATAATTACCATTAATAACAACAATAACATAAACACCACACAACTCCAACAATCCAACAACAATAAGTACGAGTAGAATTATTATATGGCACAAGCAACGATTACTATACACACACACACACACACGCACACACAAATGGAAACTACATAAACAACGTAATAGGCAAGTTTAGCAAAAACAACAATACAACTAAAACAATATCTTACCAAGTGCATTTTACGCGTACACTAACACGCATTTAAGTTTGTTGTTGTAGTAGTTATATCAGTTGTTGGTTGTTAGTTGTTGTTCTGCCTTGCGCGCTTTCATATCAATAAGGTCTATGCGAATGCTACAGCATTTGTTGTTGTTATTTTTGCCTATATATTCATATGTATTTTCGCATTTTCCTCAGTGAATGTGTGTGAAATGTATTAAGCGGAGTTAAGTGCATTGAAGTATTTTATTTTTCGATTCTCTGCCTAGTGGCTCAATGCAAATTGCCTAATATTTATTTATCTGGTTATTAACTAATATGTTTATATAAACGATATCCATGTTTAATAATTTAATGCGATTAAGCTTTTCAATTTCGTGCGTATTCATATGTTTTATTATACATTAATTCTATATTTACTTTACTATTTAACATACTTTACTATACGTACTGTACATAACTTTACTAATAAAGTATATTTTTAAAAGATTATTAAATATAATTAAATAACAAACAAAAATATTTGTATTTTACAATTAATAAGATTCTTGGCACTCCTTCTTCTGCTCTCGTTCACTTAAAGCCACGCACTGTTCGGCTATACTTTTTATCTTTATTCCTTCGACCTCGTAGCTGGCGTTTCCAAACATTATGCATATATATTATTATTTTTTATTATATATACATATATGTATATGTTATAAATATATACACAAATATATAAAAATGCATTATAAAACCTCTAAATAGATTTGTGTTTTTTAAATTTTTCTCTTTGCGACGGGAAGGAGTGAAAGAGGCCTGTTTACTGATCGTAATCCGGTATCTCGGATCGTCCAATCTACTTAGTCCACTCACATGAACTCAGTCCCTTCCCCAAATCACTAAAGATGTTGTCGTTGATGTGCATGATATATATAAAGGGGCCGAATATAGACTATAACATTCTTATGGTATATCAGATCAAAATTTAGAGTAGTAATTACACAAAAAAATAGTTCAAATCAAATTTTTTTATTAAGCATTAAATCTATAGAGAGCACTATCATTATAAAGGAACGGAATGTACGACGACAAAGACGAGAGATGGAGACGGCAAAGAGAGGGAGAGGGAAAAAGAAACGGGAGGGAGGTGTGAGGAGATTAAAAAATATTCAGTGATTCGGATTCAGTGTTCTTTATGAGTCCTGTATTCAGAAGTGCTGAATCTCTCAGGAGATTTATGAGTATCTCTGCTTCAATGTATTAAAATATACATATCTTACAGAGGAGTTTAATATATATACGAGTATTTTTCCGAGTTAATGCATCTGGGCACTTTTACTTTGATAGCTGGGGGTTTCTGCAGAGTCCCACCCATCTCACTGACTAAATCTGCGTACCGCCCCGTGCGGTTAGTGTTTACTCTGAGATTAGATAGTGTTAAGTAGGGCAGCCTGTCGGTTTTTGCATATAGCTTCAGGGCTCTGTCACTTATGTATTTTTTAACCGGATCAATTCTAAGGTCTCTTAGCATGTCATTCGTGCGGATGTACCATGGCACTTTGAAGAGTCTTCGGAGAGCAAGACTTTGAGCAACTTGTAGCTTCTGGATAGTAGAGTTGGCAGCTTTGCACGACATTCAACCAAATTCACTCAGTTATTTATTTTAGTTACTCATGCATCTGGTGTTCCAAATTCAAACAACATGACTACGCCGCAGTCAGTAGCTTTGACAATTTTTTGGTGTATTTAAATGCATTTATGAAATTCAAAAATAAGCTGCGATAATAAATTTTATTTAATTAAATATTTGATCCTTTATTTATTTTTTGACAAAGCTTAAACATGTTTTTGTTGCTCTCATTAGACCCTTTTTTATATAAAAGTACACATGGTTTTTAGGCAAAAATTGCTTTAAACATTAGTGAGTAAATTAATAGAAAAAAATGCTGCTTTATTAATCAAACTTTTTTCTAAAAACACAAAAAATTCATTTAAAATTACACGCCCATATGTTTATTTTTTAATAAACAATTTTAATATTTTTTAGTTATGTGCATAATTAGTGTTCTAATGAATTAATTTACCTCGGCATATCAAATACAAGCTAGTTAATTTAGTTTATCGAAATATTATGCTAATTACCTGTACTAAAGAGCGGTTACCTTACGTCTGTGTGGGCCCAAGCCTGTGACCGGGCAGATGTGCAAGTAATTTCACTGTCCAAAATATTTCGACGCACAAATGTGACAACACACATGCACATACACACACACACATCCAGAGCTCTTGAGCGTTGAATATTTTTGTGATTAATGTTAACTTGTGACACACATTTCGGTCAATCTCTATTATAGACTGTCCAAAGTCCCCAAAGTCTCCTGGTAGAGTTGTTCTTGTTGTTGCTGTCGATGAAGACAAATGCGTAAAGTTGACTACCGGAGCACTATTGGAGCGTGTGGGTAAAACCAGAATTAAATTAATTACAAACTGTCAGCAAAGGCATTGCATCGCACTCCAATATAAATTATAGTAATAATAATAATTTTATTTAATAATTAAAAGCTTTGAGAGTATATTAATACGCCTTCCTATATGATTAAACACAAACATAATTTAGTGAACGCTTAGGTTTAATAATATTGACAGCACTTCGGACCCATAAAATCTGTTGTTGACCTTAAATTGTCTTCAGAACACGTTAATGAATGTGTATGGTCGATTGATAATTATTAAGAGCTTAATATGTAGTTAGTTTGTAAAAGAATCTACAGTATGGGACTACGTTGCGTATGAGTAGTTTTGTTGCCATGATATAGAGTAACTGAAATTTTATAGAACGACATTATATTATCAAATTGTAATAAATAATATCCACTTAAAGTTATATTAGTGTGGATGTTGATCAGAGAATTTCTTTAAGTAAAAGACTTATAAAGGAATAATCTGGTTAATCAAGCTCTCCCTTTTCTGAGACATAGATAAGCTCTTCTAAATTATAAGGGAGTCCACACCGAAATAATCAGTTATTATTTTGAGAAGGATTTTTATATTCAAAAGTTCTTCTGAGTTTTTGGTGACCTAAACCAATTGAAGTGACTTGGCTTTCGTGTTACTTGCTTAAGATTCGATTACAGTGATTATTTCTAATTTATGAATGTTCATCCATTTCATGGGCAGCCTGATTTGGCCATAACGGTTTAATGAAATGTGTGAGACTAATCTGGATAATATGACTAGGAGAGATCGCGTCGAGCTAGCAACTAAGAGTTGTCTTAGATTTTAAGCGTTGATGACCGATTCCAAGCTGCCGTCTTTCAATTTAACCTAACGCAACGTCTACTATATTATTATAATATTGTAGAGGAAACATTTCATATTACTATTTACTTAATACATTATACGATTATTGGAATATGATTTAAATGCATGTTTTATTAACATAAAGTAGAGTTTTAATCTTTTAAGCAATTTATATAATAAGCTTATATATATAATAGTAATGTTATCCTTTATTACTCCACCTTATATATTCATCAATAATAATAAATTTATTTTTATTTTATTTTCTAGGTAAGTAAATCCACTATTAACCTTTGGTAAACTATACGGGTAAGCTTAATAGATTGATGGTAACTGATATATACGTATATAACAGAGTTTTTTACGTATATCTAAACCTAAGTCACAAAGAACACATCTATTGATAGTTTCATATAATTATAAGATTATTGACGTATATCTTGAGGCAAGTATCTCTTTGCGCCGTCAGGATAATTGGCAGGGTAAGCAATTTTGCAGTTGAATTGAGTTTTAGAATGGATCGTAATATTATATATACATATATATAAAATCAGCTTCAGTATATTTGTGTTCATAACACTTTTTTTGTTTTTGTAAATACTTATACATTTATTTATTGTATCTTCTCTTACAATGAGACTAACAATAAGTCTTATAATATTATTATCACTAATGACATAATATCACACTTTTTTATTATAATTGTATAATACATTGTATGATATAAGTAAACCTCATATTACGGACCTCACTTAAATCAATGGGTTAAATTTTATTGGAGAGAATATTGGGTAGTTTATTAAGAAAGCAGTTGAACTTTATCAGATTACTAAAAAGAAAGGTGCAGTTTTGTTTCAAGCTATTGAATATTAATGAATGTCTGGACGGTCAGCTCTTTTTAGGCGGGAAGTAATGGATAGAAGTGCGAGATTCCTTATTAAGGGGTTAACGTGTTCTGTCAGCCTTTTATTGTATTTTTTTCTTATATTGTCACATTCAGCTTTAACTGGAACTCGATGGTTACTTTCATTTCTAATATTGATTGAGTTATTTGAATAATTTCAATATTTCAAGCATTAGCATTCCCAAATAGCTGGACACCATAAGTCCATATTGGTTTCATGATGCTGTTATACAAAGGTGCTTTATACTCTAGGCACAGGGAGGAACTGTTATTAATGAACCAATTTACCAACTTAGAGGCTTAGAGCATCTGAATTTTTTTTTTGGCTTCAATATGCTTGTGCCAAGTTAGTCATCTGTGTAGGTGTATACTTGTGGTATGGGAATGCTATTTAGTAAAATAGTTGGAGATGTACTCAGATTTAAGAAAAAAATGAAGTGTCTACTTTTCAGTTCATTAGTTTTAATTCGCCGTTTTGACAACCATTTCTCCAACCAAAATAAGTGAGATTGAAGTTGGCTTGAACGTTCTTGTTTCGGTATAATATTGCCGTATGTTTTAAAGTTGAATTGAGTTTTAGAACAGTTTTGGTTTGGTAAGAACTGCTTTTTTATATCATTCATCATTTCCTCATTTTTTTATTTCTTGAAATTCATATTATCAATGCTTGAAATTCATATCATGGGTATATTCGTATACACTAACGGTTATAGTATATAGTATAGTATATTACAGTTATTGTAGTATTACTTATAGTAATAAGTACACATACTATATAATCACAATGCTATTAATATTCATTATGCTTAAAATTATATTCTATTAAAATTTCAACTAATTGTGTTTAAGGAAGATATGTCTCGATTGTAGAAGATATCTACAAAGAATATATAGATTTTGCTGCTCTTTGTTGGTTTTGTATTCATTTTCCATTTAGTTTTTATTTATTCCATTATACTCTAATTAGTTAATTAATTAATTGATTAATAGAAAGAGAAATATATTCGTATACAATATCTATAATATTTTAGATAAAATTTTGCAAAATATAAGCCACTAATTCGAGACGTCAACTACTTCAGCAACTGCACCGCATTTGCCAAAATGTGTCTAAGGAGCGGAGCGGGGCGTATAAAAATTCTAATATGCATAAAATGAAAAAAGTCTAGATTCTTTCATTTCGTTATATTCACAAATGGTTTTAGTAGAAAATATTGTCAATAAACTCAGGTGATTTGCACTTCGGATCGTTCTTATGTTATTTCAATATGAACTACCAATTTTCGCTCCGAAAGAATCGCAATTTTTGCAATACAAAATATTACACACATAGTATGAGCGCTTATAACAGGGGGCGAAGGTACTGGGTCACCGCATTTCAAAATGCATCAGAATGCCAACAGCCTTACACACACACACACACACACACATGCACACATACAGAGACACATACACAGACACATGGGTTTCCACAAAAGTTAGATTTTTGTAGTTGTTTTCAGTTTTCGGTCAAAAGTTATGAAAGTGGCATTTTGCATGCACATTTATGAGGCACTTGAGAATTAACAGGAAAAACAAAAACAACAACAACAACAAAAACTAAAAGAAAACAAAACACGAAATATGAAATATGGAAAGAATAAAAAAAGAGGAGAGATGAAGAGAAGTAGAAAAAATTTGTAGCATAAACTGAGCACAAAAATAAATCTGCAATATATAAAAGCACTTTTATGAATTTCGACTGCACAAACACAAACACAGACGCACACATACCCACACACATACACTCAACAGCGTGGTTGCAGTGCAAGTAAGCAGGCATGTCACTCCGCTTACACACACACATACACCTTAAGTACGTGAAGAATTGCACCGCGGGTACAAACACCTACGACTCTAACTAAGTTACGTATACGCCCGGTTGGCCATAAGTACGTAAATACCGAAGTACCTCGCACATAGCAGCGCGTAAATATGAAAATGTTTTATGTTTTTTCGGCTGAAAAGATGTTTTTTTTTTGCTTTTTAGATGTAAGTGCGCCACACTTTGTTTAAATTAGAATTACAGATATCTTAAGAGCAAAATTTTTTTTTCTCAAAATAATTAATTATTATTTTAATTTATTACAAGGGAAGGGAAGAACGAAAGGCTGTTTTGTTATATTAGATTTAGAGGAAACGTATTTGAATTCATTGTATTAATGATGAGATGATGGAAACTTTGAAGTTCAAGTGAACTAATGCTCGGAACTAAGTGAACCTCTCTTAGTTCACATTAATCACAATATTTCTAATAAAAAATTTAATACATTTTTGCAAAAACATTAACTTGCTTCATACCAAATATATATGATATTTATATATTAGAGTATATATTAGGATATGCTATCAGATAAGCCAAGTTTTTTATAAAAAATTTCGCAAAGTTTTCGAATCGAACTGTCACACTCCTCAAACTCCTCAAACTCAAACTCAAAAAGAGAACACGTATAACTATTTAAATCACTTAAGATATTTCATCAACTATTATTATTAAAAGAGAAAGGATCGTGCACTGCAACCTAGAAGATCTATTGTGTCCCTAAGCCGGATCAGAGTGTTTCTTCAAGTTTGATTTCTTTAATGAAAGACAGTATAGAGCCTATCTTTCCTAATCTTTCCTAATGTTTCTTCCGCTTGCGGATCAGTGCCGGGTACTCCCCAAGCACATGGTATGCAGTTTCTCTCTCTTCTCTACAATATCTGCAGTCTGAGTTGTATTGAATTCCTAACTTCAATAGGTGATCATTCAATCTACAGTGACCGGTCAACAATCGTGTAATAATTTTTAGGTTATTTTTTGATTGTGCTATACAATCTTTGAAGTTCTCTTTCTTTTTCCTCTGTGTCGTTCATAAGAATGAATAGAGTTCCTTTGCCTAGACCACATAAGCCGCGCCTTTTCTTGCAAGTTTGTCTGCCATTTCATTACCTTGGCTGCTAGTATGTTCCGTAATCCATATTAGGTGCACCTGATTGTTCCATTTGAGTATGTTCAGCTTGTCAATGCGCTCCCATACCAGTTTGGATGTTACCTGGTAGGATATTAAATAGTTTTTGAAACATTGACTTTTTTTATTCAATATAAAGTATGTTTGCTAATCACAATTTCATCGAAATCTTCTATAATTTTTTTTCAATATTATTTAGTTTTTTGTGTAAAAAAAAAATCTTTCCTAACTTGAAATTAAATCAAGATCAATTTTTTCTATGTTAATGAAAAAACATAGCCTTACCGAGGTTTAATCTCAGTCGCCACAGATATTATACGATCTTTAAAGAGTACTTAAAGAGTATTGTATTGGATTACTACCATACTGCGGTCCTTTTTCAAACTTAAAATTATTGAGTGGCTGGAAAGAGCAGCTCAGACTGTTTGGCATGGTATAATTGCTTACAGACAAGTTAAAGAATCCATGCCGTATCGATCGAAAGCTAGAACTAGGGAGCTACTTATGCTGAACAGAAGTGGCATCCGACTTGTCACAGGGTTTCTCACTGCGAATTGCGGAGTTAAAAAATATCTTTTGAATCTAGATATAACTAGTGACGATAGCTGCAGACTTTGTTGCGAAGAAGAAAAAACAGCAAAACACATTTTGTGTCAATGTGATAGTCAGACTCCCATAGTCTCTTACCTATCCACTTATAGCGGAATTAGGCAACATCTCTTGTCTATGGAACTAAAGTGGTTGTATCACTATAAACTCCAAATGATGCAGTGATATGATGACAAGTTTCTAACCCATTTTTTTAAAATCTAAATCTAAAGAGTGTTATGGAAAAAATCTCCCAAATTTGGACCCAAATTCATTTCACCACTTATGTTGTATTTGTCGAAGGATATTTTACGTACGTTATCTACACAATTTGATATTAGCATGGACGTATGAACGTTTACTTATTTTTTCAGATAGCCATAGAGAGATTTGGAATTTTTACCAACTTACCAACTGGCCCACACAACTGGCCATTTTACAAGGCATACCAAGTTTTCTAACTTCGTATTGATATTAATTTCATTTTGTAATTTACAGTTTACAGTGTTTACAGTGTATAGACCAATAGATGGTACATAACTTTTAATGAAAAAAATTTATACACCCAACAAAATACTCCACTCTGCTGCATTGCATACTCCACGCCTCTCTGCCGTTTTGAGTTGTACGTGTGTGTGGACTACTGTAGTTGTAGTTGTTGTTGTTTTTGCTGCTGCTTCCGTTCTTGTCTGAGTGCTGCTTGCTTTTGGTTTGGTGCTTTTGGTTGTTGCATTCGATTTTGTTGCAACAACAACAATGACGTACTGTGGCCAGTATGTGTATGTGTATGTGTATGTGTAAGTGTGCATCTGTTTATCGCATTGCCATTTCATCAATTACAGCAGCATTTGAAGAGCAAATTTTACAATTTCATTTGAAGTCATTAATTTTGATTTTGAGGTGACGTTGGAAATGAAATTTTCTAAAAATGATTACTGTCAAACTACTCGCTCTGGTCTGTGTGTGTGTGTGTGTGTGTGCATGTGTATGTTTAAGTGGATGTATTCGCTTCTATTTGCTTTTGTTTGGTGTCTATTTATCAATTTATTTAAAATTGCTTTAAATATAGAACAGTTTATTATTTGTTGCTTTTGTTGTTTTTGTTGTCTTTTCTGTTAAGTTTTGTTTTGCTTGTTAGCTTTTGGATTCTTGCGTGTTTGTCTGTTCGCATGTGTGTGTGTGTGTGTGTGTGTATTGTATGCTGTATTTACTTATTGAATTTCGGTAAACAGATGCGTTCCGATAAATCAACAATCAACAATCAACGAAGTTGCATCAACATTTATGATACTTGTTTGCAACTCATCATGGAAAATCAAGGCAAAGCTCTGAATGTGGCTGAGCTGGTGTCCTATGCGACCCGTCCATTGCAATTTAGTCTGGAAATGCATAATTGCTGAGATTTAGTCAATTTATGTTGCGTTAAGTTCTTAAATTGTATTTTTAAGAAATTTTTGCATTAAAATGAATTAAATAAATCAAATCGATTTTACTACTTTATTATTTGTATTACTATATTTAATTATTGATTAAATTATAATTGGTGAATAAGATTTATCTAGCAGAACTTATGTCTCTGCTTCAAACACAGCATTTATGCCATATAGGGAACGTTATTGATGGTCTCACCTTTTTCAAGTTAGTCGACAGAAAAAAATTATCTATTATTTTTAGTTGCATTTCTCGAGGTTCGACTATTGTCCGCTCAGTCGACTGCCGATTTGACTCTAAAGCGAAGAGGTCGATCCTAGCTACATACCGATTCAAAAAGTGTCTGTTATTATTTCAAAAAGAGCTTTTCCATTGACAAATATTATTGTAAGGTGTTAGCAAACGAACTATCTTCAGCAACTTCCTTTATGACTATCACCATCTCTTTAAGCCGTTCGGCATCATAGATATTTGTACGGCCAGTTAAAAGCCAGCAAAATATGTTTCTACTAATTATCTCGATAAAGTAGAATCCGAACAACTCTCAACAAGTCATGCTATTTTTTTCCGTCAAAAAGCGATGATCAATCGAAACCCGAATGGATTGATATAAAAGGTAATATCGCCAAAAGAGTATCAATTAACCTACTGCTACTGATATTTGAGTAGTCTTATAAATATCTCGTTATTCCCCACGTTTGCAAGCTATAGAGAAGCACAAATATAATGCTAGTGCTGAAAACTCAAATTTTTGTCTGTTTACTTATTTGACGTGAGCGGTTCTGCGATCCTTCACTCAACATTTAACAGCACCGGACCTTTTTAAGCCAGTTTGTGATGACTTCTCGACATAGAGCTGGTAATAGCTCCACCACAACATAAGGAATGTTCAACAGATTTGGAAGGCGTCTTATATCATATTACTTCCTAAACTCAATTTTCATTGAATTTATTTATTTATTATGTATAATTGATAAATACTATCAATTAATTAATCCTCCTACCGTGAAGGAACAAAATCAGTTATTTCATAAAAGTTGCACAAAATCGTTTTGCGTGTGAACTAAACTAATTGACTTAAGCTTATTTAGTAGTCTATTAGAAACGTAATTCGGTAAGACTAAACGAAATACCGACAACTCGCATTCAGCAAAAGGAGGGAGAAAAAGGAGAGAAAATAGTTGAACTAGTTGAACCAAAAAGAGAAGAAAAAACAAAACCGCAACGAAAACTTCATTAGAAAACCATAAAATCTTGAGCAAAAACGCAAATAAACGCCGAGAAGCATGCAATGAAAATTGATTTGACACGAAACCCAACAATCCGTGCCATTTCAAGTCATTATCGAGCACTGAAATACATATACTTCGCCACCGACCTTTTGGTAGAGTATCGTGCGGAATGTACTGCCGAAACTATTGTCCCAATAATGTCGGGAATGTGCTATTAATTAGTAAACAGAAGTTTAATGACATTTTCCCTAACTTCCCGAAGTGTCTGTCTGTCTATCGGTGTGTCTGTATGGCTGTGTGTTTGTCTGTTTAACTGTTTGACTGCGTTGTGGCATGCACTTGGACTATAAAAATGCTGCCGCTGCAAAGAAAGAAAAAGAATTATAATTACGACGAAAGATATAAGATACAAATTGTGGAGCGAAAAAAGAAAACGGCAACTTTGAAAAGTACGTTTTGTGGCTTAGCAAAAAAAAACCAAATCAGCTGGTAATAAAATATTTATAATTGTTCTCAATGCGATTGTTTATGTTGTTAAGACAGTTTAGACAACTGAACTTCTTAGCAAGAAACTAAAAATAAAAAATAAAAATATATTCATGCACTTTCAACACGCGATTCTAACAAAGCAACCAAAATATAAACATAAAAATAATTAACAATGAAATAAATTATAACGAAATTACTTCGGAGAATTAGAGAAAGTAGTGAAAGTATAATTAAATGCCGTTTACTATTTGATAGTATTTGCTGAAAGCAGGACGGGAATTATGAATAATTGATTCAAAATCAATATTAATGGATGATTAATCGCTTATGAATACTAAAAGGAGACGAAGTCCTCTCCATTGAAAGCAGCATTTTTTTGTACAGTAAAAACACTCTTAAATAAAATCCTTGTTCAGCGAATAAGAATCCCTATTGGGTGGATAATTTCCTTAAGATCCTATACTCTTTGTGTCCTTATTTGAAGTATTCTAAGCCTTTTTGGTAGGAAATGTGGTAGAGTTTTCTTAAAAACTCTTTTCTTAAATCAACTTTTCTAAAATCGAGTTTTGAAACAGCTTGATAATTTGTGGCTGGCCATTTCACTCATTGCGGTTGTGTTATACGATGAAGACTGTAACGAACCTTTTTCGCCAAAATTTAGCTCGCGGGACTTCAGGTCCAGTCCTACAATAAATTTGTTTGTTTGGAACAGTAGAAAGTTGAGATGGGAGACGTATGGGAGAACTGCGAATGCCTTGCACTAAGCAGGGCCAGTGATGCGAAGAGATCACGAGCTTGCTATTTAGCTAGCCCTTGATTGAGCGCCTATCTATTATATGTTGTTCTTTGTTAATTCAATATGGTAGAGTTGTAAAGTAAAAACTCTTTAACAAAAAACTCCAATAAAAAATAAATCCCTTTCCTTAATTTTGACTTGTATTTATTAATATTTAGAATAACTCAAACCCGATGAGTATCCGCTCCGCTCAAAAGAGTGTTCACTGTAGTAAAATTTATTATTTAATTACTCTTAGAAAATTATAACAATATATTGAAAATAATATTCAATACGCTTCATATCAACCCACATATGAACCACCAACTCTGATCCCGATAAAATTTTTAAAAATGATCAACTAATCTGTCAGCTGTCAAAAGGTAAATTGCCAGATGCAGTGTTTTTAAAGCATCAAATACTTCTTCATAACCTAAATAATATACGAATTAGTGCCAACAATTTCAATTTAAATTCTTGCCAATTCCTCAATAAATAATATTCAATTACAAAAAATAAATCAGAACAAAATGTAGTCACTATTTCCAAACGGGAGTCCACCAACGCCTGATGTTTCCACACAATTCGGAATTAAATGCCTAACTCAACGTTCACATCTACAAAACATGCACACACACACGCAATATCATTAAAATTCATTTACACACAAGCAGACACAACACAGCAGAGCGCACTGCGTGGCAACCACGCACTTCTAAACACAACTGGTGTATAGGCGCACCAACAACTACAACTGCACAACACTGAAAACAGTGTTGTGTTGTTGAATTGGAACAAATACGAGTGCAGCTTTGTGAGTAATGAGCTTTGTCCAAGTCGCATTCCGCTTTTCGCATTATTCCAGCGCGTAAGTGTTAAATTTATTGCCTGTTCCGGATGTGCTGTCATGTAAAAATCCATGTACGTCTCTTCGCTTGTTCGAGCGTTTGTCGGATGCAGTGCTGTTTAAACGCTTAAATACAACCTTGTCTCCGACTATATTTCGATTGTGCTTACAATTAATTTTTTTATTCATGAAGTGTTTTTTATTACTTTAATTTTGCTTGGTTGCGAGTAGATTAAATAATATTTTCGTAGCGTTTTCACTGCACTTGCACTCAAAGGCAAATAAGGTGGATACGACTGACACGCATATGGATATCCGTGATTGGCAAGGCATGGCGAGGATTCGTATTTAACTGAATCGCATATTTCGCACATTTCACTGCGAAAAATTATTTTTGCAGAATTTTTTATGTAATTATCTGCCATTTATACTTCGGAATATTACTGTTTATACTGAGATTGCTGCAATACGGCGTAGATGTTGATTTCAGTATCTGTTGCTGTCATTTACATTGCGAACTTTATGCATTGATAATTTAAAAATGGCTTTTAATTGCACAAATTATAAGTTCTTACAGAGCTTTAGCCCAGCTAATTTATTAATTGTTTTCGAATTATTTGTGAATTGTGCAATTCATTGTTTTCTGGAGAAATTGCTTTTGAGATGCAAATGGAAAAATGTTCTCTAATATAAAAATGTAAGTGGAAAAAGTAAGTTAGTAAGTGCTAAGTAAGAAGCGTTAAGTTTTTATTGCCCTTTCAATTCACGAATTTGTGAAATACTTAAAATTAAAATTGGTTAAGGTGCGCTGACTCTGAGCTTTAAATTTGGCAGGGCACGATTTCAATCCCTAGTACTTCAAGTTTCAAAAAAATTATTTTCGAATAATTAAATACAAGAATTATGTCTAAGATCACTGATAATGGGTATTTGACAATACGCGAAACAGCTGTATGGTCAGCCAAAAATTCTATGAATTAAAATAATATAAAATGAATCTTTATTGTTGTAGTTTATTACTGTACGAAAAAACCTTTAAATGAAAATATTTATTACTTTAAAAGGGTAAGGACAGTATTTACTTTGCTTGTATATCTGACGTTTGATGTGATAGGATTTTATTGCATTGAGGCAGTAAAACAAGTGAGCGACATCATGTGGGTTGCATTGCAGATAAGACATACATTAGACATAGAATCTCGTCAGTTAGGACAGAACTGAGTTGAGTCCGACTCTGTGCGACTACCCTGTTTGAATGCGCCTGGTAGTCAGTAGCAGAATATTTGGATGAGAATTTCTAATACTACTGTAATGGCACGGATACGTCCTTGGTTTGCTATTACTTAGTCGTGGTCCGAGTTGTTGCAATAAATTTCTTTATTCACATAAGGAGGTTTTTCGAACAGTAGTGAACTACAACAACAAAAATTCATTTTATATTATTTTAATTCATTGAATTTTTGGCTGACCATACAGCTGTTTTGAGTATTGTCAAATACCCATCATCAGTGATCTTAGAAATAAATCTTGTATTTAATTATTCGTAAATAATTTGTTGAGACTTCAAGTACTAGGGATTGAACTCGTGCCCTGCCAAATTTAAAGCTCAGAGTCAGCGCACCTTAGCCAACTGACCCAAAGCCGTACTTGGGTTTTATGTTCATATATTTTTTGGAGTTTCTTTATTGACTATATTGGAAACGTTGGAGACGTTATATTTAAAAGAATATCTTTATTATCAGATTGCTTACATTATTATAAGAATAGTATAAGTTACAAATCTAAATAGATTCATCAAATGAAAATTGTTTGACTTTCTGTGCCAAGCATCCACGGATGTTTGGATGTTTGCTGCCGTGGAAAACAGCATCCTTTTCATGCTTGTACATTTATTAATCAACTCTGGCATTTGTCAATTTTTTCAACATATTTTATGATTCATTTAATTATTTTTTTTCGGTGTTATTTCGGTTTTGCTTATCCATTACCGTAACTTAATTCTATTTTTATGTACCATATTTTAAATAAATTTTTGTCATTTGCCATTTTTTCACATTTATATTTAGTAAGTTTTTTGCTTTCTCCAACTTTCGTTGTTGTTGTTGTTGTTGTTGTTCCTTAATAAACTTTGACAATTGTCATGACAGATGTCAACGCTGCACAAACAATAACGACAGCAGCGAAAAAAAATCAAAAAAAGTGAGTTCGGCCCTCATTTTGATGACTTTACCCAAGTTTAATTTGCAAAATTTTTTACAAAACCTATTTTTCGGAGTGTTGATACGTATGTGTGTGTACGTGTGAGTGTGTGTGTGTGTGTGTTTGTTGCGTTTGCCTTGTAAAAATAGCGACAGCATTCACCTATTGACACACACGTCCCCATTCCACACAATCGAGCACATGCCGCACACGGCTCTTTAGAAAATGTCATCAATTGCTTCTGCCATTAACCATTTTGTTATCATTTCATTTCATTTCATATCATTTCATTTCATTTCATTCCATTTTATTTCGTTTCAATTCGTTAAATGCTATTTTCGGTCTATTGTCATAATCGTAACTGACACGCGACGCTTAAGTTAGTTTATATTTATTTATTGTTGTTGTTGGAGATTTTGCCGTTACCAAAGCCGTGGTGTGTATGTGTGCAGTCGCTAATCAGTTACGTTGCATCATAAATTTATTTACCAATTTGTGCCTCACCACAGTTCCCTGGGTCGGCGTAATAAAAGTTCATTGAAATAATTTGCAGTTAGGTAAATTAATAAAAATAGGAAGACGAATAAACAGGGTACTAGCTCCCAACGGAGCGGAGCACTGCGACCCTCGTTGATTTTTTATTCTGTAACAGACCCTAACCAAACAGAAGACTATCCGCTTTCCGAATATCACCCGTTGGGGACCTCGTGATGTCAGAAGGGGAGAGTAGTTCCCGACCTAGTGACCTCCTCCTGGCCCAGATTAAGGCTGGGCAGTCACAGAGAATGTGACTGGAAGTCTCGTCTGCTTCTAAGCAGAGTCGACAATCAATCTATCTCTACGGACAGACCCATTTTGTTGAGATAATAACGTAGTCCATGGTGACCCGTTAAAATTAATAAAAATAAAATAAATACCACCGTAAAAGCCATTCTTTTTTACACTACACAAATCAAGAGATCAAATGAACAAATCTATTAAATTCCTCTCAAATGTTCGCTTTTTTCCACAAATATCCAAATAATAAATTGTATTGTTTGAAAAATATTTCTTTGCAGATCATTTCTATTTTCTAACATATTCTGGCTTCTAACACCCGTTCTCCCACCTTTTCGAATGTTTAAGTAAGACTTCTTGTCATATTTCTAGCGACCATTCAACTTTGCTCTCAAACAGAAAACGAATACTAGAGCTTTGAACTCCCTCTGTAATTAAAAACTCCTACTCGACTCGTTTTGGTCAAAAAAAGATTTACATTCAAACTTAAAATAAAATGTATTATGTATCGTTAACGTTGGAGAATTACTAAGATCAATTTTTTTATCCACTGAAAGTTAATCTATAAAAGTTAGCTGCATATTCATAGGCGGAGGAGGCGAAAATGGAGTAATGTGTTGATAATTCAACTAAGGCTATGTGTGTACTAAAATGAGTTGTATTAAGTGTGGTACAGATCATTATTTTTGAGTGTCATTCAAGAGAGAATGACATTCAATGACACTCAAAACTGATAGTCTGTACCTTGGAATGACACGCAACCAACATGTTGGTAAGTTTACTAAAATTTTGGTGAGCACGTCATTCGGGTTCTCGCCAACATGTTCTTAATGATAGGCTGTCACCTAAAAACTTTAATTCATCATTCAAGAGTATATTTTTACGAAACACACTTACAGCGTGCGTAAACACTCTTATTCTTCAAAAATTTTGACTGAATGATAACTCTTGAATGTGAGCAAGTTCAAGTTCGGTCACTAGTTCGGTGAGCTAGAGAGAGCGCAACTTGAATGACATTAAAAAATAATAGTTTGTACCACGCTTTACATAGTTATATCACAAAAAAAATAATAATACAAGAAGTTTCTATCAAGAAGAAACTAATTTCTATAATTAGTATTTTGTGAAGCGAAGGATGAGCTAGAACTAGTCAATTCCATTTGGATTCAAATGAAATAAGAAATAAAATGAAAGCTCGGATAAATTCAATAAATATTTTTTTCATATACGTAGAGGAAGAGCAGCTCAAAAGAAAAAAAAAACAGAAGCAGAACTAAAATACATTCAGGCAGCTATTAAAACCTTATCAGCGGCCTGTATGTCATTCAGATCAGTTCAAGAATGTATGGAATTTATCAATGCACTAAGTAAAAGGTTCAAGGTAACTCTAGTTTGAGTTCCGGGGCATTCTGATATTGTGAGAAATGTGTGCGCAAACGAGCTTGCTAAACTAGGCCTGTCTTCCACGGATGCACTTCTTTCAATCTCTACCCCTGTCAGCTACGGTCGTAGGTTAATTTATAACCATTTTTTACGGCAGGCAAATGGACCCTTGCTGTCTTAGCAGCCAGGTCGAGAGCTACATAACCAACTATTCCGAATGTAGAACCTCTGACCTAATACACCGAAGTAAATCAGAAGTATATAGATTAATATCTGTCTTTACAGGGCATTGGACCATAGGGCGGCATAGAGCCAGACTTACCCTGTGGTATCTCTTGCAATGCGTGTCTACCAGCTCTCAAAGAAATAACACCAGAACACCTGATGTGTCTATGTCCAGGTTTGGTCAGAACTAAGCTTAAGTTTCTAGGGATTACTTTTTCAAATTTCTTCCAACATATCTTTTTCGAAGTTCATTTCAAGTTTTTCTAATTCATTGAAAAGTCTTTCTAATTCTTCTAAAGTTTCGTTATCAACATTTCTACTCCATTTGATATTTCTGGATTATATCGTTATGGGAGAATGTATCCTTTGGACCTCTCTACTAAACACAACACTACGTCTTTATATGATGTGAACTATAAGTCAATGCCTAAGAGCATAGCGTATGTCATGAGCACGTAGGTACACTACCAACGGATATCTCTAAAATTTTCCAACTTTAAGGTATTCTATATTCAAAGGCCATCAGATCAGTATTACACATAAAAATAATAACAACAACGAAAGAACAATAAATCCTTACGGAGAATATTAAGAATTAAATAACAAAGCGAAACAAGCGAAACAAGCCAAACAAACAAAATGAAATGAAATGAAATGAAGGGAAATGAAGGGAAAGCAATCTAAAACATAAACGAGGGTTTTTACGACTGTCAGCACGCGATGTGCAGCGCTTCTTTGTTACACTCATCGTCATTGTTGTTGTTGTTGCTGATGTTGTTGTTGTCGTTGTCTTTTTATGCTTGTTGTTGTTATTGCCTGTTTTGGGCATTGCAATTGTTGTTGTTGTTTTTGTTGCTTTCGTCAACCATTAGTTTAGCATTCTTTTGCAATGTTTTTTTTTTGTTGTTGGTAGAGTAGTTGCTGCAGCACATATACATTTCACATTTCATTTTCATTTATGTAGTTTGTTTTTTCTACTTTTATCTCCTTTAATTTTTTTTTGTTTTCTTTTTTGTTTTTTTTTTTTGTTAATTTAAACATTGTTACAATGAAAAAGCAAATGTAAAATTGGGGCTCAACATCGAGATAAATGCCATAAGTTTATAAAAATAAATTTCAAAGCCCCGCAGAAAAAGGGGAGATTGCGAACGGAAAACAAAGCAACAACATTGCGAAATAAAAACGAATAACAACAAAACAAAGCAAAACAAAACAAATCAAAACAATGAACAAAACAACAATGAAATACACGGTAAAAACTAATTTCTACAAAAACAAACAATTGCTTGTTAATTCCAGTGTTATCGAAAAAATCTTTTATGACCTCGTCGAGTAGACCAACAAAGCGAAAATGGACCGCGTTACCTACCGTTGAGTGTATTCTGGGTATACTGGGTTGGTACGAGCCGTGAGGCGGATTGGGCCAAATCAAATAGCGAAATTAAAATAAAAAAAAAGAAGCAGCAACAGGAGTAACAACGCAACTTTAGGTAAAGAAGACTATCTGTCTGTTTGTCTGTTTGTCTGTTCATCGGTTCGTCTGTCCGTCTGTCCGTCTGTCCGTTTGTCGCACTGACAGCTGATATGGTACAGGTGGAACTGATTTAAACGATTATAAATTGAAGCCTTTTGTATGGCATGAGGTTTATACACCCAAAAACTGCTCAGAAGTGGAGGGTTTATAAAAAGTGAAAACGCTGTAATATGCACTTTTTGCTAAATTTTTTCCAAAAGTAAAAGAAAAAGAAAAACAAAAAGAAAAAGAGAACGAAGAAAAAACAATGTACAAATTTCCCAAAACTTTTGTTTCTTTTTGAAATAATTTTCGAACTTTTTTTTATGTCTCTCTGGTAACATATCAAATCAACAGCACTGACCTGAGCTTTTAATGGAATTAAATCAAAGAATTATATTTTTTTTTCTTCCGCACATTCTCGTTCCTTTATCGCGTCCCTTCACTGTTTTCCCCCTTTCCCCTTTCCCCTGTTCCCCTGTTCCACTGTTCCCCTTCCCAAACCAACGTTTTTGTATGATTTTGTGTTTTTTGTGTGCTTATTTGTGTTAAAGTATTAGGGATGGCTTAGTTTAGGATTTGCCATGGCAAGAAATTGTCGTCCACCGAATGATTTCTTGAATTGAATTTTTGTTGATTTGGCGCTTTTTTCGCTTTCGAAGCAAAAATTTGTTTTTGTAAGCTATAGGAAAAATAAAATATAAAACAAAAAGAGTGCTTTTGCGCTACGTTCGCCTTTTGGGAAGTCAATTCATGAAGTGAAGTTCATGGTGAGTCAGCTTTGTAAGCAGTTTATTTTCTGCTTCGTGTCCGCAAAACTTTCATTCACGTCCAACTTAAAGCACATGAGAATTTTATTGGTGAATTCAGAGGAATTTACGTTGAAAATGGCGTAGAAATCCATATCAGCACACGCGCTTCACTACATGGAACTGCTACGAGGGAAACTGGAGTGTCTGCGGAATTTATCAAAAGTGCATTTCTTGTACGAATTAGAAGACTGCACCCCTTTAAGCGTGACACGCTGCCACTCCTAATGAAATTCATTAAAACTAAGGCACTGATAAGTTACAGTGCATGCAGAACGGTTCTAGAGTTTTGTCGGCGAGTGCTTCTGTTCTATTTTTTGATGTATTTATATTTTTTGTATTTTTTTTATTTATTTTTTTATATTTCTTTTTTTTTGTGTTTTTATGTCATTCATATCATGCACACTTATGCCGAAAAACGAGTGGATCTGTCTATTTGCTTGCGTGTCAATTCACCTTGTGCTCACGACATATGACGTTGTGCATATCCCATTAAGGATTAACATTTTAACATTACTTACATTAAAAATAGTTCATTTTACTTATGGAAAGGCAAGCAGCAGGCAGCAGGTAGCAGGCAGCAGAGAGACATGCATATAGACCCGAAGTGCCTGCCACATTTGTTATTTAAATAGTTTCGCATGTAATTCATAATAAGTGAGGCAAGCGAAGGCGTCACTTTATGGCGATTATACGATGTGGGGATCCAACAACACAACAGGAGTGAAACGATGCAATTACTTTGCCATGAATACATAAAACAGAATTATAAATGCGGATCAAAGTACTGAAGTATTGTCAATGAGCTCTAGTGTACTCTTCCATAATAATGCAAAACACTTTAAGACCCTCAAAGAGTGCACAAGGTTAGGGTACAGTATTCCACACAAAGGGTTGTTTCATGTGTTTAGTATTCACATTTATTTCTACCTATTTATATTTGATTGATTATGAAATTAATTTTGATGCATGGGTGTTTCAATTGAATCCCAGTTCTACTTGTAGATTTGTGGTTTCAAAAGACGAAGAAGATATTCATTAAAAAATATTTTTATTCATATAGAATTAGAGAGAGAAAGAAAAAGAAATCTTTTTTATAAAAAGAAATAGATATTGACGAACGCGACGTTTGAAATAATCCGAATTAGAGTATCTTAAAATACAGGCTACGAATTTGTCCGTTACTGTTATTATACACTTATCAGTGATCCAGGATTTTAGATTACAGATATCAGTGAGGTGATATATTTTTAAACCACATACGCCACTCATCAACTCTGTCACGAAATAAAAATCGTCATCATAAGCTGGGTTTGTTAATAAATGATTTCGGAGAGAAACCATATTAAGTTTAAATCAAAATTTAATTCTGGTTCTTTCTTCAATGCTCATTAATGCCAGTTCCAGTATACCAGCGTACCAGTGAAGAGTCAATTTTACAAGCAGATGTACTCATGCTAATAGGTGGCCTCACAACAAATGCCCATTTCGAGGAACCCCTGCATATTTTATATCGGAATTCCAGTTAAAAATTAGATATGACGTGTATAGCAGAACAGAAATTGAGACATAATGATTTACATTTATAATAAAATTCCATTTATAATAAAATGAATACCACTGCAATCGTTCACATTGATATGGAGTTCACTATCATTTTCGAATAAATAATCATTTTCCGAACCACTTTATTCTTTATTCCTTATTTGGATTAAAATTTTTCCCTGATGTTTTTTATATGTAAAACTTTCATTATCGCATTTTTCACAGTTTTATGTGAACTTTTTTCCTTTTTTTCCTTCACTTCCTTTTCTTTCCTTTCCTTTCCTTTTCATTTGTTTTGTTTATTGTTCGGAAAACGTTCAAAGGATTGCCATTAACGCGCCTCGAATTCAGTGAATTTTTGTGGGAAATCGCATTTCTAATTTAATCGCATTTGGGTTAATGGGATTTTTAAATATTTTAAAATGTTGCCAATATTTTGTGGGCATTTAAATAAAATCGAATAAAAAAGCTACAAACACAGCAAAAACATGGCTCGGAAAAACCGCAATCCTTGACTCTCGGCTCACAGAAAAAGTGGAAAACGGAAATTATTTCGAAACTCAACGGGCTCATCGGTCTCATCGGATTCGTCTGAGGCAAATCGACTTTGAATTTTTAATAATCATTTTTGCGGTTTTTTATGGAATCTTACTTTGCGGCTGCAAAATTAATTTGTTCTAATTGGTAATTAGTTTTGTTTTCAGAAAGTTCATTATTTATACAATATATTTTCTGGATCATTTACATTCAATATTGGTTTTATCATTTTTGCAGTTTGTTGATAGTTTTTGTTTTGCATTTTCTCTTAACGATTAATTCATTTAAGAACTGGTAGTCATATACGGTCCAAATATTGGTCTATGGTATAGCTTAAATATTTGTTCTATAACTGCAAAACATAATAGTAAAACCGACTAGTCTTAAACTAGACCATCTTGCACAATAATTTTGCCTTTTACGTTAGTATAGAGTGTTTTATTATTATTAAAATTTTGACATAAAATCGCCCAACAGTCGGTACTACGGCCAGAAGAGTCCAATTGCACCAATTTCACTATTAATTACACAAAGCCCTTTAAAGCTTTGAGAACAAAGTTCAGAACTAAATCTATTAATCTAGAGAAGAGCTTCTAATCTGTTCTGGTGACAGAAATTCCATATGAAATAAGTTTCTTCTGTGCGTTATTAAAGCTGGACAGTAACAAAGTATATGCAAAGTAGTTTCCTCATCTTCGAGGCAGAATCCACATTCCGAATTAGTAGATAATGACCTGTAATGAAACGTTAAATTACATTCTGAGAATTTAAAAATGTGTTTGTAGGAGTACGGTTTTATCAGTGCTTTGCTTTGTCTAAGTCCTGGGAAGTCTTCCCTGTCTAAGTCCTAGGAAGTCTTCCCTGTACTACAGCCGCATATGATTTTCCCTCTCCTTAATAATTTGTTTTGTACTCGCTCAGTTGAACCCACAAAAGGGTTGAGGGCCAGTGAAACCAGTTTTTGATGCAGTTCTGGCTAGCTCATCAGCTTGTTAGAATATAGTAAAATAAGAGGGGGAGAAAATGGGTAAGAACGATAAATATGTTATTTTTTAAACAAAGTTGCAATAATGTAGAGGTGGAGTTAGAAGAGGGGAAGGAATGTCAGAGAGAGAAAGAAGTAAGAGGGACAGAAAACAGAATAATTTATTTCAATTAAATTGATCTACTATATCCATAAGTGCTTATCCAAATTATATTAAAATTTAATCTATCAGCAAAATTAATCAGAACAGCACATTTGACATTAAGAAACCTCAACGATCGAGTGATTATTCAAAACGAAAAATTGAATGTTTTCGTAATAGATTAAGAACCAGAACGAAGCAATCTTTATGCTCATAGACCAATCATTTGCATATGTAATGAAATCTTCAGTTCTCCATAATCCTATTACTCAAAAATCCAGACGTTTATATATATTTTAATCTCCGTAATCCAGAAAAACCACACTTTCATTATCGCTTAAATCCAGGCATAAATTTTTGTATATTCTTTGTTAAGTATGATTTATTTTCAAAATAAATCGGGCGTTTAATATATAGCCTTGTACATGCTTTTTTGGTAAGTTTATTAGAATGATAGAAAGATAAGTAGGTTTGTCGATGCCATTGATTGAATTTCATGAAAGTGTCATTTTTGAATCTAGAGAATATGTTGTAACTTGATGTCATAAATACATTATTAGTAAAAATAGAAATTTTTTTGATTATCGGGCCACCTCTTCAAATATAATTGTTTGGGTTATTGAGACCACTCCGTACTCAAATGTAAGAAATGGAAGAAAAAAAATTATTCCTAAACCTAAAAAATAATCGAATACATATTACAACTAACATTATTCTGTTCCTAATCCCTGGCCGACAATTTTCAATCGAATCAATCGACTCTTGAGCACGTCTGTGCATATATGTACATTTCATTTTCCATTTTATCTTTTGGGTTCTTGTTCCTCCATGAGATTGTGGGGCACAGTTGAGTGACTAACTAGATATTTTCATTTCAGCAAATTTGTACTTTTTGTGAGGTTTAACCTCTGCCAAAGAAGCAATGCTGAAAGCACTGGAACGCTAGCCATAAGTCCGCTTACTCACTATCTGATGACTGTTAGTTTAATTAATTTTTTTCTTTTGAAATTAAAATGTTTTGAGAAGAAGTTTTTTAGTGCCAACTTACGCTGTCCTTTGAAACCCTTTTAACAGTTTTGATGTTAAGAAAGTAAAAAATATGTTTTAACTGCATAATTTATTACCTAAATTGTGAGCGAAAAAATGAAAAGTTAAAACTTTGCTTCACGAACTTTTTGTATTAGGCATATTGAAACTTTTTTCTTTTTTATTAACTTTGTCATTCAAGTTTTGGATTTTTCAAAACTTTTTAAATTTTCCGCATTTTTATTTACTGCATTTTTATGTCGTCCGTCTGAAGCCCATAATTTATGTAGATTCTTAAAGTATTGCACTTGAAATTCATATTCTCCATGGAGAACTTAAACGATATGGAACGATATGTAGTTTTAAGTGCTTGAAGTCTCGCTCGGAAGAATTGCATAGTAATCTCTCTTAATATACATTACACATAAGAACTCGGAACTCGGTTAAATCATATAGGAAACAACGATATTGCAGATATGACTCACATTATATGATTCTTAGGGTCCAGAAGACAAGTATGGATTGAATCCATAACTTTATAGAATGCGGTACATCCACGTCCGTATCCTATAAGTGTACATTTGAAATTATCCCAATCGAAAAGCAAAATTAACGTCATCTTGTTATTATGACATCAGCCTGTAATTGGAGTAATGGATATATTTAAGATTACATTTCTATAGCGCATATTTTACATTCCCTGATAGATGGTAAAAGTATAAGAAGAAGCATTTGAACCTAAATAAATACACTATCTTACACCGCATTGATACTTTGAGACAATTTTCGATAGATTAGCATTGATAGGATATTTATCTGGTGTCAATTAGTTAATGGATCATTCTTCAAGAACTAAAAGCAGTTAGTATTTAAAATATGAGGCTGTTTCTGGTACTATTAGACACACTATTATGAGGCATGTTATACGCATATATTCAAGAAGTTATATCTCACTATTACATGGTCTATCCTTTCTCAGGTTGCTCATCAACTTCAGATTATCATCTGCGTATCCCGCTTTGCCGTTAAGAGTACCATTTCTCTTACTTAAACAACATATTTAATAGTTTCAGATCGACATGTCCTGCTCACCTTTTCCAACTTCTGATCATTTCGTCCATTGTTTCTACTTATTATGGTCTTAATATTTGTACTACAAGCTCCCACAGATCAATCGTGGGTGCTGGAAGTGTTCATCTGCCGCATTGGTAACTTACATTATCCGTAAGTCGCTGCTATGTAAATACTAATTTTTTTTCTTTTGTTGTTATTTTCTTTTATTTTTATGCTTTTTTTTAATTTTTACAATGACTTGGCACAGCTGCTGGCGTCGCAGCTTATTTGCTGCTTCATTGGCGGATGCTGCCGTGAGAAAATTAATTTCCCAGCAACTTTTCTGGCTTGAGTGTGTAAGCTTCCATATTATTAAGTTACACAAAACACAGTATAACACAGGGATGTCTCTTTTTTATTTATAAATTTTACAACAACCTCTACTCCCCGTTTTCATAGTTTTGTCGTGTTGAAGTTGCCGTTGCTGTTGCCGTTGCCGTTGCCGTTGTTGTTACCGTTGCCATTGCCAATGCCATTGCCGATCCCAGTGCCGGCATTCAGTTTGATATAACAATTTCCTGGTCTTTGTGTGCAGCAGCACAACATTTTCAGTTCCTCAACTTTTGATTGTCCATCTTGTCCTGTAATTTGTTTGTCTGTCAGCGTCAGTGGCAACTTATGTGTTGCTGTGCAAAGTTTTAGATACTTTTTAGTGCATGGCGCAAATATAGATACTCCTGCGAAATCTGTACAGCACTCGTGAAATGTGGAGCATTCACATGTAACACATAAAATTTTAGTAGTTCATATATCGCAAAAAAATTAAATTGAAAAAAGGATGAGGTACCTTAAAACAGAAATAGAAAAAAAAATAAAAATAAAAATGAAAATAAAAATAAAAATCAAAACTCAAAACCCAAAACTCAACAGGAAGCAAACACAAGCGATACTAGCGGATTTCATTGCAGCTTAACTTGGCCTCCGTCTGTGCACTTTAGCCTTGCACCAACCATCCAACCATCCGACCATCCGACCATCCAACCATCCAACAAGCCAACGTTGGCATGTGTTAAAAATATGAGCATCTCCCCAGCATTCTTCACTGAATTCTATTTGTGAAAGTGGAATTCATTTTTTTTATTTATATAGAATTTTGCTCCTTGCATCCTTTTTTGTGTACACTTCTCATTGCGCTGGCGTGTATCTCGTCGGTTGCTGTGTGCGATATATCTTTTCGGTAAAAAAATATTTTTCAGTGATATTATATTTTATTTGAATGTCAAAAGGAAAAAAATCCGTATGAATAACGCTAAAAAGGGCAAATAATACCAAAGAATTTCATATACAAAGTATTGCAAAAAAAAACAAAAACAACCAAAAACAACCAAAAAATATACAAAAAAGTTAACAAATAGCTTTGCACTGCTGAACTAGTTTTCCGCTTTTTACCATTTAAGGACTTCAACTGCTGGAATTTCTAGCAAATAATTTTTTTTTGTTCTGCGCTCGAGTATCCTTTCATATTTAAGCCCTGGCTTGTTATGTGTATTAGTGTCGTACTTAATAAATTCATATGGAGCAGCTGATGCATCTGATGCCGCCACGAGGACTCGAATGTCCTGGAACGCTGCACCTGTGAGGCGGCGTGTGTGAAGCAAACATGAAATATTCAAGCTCCTGTCTTCTGGCACCGAAAACAAATAAAGAGGTTATAAGGGAAAGAAATGCGAAAAGGAATTTAAATACAAATAAGGAGAGCGCTACAAACATAATAAAGGAGCACTGAAGAGGAGCACTGAAAGGAGCAGCAAGGACATTTTCAAGTGTTTGATGCTAAAAATTAGCAAATGAATTTCCTTGTTCAGTTGGTTTTCTTCTCAAATTATTCGTACTCTGGGAAGTGCTTTCATTAGTCGCTTCAGTGACTAGCTCAAAGGATACGAAATTAATGCCAAACTTTTTAGTATGAAAATAATCTTTGATGAATGCACTTTGTATATACCATATGAGTTATAAATAGTTCCATATAATTTTCAAAATTATTTGCTTAATTATTTTAAAGACTTTTATTAAAAAAAAAAGTATTATGCACTATAGCAAACTGCAGACCTTATAAATTGCACTACCTTCAGTTTGTACCATTATATTATATTATTGAAATCGCTATGGAGGAGATACCTATGTGGAAGCGTGGGAACAATTTAAATATACTATCTACAAGAACACATGAATACTCAGTTAATACAGAGTTTTTTCTTGTCTAGTGACAAGAGTAATCAAATAGAAGATATATAAAAACGAAGAGATGATGTAAAATATTTTTACGTATTTATTTCTTTGTTTTAAATACTGACTTATGATGTTTTTAATTAAAAGTGACTTTAGACGTTTCTATTCACCAATAATGCAAATAAGATGGGTTTTGAGATCACTGAGTTTACGACAATTCTTCATAATCACAAAGAAGAGAAATTATAGAGCTTTATATCATGATAATGCAATAGACAAATCGACTTTCCTTTCATTGAATTCAATGAATGCATATAAATTGCTTCATCCAAGCAATGATTTTTCATTCTTTGAACATGCAGATTTCACTCCTATCAACTTCGTCTACTCCATTCAATTATATCCGGTTACTTTGCAGATTCGTCTAATGTCGTCATTGCGCATTCGGTCCCGACGAGTTGTGATCTGTGGTAGACTTTGGTGGTCAAAATATTAAAATACTATATAAGAAATCCAATGCTTTATAAATGAAAATACACCGAGGTAATGATTGAAACACTTATAATTTTCAATCACAAACTCTTGTGTGCTATGGAAGGAGTTCTATCTCAAACAAACTAGTACTTGAAATCAATTGATCATTCACATCTGAACACTTCTCCAATATTTGGATTAATTTCATTGGTTTCAGAATCAAATTTTCTTGGACAATTATTTTTTGGTGATGGTCTCATAATAAACCTCATAATTACAAAACTTGTGGGTAACTGGTTGTAGTTCATAATGCTTCATTCAATCTGGACTATTTGGAAGTTTGTTCTTCCTGGAGAAAACAGTTAATAAATAAAAAATTATTTACATGTGATTTTTCCTGTCACTTTTTGAGTTGGGAATGTGATAAAAAATAATTTTATTCTAATTAAATAACCCGAGATTTACGCAGCTAAGATCGCTTGTGTTGAAGCGAGGTAATTGAAGTATTCGAGGTAAATACAATCCTGCAGCGAAGCCCAACTTCAAGTAGTAGAAGTGTGTGAGAGGTGATATGAGGCTTGGAAATATGATTGAGGTCTTTTAAAATATAGTTTTTTATAATGCATATATTGTATAAGCATACGCTTATTCCCCTACGAACAGAAACAATATCTCTCTTAACACTTATGAAGGCAAAAAATAATGTCAACATCTGCGCCTAGGACGAGTGTGTGTGTGAACGAGTGTAAGAGTACGTTTCCTTCAATTTAGTACACAAAACAAAAGTAATTCCGTTTTAATTTACAGAATATATAGAAACTAAAATTAAAGCATTTTTATGTTAGTCCACAAAATGAAATTGCATAATATATAATGTTGCACACATATTTAAAAAACAATAAAATGAAAATAATAATAAGCCCTGCACTCCGTGAAAGACATCGAAACATGAGAGGATGCGGAAGATGCGGAGCATGCGGAGGACAGATAGTGGAATGTTAGGCGCACATGGACAGACATGCGGACAGACAGAAAAATAAGCAACTTGTTTTGAGAGTCTTGGTGCAAACAGAGTTACCAACAAACAGAGTTGAGATCAAATCGCAATTGCAACTTTAACAGTGGCAAGATTGTAGCATTTGCTACAAAAGCATACACGATTACGGAGACACCAGGGAAAGCAAGTAACTGTTGATGTAGGAAGTTGCAGTTCCATATGAGGTCTCATAACATAGCATACACACTTCCACACATACACACATACACACATATATTCATGCAACTCATAACAGACGAAATAAACATTTTCGAGTCGGTCTACATAGACAGACATTAGAACCAGCACCAAAGAGCCATAGAACTAAAGAATACTAACAAACACAAAAAATATAGCATCTAAATAAAGACAACTACGGAAGTTTCCACGATGATGACACTTCAAGAATATTAAAAATTGTAGAACCTTGAAAGGCAATGCAACTAGCACAGTCACAAGTGCAGAGAAGCGAGGAGCGAGAAGCGAGAAGCGCATATGTGAGACAAATAAAAATTTCTATAAACATGCCAAGACATCAACTAAATATAAACAAAATACGACTACAAAATAGAAGAATGGAAAAAGGGAAAAAAAATGCATTCATCTTTAGTAGTAGCTCGACTTATATGTATCTCAGCTGCATAAGTTTACGTTATTTTAGTTTAGTTCCGCAAAGTTGCTTGCACTAAGCCAGTAACCACCAGCAGGACAAGATCAACAAACACACCCATAGACCCACACTCGAATGGTTAACTGCTTTCCTACTTTCCTGCTTTCCTGCTTTCCTGCTTACTGATTTCCACACTCACACAAACGTAAGACACGCACACAAACACACAAGCAGACAAGCAAACAAACAGCAAATTCAAGCATCTCCAACAAAGGTAACAAGTTGAGGTTTACTTACCACTTGAAATGCACAAGATAATTGCAAAAATGAAAAAGGATACATTGACACGAGACTCAACCGCAAAGTATGCAATGTTATTTTAAAATAAAATGCACACACTCATACACTGAACGAGTGTGTGCATAAAAGTATTTTTAAATCAAAAGCTACATGAACAACAATAGACAACAGCTACAACAGCTACAACAACAACAACTATATTAACAACAATAATATCAGCAATTGTTGCTGTGTTGCTGTTGCTGTGTTGCTATTGCTGTTGCTGAAGTAATAAAAATGTTTAAGATAAACACAAAGCAATTCAGCTTACATCCTTGCTTGCTACTGGAAATAAGGATTTTTTTCATCAACATAAATAAACAAATACTCAAAAGCTATTAATAAAATTTTAATTAATATCCTTGCTGAGCAATGTGAGTTGCTTAGGGAAATGTACAAAATATTTCATTAAATTCCTTTTCATTAAATTTCATTTAATTTTTTTTTTTGGCTTTATTTAAACGATACAATGTTAGAAGAGTGAAAAAATTACTATACGTAACTCTACGTACGCCATTATGTGTAAGAATTAACAAGTGGTTCACCAACTACTCTGAACTCAGGACATCTGAATGAGATACCGATTCTTGATATAGTAAACGAATTCCGATGTGATGAAAGATCACCAAACAAAGGTTGCAGAGGATTGCTCAGGAAAGTGCAAATCTCATAATATTTTTTAAAGATATTTGCATATGAAAAAGAGTTCTCCTAGTAAGGTAGTTCTCCTATTTATTTACTCTTAGTAGATCAAAAACATGTCCGTTACACTATTTCCGAACAGTGTTTGCAAAGAATTCACAGTGATCCGAAAGAGAGTTCCTGTGTTGTGGGTTTAACCGCAGTTGAGTCTAGAAAAGGGAGAGCTATCAAAATAATCGGTTCGTCCTAATGAATGTGCTTCGTGCTTCAAGAAAGGAAAACATTTCTTAATGTGTTTTCAATGTCAGTTTCAATTGTTGCTCGCTAATTTCAGGTTTCTTCTTCTGTGGCTCACTATCACGCTCTGTATAGGTTATTGCAGCTTTCTGTGGAAACAGACCTTCCACTATTGTTTGGAGCTCAGTTGCGTTTATTGTAATTGTTGAGCGGTAGCTGTATAATTTTTCCATAACCACCTTGTACCCTAGTCCCCAGAGATTGTTCTCGACCTTCTCTCACAACTCGTTGTAGCGTCTTATCTTGTTTTTTGAAATCACCTTTCTTAAGTCAGTTTTCGCTCTTTATAGGCTTCTTGAAGCGTTGTAGAGTTAATCTGCATTCCGAATTAGCAAATAATCTTAGTTTATGAAGGTGATATTTCAGGCCATAATGGCTTGTAATGAAATTCGTTGTCAGCCTTAAATTACATTTTAAGAATTGAAGAATGTTTTTGTAGGAGTACGGTTTTATCAGTGCTTTGCTTCACCTAAGTCCTGAGAAGTCTTTCCAGTACTCTGATTTTCTCTATCCTTGATAATTTGTTTTGTACTGGCCCAGTTTAATCCACAAAAGTGTTGAGGGCCAGTGAAACCAGTTTTTGATGCAGTTCTGGCTGGCTCAGGTAACTGTAAGAGCTCATAACAATTAAGAACCTGTTTCGACTCTCGGGCCCTCTTGCTGTTTGACATAAGCGCCGTGTATGATTGCATTTTCTTCTATGCTCGGCCAGTTCACAAATACACATGCTGTCTGCCATTCGGCCGGCCTTTCTTGACCATAGATGCAGTTGTTTATCATTCGCAGTACTGGTCAGATAAATGTCGTCCATTGACAGCTTCTTGTTGGCTTCTATCGGCTTTCGTCCAAAGTTGAACCTTTCCATAGTGGATTTGGTGTGGGTGCCGCAGACATGGCAGTAAAACTAACTTAAATTTTTGAAAAATATTTTAACAAAACTAAAAAAAATGTTATAAAATTATTGAAATATTAAAATATAATTGAAGAGAAATTGTATGAAATGAAAAGTAATTTTTCATAAAAAGTTTACTTGAAAATACTTTGAATAATTTGCACAAAACATGGCGAAAATAATTGAGAAAATATAAAAGTTATGGATATAGAAATAGAGATAGAGATAGAAAAATGAAATGAAATACATTTAAAAGTGAAAAATGGAAAACTGTGGAAGTGTGGAAGTGGGGAAGTGGGGAGGTCTGAAGTAGTGAAACCAAAACTAAAAATCCCATTAAATTGCAATTTTATTTCTTTGCGTAGTTCTGCCACACTTTACACATATTAAAACATCACTTTTCCTTAAATAAAAATAATCCGCAGTGTGAATGAAAATGGAAAATGTACAAAAAAAGAGAAATTAAAATTGAAAAGGAATATAATGCGGAAAAATAAAAAAAAGTAAAATATAAGTAAATGAAAATATAAATAAAATGCGAATGCAGATGCAAATGCAAATGCGAATGCAAATGCAAATGCAAATGAAAATGAAAAGTGGAATGAAAGCTTAACTAAAACGTTTCTTTTATGGCAACAAACTAAGCGCACCACAGAAGCTGCCATTCATGCAAGTCTTCTATAAATGCAAACGCACACCAGTGTAGAGGTATGCCTACTGAACACACACACACACACACACACACACGCAGTCATGGACACCACTCATTTACTGATTCACTGTAGTGAAGTCACTCGTTCATTAACACCAGCTCACCAGCTCACCAACTCACCACGTTGCACCGTACTTATGGCGTAGCAATCGCTTTGGCAAGTCATGATGGCATAGACCCTAGAACCGTAAGTAAGCAAATTGATATTTACACATGCAGACACAGCGAAGAGAAAACCTATTTACCCACACACCGACAGCGACACCGACACCGACACACACACGCATACGCCTTTCAAATGCTGTTGCTTCAAAGTGTGCGTGTGCCATAAGAAACTATGGCAGATCACTGATGTCACTCCAGTAGCTTTGAGGCAGTTCAGTGAATAGCTATAAAAGCATTTCTGCCTCGAAGGTCCTCGAAGGTAAGCTTTGTTATCATTTCTCGAGAATTTTTGCAGAGCACAATACCTATTGTCATCAACTTTTTTGTATGTATTGAAAGAAAGATAAAATATTTTTTTGGTATCGAACCTAGAGGAAAAATCTTCTAAAGTCATGCATGCCTACTTAGAGTCCTTTGCTCCGATTACTCCATATTAAGTATTTTGTCCACTTTGATAATGTCTATTATTCTAGATATTAAGCACTTGGGGAGACCCCACTCTTCAGTGCTTGTCAACATCTGCTTCACCATAGGTGTCTTCTTCTTCACTAGGTTCAGCGATTAATGTTTCTTAATTGTGTCTAATACCTACAAATTATATACAATCTACTGATGTGATCAGGGCTCTCAATTTTATGTAGACAAAACTGGCAGTATAGATTACTTGCCAGCCAGAATCGGTATAAGTATTCACGAAAGCATACATGACCCATAAAAAACTACGATAATTAAAATCCCAAGTCTCCAGTTGCTCTATTAATCCAAACTTTTACATTTGCAATTGGTGAGTGCATCAATCTTGATTGTACTTATCTCTTATTTGTATATAAAAATCTGACTGAGATTGATAATAAGTCGTAAGAACTCACTTCAATATAGATACTCTACAGTTTCTTTTAGCATCAACGTGTAACGATTTTCTGTCTCGAAATTTTATAACATCTATCCCAAGGCAACATTCATTAAAAATTCTCTATATACTAAACAATACCCGCTAATAGCTTTTCCAGAAGTCTATGACGTATCAATATTGTTACAAAGGGAACTTTTCTAGATTCACTTACCAAAATCGGTTCAGAAGGTGATCGCAATGCTAAAAATATGAATTATTCAGTCTTAGCCAGACAACACATCCCAAACTAAACACGTCATTAGAAGGACATCACAGGGACTGGTGATTTCGTTACTATGTTATCTATTAATTGTCGATAATATCCTTCACCAAGGGAGAAATATATTTAAACGTTATAAGCAATATAATGCAGACGGCTGCATTTAAAATATGCAGCTGGGTCGAAGGCCTTGAATTAAGTATTGTACTGTACTGTATCTTCTTAATCCGTATCTTCTTAATCTGTGATATATGATTATACACTCAAGTCTCCTCATCTTAGGATTGAGACCTTTGCGTTATATCTTTGTGTCTTAATAATTTTTACACATTTATGGTATTTGTAACAATTATCTTTTAGTTTCTCGCAGCAACTACTTCTATAAGTTAAGTTTCCAATCACCGCAAACCTTCATGTTGTTGCCACTCCTTCTCATGGCCTGGTCGTTGATATTATCCAGTGATATGTCAAAAATCTGAGCTAACTCCTATTTATGCTCAATACAAGGAATGGGGTCGTGGCCATTTTCGTTTTCCCTAACATTCTTTGTACTTAGCCATTTACTGTTTTAAATTTTTATTTTTACTTCAAGAAGAATGGGGTTTGGCGTTAATACCATTAGTATTCTTATGTGAAAGACATGTGACTTTCATGATGTATATGTCTTTCTAATTATGTGCTCCCAGTATTTAGTTGCCTATCTTCAGTGTCCCTACCCTAGTCGGTATTCGAGACCGACTATGGTAGTGTAGAGCGTGTAGAGATCAAATCTATTATAACTAGGGTATGCATGCCATGACATATGTGGTCATGGTAATATAATTATAAAAATAGTCAATAATACTTTTAGAATTTAGAAATACTTTCTAAATTTTATTAAGAACGACGTGTAGATAAGTGTTTGAGGTTTTGTTCTTCGGTCTTTAGCATTTCGTAACGTATTGTTTTTCAACTCAATATTCCATAAATTTCCAAATGTTTACTTGTACTCGATGCCTATTTTCCTTTCTGATGTAATATACATCAAGAACCTCTTATAGTTCTTGAAACAACTTTTTCTCTTGAATTCTTCTGCCGACACATTTAAGTCTAACGAGTAATCCGTATAAGTCTTCCATTATTTCTTCTCATTTATTGTGCTATATTTTGTTGCAGGTTACTGGTATTACTTTCTAATTGAGGTCAGTCATATATTGCAGCCCTTCCAATGCCCTGTTCGTCATTATTCCAGCTGTTCGTTGACATTTCTGTGGCGTATTAGTTAGCAAATATTATGCCAAAAATGTCGTAGTGTTGCATCTTTAGTATCTGGATGATGCTTTGAGTTGCTGATTTTTATAAAAAGCCATCCTTTCGCTTCTCTCCATTCTTTGTGGGATGAGTGTCATTATTTATATATGCATATACTTGAGTTTTCTCGTACTTGCACCGCTTGTATTTATGTTTACATACACAGAAGTATAAGAGTACAGTGCATATACATTTCTTGAAGTGAAGTATTTGGCTTACTTTTTCTTTCAACAAATATTTTTGTGCAATCCGCCAAGAATTTGTATATATTTCATGCACACACATGCACGCACCTCCTGCACGTGTTCGTCCTGCCTACGGACTTCGTGTGCAGTCATAGCTCCGTACCGTGCTGCCGCGTGAGATATGCGCTGCGTCTGGATATGCACACGTTCTGCGGGGTCTTCAATATTTTGTCTTGCACTTCTTACCAACAAGTGAGCACTACAGAATTTAGAAGCTGAAGTGAAATGTAGCTGACCTAAGCACAAAAACAAACATAGCAGAGCAACAGGACAACATAGACCCCTGCACTGTACTCTAGCGGTTACCAGAATTTGCATGTCCGCCATGCACAGCGATGTAAACTGCCACTGTGCGGTGTGTACTGCTCTGCTCGGCAGATTTTTAAGTAAATAAATTGTGGAGATGCAAACCTTGTGGAAGTTAGAGTGCAGTACAGCAGCGGTGGAGACGCAGGATCTCTCCTAACCCCAAGTATGCAGCAAAACAGTGGACGGACGTTTTGAAGTCAGATTTGCCACATGCCAAGCATCGTTTGCTCGTGCAGTCAGGATCTGGATAGAGTATGTGTGCTTAGGGCTTTAAGTATTTGTATAGAAAGTGACAATGTTTATATGTGGCGTAAGGAGTGCCGCCTGCAGCATTTCTCGAGGCTTGAGAGTGAATTGTGTGTGTGTTGTATATCTTTAACCTCTATTATACGATAAACATGGTGTAATCTCTAAATGATATTTCTTTTTTTAAAGATTTTTTTATCTCGATATTACTTCCTATGCAATTGTGGCATAGTATAAGACAATGCAAGATAAATTTCTATTTTATGATAAAGTAATTTAACATATCTCACACATAAACATATCAATACCGAACTGAGCAGAATTGGATGACTACTTACCGAGGCCAAGGGTTCTTAATATGTAATAAATTGAAATTTCTTTTAATTTATTTTGGTCACACACTTAACCTACTACTATAAATATGTGTTTAATCAAAATAACCAAATCAAACCGTATGCTGACGAGGGTGGTGGCATAAGTTTATACTTTGATTAAGCAATATTTAGAAAAGTTAAAGAATATTTAAAGCAATTTAAATTGATTGCAGTATATTTAATACAATTGGGTTGTTATTTAAAAGAAAAAAAGCTCAAAAAAAAAAAAATTGATCCCACTGAAGTTCCACAAACGATTATTTATTTTTCGGTTCAGTTCAGTTTTTATATACCACTATCTTACCTATTCAACAGTATTGTATATAATCTATTTCCGTTCCTCAGTAATAATTTCCCTCAAAAATGTCGAAATGTAATTTGACAGGCACGAGTTCTAAGCCTGGCATTTGCAGTCCAAACAAATTATATACGGACTATAAACTAATTAAATAAAATTCGATTATTTCCAAAGACCACTGATGAAGAGTACTTGGCAATACTCGAAACAGCGTTGTATGGGCAGCCAAATTTCAATAAATTAAAAATAAAAAATTTTTGTCTTTGTCCTTTCTTTGCTATTCGAATCCGTCTAACTTTTAAATGTTTAATTTCTTTGATATGTGATGAATCAAAGAAATGCGATGAAGCGATGTTTTCTGTAAGTATATGTGGAACTCCTACTTTATATAAGTAAAGTATATTAGAAATGCCTTCTTTGACTTTCATATATATTGAAGCAGTCTTATAAGAAAAAATACCTTTCGAAACCATTTTTAAAATTGATTTATATAAAAATTAAAAAAATTTTTTTTTTTTTTTAAATATTTTTCGCTGGTACATGTAACGTACACACACACACACATACAAACATATATATTATATAACTCATATAATAAATAAATATATAATGCATTTCATTTATATTACTAACCTTCATCATTTGTGTTATTGTCATACTAATCTGCATCTTTTCTTCCTAACTTATGCTTTTCCCTCAGGCAATTAAAATATTCGCTATCGAATTAGTAAGCAAAATTTTTTAAACCAAAAAACAAACAAAAACTACAAAATCCGAACAATATGTTAAGCTCTTTGGATGCTTTAGCCGATAAGATTTCTCCCGGTACAGCAAGTAAAGAAAATGTGTCGCTCAAGCAGACATCCCAACAGCGTGACTCCCAAGTACGCGCCCATCAACGACATCTAAGCTCCGATGCACAGCAACAGCAAACGGTCGATCAACATCCAACAAATTTCAAAAATGAACACAACAACACGCAAGGATCGCAAATAACAACATTCTCACAACATCGTGACAGTGGCCTAACGCATCATCAACACATGCACCAGAGCCTGCATGCCCGTCTCAATGGCAACAGCCATTGTAATGGCTCTGATGTCATATCGAATAGATTGGGTCATACGCATTATAGTTCGGTGCATCCATATCAAAAGCATCAGTCATCATCAACGACGCAACTTCACCAGCAGCAAGATCAAACACTGCAACAACAACAACAGCAGCAACAACAGCATCAACAACAGCAGCACCAGCAGCAGCAACAACAACATCGCAGACAGCAGCAACAATTGCAAGATCATTTACTGCAGACACAATTAGATCTATTTCAGCCAAAACTACATTTCGACGGCAGAGAATCGCCGCAGTTTTATGGCACTTGTCTGAAGGAAAAGTAAGTCTAAATTACTAATTAATTATATCTAATTAAAAAATGTTATATTGTTATTTAATATTGATGAAGTTATATACACGCATTGGATGTGTTCGTCCATATATCATTCGACTGAAAAGTGGCTAATTTCATTATCTATAACGCATAATCAGAACTTATAACGCTTAATAATTATTACCCAATCGATTCGTAGAGCACATTTTCATTTCTATATGTAGACATTTCTATATGTACATAACGCATAATTAACACAGAGTCACAGAAATTGGCTGACAGATACTAGGTATATGATATATAACGGTTACTCCAAGCAACTTCTGTTTTCAGATACTCCAGGTATTAGACTTAATTTTAAACTGAAGCCATCAGTCAGTCAACAAAAGTACGAGTCGGTAGTGTCGGAATGATCGATTTGGCAAACTTGCTTTGCTTTGGCTTGTTTTTTTAGAAGGGCACTACTTAGTAGTGCTTTAGTCACATATATTTAATTACAAATATATCTATTAGATCTATATCTATTTTGAAATATAATTCCAAGGATTTTAGTTGCTGTTTTTATTAACATAATAGGTTCATTATTTTTATCCAGACTACTATGTATCCGCAATGGAAGAGCCAGTAGTTATTAATTATAATATCAACCTCGCTACAAGATTAGAGGGATAAAAAGAGTAGGCAATCGCTTGGTTAAGCTGATGACATCAGATCATAGCTTTAAGCAAATAATTTATAAAGTATGAATAATTATTGCATATTTTTAAATTAAATTTTTAAATTAATAAAGTATAATTCTTTCCTCTGCGATTCATTTTTTTCATCTTCTGTGCCATCATAATTTGCGTTACAAACGTAGTTATATACCCATACATCAGCTTCGCTTTGCAGCACAATTTATCTATCTAAAGTCCAGCCGCAATAATGTGAGAAATATTTTGTGTTGTGTATTATTTTTCAAGATAACAGAATTATATTTTATTTAATGAATAATATTGTTAAATCCACAACATAAAATAATTGACCAATGGGTCGACTTTAATGTTTTTGAAAATGCAAGTAAACAACTACGGCACCGTCTGTGAATTACTGTGAGGGATCCGTGAACAACTAGGATCCATCTAGTCCACAAGACAACATATCTAATTGCATTTAACTTGGAAAATTCCAGCACCTGTCGACCCCTGTCGTTCTTAAACGAAGTTGTCGCACAGCTTCCACGTGGTACTCTTGGGTATTTACCTTACATCTGCTGCTTGTGCACAGGATATGGCACCTGGTATGTAGAATCAGCCGCCTCGCAGACGAAAACTGAATGTTGACGACACCACCAAACTAAGAAAGGACCATGATTTACGGATACACAACTGGAATGTCCGCACCGAAAGGAGACTAACTTCACCACCAACCAGGAAATACGATGTATCGGACAATGCTGTTTAGAAGAGCAAACTGTGATACTTTCCACAACTGCCGGGTAAATAGGTGTGCAATTGGATAAGGTTTCGGGTTTAGGAAGAAAAATTCTTTAACATCTTTTTAATTTGCGCGCTCATGCAGATAGAAAAAAGTACGATTTGACCAAAGACAGGTTATATGAGGGACTCGATAAATAAGTCGACACAGTTTGTAGTGAATGTTGGACTTCATTAAATACTCCAAAATGAGTGCACAATAGCTCTTTGGCCCACAAGACAAATGTATTCAATATACTATTAATAATTAATTAGTATTTTCTTGTTATTCTGCGGCAGCCGAAGAAATCAGTTGTCTGGTTCGTTAAGATTATATGTGAAGCTTTAAGTTTTCATCCAGTGTTTGAAGTAAGCTGTTAAAAGCCATGTGACTGATATCGTTCCACATACTATATGGTGTTAGGTTAGATGTCGATCGAAGTCAATGTTTTCATTCAGTGTTTGAAGTAAGCTGTTAAAAGCCATGTGACTGATATCGTTCCACATTCTATATGGTGTTAGGTTAACATAGATGTCGATCGAAGTCAATGTTTTCATTCAGTGTTTGAAGTAAGCTGTTAAAAGCCATATGACTGATATCGTTCCACATACTATATGGTGTTAGATTAGATGTCGATCGAAGTCAGTGTCGAATGGCGAATACCCTAAAGACTACCAGACAGACTGTCTGGTAAGGTGTGAGCTTGACAATTTTTCAAATTCCTTTATAACAAACCTAATTTCTACAGTAAACAATACATAAAATAAGAAGAATGCATATCATATCCATGATTGGAGCTTCCAGAAAGTTGTCACAACCTCTACCATCCTCTTGACTCTTATTGGGGTATATATTGGCGTATACTGTGCCATTAAAATATATTATATTTTTTAAAAAATGTAAATTAAATTTGAAGTTTTATTGACACGCAGCAATTTAAAACAGCATTTACATTTTGTTCGCGTAAGTGCTAAATTGGGCATAAAAAGTTTGTTAGTTGATTTTAGTGCAGTCAAAAATTAATTTTTAAACAGATTCAAAACAGCACTTTTACAACTTTTACAACAAATTAGTGCTCAAATTGAAGTCATAAAAATTATGCATTAATTTATGGCATACATAATGACAAGTGTGGCTCGCACCGTACACGGAGCTGCGCTCCACAGGCACCCCTCGTTCTTCATGCTTTTTGAGTTTTGAGTTTTGCAGTTTGCAGTTTGCAGTTTGCGTGTTGCATGTTGAAAAGTTCAAAATGCACTGAAAAACTGAATGAAAAAACAAGAATGGGTCCAAAGAAAAAAGTGCGATAGCAAAAAAAACTTCATTTAATAATAGAACATGCCAAAATTGAATTAATAAACCGAAACACAGTTGGCAAGCAGAAGTCGGAATATATTAATGACTTGAAAGTTGCAGTAAATGCAACAAGCTGTCACTATTGCAATAACATACAAAAGGAGTAATTAAAATATCTTATGCACTTATTGCGTTTTTTCGAAAGAGTCAACAAGAAAAATCATCGAGCAACGCATGCAACATGCGACACAAATGCTGATTCGAATCATCCAAACTCCAATTCGATATGCAAATTGGCAACAAAAAAACGCAGGGTACTTCGCGCTTCGAATGCACATCAAACGCCGTGTAACGGAAACGGAAATAAAAAAATCAAATCCATAGGAAGCCTTAACAGCAACTTGCAAGCCACAAATCACTTGACAAATTACCAAAAAGCGACATTTAAATAGGCAAAGTCACACGACACATACAACACACCCAACACACACAAGCACATATATCGTAGCACACACACAGACCTACCCTTTTGACATCCATAAAGCCATACTTTATTGCCGCATTCCAGTCGCCTTCATTGTTGTGTTGTTATTATTTGCTATTAACTAATTTAATGTGTAATAACATTTGACATATTGTTTCAATGTATTGTTTTGATTTGTTGAACACACTTACACGCCCACTTACACACACATCCATGCGTGCACATCGCGCATAGAGCACATAGAGCGCATAGAGCGCACAGAGCACAGAGCTGGGTAAAAAGCCTTACATGGCCAGAATGAAGCCAGCAGCAAAGATTTCTAATATAAATCTGTGTTAGTTTATGGTTGGAGCGCTTCCTCCACATCTGCCGTCCTCCCTCTGCTTTCAGCCTTTTTTTCTCTGCCCTATGGTATGTTACATTACGTTAGAGGCTGTGAGATGTGAGAGAGGCTGGCAGCGCTATAGGTCACCTTTGTCGTACATTTTCTTATGTCGCTTTTGTACCTTTTTTGGTACATTTCATTTACAGAACCAAGTTTAGAAATTCCGCTACTTCAGCCTTTCCTCTTCCTCTTCCTCCTCCAAATTTTTTTAAGTCCTTTATTATTATTATTGTTATTATATTTCTTTTTCATGAAACTTTATCAATGTTCTTATTTTTGTTCTCATTTGTGTCGTTTTGAAAAGCGATTCATTGAAATATTTTCGGTATTCCGTTACCAAATATTGCGTGGGTGAATTTTACAGGGTGTTACGAATGACTGCAGATTCGGATTAAATGCTTAAGATTGTAAGACAGTTTCGGGTTTCATTAAGGTAATAATGAAACTTTATTTGGTATTTAGTGACCAATCAATCACTATTGTTGTCAATTTGATCCCAGTTTTTAACACTCTCTCACACAAGCGTATAGAAAGTTATACAACTCATGGCCATGCCATCACATTCCCACATTTCGTATATTATAAAATCTATGAAATGATCAAGTGGACTTTAAGTTGTACTCTGAGCTTAAATCTGCATGTTTCAGAGACCTAACAGAGCTACTGTTACTTATGATTTTGTTTGGATGTTAAAAAAACAGAGAGCTGTTTCCCAATACAAAGGAGCGCGGTGACAATGCCAGATCTTTTATTCTACTAACCGTTGTTCACTGAACACAAGACACTAAGCTCTTCGTATGAAGAACAATATATCGCATTTCGACGATGTGCTAATATTAAAGAAGGATAGTAGCCTTACAAAGATACACCACTGAATATTATTATTATGCAAAATAAAGTGACTTATCAATTACTCCGCAAATACACTATATGATCACATCATCGTAGCATAATCTTCGCTTATTCACATGTGTCAGGATTCCATCCTCCCCTACGCATCCAACAAAAAATCCAATTTTTTTTTTGCAGTAGGTGGAAAGCATTGAAAGCCATAGTGTAAGGCTTGAACCTACTAAAACAACCTCGCAGGAATGAATGGAGAAGATTTCCGCAGTATTGAGGAAACTCTATTCCAGTAATTAGGAGAGAGAGATATATTTAGAGGAAATAATTTTATAATCTTTATTTGACATAAGTATTATTTTATATCATGCATATATAGCTGACCTTGGTATTGCAAGAGACTACAGCTGCAGACTTTTTTACGCAGAAGAGAAAATAGCAGAACACATTCTCGCCAGATTCAGACTTCAATACTTAAGTGCCTATCCACTTACAACGGAATTAGGCAACATCTCTTCAAGAGACTTAATGACGTTCTTAATTGCTACTCGTCTATGGAACAATAATCCATAGACGATTATTGTTGTTGATTATTATTGTGTGTCACAATAATCCTCAAAGAATGCAGTGATATGGTGACAAGTTCCCAACCCGTTTAAAATCTATCTATCTTTCTATTACCTCACAGTTAATATAAACAATGCTTGCTTTTCGGACTGTTATTGTGTTTTTGTTGACTTATCCACAAAAACTAAAGGACATGCTTTGGTATAGTCATCTGGAGACATTAAAGTAATTAAATACTTCTTTTAATAACTCATTACTTTCTTTGATAATATGAACACTGATTCGTTGATATCAAAATCCTAATTAGATTCATCCATAATCTCACTCCACTCCGACCGCCATTGACGGCTATTTCACGGCTTTCTTCGTTTATAAACAGGTACAGATTTTGCTTTATGATTTGCCACTCATTATTGCATAAAATGACAGTGTTAGTTAGCTTCCATACAATGCTGAGTCTTTCACTATTCAGTGGACTTCATTAGATTGATTTACTCATTAGCATATTTATTCTTTTACTTTCTCTAAAGGAACTTGACAATAAGAAGCGTTCCTGCCCTTAAAACAACAAAAAAAAACGAAATAATTCACCGATAAGTACTTCATTATATTAATATATAATTGAACGAATATAATTTAAATCAGATGCATCGTCAGAAGATGTATCTCGATAAAGTGTTGAGAAGGGAGCAGATAATTTACGTTGAAAAAGCGAATATTATATTAAATCCTTTTATAGCAATAAGTGCTGATTGATTATGAGTACTGATAATATAATCAATAAGCAATGAAATTTAACTATTATCGCTAATAAAGTACCCTGTACTTATATATAAATATATAATGACATGTGTGCTGCTATTTGCTCACATCTCCGCGCAATCGTTTGCCTCTATAAGGGCCGTAAATAAAATTTAGTTGAAAGACATAAAAGCGTTCAAAAATGCGTTAGAGCCACAAAATTCGTCGTGGTGAGCAGGGAATGAGATGTCAACCTCGGGATGGGTCCGCTACGGCATATAAAGGCTGTTATTACTATATTAAAATATAAACCGAATTAAAATAATTTAAAGCGCTATGCGTCTGGTACGAGTCGCTTAAGCTGGCTAAGCTGTTTAAGCCGCATAAAACGCACGCATAAAAATCGTCATAACTCAATTTTTATTATGCAAAAGATTTGCTCTGATGCTCGTATATTTCGGGTGAAAAGAGCGTTTGGAGCTTCTAAGACATCCACGCCAACGCAACGTATTCATTCGTACAGCTCGAATAGACCGGAAAAACGCACATGGGTACACTTATTGGGGTTATGCATTTAATAGTGTTGCCTCTATAAAAATCATTCGCCCATTGGTTATTTATTAACACGATAAACACAGCTAACGCACAAAATACCATCATTATGATATATTTTATTATGAATAGGGATATTAAAATTAATGATCGAAAACACTGCTTTGGATTACACATGAACTAAAAGGACTTCAAGGACTTCAAGCATCTCAAGGATTTGAGTTTTGTGCTTATCTGCATTTGACTCACATAAATAATCGGTATTTACTATCTCTGCATTGAGTATAGTCAAATTTCATAGATTGCAAATCTTTCCGATTCTTATCAGTCAATTTTTTAACAATCAATGCAAGCACAATAATTTCTTAAGTGTAGCAGGTAATTCTACATACTATAGGTTTACATAATATTACTTTTTTCGCATTTATATAATAATTTTTACAAGAATGTCACCAAATGAAGTCTCCATCGACTAGTTTCATGTGTAAAGAAATATTTAGTGGTTGGATGATTTAAAACATTCCAAGGCACTAATGTTCAACAGAATGAGTTCGAATCAAACTTACTTCATATCACTTACCATAAACAAGCAGTATATCACCGAAAGGTACGCCTCTGATCGCTTATACATATATAAAATAAAAAAAATAGAAATAGTGCCTTTTTGCTTCTTTCAAAGTAAATATGTATAAATACTATTACTCATCACCGAAACTTAGATCGACCGACACTTCATTCTCAAACTCAAACTATTTGATGTTACAGAATTTTTTCAACGTGGCAATATAGGACAATTTGTAACTGTAAGATCTAGAATACCTTCCATGCGTTGAGGTCTGTATTTATGTTATATCTATTCCTTTATCTCAATTCTGTCATCTCTCTTGCATTCTATTCACCGTTTCTTTCATCTTCTGTAGTTGCTGAGCTTTATCATTTATTTTTATTGTCTAATTGTCTATTGTCTTATTACTTGGGTTGTAAATGAAATGGTATTGATATTACCTCTAACTATTTTGTATTACTTGTGTAATCTTTGTCTCTGTCATTATCCAAAATAAACTATCTCTCTTTCTTTTACTCTCCCTCTACCAGCATTTTCAAACTTTTGATACAAGTTAGTTCCCACTCAATCGGCGCTCTTCTCTCTCTTACTGATATTCGACAGATTTTTTTTGTCGCTTACCTGTGTTAAGTCGGACTAATGTAATGTGATTCTAAAACCAGACCTTAGCGGACAAGAACTTGACTTAAACAGGTTCTCTTTATAAAATGTATGTGGGGGGACTATTTTACTCTGGATGTATCTGTAATATTAAATTAATCCATACACACCAGTCAGTGAACATAAAGTAATTTAACTACTTTCTAATCGTCCGCTACATTCATCCGCTACACGGACTAGTTTAAGACTTCCTCCGACTGAGTTCAAGCCACTCTTCCGCACCGATCCGTCTGGATCAATTAGCAAACAGTAAGAGCTTAGCCAAAATACTCTAAATAATCCGCATGGATAAGTTTAGAAGTAGTTCCAACTCTTACAGGCCAAGACAATTGGTGTTCACTGCTTTAGTATGAATTAGTTTCACAGCAATCGCTGCTGGGCAGTCAGTTTTTAATGGAAATTCTAAATAAAAATAAAAAAGTAAGTAATAATTTCTTTATAAAAGCACTCGTTTCTTATACTTTTATACACTTTCGCCTTAAACTTTTAATTAAAATTAAGATAGACTTAAGTTCAAAATGGTAATATTTTGAAAATTACTATCGTTTGCTTTAACATTTCAAATACAAATTTGAACTTTGCCAAGTTTTATTTTTACATTTTACCTTTCAGGCAACATAAGAAAATATTGATATTTAAGTCCTTTATGTATCTCTTGGACTACGCTAATGTCACTAGTATATTTAAGTAGTCCTTAACAGACAGACTACTTTCTTTTGTAGATTTGTCAGTTCGTCATATTTTTCTCTTCCGTCACTTTAGACTATCTCTAGACTATCTTCTACTTAATATTTAGTTGCACTTATACCTTAAGTACCTTAAGTACACACGCTTTAACATATCATACCAAATACATAGATTAGATTTAATCAGGTATGTCATTATTGATAATATTATGTAGAATGGAAATACTTTTAGAATTAGACCTCTTATTCATACCGCATGATGATTTTTAATCATTTAATGATACTGCAATTAAAATTAAAAAATCGCATTATCTTCCATTTGCCCATTCAATTATTCATACCGTCACGTAAATGTCATAAAATTCTCAAAATTTCAGCACTCATACGCAGCGTAGCACCAACAAAATGCCGCAAGATATGTGCAACTGGAGTATTTAAATTTATTTTGTGATGCGCTAGATTCTCGTAATGAAATTGACACACTTAAATTCCATGCCTACCAGAGTAGGTGATGTTTATTTTGTGGAGGAACCTAAATTTCCACAGAAGTTTTCGCATAAATTATAATTTTAAAAAAATAAAAATATTTTCCAACAATGCAAAGCCAAGTGCAAACTGTGGCACACATAGGCACTGGCTCTGCTTCAGCAGCAGGAAAAAGAGCCTTCTGCATGCAAGCGAGCAGAAGCAGCAGCAGGGGTAGTGGCGCAAGAGCAGCCCGTTAGGTGGAGGGGATGCAACAAAGTACGTAACTAACCGCACATCAAAAATTGGCCCTTAAACCTTTTTCTATCACAAATAAAACGAGTGCTTTTATGAAACAATAGAGGCGAAAAGTAGTCACAGCGACATTTTGCATAATATGTGGTGCACATAAGGCCGTGTGTACCGCTGCACATGCGAGCTGCTATGATATATCAGTGCGGTGTTTGCTCACAATATGCAAATGCAAATGAGCAATGCCCGTCGTTGATACCAATCCAGTGTGCAGTGTTTTCAGTGTTTTCAGTTCAACTGTGCATATTTGCCTTGTGAAGGACTGCGTTGGAGCTGCGTGGCGTGCGAACCTGTGCATGTCGCTTGGATCGAAGTCAGCCAATGCTAAGCGCTGCGCCATCTCAGTTACTCGCTAAGACCGCCGCCATTGAGTCACACAGCAGCGCTTTACATGCGCATAAATTACCCACGACAGTGGGTTTTTACAAATCCCCCATAAACAATGGAAATTTATTTGTATCTCCGTTGATTTGTGCGTGACAGCTTCAATGTCTGTCCGTGTGTACGGGTGCGTTTAGTTCACAAATAAACAATTCGAGTCATAAAAGACAATGGAGACAGAATCTAACGTTAGGTTGAAGCCAGCACACAAATTTAAAAGCCAAAAGTAAATATTTGGACTACTAGATATGTGCGCACTTCTATGGTATGTGCACAAATCGAAAGTTAAATAACACCATGGGTCAGTTTAAAATGGTTTTCATTAGAAGTTCAAGTTCTCCCTATTGCTCTCAATGTGACAAATTCAGAAGAAAAACGATTTCTTTATAAGAATGCTTATAAGATGCTTATAGGCACAAGAAATGTATGTTCTTAAAGCACTACGTACGTAATATGTTAAGTTTAGATTATAATTCTCATCAGGTTAACTTGATCCTAAGTAATTACTTTAACAAACAAAATTTTTTTGAAAGTATTTCTCAGGCTACTATAGTTTCGACTTTCTTAAAGTCGATAAGCACTATATCAAAGCAGTGGATATTTTATGATATCTGTATAAAGAGGCTTTTCGAGCAGTAGTGAACTACAACAACAAAAAATTCATTTTATATTATTTTAATTAATAGAATTTTTGGCTGACCATACATCATCAGTGGTCTTTGAAATAATTCTTTTATTTAATTATTTGTAAATAATTGTTTTGAGACTGCAAGTACCAGGAATCGAACTCGTGCCCTGCCAAATTTGAAGCTCAGAGTCAGCGTTCCATAACTAACTAACCCAAAGCCGTATTTGCCTTTTACTTGATATCTACATGATATAATAAGATAGATTAATTTTATGTCTGCAGATCAATTTCTAAGGATTACATATTTAAAATGAAAGTATTTCTAAATCTGCTAAGGGCAGGTAATGTTAAAATAGTGTTACGTCTTGGTGTCATCACTTTTTCTTAGGCAGCGGTAGCGTGAAAACGTCAAACCTTGTTCTTGAGCGGATTAGTAATTACAAAATTATTGGAAATTTAAGGAATTTGGTGTCATATTATCGAAAATTTAAGAATGTTCTTTAACTCACATATTCTTTCTTTTCACATATCTACACAAATCGAAATAAAGGTGTTTGATCCAGAGATATTCTCTATTTTTCTTAATAAGTTTGACATTTGACATCAATTTTTTGTTTACAATGTCATTTATTGTACTCATATCTGTGTTTGTTGTTGTTGTATTTACTACAATATGCGAATATAGGTAAATATAGGTTAGGTTTGGTTCAGAAAGAGCGTGGTGACAGCTGTCAGCACTTCCAATCGGAGGCAGAAGAGGCGTGTTGCTAACCTTTGCCATATGCTATCCTTGTTACACCATTTGGTTTTCCAGATGAAGTTGAAGAGATTCGATAAATTTGCTTTCGTTATCTCTTCTAAGCCAGTGAAAAAGCGATCCCCTATATATTGAAGACGCCAGTCCTGCACAGAGACACAGTAAGTTGTTGATAGATTCTACCTCCTCTTAAAACGGTTAATATAACTGCAACTAAATTAATTAACTGTAATTTAATTCATTATCTTTCATTTGTTTTAATTAATTTGTTTCTATTCCATAAGAAAAACAATAGCAACAATTTATAATGCAAAACTTATTATTATTAATAAACAATCCCTCACATTTTGTGGAAGGATTCGAAGGAGTTGTACGTGAAGTTGAAGTCATTATGAGTTTTCGACTTAATTACCTTAGAAGTAAGGTAATAATTCATAGCTTTTTAATAAATTAAATGATACAAATGAATAAAAGACATGTCTTTTTCGGATGCGAGAATAAGAACTAAACATTTTTGGATCCTCTGTTGCGTAAATACTCGTACGTCTATTTGACTATTTGTGTAGTTTCGGTTTAATTTTTGCCTTTTTTCCGAACTTTATCTAGATACTCGAGTATGAATGACAAAAAATAGGTAAATTCAGCAAAACTAGCAAGAAGTCAAATGCCCAAGAAAAAAGAAATCTAAAAGCATTCGGATCCCGTTTATGCAGAGTTTGTGTTCCAGTCATGCTCATGCATATGTTTACAAGTACAAAGTCATAATGTGGCACAACGTAACGTTACGTTATGTTACGTTACGTTTTTGTGCTAATGCGAATGAATCCTGTGTAAAGCGTGTGTACTCTGTGTGTGCTCTGTGTGTGCTCTGTGTGTGCTCTGTGTGTGCTCTGTGTGCCGACACTTAAATAAATGAAACGCCATCACTTTTCTTTGTCAACTTTACACAAAATACACATTTGCATTATTATTTTTATTATGATTATTATTTCACATATTTGTTATGTTAAACTCTTTCATCATTCCAAGCTTTCATTTGCCATTTCAAGTAAAATTTTCGTTTCGAGTTTACGTATATGCCCTGAAAGCCTCTGGGTAGTGGTGGATAACCGGTTGTTGTCACTTTAATGGAAGTCTTAAAAAACAGAACAAAAACATTAAACAATCGAAATCATGTAATAAAAATGATAAAATTAATTATGACAGAGATAATACAAGTTATTTGTAAGTATATCTGTATCTGTATTTGATAGATATGAGACGTATATTATTTCTCGCAGCACAATTCCCAAATTTCAATATACTGCAATAGTCTCAATGGGTGTAGTCAAAACAGGACCCATGGCCCGATGAAGTGACGTTTGTTATTTTGAACTTTTCTGCTATTTTATAAGGATGTCATAACTGACATCCTGTGCTTCCCCCCTTACACCACATTCTGACTACTACTATGTCTGCAAGAATTACCATACAAGGTTATTAAATTCATAACTTAACCTGAAGAACTTATTTTAAATTGTTTATTTATATTATATTATTCTTGCTATGTTCAGTAATTATATTTCACAAAATTATTTGAAATTTTAATTTACAAGCAAATAAATTTGAACAACATTTTCCCATTAACTTTTATGGCAAAAGCAGTTAAATATTGTTTTTCTTTTCTGTTTTATTTGAGAACTCCTTGAACTTCAAACAAAAGCAGAATGTAAATTTATTTAAAATTATATTGAATTCCTTTTCAATTAAATAGCATCTCTTCACTGTCAGTTACACAAGCACAATATTGGCTCAATCTAAAAATCAACTTCAAGCACATCCTTCTCAGCATTATCAGCAACAGCAGCAGCAGCAGCAAATTGTATCGCAATACTTCAATAGCAACAGCAACAGCAACACCAACAACAACAACAACAACAACATCAATAATAACAGCAACAGCTATGTCAGGAATATCATTGCTGTTACAGCTCTAATGAATTCAATTAGGGAAACAACCTTCGGGGGTTTTTTTGTTGTTAGCTCTGGTTTCAGCTTTCAGCTTTCACTTTCTCACTCATTTACTTTCACTTGCCTAGTGCTAAGACAGTGAACGATTTCCTTCAACAATCTTCCCGTATATCGAACTTCCACGACCATCTGATGGTCGAGGGTTGAGTGTAAATAGTTTTCGCAATTAATTTCACAGACATTGACAAATAATTATTATCATTTAACAAACATAAGCAAGTTATAATAAAATAATAAAATAAACAGAATTTATCCATCAATATTTGTAAGGACACTTCACCCTTTTCCCTAACTCAATTTATTCAATTATTTATTCATTTATTCACTTATTTATCATGAATTTAATAAATTTTTCTCTTCGATTAAGTGTGAGAAGGAAAACATGGAATCAGAGATGGACAAAAGATTGATATTCTGATTCTAATGAGTTTATTTTTTTCACTGTAATAATATGAATAGAAAAGACAGGCTGTCTGTCAGGCTATGCTGTCTTTCAGTAAAGAAATCGGACTTCGAGAAACACTCTAATTCGACTAAGGGGCGCAATAGATCTAGGTGGCAGTGCAGGATAATAATAATACGCTTAGAAATTTGTTCTTCTTTCAGGCCACAGAAGAGATTCCTGCGATTCCTCTGACAATTAACAGTTTTAGACCATTTTAGTACCATATTTCTCACAAAAAGCCATTCTAGTTAAACCAGATGCATCTAATTGAATTTATTGGATCTGAATTTAACAAATTCTTTTTTTCTTGCTGATTATCAGATTACTTTTAAGTAGTTGTTTTTCCTATAAGCCAAAGCTGGACATATTTCCCACATAGGTTACTTCAGACTCAGTTCCTGCTAATAATCTCCTAGAATCAACTAGAATGTTTTACGTATAAATAACTTCCACCTATTTTTAGCTAACTCCTAATTGTGCAAATAATTGTCGCTGTTAACAATATATCTTTAAAATCTGGACTCCCAGAAAGACGAAGATAGAAGCACAAAGGAGGACTTAACTGTTTGCATTTTTTTTCCTTTAATTTTGCCATAAACGAGAACTGATATAAGAGTGAGTGTATGAAGTGCGTTTCTTTCCTTCTTATCTTTCACATTTTCTTATTAGTTTTGATTTAAACTTTAAAGAATGAAGTGATTTTATTGCTAGTCAGTGAACTGGTGTCAGTGAACATGACAAACTTATATCTATCCTTGCATTTAAATGGCACGCCCATCTAATCGCTAAAACTTCAGATTAAAAGACTGTGGTTTTATTAGGCGGCCATAAAGAATAATTTATATCTCCGAATCTGCGTAAGTGTGAAAATCATTTTTTTTTTTTTGATTTTCTACTACTGGGCATTACGACTTTTATTTTCCTCTTCTAAGTTTTCCAATAATTTCTCTATCAGACCATACATACACCTGATAACTGTATGTGTGGTCGTTTCAAGTTCACTTTTATATGAAAGACGAAGTTTAGCTCCATAAAACAGGGATTAACTTCCATGAATTCTAATCAAGTGCTTGAAAAACTCATCGAAAATAGAGTACTGATACTTTCTGTATGATTCCTGCATTCGACACAGGTGATAATATATAGCTTATGTCCATATTTCATAGCCAGGAAGAGTACATTCAAAGTACTAAATAGGGTTCGTTCATTCTTCTCATGGAACAATAAAGCCAACATGGTGTTTTTGATAACACCATCCGAACGATTTGATTTTTTTGAACAAGAATAGACTATTTTTTAAGCATATTGGTCTGTTAAGCCCGACACAGATTATGAAAAATATTTCAAAATATATATAGATTTGTATATGTATTTCTATTGAATCTTAAATCAATTTCGAAGTTCGATACACTAAAAGGAAGAAGATATATCAATTCTATCAATGCAAAGCTAATATATCCTTTGAAATTGATTTAAAGATATTTAAGACGATTTTAAAGAGATTATTTTTCAAGCTGACCGACTGCATTATAATGTAGTAGGTCATTTTGATCTTATCATGAAAATTGGATACCATCAATATTAACTATTATCATTTAAGATATTAGAAAATTAAAACTATGCCAAAACTATGACAGGAAATAATCGATTTTTAGTATCTTTTTTTGTGCGACGTAGTCACTCGATTTGTCGATTCAATTCCATTTGCAAAAATAATATTTTTAGGACACATTTCAACACATTTCCTGCTGCATATGACCTATATACCACATATTTGATGTTCTTGAGAGCTCCGCTTTATCAATAGCCACACAGTCTTTATGAATTTTTATAAGTCCTTTAACTGCGACTTATAGTATTATGTGCTTAAAACTCTAAACAAGGGAAAAGGACGAATAAGAACTTAAACTCGAAAAATGCAAAAGGCAAGCAAAATTCCACGAGTTCATTTTATTGCTCCCATAGGGATCCAACTCAAATTTTTACCAAATCATCCTGTTATCTTGATTCCTTTTTGGGGGGAGGGAATATATAAATTTATTTTTTTTAATGCAGATTTTTCTTTTTTCACTTTATTATGGTTGTTTTCTGAAATACACCGTCCTCCTTAGCGATTCGTGCAATTCTAGTATCGGCTCCTTGTTTTGTGCCTTATCGTTTTTCCCCTTATAGCAATTGAATTGGTTTCATTTCGTTTCCTTTGTCCCGTTATGGCGTTAGCAGTTTCGTTTCTATTTTCCATTCTAAAAGGATAATAATATCCTTGCAGATATTGGCTTCATTTCAGCCATTTTTTCCTTAGCATATTTGTGCATACATAAGAGCGTTGTGAATGTTTCTGTTTTCACATTTACGTATTTATTCATTACTTATCGCTACTTCACACCCTCTCACATCTACATACGAGTACGTATGCTAAGGCAAACTTGGTCACTGGCAATTGCCAATCTAAAAAAGAGGATTTATTCTATCGTCCTGCATTGGCTTGTTGAGTCCAATTTTTTTAGTCTGTTGTGGCGACTTTGCGTTTATTCATCGGTTTGTATTTATTTATACTAAGCTCATTTCAATTTCTTTAATTCCAACAAAATAGTTGGGTTTGTTTACATAGTAGTCGGAAAAGGAAGTAACATTATTTTCTATAAGTCTAGGCATATCCTCGAAATCCGTACATTCAAGTTGGTGCAGTGACTTCATTTATATGGGAAGTAATAATAAAAATGTCTCAGATCCTGACAAAGAGAAGTAAAATCTCTTAAGACAATATATTTGGTTAATATTACGATCATATTAGACATAATTAGAGGAGCTCAACAGCAAATTAATTTTCAACAACTAAATTTTCTTATATCTTATGATATAAGGGCGTAAGAAAGTGCACTAGCTGGTAACAGCAGGCAACCGATCGGACTGACCGCTTACGTCTGTAATGCCCAACTAAGTAAATAGCTGTCATTGTTGTTGATCGTTAGAGACAATCTGAGTGAGCAAAATAATCTTTTGATTATTGGGATCTATTACAAAAAGTTTTCTTACGTACTGATTATGATTTAAAATCAACAGTCTTGTGACGTACTGATTATTAGGTGTAGATTGTGCAGTTTAAAATAATTGCTGTGACAGAAAGATAAAACTTTTATGTGAAATATTTGATCAATTCCAGATTGATAAGTCTTCTTTGCCTTGCTCCAAAGCAGTTTGTTCCAAATTGTTTCAATAGAGAACGAGATTTATTGGATTCAGTCAATAAATTATGTAAACGTTTGCTTCTTAATTTTAGGCTAATACGAATCGATCCATGATCTATGAAAACTGTGAAAAAGTGAAAAAAATTATCCATAAACTTTCGTCTTGCCACAGCCGATTAGCGAATCATGCCAATTGAATCTTCCGATTAATCATTTGTGTCGTAGGTATGGTTAGGCCGATGAAAGCGCCTCTCATTTGGTTTATTACTGGACAACGCATGCAGTACGCCGTTTTACTGTTTTGAGAGCTCGTTTTTTTAAGAAACTTAGTCAACTTTAGAACCTTTCTTTAGCATTTTAGGCTTTGTTAAAAGTTTAAGTTTAAACACCTTAGATCTTTAATTTTCTTATGTGATAACACAGTATACCAATAGGCTTAAGTGGATCCTTACAGTCACCGGTATAACTTAACCTAACCCAACCTACCTCTTGTCTTGACAATTCAATTCTTACATCAATAATGATTTATTATTAATAATTATGAGTACATTTTATTTATTTGCTGGGACAAAACTTTCGAGGAACAGTAATAATGCATGAAGAACTCAAAAAAGAGTTGTTCTGAATGAGCCGGTCGGCAAAAATCAGCAACAAACAATAAAATTTCAATTTCTTATTAAAAACACCTAGAGTTGCCATTTCTTACAATATAAATAGTGACCCTTGCACTTAAAGTATCTAAAATTGTTTCGGTAAAATGATGTCCGGGTAGATTTTCGTTAAGCTAACTGGTTAAGTTACTGATAACTGTTTGTTTGGTCGTTTCAAGTTCACTCTTATATGAAAGACGAAGTTTAGCTCCGTAAAACAGGGATTAACTTCCATGAATTTTAATCAAGTGCTTGAAAAACTTATCGAATATAGAGTACTGATGCTTTCTCTATGTTTTCTGCATTCAACACTGCTGATAATGGAGTCTATTCAAAATACCAAATAGGGTTCTTCCGTTCTTCTCATGGAACAATAATGCAAACTTGTTTTTGACAACGCCATCCGAACGATTTGATTTTTTTGCACGAGAGTAAACTATTTTTTAAGCATATTGGTCTGTTAAGCCCGACTCAGAAATGATATCTTGGTTGATTTTCATTAAGTTTGGAAGATTTGAACACAACGGATCTTTATCAGATGGATACAGATCCATTCTGCGAACATCTTAGGATACATTGACTACGTCCCCAACTATTTTATGTTGAAAACGCGGAATGATTCTGTGTCATAAATTTATGTGGCAACACCATAGAGTTGAATGCCACAGCTTCACACGCTATACCCTTTCCACACTATATTTAAATGGGAGTTGGAGTAAGGAGTGGGAGTTGTAATTTAAATTAAATCACCACAAAAGCCACAGAAACTCTTAAAGCAGAAATGATTGCGAACAAATTTAATTGAATTACACTTTAGTTTTTTTTTTTGAATAATTAAATAAATTCTAACAAACTTTTTCCTATTAAATATTTAAGTTGTCTTTACTCACACAGTCATTAAATTACTCTCACACACACACACACACACACGAACAACATGAGAACATCTTAGCAATTATGCATACATGATATGATATCCAGCTGCCTCTTGCTGACCACCGCAACCACATACAACATACAGCAAACCGATATAATTTGTACAAAATAAACTAGCCAAACCAATAACAAAAACAACCGAAAAACAAGCACAAAAGCAACTGCGAAACAAAAGCAAAAGCAAAAGCAAAAACAATAAATTAAATATATGTAAATGACTTTTAACTGTAAGAAAACCACAATTTGCGGTAAGAAAGCCAAAGTACAGTACGTAGAAATAGCTCTTGAGTGTACTTATCCTTTTAATGAAAACGAAAATGTGAATGTGAATGCGAATGTGAATGGGAATGTGAATGTGAATGAAAAAGCAAATAAAAAATATTAGTAAATATGGTTAAGTGCTGCTGCTGATATATTGAAGTTGATTTTTTGTGCTGCCATTTTTTGGTTTTTTTGGTTTTTGTTTTTTTGTTTTTTTGTTTTTTCGGACTCCTTTTTTTATTGGTGTGTGCTTTATTGAAAATGTGCTTACCTCTTAGAAGTTGAAGAATAAATGCTATACAATATTTCAAACCCATTTGTAGGTTACCTTTAATACACACACTTTGTGGCCATTTAAAGCAAACCGCAAACTAAGGAGCAAAAAATAAAAACAGAAAAAACAGAAAAAATAGAAAAACGAACAGAAAAAAATTGTAGTTGGGAAAGAATTGTAGTTGCAGCGTTTTTAGCGGAGAAAACTGAAAATGAAAAAGTGGCGAAGGAAACTAAAAATATTAATCACTCTACAAGTGCTGTGGCACGGCTTAAGTCAATGCAAAGTTGTAAAGTTGCCAAATAATTTTTTTGCGCAAAACAAATAAAAAATGTAAATAGAAAGTAAGTGGCTAAGAAAATATAAGGCACGTAAAGCAAGTGGGAGTAGGAGAGAATGTATGAAATTCCAGTGGCGTCATGAGCAGATTCGTTCGTTAATGTGTCGAAAATAAAAATAAAAAAAAAGAAAAAATCGAACGCATTCAATAGTCTGCAAAGTTTACAAACTTAACACAAACACACACACACATACACTTATTGGTTTGCGCTTACTTAAGACTTTAGCAAGGAATAGCAGTCGCAGTGGAAGCAGCGGCAGCAGCGGCCGCAGCGGCAGCGACAGCAGCGGCCGCAGCGGCAGCGACAGCAGCTGCAGTAGAAGTATGACTTTTTGGTGCATAAGCAAACAACTAATCGGACAGCAAATACGTTAACATAAGTCTATGGTAAATTCGGTTTAAGTGAAGTGGCCGACGACTAAACGACAATGAGTCCAGACGAGTCGAGGACAGAGTGTGTCGTTATTAGGCCAAGTAACGTGGCAATTATGCAAAATATTAGAATCAAAAAAATTCTTTTTTAAGAAACAACGTAAACCACAGCATACGCAGTCCGCTGGGCTGGAAGCTGACGGTTATGACTTGATTTGTTTCCGTCCGTCGTCCGGCGGTCGCCTCGCCTCCTTCGGCAATATATCCTAGCGGGTAACTAATGTTGCGGTTACTTCGGTTTAAAAATTTAAATAAAAGCAGCGAACAAAATCCAAAAAAAAAAAACAAAAGGAAATTTTTATAATATAAAACGAATGAAAGGCACCAGCATATGAAAAATATTAATAAAATACACTTGCTGCTTTTGCTTTATTTATTGCTTCACATACATTTTCTTATTTTTTTTTTTTTTGTTTGTGTTTACGTATTCATTGTTTTCTTAGCCTTTTATACTACAATTGCATGCCATTAGCATTTGACTACTGCTGCTATATGCTGCGCTATGTTTCCCTTGTCATCCTATCCTGACTACAGATACACTCACTGCTTGGCTGTATCCTACACTGAAAACTATTGACTGACCCTGCACGCTGGCACGCTGGCACCCACCAAATTGTGGTTAGTTTTGGTACAGTTTGGTTACAATTCGTTTGTTTTCTTCTTCTTCTTTTTGTTTGTGTTGTTTGTGTTGTTGTTGTTGTTGTTGCTTTTGCCTTCTTATTCATTTTTTTATTGTGCATGCCATTTTGGCTGGCGTTCGCTCCTCATTCATGGTTTTGTAAATGTGGTTATTGCAAGTGTTGCTGCTCTTATTGGCAACATTGGCAACATTGGAAACATTGGAAACATTGGCTCTTCACTTGTTATTTCACTGCCAGCGCTATAGTATTGCTTCATGCATATGAAAAGCACACACACATCCGAATACGCATATTTCTTTCTTATACTCAACGTACTTGTGTGTGTGTGTGTGTTTGTTTGTCTATGCTTGCATGCAGCATTGGATGGAGCAAGGTTCATTGATTTGGTTTGTATATGAACTTGATTTTTTTGGGGTCTTCTCAGTGTGGACATGTGTGTGTGTGTGTGTTTGAAGCTGGTTTTTTTTTATGTTTGCTCTTTTATGCTGCTGTTGTGGTTAACTTACTCTTTCGTTTTGTTCGTTTTCATTTGCTTCACATATGTATATGTACTTCCCTGGTACCCTTTTATGCACTATCCACACGAAGTACGTACTACATTATTTTTGTGGATTTAATTCTTCTTTATTGAAAATCAAAATAAGTTTATTGACTGCGTTTTTTACGCTTAAGAGGAAGTGAAAAAGCAAAAGGAAAATGCCGAAAAGAACAAAAATATTGGAAATATGTAGGAGATTTTTGAATATGCACACATTTTTTTTTCGTGCCCCAAAAAGGAAAATGGATCAGTAAAGGATAAGCATATCAAATAAGATTTTTTAAACACAACGACTTCGGATGAATGGTTTTTTACGTTGCTTTGCGTTGTTTTGCTTTGTGTTGAAAGTGAAGGTAGAAGCAAAGGAAAGTAGAAGCACAGAGCAGAGCAAAACCAAAGCGTATTTGTTTTTGATTAATATGCGGAAACAGCACATAAGCAATCTCCAGAAAAACGCAAAGTTATGCGAAATTAAATCAGAAAAGAAAAGCAAACTAAATCTAAACAAGAATTGATTTTAAATTTCCATTCTGTCCGCTGGAGTGGGTGATGAACACTGATGTCATGGGAGAACGCTCCATACTTGGCTCATACCCAAGGTAAATAACGAGTTTATGTTTTAAGAACTTCTTATTATTTTCAATAAATACATTTTCTTTAGTACTGAGTTGTCACCTGAGAACCGGCCGTTTAGCCCATATCTGCAGTGGCAGATTAGCAGATACCCGTTCGTTACTCATAGTAAGCGATTTTTCGCCGTCTTACAACAATGGTACAATGTTTCACGTAAGAAACTATAAGATATGAAACTGAATTTTTCGTGTTGAATTTAAATAATTGAACATATCTATTATCCTTACCGATTAACAGTCTGACACACTGTCAAAGTATTACTTGCCGAGAAATTCATTACTTTTGGACGTCGAAACTTAGCATTCATAGAGAAAATACTTGATTGTTTGTTTTCTCTATAAGATTCCACAACTTACATGCATTAGTAACTATTAAGAGGAATCTAACTCACGCAGTCTACCTGATCAGAGAGAACTGCAGTAAGCCTTGTAATGTTCATGCGATCTCTGTAAATAAGTTCCCAAGATCTGGTCTTGTCATATGAAGGCAATGTTAATCGTGAAGTTGCATACAAACCAAGTATCTTCCATATATTTTTGGCTAAAGTTCTCAGAGATGATTATTTTTCTCAATGATTTCATGGAGAATGTAAGCCGGCACACCTAGCGACATATTTACGGAAGCATAATTCTCCATGAGAGGAAAGTTATGAGCTTTACATAAAGAATTTAATCACTACCATCCATTACTTGTATTAATTCGCTTAAATTTCATTATTTTATCTATATCTATAGATAACCTATAGATAATAGCATATCTATATTTATATATACATCTACACATATAGATAAAAATTGCTAAATCAATTCCATTTACGAGGCTTATTAGTAAAAGAAATAATATATGCAGCAGCTTCAACAATTTTTAGTTGTTAGTTGAATGGAACTAAGGGACTAAGTTTCTAAAGAAATCCCAATGAATTGGTAGTCCAATTATAAACGAAACGTATAATGATCATTTTGATGAATCCTGTTATGAAACTTCAAGTGCTACACCATCTATCTCAAAATCTGACTGATGTCTTAGCTATTTCTGTGGATTCCTGTTAATATTGTCTAATAGTAACAATTTCATAAACTCAGAATTAGTGGATTTGCCAACAAATTTGAAAAAATTAGCTTCAAATTATTATCAAGAAATGTGGTTTTCATATTTATATATATTTGAACAAACATAAAACAAGCAGACCGTGTTCTACGGTTAGAAAGAAACTCAAGTTACTATATTTAGGAATACATAGAATAGTGTCAGAATAAGTCTACCTTAAGTTCTACACAACGAGAGAGATAGAGTAGGAGATATTACAGACATGATCTTTAACTTGACTTTTATACAGCAATTGTATTTAGGGAGTTTTTCCTGACAAAATTATTTTAAAGAAGAAGTGTAATATAAAGAGTTTTTTTATAATAAAAGCTAATACTTTATACTTATTTGATATTAGACTAAAAAATTATAACAAATTTATTATATTATATACTCATAGAAAATTGAAAATGAAACCTACAATGCACTTTCTAATACAATTCCCTTTGAAATAATAATGCAAATAGAGTTAATAAAATAGGCAACCTTGATATAAACATAAATCTTCCATTTCAATCACAAATAACCCAGTTATGAGCTGGAAAGTATAGGAATCCTTCTAAGTTTACATTTATTTAATTTAATTATGAAACAATAAAATGAAAAAAACAACAACTAAAAAGCATAAAAACATGAACCCCAAATAATTATTGTCATTTCCTTGGAGAACAATTAATTGCTAAGCAATCCTACTCCGAGAGTCATTACTCCTGCACCCGAGCAAGCATTTTCGCTTTCATCATACAAAATATAACATTGTTGTAGTAAAAAGAAAGTCAGTATATTTTTTTGGTATTTTTAATTTTGGAATTTTCTACTCCATTTTTTTGTTTATATTAATGTTTGATTCCACAAATATTACGAGTGTTGTTAGGATGTTTTCGTTATTTATTACCAAGGAGATAAGTCCTTTTGTTGTTGAACAAAACGGACACCCAAACAGACATTGCACGAAGCACAAAGTTCATCCACCTTAATTACGGTGGAATAATGTAGACGGTCTGATTAAATTAATATGACGACAACCGTAGGGAAGATGAGCGGATGGATAGACAAACAAACGGATAATAGACGGATAAATGGACTTAATGTTGGTCGTATGTGGAAAGAGTATGGCTAATGGCGTATATGATCTTTAGTTAAATGTTTTATGTAATGCAAATTAAATGTTTTCTTGTGGACAGAGAGTCTAACAGACTCGGACCAAACTTAAAACTTTTTTAAACAAATTGTGATTTTTATTTTTTACTTCCCAACAATCAAAAAAGTACCATCATAAGGAAACCAACTGATTGAATATGAATAGAAGATAACAAAGGTTAGCAATTCGCCTCTCCCGGCATAATTTTTGAGGGCATCACAATGGGCAATATATGACTCCTAGTGGAAATGTTGAAAACTGTCAGAACGCGCCTTTTGAACCTGATCTAACCTATCATTATTAGAATATTTTGGGATGGTAACCGCGCGCATCACCAATTCACTCATAGTATTAAATTTAAATTATTTTAGTATCAGGATAAATTAGTTAACCTGATCCTAGAACTTGCCCGATTGCCTTAATGAAAAAATAAAAAATAAAACACTTCCACAGATATATTTAATGCTAATTGAATACTGAGATAGTTAATCTAAAAAAATTTCTTTCTTAAAAAGTACACATTCAAGTAGCTTCGAAGAACGTTAACGTTTTGTAAGAATCTAGACTGCTTTCAGACAAAGTCGACTGAGTGTTTGTAGTCAGTCATCAGCGAATATTCATTTATTATCACAAATTTGCAATTAGTCTTCATTTTACTTCCATATTTACAAAAAAGAAACCCTGTAAGATAGAAACTAAATCCATAATAGGTTTGTACTATTTATATAATTTAACTGACATTTTGTCCTTACCGACAAGCAATTAGACCAACTTTTTTTGGAAGGCGCTATGTGTGTCATCAAAAACTCCCAAATAAATGTTAAAATAAATGCAATATAAGCAGGCAATACATCACTGGCTTGAGAAAACTACAGGAAGCCTTCACTTAGAATTAATCCACTTAGAATTCATTGATTTACTCTTACTTAATGCTGAAGGATTGAAAATCTTAGTTGCTCCTTGACTAGTTAGAAGGTGTAGCATCCCCTTTCTAATTTATAGCTATAATTCAGTCAATAATAAGAAGGTGTACACTTTGATTATTAAAATAAAGGCCAAAGATGAAAACATGTAAATATCAAAAGCTAAAGTTTGCATTGAATATAATAAAGCTTTACTTCAAGAACCTTTCTTACTAACCCGTTCCAAGAATCCACAAAAATGGTAGTAAAATTGTTTAATTATTTTTTTAACAAATATTTTATTAATATCAAAAATTAAGATTCAAAAATATTACTTTATACAATATGTGACTAAAAAAACATTTATAAGAGACCCACCCTTCCACATTTCGGGTGCAAGAAGCACTAAGGAATACTGTATTTCTGACCAGAATCAAGTCTCAGCCATTCTTCAATAGTCTCGAAATGGGAAAGAATGTTGAGATTCACTTTAAATTTTGTGCAAAATTTCGCATTTGTTGAAGTTATTGAGTTACAGGAGTAGGAGCAGGAGCAGGAGCAGAAGCAGGAGCAAAGCTTATTTGAAAAATTCGTAGCATACTTTTAAGTGTTAAAGTAGGTAAAATAAAAATTTGTATTTTTAACACGCAACCACTTTTCCAAAGACATTTGCACAAATGAAACAACATTTTGGATTACCCGGCGGAGCAACAATGTGGAAATTGCGATACTTGCACAGGTAAAAGTGCAAAGTGGATACGAGACAAGAACGAAAACCCTACAACCCAAATGTATGCAGAAAACACAATATAAACAAATACACGCAAAATAAAAAAGAACTTCGAAAAAACGAGAGTAAAAATATTTAAAAAATTCACTACACACACTAAAGCCCACGCAAAGTCAAAAAAAAAAACAAACACAAAATAAAAAAACAACTGTAAAGCAAATGTTTTGTAAACCTGCACTTAACCCAGTCAACATCATTTCCGTGCCAATACGAATACAGGAACACTCGCTCATATATATATACAATATGCTAGTTACCGGCTGTGTGTGTGTGTGTCTGTGTGTGTTCGCTTGTATCAATGTTTGTATGGCAATATTGGCTAAAGCAGCTTAATGTCAAAATTGTAATTGAAGAGTACGTTTTGTATGCACTCAACCATGTGCACATATACACATACACACACACACATAGAGAATAATGCACACGGATGCACAACATCCGCATCTGTGTGTGTACCTACAGTTTAATGCACTTCCTTACATTTATTGCTGCACCGAAATACGTGTTTGTGGTCTTCGAAGTCAGTTCTCGAAAACTCACATACTAAGACTTACTTTGCCATATTAACCAGCCAGGCGTTGCCATACAAAATCAAAAAAATCTTCAAAATAAAGAAAAGGTGAAGCAACAACACAACTCACAACTGTAACATCGAAATGCAACTGGAATTCTAAACATTTTCTCCTCCTCACTCAAAGTTGTAATTTTATTTTCTTATTGAACGACTTTTAAAGGCAATAAGTGACTCAGTTTATTTTCTAAGCACAACCACACATTACATCAAAGCAATATTAATGCCCTTAAGTAAAGGGTTAATGTATTTATAAGCCAAGTATGTACGTGCTTCCAAACATTATGCAGATCTCTGCCACACCCCCCGTTAGTGTGAGCACAATTTTTCCATTATCAGCACATCGAGTTTTTATTTTTAAAGGAATTCATAGAACATAAATTCTATTTGTACTGAGGTGGTATCCATTATCATAAAATCTACAGAAATCTTTGAAAGTAATATACAAAACGGCATTTTAGATGTAATATACCATAGATTACATCGAAGCAAGAAACTAGAGTAATCACCTCTAGTTTCTTCAGCTTGTAAAAAATAAATGGAAGATACTTAGGTCACCTGTAACTTCTTCCTGATTAACATGGCTTATCATATGATAAGAACAGATCTTGGGAACTCATTTATAGAGATCGCATGAATATTACAAGGTTTACTGCAGTTCTGTCTGATCATCGGTGTATACGAACCCACACAGAGAGACTGCTTGGGTTAGATTCCTTTTAATAGTTACTAATGCATGAAAGTTGTAGAACCCTACAGAAAAAAGAAACCATAAAGTATTTTCTCTATGCACATCCAGCTTTGACCTCCAAAAGTAATAAAGTTCTCGGCAAGTAAATCTTTGACAGTGTGTCGGACTGTTCATCGGTTAGGATAAAAGATCTGTTAAATTGTCTAAATTCAACACGACAGATTTAGTTTTTGTCTTTTTATATGTTATAGTTTCTTACAAGAAATATTATAGTAAAACAGCAAAAAATCGCTGATGGAGACGAATGGATATGTATCTGCTCTCCAGCACTGCAACTAGTGAGTTTATCCCTCCATTTATAGCATCAAAAATCGCACAGTCGGCAAATTCGTACACTAGGTTGTAACATTCAGTAACATGCAAGGCAGCTCAATCAAGAAGTAGACGAATACTGTGATAATTATGAAGAGCTGTTTGTGAAAGTCACACTTTCAGATTCAGCAACAAAAACTGTTTGAATACCTAATACAAGAGAAGAAATGATAATGTCAATTATAACTCGAAACTTCTAAATGCCTTTTCATTTGTAATGGAAGATTGAATTCCGAGATCTATGAACAGAATCATAATGAAGAACGTGTGCAGACTTAATTATACCTGCTTCTTCATTCTAAAATTCTAAATTGAATATCACGAGGGTCACGATTTGCTTAAACTACAGCTAACAGATTTCATAATCATAATACAGACTATGATTAACACTTGCTCCACTTTATCAAAGTTTGGCAAACGAATATAGTTTATTTGCGTTGCAGTTCTTTTTATTTTTATATACCTAGAGGTATCCTAAACAATTTGCCTTAATATATAATGAAGTTAACTTCTGTGGACCTGAATCTATATAAAAACTTTTTATGAAATAAAAGTAAATGTTGCTCCTCGTTCTAAATAATATCTTTTGTACTAGTTCTTGTCGAGATAATTGCAATGAATTTATTTGTACCTGTTTATTTCTAAGATAACGATGAGGATATTTCAACAAAAACATTGACTTGCTGCTTTATTTGAAAAACAATCATAAGTATTTACAACGAGGTAGTAGAAACCGTCAATGTTTTGGTATAAGCTCTGGAACAAAATCGAATATCATCTTATATCTACAAAATTCATATCACGGTTGCAATCCTCCATATCATTGGGTCAAGTACCATCAGAAGTCTATGGGGTGTGATTGCTATCTTCTATCTGTAAGAAGATTGTCTATATAAGTTATATATAATCTATAACGACATGTCTTTTATTTACGACAGCCTGACTTTGACAGACTCTCTCTTTATTTGATATTTATAATTTATTTCATATATTATATAGTTGTGTATTACAACTAATATTTACAGAGTTGTGTTTATAGTACTTTATTGTATAACATCAGAAATAAGGCACTATATGAAATCAAAACCAAGTTTGCAGACATTGAAACGCTTGAGAGACTATATGCTTTAGTGAAAATCGTGATAAAAGGTTTCGATACTATGGAGTCGCACAATAAAGCACGCTTGCGACTAATAAATATAAAATTAAACTACTATTATAATTTCTTTTAAATAATCGTAACACACGTATATATATTTCAATAAAATTTAGAGGTTTTTTTCGAACAGTAGTGAACTACAACAACAACAATTTATTTTTATATTATTTTAATTAATTTAATTTTTGGTTGAGCACACAGCTGTTTCGTGTATTGCCAAATACCCATCATCAATGGTCTTAGAAATAATTCTTGTATTTAATTATTCTTAAATAATTTTTTTTGAGAGTGCAATTACCAGAAAGCGAACTCGTGCCCTGCCAAATTTGAAGCTCAGAGTCAACGCTCCTTAACCAACTGACTTTTACGTTTGCACATTTTTCTGGAGTTTCAAATTCACTTGTTGTGTTTATGTTAGAACGAAATCATAAACCAACTGTAGAATAATTGAATTAATTAATTATATTATTATAATTAATTATATTTATATATTTTTAATTGCTTAATTTTAATACTATTCTGTTTGTAGAGGCATTATTTGTTGCATGGTTTATGTATTCTTTTTTATGTACTGAATCTAATCTAGGAACGTAATACTGAGAAAGACATGCTAATGTTACTCCACGAGTCGTACGGGCGAGACCAATATTTTGTATCATCTGTATACCTGGTACTCAACTGAAGTCCCTTCTTATCTTGTCTTGGACAATTAACTTGGACAATTTTTCACGGTACTCAAACCACATTTTAGTCATGAGGATTATAAATGAGTTTGAGGATAAAAAATAAAATAAATATGAAACATAGTAGAACCCAAAAAAAAAAAAAAAAAAAGTTGAAAATTATTCTTTAAATTCAATTTCATTTTAATTGCTTATAAAGCATAAACAAATTCAAAGCAATTATGCTCGTAACTCAAGCTATTTGAAGTATTTCAATGGCGATGGCAATGGCAATGGAAATGGCAAATATGGCCTCCGAAATGCAGGAAATGGTTTTATGGTACTTCAGCTGAACTTTTTCATGGAATTTCCATACGGAACTTCTTTACATTTTTGTAAAAAATTTTATTTTATTTCATTTTCAATTTTTTATTTTATATATTTTATTTCTTATATTTGTATAAATATGTACATGGATCTATATAGGTAGGTATTTTTTTTAAATTGTTGTATTTGCATATAAGCAACAAATAGTGGTGTTTGGGTGAGTGTGCGGGTACACTTTACTTTTAACATTCGCTTCCGGTATCTCATTAAATATGGCGACTGCGGTGGATGCTTTTAAATGGCTTTAAACATTTCGACGTTATGTCAGCATTGAAAGCTCCCAAGGGAGAAATTTATATTTGCCATTTTTTTGTTAACTCAGCTATGGCAACTCAGCTTTCTTAAGGTGGGTAGCAGCGGCAGACAACGCTGACAACGCTGACATATATGATTTGTTTTTTTTTCTCAAATTTTCCCCCACTCCCCCATTCCCCTACTGTTATTCTTTTTGTCATTAATGCAATCGCATAGGATGTTGTGTAGCTGTTGTGTAGCAGCAGCACAATCGCAGCACTGCGTGTAGCGTATGAGTAACTCTCAGGAGTCAACACTGAGCAGTCAACAGCAGTAGCAGCAGAAGCAGCAGCAGCATAGGCAGCCGGCGAAGTATGCAAATCTGTAAAAAGTGCCAGTCAGTCATTTTGTTGATTCGTTTGTTTGCTTTGCTTTTCATGCATTTGTGAGTTTGTCTGTGTGTGTGTCATCTGTTTTATTTTATATTTACTTTGTTTTCTTTTGTATATTTTTCGGTTTGCACATAAAGGGAAATTACATTATTTTTATTTGGCAAATAAAGACAGTTGCTTTTTAATGTGAAGAATGTGCGTGTGTGTGTGTGTAAGACGAATGCAAGAGCGAAGACGAATGATTGTTATGTTTTCGTGTGTGGAAAATTGGTGCCGCGAAGTTAACGTCAACGTTGACGTTGGCTTTTGAAGTCTAAATATAAACAAACATAAAAATTGCTTACTTCGGCATTTGCACAAGTAGCGTTCATTCGGCGAAACATTAAAATATGTTAAAATGCAAACACAAACAGTGGAAAGTGAAATGTGAGAAGTGAAGAGTGAAGAGTGAAGAGTGAAGAAAAAAATACCTAAATATGCAAATTGGTTTTGTGTGCGCGAAAACGTGGAATTTTCTTTTATCACTTTTCGAGAACAATCTGTCCTCCTCTAGACACTTAATGTTAGATACTTTTATGCGCATTAACATTAATATTTAAAATCTTTTATTAAACGTAAAAAATCTGTAAATGGTCTTTTCGAATTTCACTTTGATAAAAATTTACAGAAAAAAACACCTTCAAATGAGCTTAAAATGAATTATAATCCTAGCCTTTTATGTACAATTGACAGTTTTAGTACTCTACTAAATCGTATTATGTGCCACGGAACTACAATTTCATTGTTGGCATATTTAGTGCATGACACGAACGCAACTAGTTTGTCAATTTGTTCTTACTTCTATGAGACAAAGATATGTTAAATAAATTTTAATATTAATTGCAAATGATTATAAATTCATATTTAGTGCACACCAAATAATAAATCTTTTGCTTATCAATGTTACCATCATGCCATCATTAATTCCAATCTGACTTCTAGTAACTAACCTTGTCTTATCTGAATGTTATCATTATTAGCGAACTCATTTAAAACAACGATATTATTTTTGTATTACAACAAAAATATTACTATAAATCTAAAAGAAAGGGTAGCAAAAAACTTTTCAGTAATAGAGAACTAGTAAATATTGTGGTCGAGCGGTTCAGAATGGAGTTAAAATATACTGTTCCTTTTGTCAGTCAGCGATATACTGACTCATTTATTCTCCTTAAATTTACATGATACACATATGTGTGTTTAAACAAACTAGAGCGGTCATGTTACATTTTTCTTATGTGTCATAATATATTAAGTACTTATACACTTATACTACACTATATACTATATTAGATAATAGACACTATTGCAATATTGACATAATAAGGTATTTTATGCAACCATTCGAGAGGAAGTTGTTTGTTTTTCAGCATTATTTCCTTTTAACTTCATACATTATTTTTAACATATAAGAGCTTTTTTCTCTATAAGAGCTGGACTCTTTCGCTCCTATCTTCGATTGTAAATTAAGTCTATAAACATTGCAAAAACATTAAGTCTTATTAAAGTCGGTTTTGTTTTTTTGGATTTCAACTTTTACTTCGATCGTATTTTTCTGTATATTTTTATACGTATTTCGGCAAATTCTCCTTTGCCTACATCAGAAGAATTCCTAATATAAGAAATATAGGAATATACAAAAAAATACAATCGAAAAAATTTAAAAAAAAATTATCATATCATATAAATTCCACTCCATCTAAATGGAGTTTGCCAAACTAATTTTCCAAACACTGCCTGCATTTTTTTCGACTAATAATCAGTGTAGTAAGCAGTGTAGCGCACTTCTCGCTGTCCACATAACCAAACATAACTCATAAATAACAATTTGCATTGTGGAAAATTGCGTTTGTGCGGTACACAAATTTGCATACAAAGAGCAATGCAAGTAACACTTCACGACCGGAGGTGGAAAAGAAACATGTTTTCGTAGGCGTGCAGATTTAGATTTATTTCCAATGTGTTCCACCTTGCAAACTAACGTAGAGTAACAAAATTATAAGGTATTGTCTGAAGTTTATAAAGCACTTAGCAGGCCACACTCACACTCCGATGACATTTTTAGTGACACAAACACGCAATAAGCAAAAGTACAAAATTACAAAAACACAATTACACAATCCCACAAGCATATACACAAGCATACACACAATTCGGATACGAACAATCCATAAATACACAATGGAGAGTGCATAGGATGGTGTGTGTGTGTGTGCGTGTGTGTGAACAAAATATAAATAATAATATATACACACATAAGGCGGCGTTTACTTAGCCACCCACATGTGATAACGCATCTGCAACACCCCATTAAATTGTGCTCCCCTTCCCTATCCGCTTCGCCGTGAACCTAAACGAAATTCTGATTCATTTACGTTTTGTGCATTAAGCGAGCAAAAATTCGTTTTCGTATGTGTGAATTTCGTATTTTATGCTGCCACAAGCCGTCGATATGCTAACCAGCAAATGCACGAAATATGTTAAGTGGATATTGCGGCAGCAATATTGAGCATCCACAAGCAGTCTTCCACACGAGCAAGAGTACGAGTACGAGCAGTGCAAGCAGCAAAAACAATGACTACTACGTTTAGCCACACGACAGCTCAAGCTGCTGCCTTGACGCTGCCACTGCCTCTGCCGCTGTCGTTGCCGCTGTCGTTGTCGTTATTCCTTCGCCGTAGTTGTGGCTGTGGCTGTGACTGTGTGAGGAGCAAGCATACGTTCAACTGTCACGACATGCAATGCATTTTGCTGGCTTGTGAGTTTATTGTATGCGGTTTAGGTTTTTGTTACCTTTTTAGCTTATCAATGGCTGCATAAGCCACACAAGTCTACCACGAGTTGAGTTGAGTTTGGGACTGGAGTTTGGGAATGGAGTGCTTGTGGCAAAAAAAAGGGGTAGTAATCTGAAATATTCTTTATGTGCCATAGCGTAAAAGTTGCATTCCTCCTTTCTTACCGCTCACTGCCACTAAAAGCAATGTTCCTAATGCACACCTCAACTTCTATGTATGAAATTGTCTTTATGACTGCCAACTGATTTGGAAATTGGAGAATATAACTGTTTAGCACCTCTGCTTTACTCATTTCCTCATCTCCTCATCTCATTAAAGCATTTTTTATTGAAAATGTAATCTATAATAAGTACAGTCTAAATATGAGGGAAGTTGGTGCAGTGTGAGGGAAGTTATCTGAAGTGATGGCTAAGGGCAAAGATATGAGCGTACATATGGTTTAGATAATCTAATGCAGCAAAAAAAAAAAATATATAAAAATTGAAATGTTAAAACTTTTTTGGATCCGATCCTGTGCCGCACTTCCCGGTGACGTCCCGTCGACAGATTAATAAATGAGATACATAGACGTTTTTTGTTCTGTGATATTTCACTGAAAGACCAAAATTATATTTAAAAACAATCTTTCTTTATTTTATATTCCTTTCTGGGTACTTCCGATAATTTGGAGAAGACAGTAGACTTCTTCTAATGAACGTGCGGAGTTTAGATTTTAGATTAAATTTTAACAAATTGATTGAGAACTTGTCACCACGTCACTACATCCCTTGAGGATTATTGTGACATACCCATTTTAATTCCATAGACAAGTACCAGTTAAGAACGCCATTATATCTTTTGGAGAGATGTTGCCTAACTCCGGAGATAGTTTATCTGACAGCAAAAATTCAAGTCTTTGCAATAAACCACAAAAGCATAAGTCAAGCATTTGGTACCAATACAGAAATCAGTCAAGAATGTGCTTTCTCACAAGAATGCATTTTGTCACCCTAATTGCTTTAATAAATATCAGGCCAAAAGAAACACAATCGATACGAAATCTACCACCAAGGACATCCAAGGCGACTACCTTACTCTCCGGATCGCTTTATATACCATATGTATATAGGTTTATAAAAACATAACGTCTTTGAACATTTTATTCACAATTATAAATTTATTGTGACGACTCTGGTGGGGCTGAAGATTCCCCAGTAATTGGCAACGACCACAAGGAAAGTGCCGTTACACAGCCTAGCATAAACGATTGGCAAATCATTTAATAAACTGAGACAAATTAGTATTGAGGGAAATATCTAAACGTTTTTAGTTGAATATATAAGCTTCTAGAAATAATATTGAAGTTGGAATAATTTCTATCATAAATACCGTCTATAGAAGCTATGTTCTCGTGTTTTATTTCTATTGCAAATAGCCATCTTTTATATTTTTTTGTGGCTAATTTAGGACTATTTAGGCTAATTTTTTTTGCCTTCAGAATTAAGTCACTCATGTTATTGATTTTATAATTACACAAAAATTTTGCATCAAAAAAAGTTAAAGTTAATAAATTCGAATTTAAATCCGTTTTTGAAATTGTAACGTCGCCCTACTGTTTGCCAAACTCACTTTGAATCCAGGCATTTCGTAGTACTCGTCTCGTAACTAACTTTCGGTTTCCTAATGTTGATGGAATGACCTTTTCCATCGTCTATTTCTTTTCCATTTGCATTAAAATCGAAAGTTACATGTGCAGGTACATCTGCAAATCATGTTTACATAATTGCAAAATGAGTTGAAATATTCTTTGCTCTAATTTCGGTGCGATGTTGTGCTGCTAAGGCGAGTATCCAACGCCGTGCAGGGCTCATCCACCCACAGGCAATGGCAATGTTACACCTTAGCCACTTACCGAAAGCTGCTACATGCATAAGTGGGCATTTCATTTTTATGTTTCTGCTCTTTTCCAAACATTTTATTTAACTTCCCGTACAGAAACGTTCGGTTCCATTTCTATTCTCGATTTGTTGTCAACCAAGTAATTCTTGTTTAGTATTTCACCGCATTCACTCCATTGCCAGCAGCTAAAGAGGAGCAGCAGTTTAAACTCAGCAGTCCAACAATCACACTGTCACCACTTTTGTTTTCTTCCCCACTCCTTTGGCTGGCTTGGTTGGACCTCATGGTTCTTGTCTTTCATTTGCTGTTGCTTATCGGTTCATCATATATGTGTTATATGTGCATTTGTCCCCTCTTGTATTCTGCGCCCCCATAGCCTCTGCCGGTCTAAATGGCATTTTTCATGGAGCAAATTTTATAGATTTTCAATGTTTATGCCAAGCACTAAGCACCAAGCACTGCTGAGTGTGTGGCTTTTCATCAGTTCTTCAAGTGGATTTCAGTGGATTGCACTGAAGTACAGTGCTGCAGATTTGAACTACCATGGAAGGATATGGGGCCGTGTGTTTAGATTTTGTTACTCCCTATACTTGGTGAGGCACTTAACGTGCAGCTTCGCAATGCAAGAGTTTTGCACTCAATTGTGCACTTCCAACTGTGCCATTATTGTTTCAAAATTTTTGGTTAAACGAGTGCGCTCTGAAGGATGCTATATTAAAGTCGTTAATGGTTATCCTTAAGCAGGATAACTTTAAGCATAAAGTATTTTTCAATGTAGCTGCAGAAGTCTCTTGGCTGTTTTTGTTGACATAAATTTCGTCGGAATTGAATTTTTTTCTGTCAGTGTTCCAGAACAAAATTTTCTGTTAGTAAGTTACTTTTTATGTGCGCAAGAATATTGCAGCTTGAAACATTCTTCCTTAAAGATGTTATAATTATGAGTACTTATTTTAATAATTGGTAATTGGTAATATATACTCAACAGTACAACTGATAAGAAAGCCATATAAAATTTAATCAACTTCAAGCGATTATTTACGGACAGTGCACAAAATTACAAAATCGAGGATTCATCTATTTTCTATATAGAAAACATTTACAGGACCATTGCAAAAATATTAGTATAGTTGACATAATATTTTTTATAAAACTAAATTGTTATATGACAAATAGATACCATGTGACAGACCTACAACCTTAAAACATAATCCGAACTTGACTACTGCTGGATTGACTCTAGAAGGGAGTGATGTTTTTAATTGCATCCAATTTAGGCTTTCATATTATTATTTTTAAGTTATTAACAGACTTCATTTTACATTTTGTAGTTTTAAACCTTAGGAAAACAGAAGAGACTAATCGAAATTCTATGATAAAGTGGGTTGGCAGCATCTGAAACAGCTTTTTTGAAATATAAACTGCCAACTTAATAAAGCAGCCTATAAATTAGTTGCACCAAAACAACGTATTAGAGTTCAAATTAATATATATATCATAATTATTTTGTTTAAGAAAATCAATTTTCCTTTCTGAGTGAACAATATTTTCAACTTGAGTATTGAAATGTTAATGCGAACATTTCAAAATTAAAGTTTAAATAAGGTTAACGTACAAAACTGAATACGTAAAACCTCTACGTAACATGCACTCACGGTAATGTGATTGCTATTACGTTTACGCTTAACGTAACCCATTATATGCGACTAATTACTTGTCATCAAATTAACCCGCTTTGGTTTGTTGGAACAAGATTTTAGAGTGGGACTTGCAAGCCCAGTCGCAATCACAGCAGTTGCAGCAGTGGCAGCAGCCACAAACCAAGTGGTCACGTGCATATATAAATGGAACCAACCTTTTGTGTTAGCCGTGCCCGGCTGAGCTTCACATCAAAATTTTTATTTAGTCACAAATAAATTAAGAAAAAGCATAGAATTTCAGTAATGGCAACACCGCACTTGTGTTTTAGTAATTACTTTTTTTCGTTTCGAACTTATAGTTGAAATGGCGAAGAAAAAAGTTTCATTCGATTTAATTACTTGAAACAATGTTGCCATTGTATCTGTAACATTGCCCATTGCCCATTGCCATAACCACAACCGGAAATCACACTCGCTCACTCACATTCAGACACAGCAGCCGTAAATATATATTGCCGCTATTACCGACCACCATTGCAAAACATGTGTAATTATGTAACTGATACGCTCTTGTAGTTATCCGTACTGCACTAATATAAACTTGTAATTATAAACGTGCCCATGCCACACTCACCCCATACCCACACCCCACACCCCACACTGACCCGAAGTCGCATTTATATGAGCAGCTGTAATCGCATCGGTGCCGGTAAATGTATCTGAAGCTGTAATGGTAATTATAACGAAATGTTATGTTGTTTGCAGCTGCGATAAAATACTTTGCGGTATCGCATAAAACGCCGCCAGGCTGCACCCTGAGACTACGAATCCGGCAGGCGAGCCTTTAAGTCCAGTTTAACATTTAACTTGCTATTGTTTTCTCTGGGACTCATTTACACACACCTTATATACGAACGTAGATATTAAAGTGTTGTCCAGGGTGTCTGTACTGATATTTGGCATTTTCAAAATTCTAGACCAACTAGTTTAGTGTTAGTTCACACTCCCGATTTAACAGCGGCTGGATCGCCTTTGAATTTTATTGAATTATTGCTTATTACGATAATTTATTGATAGAATTACAAGAGCACCGCTTCATTTTCTTAATACCAATGAAATATTTTAATATGTATTTAATAAATTATCTTTAAAAATAGATAATCTAAAAAGTAGCTGCCATTTTTTGTCATACATACTAATGCCAACACTGAACTGATTATGTCCAATGGAAATATGTTTGAAAGTGACATTTCAAGCCACATTTTCTGTAAAGGTAGTTGTCTACCTCTATTCGTTATATATAGATTATCTCATCATATTGATATTCTACTTACAGTTAAAGATAGATAGAGATAGATAGATAGAGATAGATAAAATAAGAAATCAGAAATCGGTTTAAACTAAGAAATAAACCAATATTTAGAAAAAGTAGTTCCAGCGAAGCTAAAGAACTGAAAGACGAGTGCTACAAATAAAATAATCTGTTCTACCAATGTTCGAAAAAGAGACACCGGAGCATCTGTTGAATCTAAGTCGAGGTTTTTCCAGAACCAAACTTACGCTATTGGTGTTCTCTTTTTGACATACTCGTTGATATTTTTTACATTAGTTTTAGCAAGATACTTGCATTTATTAATGCATTCTGCTGATTCCAATATAGGCATTATAATGAGGAATGTATAATCGAAATGACACTCACACATAATTGAGAAGGATTCATTTCTTCTTCCACTTCAGAGAGAGAAGCAGAGAGTGCTATTGCGGCACTCTCTGTCGTGTCTCCCTACAATTTCGATCCGATTCTGTTTAGATTCACTTTATTCATGCCTTTTTAATTCATACCCGACTAAAGTAAATACATAATTTTTAATTAAATGGGCATTTTAAAACACTCAAAGCGAGTGTCTCATATGTTTCATCTTAGTTCTTGTTAAGTAATAACCTATATGCCTTCATCAAAATCTTAATAGACCGAATGTGAATATAGTGTTCGAATATTTATTTTTTGTTTGAAAAGACATTAGAGAAGTTGACCACATTAGGTCATTTACGTTATAGGAAAGTTTTTTTTTTTTTTGGAAATTTTGAATCACATAGGTCTTGTGTCGATTTTTGGTGCTGTTAGCTAGCACTTGTGCATATACTAGATGCTATTTTATATTTAAGATACTCCTTATTTTAATATACAATATATGTTAGCATGTATTAAGGAAAAAAGATTAATATAACATACATAAATCTGACAACCGATCTCAACGAACGCGCAAAAACTACTGATTGAATATACTTGCACGAGTGGAATGAGGCGGTTTATTTCTTAATTGATATAGTTTCCATTTCAATGGGCCATTCATATATAGAGTTCCACATTCAATGCACACCCACCAGGGTATATAAGTGTATTCAATTATTGCCACTCCCAAATCTTGCAATTCCTCTGCGAGAAACACCAAATGTTATCAATATTCTAATTATATTTTATTTTTCCCATAAATTGTTGTAGATTTTGCTGTTTCTTATCTGAATTCCTTTAAGTACCCAAAAGTGTAATAGTCCATTTTTCCATTATTTTGTCAAATAAATTATTTGAATTAACTGGAACAATTATTGACTATATTTGCCGTACGCTTAATGTGCCGTGCGATTTCGAGTTAATAAAATCTGTTTCTTTACGATTAGACACTAGGCGAGCACACACCGAGCGAATGTTGCGTGCCATTAGCCTTCCGGAAGAGATCTTCCACTAACATAAAAACTGCAACTTTATACATATTTTTTAAGTAGTTGTCGTTCTCTGCTCTCTGCTAATAATGTGGTAGGAAGTACCAGCAACGATTATAACAACAACAACAACAAAGCAAAACAGTAAAACAGGAACACAACAACAATAACAAACAGTTCACATTTATAACTATAAAATGTTGTTGTGCTGTTATTGTTGCATTTATGTTTATTACAGTTGTTGATGTTGTTGTTGTTGTTGTACAGTTGCTGTTATTGCTACTCCTGCTGCTGCTGCTGTTGCTGCTGCTGTTGCTGATTTAACTACACTGATATGCTGCTGTTATGATATTTCTATTTTGTTGTTGCTGACAAAACTTTTCTCATTAAAGCCTTGTTGCCATAATTATGACTGCAACAATTAACAGAGACTTTATAAAACCACAAATATACGCACACACACACACACACACACACACAGACACACATTTACGCACTCTAAAATATAAAACATATACAACTCGTCGTCTATTCTGCTCACCCATTCAAGATTATGGCATGCCAAATGTACGACAAACAACAGCAACAGCAACGGCAACGGCAAAGGCAACAACAAAAACAACAGCGATGGGAATAAACAGCAAGGAAGTACCAACAGGAAAGTAGTTGAAAAGCAGCAGAAAAGTACAGCCAACAACTTTAAAAAAATAAATAAGTCAAGTACGCAAATCGCATAAAAATATTATTACAAATGTCGGCACATATGCGCATATACGAAAAAAAGTAATAAAAATTGTGATGCAAAAGAATATGTGAAAGTACTTACACAAGTCTGTGTGTGTGTGTGTTTGTTTTACTTCCTGAAATTATATTAACAGCGTAACTTGATTCATATGCCCGTTAGCACAATGCGACGCGGCGCAAGCAGTTTTTATGTGCCATCAAATGTTAAGGCTGAGGCTTCATTCGAGACGAGGAAAAAAATCACGAAGCAGTTATGCCAAGAGCATCAGGCAGCACCCATTCAAGGCACAAAAACTACAATAAAATATTATTACAACTACAAGAACCAACCACAACTATAATATGTAATAATAAAAACAACCAACAACAAATATTCGTATAATTCAAGCAATCGTCAGCGTCAGCGTCAGCGTCATCGCCATCAACAGCGTCGTTTTCGTCGTCGTCGTCGTCGTCATTAAGCAGTAGTAATAATAAGAAACAATAATTAACGTTAAACGTTACGAGTATGATTATGAGTACACATATACATGCGCATATGCATACAAATCGTACCACTAAAATCATAGCAACTAACAGACGAATTAACAGACGAAACGTAACATATACACATGTCATTTAGTTGAGTACTTGCACTCGCAAATTTTTGTGCACTTTGTTGTTGTATTAGTATTATTTCTATTGTATTTGTTGGTGTTTATAACTTTAACATTTTAACATTTTAACATTGCAATATTTTTAATTCTTGGTTTAATTGTGAATTTGTTTTTATGTACTGTACTTATAATAACATTCACATTGTGTACAGCATAAAAGATGAGAGTAGAAATTCTTTGATATTTCTTAACAATTGAAGTTGCAAAATTGCTTTATTTTTGTTTTTGTTCGATTTGAGGTCAGGTATTATTTTGCATTTAATTAAAATAACGTCAGTGCTATAAACTACAAACGAAATAAAAATTTTTTTTTAAATAATTAAACATTGAACTGAACATTGAAAATGAAAAGGAACAATCGTGAAGTTAATTCAACTGAATGAGAATTATAAGTTCAAAAATTAGCTACTATTAGCAATTTTGTACTAAGTATATATTTTTATGGATATCTTTAACCTAAATCTTTAGTAAAGTTAATACTATCTTTGGGCACAAAAGTTAGTAAATTTGTACCCAATACCAAAATGACAGCAATGTCCACCATTGTCGAATATATATCTATATCTATATATCTTTATATATATATCACTATATATATCACTATATATATCACTATATCTAATACAATTAGTTATGTGTAATAATTTCTTTTTCATATGAACCTTAAATTATAACAACTGCATCTTCAACTAATGAATGAAGTAAACAAGACGACCAACAAGTATTCACTTAATTGACATTTAAAAAAAATGAAAATTTAATAAAATCTCAATTAATATAATTTTCAGTATATAATTTAACGGTTATCAGTTAATTCATTTGACCAAAGACACAGAGGTAACCCTTTCTGTGCAGAGGACAGGCGTCATTACATTCATTGCCGTCTTCTACAGCCTAGCTTTAACGGACGCAAAACCACCTTTTAGACCTCATAATATCAACTTTCGCACTGTGTCGTACTTGCAAAATCAAATCTTATCTTCTGATACAAATTTGCTGAAGTACTATTGATTTCTAAATTTTAAAAGAAAATACTAAGCAAACTGGAGCATTTATATACCCACTTGAATTTCTGTTCGAGAAATCCATTATGTTGATTTCTTTGCAATTGGGTTATTCTTTTACAAATCGGACACCTTTTTGACCTCATCATATCCGATTTGGCTGAAATTTTTCTTTGAACTCCTTTCATTAAATAAGAAGACCCGTATCTCGGAACAAAATTTTGTAATTATTTTCCTAGGAGATATGGACCCATGGGTCCATATGGTCATACAAATCACAATAAAATTTTTGATAGAAATTTGATTTAATGGTGTTATGGTGCGTATGAGTGACGTGTAGGACTGACAAATTAATTTTTTTAATAACTTCTAAAAGCAATGCCGCACTGGAAATATTTATTTTTCAAATAGAATTTATTTTTAATTCGAATTGAAAGTAAAATCTAAAAATTTGTGTGACACATTCCTCTTTTTTTTACTAAAAAATCGGGTATATGTGTTTGGTGTGATGTGAAGGAAAAATTAATTTTTTAAAAGTACTTCTGAGGCAATATCGTCCTGAAATTTTTTAATTTTATATTTAGTTTTATTTTTTAGTTCAATCAATTATATGGCCTAATATATAACCATTTGAAAATGTGTCTACAATGTCAATTCATACAACCCCATGGGTTCATTACAAATTTTTTTTCCGAGGTACGGGTCTTCTTATTTTATAAAAGGAGCTTAAAAAAAATTTCAGCCAAATCATAGGTGATCAGCTCATTTTTTGTCAAAATCCGTCCGGTTTGTAAAAGAATAACCGATATATAAAATGATCACTTAGTACTCGCGATACAATCATGACACTCAAGCTCAGTTCATCACAATTATTTTCTGAATTTATCTTGAATCCTCATCAATTTTGAGAGAATCGGAAGATTAACAATAATCTTTCATAGCTCTTTCAATTTCCTATTTTTAATTTAATATATATTGTAGAAATTGAGTTTCGAAATTCAAACGAGAACAATAGCGGAGTAGCCCTAATACTTAACTCTAAGACATCAAATGCTAGATGTTTTGGCATTATGTTTGATATGAAATATTTACTTGATTATGTTAATTATCAAGTTATTATGTTTGATATAACGAACGGTTGAGCTAATGGACAAAAGCCAAATCGACTGAACTGTATAGTTGACGTATCTGAGGGAAGATCCTCTGCAGTACAACTTTTTTTTAATATTTTTTTTATGCAAGAATGTAAGAATCTTATATTCTTCTAAGAAATCAATTATTGAGTAATTTTTTGTTTAAGATATCAATTTATAATTCTTATTTTTATTTAATCGTAATAAATTTAATTTATTTAAGGTTAGTAAAACACTTAATAGGCACTTCCTACTACCACATCATTTTGATTTTTGTGCTTTGTTCTTTGTTCTTTGCTCTCAGGACACACAAAAGTTTGCGGCATCCAATTGTGCTTCTGTCATAGTCGTCTGCATGTGTCATTAAATACAGCCGTCAGCAAAGGCAACCACGTACTCAACGTCATCAACAGCATCAACAGCATCTACAGCACCAACAGCATCTACAGCATAATGAGCACAAACAACAATGTCATCATCATTATAATTATCTCTTCATAATGATGTTACAGTCATTGTAACGCCTTTGCTGCCACTACCAACAACAAATGCAATGTTGTCTACATTTATGCAAGCCGTAGATTTCATTTCTTCTCTCTTCCCGCCTTTCCTTCTTTCCATCTTTACGACTTTACTACTTTCCTACTTTTTGTCTTGTTGTTGCTTTTTTTATTTATTCATTTTTTGTCCTCTAGTGTTGCTGTTGTTGTTGTTGTTGTTGTTGTTGTTGTTGTTGTTGTTGTGGAAATTGTAACTTAAATTGTGCAATTGTTTTGCCACTTCCTTAAGTATAATTATGCTGACTCCCAAATGGTCGAAATCGTTCGGTTAAAGTGCGGCAGAGTAAAACGAAGTGTGCTAAACACTCGTACAAAAGCGCAATAGCACACAACGCAACAACAAAAAATAGAAAAATAAAAAAATAGGAAAAACACAACAAGCATAGCAAAATGCACAAGAAAAATTAACAAATTGTTTGGTGCAAAAGAAATGAGCAAAGTTAAATTGTTTAATGCAAAAAACAAGAGCAAAAAAAAAAAACAAAAAGCACAATAAAATAAAGTACGAGGATATTGTCTAAACCGGTTTAGCCGGTTTATTATTAGAGTCAAATGTAGCTGTTCCATTTGTGGCGGCAGCGACGGCAGCGCAATGTCATGTTGGTTATGGCATATGGAAAATTATGTGCTTGAATGGCGCACTTGAATGCTTTCCTTTTTCGCTTCTTCCTCCTCGCCTTGCGCTTTATTAACGGCGAAATGTATTCAAAAAATATGTGAAAAATATTTGAGTACGAAATAATAATTACTGTAATTTTCAAGGATCACCACCGCCGGCACTGCAAGCAACCAGCACTTCGTTAACTGGAATAGAGCACATGTGCTGCTTTATTTGTCTGCACTGCACAGCACAGTTCTGTTTGACTTTTGATAATATATTAAACACAGTCACAAACTTCGCCGTCACTGCAAGTGGGACCATGGAGCTCTGCGTTATATTCCTTTTTTTTTCAAGGATACCTAACAGACAAACGTGCAAACATATGTTCATAGACGTATAAATCCGCTATACTGTATCAGTCATATGCGTATCAGCGCCCAGTTAAAGTTACTCACTAAAGTATTCTGAGGCGAGTATATGTTAAAATGCAAATAAAACACTGGAGTAAAACAGAAAATTTATACTTTAAGCAAAAAAAAGAGCGCTGTCTAGCCGAAAAGTATGCTTGTCTTTTTGGCAGTTAAAATTTTAAAGTGGCGCAGGTGCCTCTTGGCTGTTGCATTATTCTTAACGAAATTTCATAAACACTTCCAAAACTTTTTCAACTATCCTAGCTTCTCGTTGTTATTGTCCTTACGCTGAAGACCACAAAAACAAAACAATAAGTAACATAAGCAGTACTTTTTATTGTGGCTGCTTCAGGTCTCAGCTAATTCAAAATTTCTTTAATTTTTCTATAAGGCTCACAACTGTTACTTATCGTATCGGTTTTCACTGGCTTCTTCAGTTGTTTCAAAGTATTTTCATTTTTGCCGTTGAAGACGCTACAAAAATTCACGATTACTTCGTTATTCTTTTGGTTGTTGTAGCATCTCTTTTACATACGTACTCCAATACGAGTACTGCACTATTTTGTGTACATGCACACCTACCGCTACTCATTTGCTGTTCTTCTGTTCTTATTGCCGTTAGTAGGGTGCTTTCTCCACAACAGCAAGTGTATTTTGCTCTGATAATTTATTTGCAAGTATTTATATGGCATATGATAGCTTATAAGCGGTACGAGATAGTTTCGTCTAGACAGCACTTGAATAATTACTGATGGAAGAACTTCTGAATACGTTTATATGTATATACATAATAAATATAAATAGATGGATATATTCTCGCATAAAACGCTATTATCGAGGGTATAATAAATTTCATAAACAAAGTTACTTTTTAAATTCTCAATAAATTTTCCTTATTTTCATTTAAATCTTCCTTGTTTGTACGTGCACTCAATGAAAATTACAAAGCAAAAAGACTGCCTTCCTTGTTAATTATGGGGATAGAGAGAAAGCTTTGAATACCACCGAAACCAATTGGTAGTTGCAACAAGGGAACCCACTGTGCAATAGGACTATGATTGTTATTACAACGAAAAGGATATGAAAATTTTTTTTGATTGCTCATGCATATCAAAAGGATATAAAACTTTAAGATATGATCATGTAATAAGTTTTGTTTACCGAGTTGGTAGTAACAGCCTTTGCTTCTCTTACAAATATTATTTTATAATTACTAATATTTTAATCAGTAAATAATAAAATATTAATATTGGAAAAGACAATGACAACCATAATCTACATTATCTGTTGAGTTGCGCCTTGTAAAAGTCCACTATGCCAATCGGAACAGAACTGAGTGATTTTCATAAAATTCAAGAAATTCTGTAATCTAATCTTTTAGAAGTCTTTTGGAGAAAACAGCTAGATTCATTTTCAGATTAGCCATTATACAGTCTAAGTGGATATAGAAACATTATAAAGGGTGTCATATTTATCATTATCATTATCATTTTATTTTTACCATTATCAAGATAGAAACAATTCAATATAAATTTCAATATAGCAAGCATTTGAAATATCTAGCTCAACAGTGCCGATACTAGAAATGATAATTGAAAAAATCTGTTGCATTTTATTTAATTATTTATTTTAATTTTTTTTATTATTTTATTTATTTTAATTTTAATTATTTGAATTATTGGCAACTCTTTATTGACAAACTCATATGTTGAATAATACACACATGCACGACAATGGAATTAATTGTCTTTGACTAGGTTGGTTAAGGTGCGCTGCCTCTGAGCTTCAAATTTGGCAGGACACGAGTTCCATTCCTGGTACTTGCAGTTTCAAAAAATTATTTACGAGTAATTAAATAGAAGAATTATTTCCAAGACCACTGATGGTGGGTATTTGGCAATACTCGAAACAGCTATATGGTCAGCCAAAAATTTAATTAATTAAAATAATATAAAAATGATTTTTGATGTTGTAGTTCACTACTGTTCGAGCAAACCTCTTTTTAAATAATTTTTTGAATTATTGTGAAAAAATTGTTGCCAAATCACAAATTTTGAATAAAGAATTATTGACTATTATGCAGAGTATTTGCATTTACCTCAAGTCAATAAATAAATAAATAAACAAATAAAATAATTGAGATAATTCAATAAACGCTTAATGTGTCAAAACGAAAAAAAAATATTGAAAAATCCCACATTGGGAAATTGTCAACAAAATAATTGAATTGATTTCTCATTTAATCTTTTCTTCGTATTTATTCGCAAATATAAGCAAATAAAGTTTTGAACAAAATTATTTTCTTTCATTTCATATTTGAAATTTGAAATGTGAAATCTGAAATCTGAAATTTGGAATATACGTTTAAATCATTGTGCAGTGCAAACTCATTAAAAGTCTTAACATGCTTAGTAAACATCTTCACACTTTTATAAGCAGAGTAAATGAATTACACAATTACACAATCACACAATCACACAATCACACATGGCAACAGCACAACCAACAGCAAACGTACCTCCACTGCAACACAAACATATACACATACATGCGCACATATAAATGCGCGCTTAAGAAGTGCACACTTATACGTATGAGTACATACGTACGTATATATAGGTACGTGAATTAATCACCCGCATACCCGCAATGCACACCCTCGTAAGTGTACATAAGGACGGTTCTGTTTACGTTAATGTTGTCGCTTCATTACTCATTACTCCTTCCTACAGCCGTCGTAACAGTATATCCTATTTAATATAATGAAATAAAATAAAGTAAAATAAAATAAGCAGAGAATGAGGAAAAGTATAAGAAGAAGAAAAAGAAAAAGAAAAGGAAGAAAGAACACGAAAAGGAAAAAAAATTTTAAATTTCCACTATCAACAGGCTTAAAAAGCCTTTGAGCTAAATTTCCTTAGCAAGGATATGTCTTGTTAGCTAACGTTATGAGGCACATTTCCGGTAAAATTTCAGTAACGACTATGAAACAACTACAACTACAGCCACGACTACGACTACGACTACGACTGCAAATACAAATACAACGACAACCAAACGACAACCAACGACAGCGACAACGACAGCTACAGCCAAAGCCAAAGCCAAAGCTAAAGCTAAAGCTAAGGCAACAATATTAATAATAACACAGAAGCAACAACACATGCTTAATTTTCAAGTGTTTGCATGTGTGTTTCCCTTTCATGCCCTCATATTTTTGTCTTTACATTTGTCTTCATCTTTATTCACATCCACAACATATTACCAACACCACCACCAACAACAACAGCAACAACAACAACAACACAACATCAGCAATACTAACTAGCCAGCCTTAGAAGAAGAGTCATTAGCTATTGTTTTTGTTGGTTTACAGTGACTTTTAAATTGTCGTATGGCTGACACAACTATTTTGTTGCATACTGTTGTTGCTGTTATTGTTGTTGTTGTTGGTATTTCTTATTCAAGCACCATTGCTTCACCATTGCTTCACCATTGCTTCACCATTGCTTCATTTCGTTGTGTATGCTTACTTGTATATTTCCCCGGCAGCCCACACAGTTTTCCCGCTGATAATGTTTTGACACAAAGTTGGCACTGCTAAGCTGAGTTCAAGCAACTGCAAACAAAAAAATTAAAAATCGAAACAAACAGAAAAACAAAAAAAAACATGTACAAAGGCAAGAAAAAAACGAAATGGCAATAACAAATGAAAAATGAAACATGAAAAATAAAAAAGAAAATATAAAAGCACAAAATTTAAAATCCCTCAAAATTTGATGGATTTATTTTAAGCTGCAGCGTATTGTGCTCATGTACTTGGAACTGTTGAAATGTTGTTTACTTGCTTACTTACTTGCTTGCTCTTTGGGCTTATGGCTCCATTTTTTTCGTTGCCTTTTTGGGAATTTGTTTTTTGTTTTTTTGTTTGTTTGTTTGTTTGTTGCAGATAAATGGTTGGAAATGAAGCGTTTAACATTTTTCTTGTAATTAATTAGGCGCGAAAATAAATGAAACTGCCTTGAATATTCCACTTCGAGCAATGTCTGCTATGGGGATTTTATAAAGTCATTGCTGTTGCTGTTATTGTTGTTGTTGTTGTGAACATGAAAAGTGAGTCATTTAAAGAAAAGCTTAAATTTTACATATGCGTTTGAGTGATATTAAAGAAGAAGAAGAGGAAAACGATTTTGTATGAACCTGAGTGCAATATCCTTTAATTGGCAATTAACTGCTAAGTGATGTTTTCCATTATAAATCTTTCTATTTCAGCTTGAGATTACCAGAGATTCACCTCGTAAGCAAAGTAAGTAAGTAGCCCGCTCTGGTGCTATCCTGAATGTGTCCCTGCAGGTACCGGTTTATATGACTCTAGAGACCATTAAGATAAATATATATTCTACTTTCTGCAACTTGTTAATAACAGATTGAAAGTACTTAAGTAAAATAGTTCCTCGGAACTTACCAAAAGAGACCGCGTGAAAACTGCAAGACTTACGACAGTTCTTTCTGGTCATTAATGTATAATCCTCACTGCAGAAGTTGTGAAAACCCGTATAAAAAAGAAACCATAACACATTTTCTCTGTAAATGCTCGGCTTTGACGTCCAGAAGATGTAGGTTCTTAGGAAGATGAAGATGAAAGATCTATTAAATTATCTAAATTCGGTGGGATGGATTTAGTCTTTACTCTTCTATACTAAAATTCTTGTAAGGAATGTGGTAGTAAAACGGCGAAAAATCAATTCAGGTACATGGAAGTTATCTAATGGCCTGCCATTGTAATCACCAACCAACAAAGTTTTAAAACAATTTGATGCGATGAAAGAAGATGAGAGAAGTATTACACAATTTGCAGTCTAAAAGAATGAATCTTTCAGATCGTCGACGATGTGCCATTAAAGATGTCGCCACACGGCTTCGAAATGGATTTCACATCCACGATCCGCTTTCTTCTAAATATAAAATGATTTTCTTTTTTAATGGTGAAAACCGGCATCTTTATCTGGAACATCTTTATCCATTCTCACTTCATGACGAAGCCAGCGAATTCGCCAGCTGTTAAGTAGCTGCCGATTGTTATAACAATATCGTGGTAAAGTTCGTGCAGCTCTTGGTTCATTCGGATACGGTAGTCATCGCCAACTCGTAAAAGCTCAAACAGCTACACACTATTCTACTGGTAGCCAACATATACTACGTTTTTCTGTCATTCACCGCTAAGCCCATTTTCGCAGACACGCCTGCTATGCCCAAATACCTATTTTAAATAAGTCTATTTTACTGTGAAATGTTTCTTGCATATAGGAATATTTTATGTGTTGCTATGGACTTTGAGAATATAATAACGTCGCCATTCCACAAATACAAATATTCGCCTCTTCAGTGTTACAATATTTTTTCTTAACTCGTAATTCGATTGAATTGTGTTTTGGAATTAAGTGGCAAAATATGTCCGCAAATTTTTTACCAGTGCACTTCGCTTGTAGCTGTCAAAGAACAGCATTCCACATTAATTTGATAAAAATGATATGATTTACTGACATGCGAAACAATGGCAACTGGCAGAAAATTGCCAGTTGAACACTGGCCTCGTATTCGATAATTTCGAAATGTATTTCTGGTAGTTGACACATTGACAGTTTGCAAAAACATCAAAGCTGAAAATAATAAAGTACCGAGTATTCCAAATATTGTTGATTGTCGATGAAAAAACAAGGTTAATATTATTCATAACAATATACGAGTATCAAACTGCCACGTGAAAAAGTCATTCCATCGAAACCGAGCAAATAAAAATAAATCAGAGATACTCGTAATTGCTCAAACACCTTTTTTGCAGTGTACGTGGAAAAAAGCGTGTATATTTTATTAATTAAATAATAAGCAATGTCCCAATGTCCATTAAAAAGTGATGTGAACAGACTTTGCAAATCTTTGCATAGACTATATGTTTGGATTCTGCTGGCACGCGAACTTGAAACCTCAGTGGCAGTGATTAATTGATAAATAAAACTTAATCAAGTTCCAAAAGTAAGGAAAATACTTCAATAGAGTTCTTTAAGTTTCACGTATTATCAGATCATTTGCTGGGCGAACGGCAGTGGAGTGCTCAAAGGAAACTTTCTTCAAGCAAACTCTGTATCAACTTGAGACTTCACTTCCAAATCGACCAAGACGAATATAATTATGATTATTGATCTAATAATCTTTTTGAATTTAAATTCAAAATGACCTCTGCTAGCTACCTTCCTGTCAAACAGGAGATAAATTATTTGCAATGCAAGAGCAAAGGAAAGGATTTTATTTGCATATCCTTTCATTGCATTTACTGCAATTTCCCTTTTATTTACATTTGCTGAAATATCGGTTTGATTATTAAAAATGCATGACATTACAATATTGTTTGTTTGAATGTAGAATTGATAGCTGAGCGCAGTGTACATAAATACACTGCAAATAAAACCTATTTACAAAGAAATATGAGTGAAAATAAAAAAAATGCTTAAATATATTCCGTTTAATGCCCGCACTCTGCGTGCGACCAAATGTGCATATTTCAGTTATTTTTTATCCCACAAAAATAAAAAGAAATATGGATTTTATTAAAATATTCAAAACGGAAGGCAATACATGTTCATTCATGTTCATTCATGTTCACACATGTACGAATGCCGCCAGCGCATACATTTGCCTATCACACACAAGTAAATATAAATGTTAAAACTAATAAATATTTATTATGCAAGCTGTAAAAGCAAACAATAAAGCGTAAAATGCAACAAATAAGGATTAATAATATGTGCGCATTGCAAAAAGTGCTTTTGTGCAGCACAAGATAGTGCAGGCGTATTAAAAATGCATAATGCCACTTAATGCAATTTTAAGTAGCGAGTTATGGACAGCCATGGCTTATGTTCGGCCAATTGATGGCAGTTTTTTTTTCGGTGGCACATAACACTACCTCAAATACGAAGTGCGGTGTAAAGTGAATAGGTTGGAGTGATATTGATGACTGATGAGAGATATCATTTGAGTGGAAATGAGTTGCTTATACTACAACCTGTAGAATTACTATACCAATTGCTATCGACGAATACACGACAATTGCAATTCGTTGGTTATTTACTTTCTACTTATCGTGACTGCTTGGAACGAAAACAAAATGACAAAAAAGAATAGAAGTTTTTTCGAATTTCCAATTTTTATAAAATCAGTGTTGAATTAATAAACTCCAACACAACCCTGGTCCAAATTCTTGCAATAATATTCAGAATTACTTATATTGCATTTTTCAAGATAAACAATCAATAAAACTCATTAACAGCAAATACTTCCAATGTTCTTAGTGTCCGTTTATTCTACTGCAGCTTAGGACCTCAACGATTCTATTAAACCGCACACAGTTAGGTGCTTCTCTGCATATATCGTTCTATGTGTAGTGCGCTTCTGCCATTTCTCTTTCAATTGACCTGCTCCAAGTTATTCCCGGTGCACCAAGGTGTTAGCTTCCTTGTGGGTACCATGCCAAAGTATGTCGTGGAATGTATTTTTCGCACTTTTATTTCGGTTACAGCAGCTTTCTAATTTGTTTGGAGGTAAAGTTCTGCATTTGATATGCAGTAAGGCCACCATAGTTCTAGTATTCTAGAAATATATATATATTTCTAGTGATATATTTACTATTTTGGTCTGGTAGATTTGTAAGTGAAGACAATATTATTAAAATTATTAAATAATAGGCTATGAATGCACCCCGACCTAAGTGATCTATTATGCGCAAGTGAAGACAATACATAGATTTGTTTGCAAATAAGTAAATTATTTTAAGTCCTTTTGAATTGTAAAACAACAGTTCAAAATTATTTTCCAATAAATTAATTAAGGTAAAATTAATTGCTCTTAACTATATTACGTATTTGTTTTATTCAAAAATTTCTGGTAGTTAAGGCACGAGTATCTCTCTTTTTAATTAAGTCATAGAAATTAAATGTTAAAACTTTTCTATTCAGCTAATACAGCATTTAGGAAATCTTCTATAGTTCTTCATACTATAGGTAGACGAATATAGGAGTGCACTTAATCCCACTCCATCAAAGTTTTCAATTATTCAAAAATGATATATTATTTAATAAACAAAACTCAAGACGTGAATTTCCTTTGCATATGAAATCCAATTTATTGTATTCTAATTACGAACAGTATTCAGGACGTACGCCCATGCGGCAAGGGACCGACAACCAGAGAAGTTGTAAAGTGAATAGACTCATTTCAAGGTGACAACACAATTGAGCCTAATTAGCAAGAACATAAATTTCAGTGGTGGTTATCATTAAATTATAATCACACAATAAACATAAAATACAAGTTAAGAAAATTACACAGGCAAAAACAAGAGACACAAATCATTTACACAATACACTCATACACTCATACACCCATACATCCATACACACATACCAATACACACTCATTAAATATAATGAAAAGATGAAACAGTGCGGCGGTAAGACAAAACCAGTCGTAGGCAAAAATTTTAACAGCTCACAAATAGACATACGTGGCACATATAAGAGCACTTTGTATGCACGTCTGTGGTAATGTATAAGTAAGTGCGCCAGGGGCAGAACAAGAAGAAGACATTCTCTCCATGACTTACACTAACACACATGTCACGTGTTTAATTATTTACGTGACTTGGCTGCGTGTTGTCATTGTGAATTTATGATGTCTTTTGCTGGATATAATTTAACGCTTAACTAAAAACACCAAAAGTAGCAGAAACAAGAACAACAAGAACAACAAGAACAACAAGGATAACAACAACGACAACGATGAGAGAAGAAAACTCATAAAAGCAACAACCAAATTGTACAGAAATGACAACTTAATTTTGTACAAGTAACGATATGAAAACTGTTAAAAATAAATACTCACACTTTTGCAGAGCATACACACATACACACATACACATATACATGCATGCACAAATTGCAGTTACGGCAGTGCCAAGGAAAAGAAATTGCTTTCTTAAGCACAACAACAATAACAACAACAGTTTTGTTGTTGTGCTGAAATTTGCATTGGTAAAAAGCATAAACTACATTCAATGTTCAGTGTGTGCACACGCACACCCGTACTTCTCAATGCACTACGTACGTAGTCTTCTCATTACATGTGTGTGTGTGTGTGTGTGTGTGTGTGTTGGCTTAAAAAAGTGTACCGTTGTGTTGTGTTGTGCTGTGTTTACTTGGGAGAACGTGTATTTAAGTGCCCAGCAAGCAAATAAATGTTTGCTTCTGGGATGAAGGCGGAGCGTATTTTGCTAGGGTTCCAAGCGTGTTTTACTGGGGTTCATGCCTAAAACAACAGTTGATAATGAAGTAATTTGCGATTGCTTGAGCAAAATAATAAATAGAGTACAAAGTCTTGTTATACAACCAAATCATTAAGCCAAGCTGAATGTATGGCTTACATCTATATGTTAATGTCTGTTCGTCAAATGTAGAAATCCTGCAAAGAGCTCAAACAGAGGTACTAAGAATGATATCTGGCGCACCGTGGTATATCAGAAATATATTTCGATTTGAGTGTTCCGATAGTTAAAGTCGAGTTCGAGAGAATAACGCAGAAACATATTTCAAATCTTGAAAACCAAGTGAATCCGCTGACTAGACCTCTTGCTAATATGACAACTTTGCCGTCCTGTTTTCCTAAAGATCACCCTGATTTATTCAACTTATACGCTGTGATATCTAGAAAATAACAAAGTTAAATTTTGTTAAATCAAAAAAAATTGAATTTTGTGATATTGCCTATGTTGGGGACTAGAAAAAAAATTTTTGAGCACCGACTTTCATTAATCATTGTAGCTTCGAGCAGTTTTATTGAATTCTATTGCTTCTTCCGATAATAAAATTAAATTCTAAATTTACTAAATAATTCTTATAGAGATTTTTTTCGAACAGTAGTGGACAACAACAACAAAAAATTTTATTTTTTATAAATAATTCTAAATAATTCTTAATTATATTAATAATTAGTTATTAAATAATATCAAATTTTTTTGTTCAAAGTTCTAATCTTGCCACTTTCAGTCTAATATTAATTACGAACTAATAAAAGCCACAAATATTCCCAAAGACCACTGATGATGGCTATATAGCACTACTAAAACCAATGCACTCATTCCCTGCTATATTAGAATATCCGTGAACCCTAATTACAGTTACCTTAAAGCTACCGCCTAGTACGTTAATAAATTGTCTGTATTCGCCAATTATTTTAGACGATATGTAGACATCTGAAAGTGCTTTAATAGCTGTCTGACTATCAGATAAAATACAGACTTCAGGCTCTGTCGCAAATATTAATATGGAATCGCAAAGGTGACACGATTTATTAATCCCTAGATCTGCAAAATATATTCCTGCTCCTGGGCTTTTATCCCTCTTTGACCCGTACAAATTTCTACTTCCCTTGCATTATAATCTGGGTTGCTTCATAATCTGGCGATTCATTGTTAGCGCTTAACCCTCAGCCGACTCCACTTTAAAATTTTCCTTCCATATTCTTTTATTACGTAGAAGAATAATAAGTTAATATTTGGAGTGTTTTTTAAAGTTGTATTTCATGAAAAAATAAATATATCTGTTACTAAATAAGTGACCCTATGCCCATTAGGAGAAACGGATACTAAGAAAACACTAAGTAAGTTAATTTTGCAATGTGCACATTTCCAAGGACTGACTTAATTAGTTTAATAAGTTATTTAATTAAATTTTCTGACACTATCTTGGACTAAAAGTCCATAAACTAAAATCTAAGCAGTCCACATTTCTGCTTGCTGGGGTTTGTCTATTTCAGACCCATGGACCTAAAATACGAGTAGCGCAACAAAACTATAAAAACTGTTGAACCGCAAGGCAACGGCAAAAGGACGGCCGCACTCCTTCTTGACAGCGTGACCGACTAAAACTAAGCGCCAACATAAACATAACAGAGAAGGAACTCCTGCTTAACAAGGAAACAGAAACAAAAACAGAAACGGCACAACAACTACAACAACAACAACCGTACACATTGCAGTTCACCGCTTAGCTCGTGTGTTAAGAATTTCAAAAACACCACGTAAAAGTGTTGCTTTTGTGGGTTAAGTGGGAATACATGTGATTTTTAATGAGGCGCACGGTTGCTTGTCTGCGCGCGAGCGTGCGTTCTATTGCTATATATTGTGCGTGCGTTTGTGGATGCATGCGAGGTGCCACAATTATGTAGCCATAGGCAGAGTAGGAACGTCAACAAAATTTATGAGCTTGAAATGTCATCGTTCATTTTGAGAAAATTACTCTAATAATTGTCGCAGGAGAGGGTTTTCAAAACAAAAGACAAAAGCCTATCACGGTTTTAGAAATAGAAAGTCAACTTTTAAGCTCTGGTATCATAAACACACACATTAAACTAGTTTAATACGCTTAAACTAGTTAAAAATCCTTAAACTAGTTTAATGTGTCTGAACTAGTTTAATGTATTTAAACTATTTTAATATGCTTAAAATAGTTTAATGTGTTTAAACTAGTTTAATATGCTTAAAATAGTTTAATGTGTTTAAAATAGTTTGTGTTTAATGCGTTTGAACTAGTTTAATGAGTTTAAACTAGTTTAATGTGTTTAAAATAGTTTAACGCATTTGAACTAGTTTAATGTGTTTAAACTAGTTTAATGAGTTTAAACTAGTTTAATGTGTTTAAACATATCTCAAGCGTTTTTGGACATATCTCAAGCTTTTGATCCTATATGGCATTTTTCAAATGTTAAAAGACTAAACTAATTTACGTTCATAAAATCGTATTTATTGAAAAATCTTTTTTATGTCAACAACAGGAATGAAGTGTCTCCTTTATATGATATTAAAATTTGTGTACCATAAGACAGTGTACTCAGATCAAACTATTAATGTTCCATGGTACATAACTAACATCTGAATTCATCGGGACTATAGAATAATTTTGGTAAAAGACGAAATAAAAAAGGTAACCAGAAAAGACCACGAAAGAATATAAATTCATCTCAACTCTCTTGCTTCGAATTTGATGTCCCCCCAAAACTTTGTACGAGGCTAAAAAGGAAAATTTCGCGTAAAGAAAAAGAACAACATCTGAACATTAGAATAAAATCTGAATTAAAAAAAAAGAGTAGCTCTTCACAGACAGACCTACCTAAATTGTAAATGATCAGGTCTTAAAACTTATTTATTATTTCATGTCAGAGGTCATAAATTTGTTTATTTGCAATTTAATTAGATATATCTTATTACAATACATTTTATTCGTATACTGTTAAGTTAATAACTGAAAGGAGTAGTAGTGATTATAAACTGTAGACGTTCAAAAATGTTTTGATAAATTGGTTATCGGGTGTTTATTATACCCACGTTTTTGCATACATTACATTGCATACATGGTAATGGATTCATGTATGATTGCTTGAAGTATGCGGCTAAAATATAGCAAGTATTCCAAACATACAATCCTGCTGCCATTCCAACTGGTAGTTCACAGAGCCAGGTTTTGATTGTTAGAAATCTGTTACGCTTAGATAATATTTTTCAATCTAAAATTATGGCTTTTTACATTTTTAACTACTTACTGCATACTATCATTATTTATATTAGAGAATATATGCTAATATGTTAGCATATTTTTTAAATTTCTCTATAACATATATAAAGTCCCATAGGGTTCTTAACTGTATTGTCTGAATTTAATGTATTGTTGAGTCAAAAGTGTTGACACTTTTGTGATTCCGCGATTCGAACTTAATGTGATATATTTTATTTTATTTTTGTTTGTAGTGAGGAAGTGAAATGCTTAATGCACCGTCAAACCGACCGTCGTCGAAATGATGTGTCCAACTCCCCCTAGGAACCGCTTTCGCATTACTTTGAGGGGGATCTCTTTTATGTTCACATTTCAAGCCAGAACGTGGCTCCATTAGGAACTAAATTAATTGATGCACTCCGACTATAGGTGTGGAAATAATCCTTACTTTATGTCTCACATATCTTGATACATAACTGTTAAATTTTTATCTGAATCGCATATTGTGCAAGATCAGAAGAGTGCAAGAGTCAATAGGAATTCGATTGGCTACTATATTCGCTGCTGAGAAAAAGGGATTTGGAACGACATTCGGAAAAACATAACATACAAGAAAACCGAATCTCCAGTGAAGTTATCAAATAGAGGAAGCACTTCCCGTGCTTGATTTCCGAGATTGGGGAATGCGCCCACGGAGCAGACAATTGAAGAGGAGTGCTGTATATAAATGCAAAGGCGGTCTTGTTGACTGGCAGAGCAACTAGTGACTGTTAGTGTATTAGTGTCTATATCTCAATTTATGGTTAAACAAAATTTAGTTTCTTGTTCTTAAAATACTGCCTTCCAGCTTCCAACAAAATTTTTTTATGGTGAGTTCTTATCCCACATATATTCTTACATATTTAAACACGAATTTAAGTTTAATTCCATTTTTGCATACACCAACACAGTTCCAACCCTTGTTCACCACGTCTCGTTGACACATAAAATTTATGAAACAACAACAACACAACAATTAAAATAAACTTCAGTATCTTTTTTTTAAGCACTAAATTCTTGTTTTACGCGCTCCCTGCTTGCACAGTTTTCCCTTACTAGTGTTTTTTTTTCGTAATATTTTCCTTTTTTTTTTTTTGTTTTTTTATTTTTTTGAAACAAATTAACAGCATTGCTTTCATAGCGTGCATATGCTTAAGCAAAAACCTTATTCTGTGCGTGTGTGTATATAATTAGTTTACATGTTGTGTTTTACTCAAATAATTACAGGAGTGTATGTGTGTGAGGGTTTGTATGAAATAAGCAGTGCTGCATACTGACAAACTTACACAGATAATTAAAGACAAGCAAAGTCATTAAAATGTAAGCAGTCATTTTGTTGCCTCAATTTCTGTTCCTCCTTCCGTTCTGCATACTTTCTGTACACACACTCGAACCTGCAGCCGTGCAAGCATGCATGCGTGTGTGCTCATATACAGAAACAAATTTCTTCATGTGAAAAAATAACAAAATAACAAACAAACATCGTTGATATGTTTAATTTGTATGCCACACATTTTAGACATACAAACGCTTTACATACATACATACAATGCATAAATATAAAAATGTTTGCTGAAGTGTGACATTAAATTTGTATTTTACCCGTATTTCGTTGTAGTCGTTGTAGTCGTTGTTGTTTGTTGTTTTTCTTTTTTGTGTAAAAAAAAATGTTAGGTGTTAACGGTGTAAAGGTTAGTTGAAATTTGTACTTGTATGTGTGCCTTCTTATTTTTTGGTGATTTTGTTCAAAGGAATTAAAAATACCGACAAAGCAATTTGTTAACAAATTAATTGAGTTAAGCATATGAGCGTGAGTGTGGAGTGTGCCATTGCTTTTAATAGGGTCAGCAGGGGCTCAGAAACAGAAAATAAGTACAAAGGATATGAGTTATTTAAAGCATATATGTGTATGTATACGTATGCATGTACATATGTGCTTTATTAAAAATATGTGAAATATTTTCATAAATTTTAAAAAAGAAACTTAAATTTAAATTTAAATACAGATATATAAAGATTTATAAAAAATCTCGCTATAAAAAAATAAACATTTTCATATAATATTTGATACTCGAAAGAAATATGCTTTCAAACCATTTAGCTTTAGCTTGGAGTTTGCAAATTTATAATAAAATTGACATAAAAAATAAATTCATATCACATGTTTAGTCATTTATTTGGAGAAAAAGTAAAAATTTTTTTTATCAACCTTTATTTCGCCTACAGTGTAGGAAATTCAGAAAGGGTGCTTCAGTACTACACTCGGTATACCTAAATAATCTGGGCATAGCGCTAACATCATGCAAATTGGTACTGAGTTCTTTCTGTACTGAAATTTTCAATACAAGATGGGAAGACTCAACGATATACAGGCTTCTGTAAGCAATCTGGCCACGTTCCGATAAAAGAAAATCTAAAATTCTCATTGAGATACCCCGTAGAGATATCGGTTTTTTGGTAGGTTTACTTACAGATCACTGTAAACTAGGGAATTATGCTAGAAGATCAGATCTCCCTTTCAATGAAATCTGTAGCAGCTGTTGTGAAGACGACGAGAGTGTTTCTCATCTATTATATTCTTGTCCAGCTCATGCACGGCGGTGACTTAATATTTTAGGAGCCCCCTTTCTTGAACGCCTGGACCAATTACAGAACCTGACACTAAATAGCATCTTATGTTTCGCTAACGGTTCTAGGTGGTTTTAAACACTGAGTTTTTCCTATATATGCGGTAATACAATGGACCAATAGGCCGAAGTAGATCCACTAGGGATCGCCAGTATAACCTAACCTAAATCACCACAATTTATCGAATGCATTGTTTTCTATAAAGTAGAACGGGTCAGCTATTTTCTTACAGCACAGCAAACTCAGCCTTTAGTTGTATGTGTAAACTAGACCTTTATTTGCCTAATTTGCAAAGCTCTTTGGTACAATTCCTTTTGAGGACTTATACATTTATATATCTTCAATGTATGTTTTACATACGTACATAATATGTAGTCTGTGGTCATGCTGTCATTGTTGTTGTAATTGTAACAGCCTTTATTCACCACAAATCCAAGGTGCTAATGGTGACTAATTCCTCACACATTTGGCAAAAACAATTCGTGACTGAACATGAATATCAAGTCTTTATGATTCCATTAAACATATTCTCTGATATAGTTGGAACATTAAGTGGCGTCTTTATATCACTGTTAATGTGCTTATTCATGATGTCCTTGCCATATCATTTTCATACACTCCCAAATTATGACAAATTGTTATGAACTACATAATACTTACACAAGACCAACAAAAACTACAACTTCAGAGGAATCTTCGGGATATGAAAGGAACTAAAAATAACAAATGAAATATAAAACTTTCGTTGGCATTCGCAAAAAAAAAGTTATACAAAGTAAATTTAATTCATTTATATACAGTCCCTCAGTCCCTCAGTTCCTCTGAAAGATTGCTTTTATTTCTGTTTGCTTATTTTTTATCCTGTGGCAATCGTTCGCATAGCCTCACTTGTCATAGCCTCATATGGAAAAATATTTTATTTATAGTTTCGGCTGTGATGATGACATAACACAAAAACCATTTTAATCATTTTAAATGTTAAGCTTTGATGTATTGCGGTTAAATTTATTTCAAGGGCGTCGACAGTATTTTTTCATCAAAACCGCTCATACACATACGCCGAAGCTAAGGCTGAAGCTATTAAAATTATTGAATATTAAATATGAAAACAATTTTAAAATTAAAAAACAAATGATCTGGTAAATAAATTTTATTGAAATTTTTATATAACAACGAGCAAAATAGATTATTTCTTTCGGGGGCGCTCGGTACTACCAACTGGGAACAGGAAGCAACCATTCGGGCTAGCTGGCGGAGGCTACTCAGTGCGTCCAAGGACGACTCACGTCTGTAATGGTTAACTAAGTTAGATTTCTTTCGGTATTTGTTTATATTACGCAGGATGTGGATATTGTTGACCTGCACTAGCAAAGACCGTGATATATCAAAGACTCAACAATTATTCGAAAGCTCTACGGAGCTTTGAAGTTTGCGCGGAAGTTGCTGAGAAGTATCGCTTAAATCGAATGTTTCCAGCAACATGATCTTGTCTTTGTTTACATTACAGGTGATCACCGAATTAACCTAATAGTTCCCAAGTTTTCGTTTTTTTTTTTTTTAAATCCTTGGAGTTAGTTTTAAAGTTAATTAGCAAAATTTGTTCAAGACAAAAGTTTGTAAATAAAGATGTTTAAAATTTGGGAGCTTCACAACATTATTAACACTATGACAGCAGTTTCCCATAATCTTCACTGCAGAAGTTGTGGAAAGCCGCAGGAAAAAGAAACTATACATTTCCACTTTGAATGCCTGGCTTTGGTGTTCAGAAGATATAGGTTCTTAGGAAGATATTTCTTTGATAGTTTATCAGACTGTTCATCGGTGAAGACGAAAGACCTATTAAATTACCTAAATTCGGCGGGATGTATTTAGTCTCTACTCTTTTATACTATTGTTCTTGCGAGGAATGTGGTCGTAGCAAAACGGCGAATAATCGCTAATGGAGGTACATGAAAGTTATTTAATGACCTGCCTTTGCAACTAACCCACCATCACAGCAGCTTAATTATGGGCTGCATTACGATATTCTTGAGGACTAGTGAGTTAATTAATATTTATTGTCGAAGAATAAAAATGTCATAGAAGACAATTAATGTTGAGCTGAAATCATATTTACATATGCATGTATTTCTTGTAATATATTTCTGTAACTACCATTTGGTACTACCATATCTGTAAAACTTGAACCAATTGTCCTTTATTAACGCAGGTAACATTTGTTTTCTCTTCGTAAAATATTGGACGGGCTCAATTACAAATCCTCCAATAGAAACACTCATCGTTTAAACTAAAGTGTCATATGTCCAGAAGATTGCACCGCACTTGAACTATACACAACCATTTGCACACCCAACTCCATATGTAACTAACAAAGAGTTTTGCTTAGGGTCCAGAAAAAAAGCATAGAGACCTATGCACCTTTGATGTATGAGCGCTAAACCAATTTACGCGCGAATGAGCAATAAAATTGCAAACAACAATCGACAAAAAAGCGTTAAGGAAAATGAGAATAGCAGAGCAAGAACAAGAGCAAATGCTATAAAAAGTGAATGAAAATAAAAGCGGAAGAAAAAAGTAGGCTCGGATCCATTCAAGTGGTTAAAACAAGTAAAAACGCGTCTGAAACGTAAAGGGTTGGCTAAATCCAAAACACAAGCGCCCAACTTTTTACACAACCAACAGAAGCAAACAATACAAACGCCCTGCCTGCGCCTACACACAAAGCTGAACTGCGAGTGTACGTTTACGTGAATTTAAATGCTTGTCATAAATGATGGGCAACGCAGAATGCAATGCAGTATTAGTAGCTTTGAAGTAGCGCCAGCAGTCAGCCCCGATGGGTATATGGGCAGATGGGGAAGATGACGGAGCGTGCAATCAAGCTTTTTTTGGCTTTGGCTTTGGCTTGAGTCCTAAACGCGCTATTTTAGTGGGGATGAGGGCATGATACACATGTTAACAATAGAAAAACCTAAATCGCAAATTCCACCACTCGTATGCACCCGTAGTTCATACACCTTTCCGTTTCCGTTTTTGTTTGTGTTTTTAGTATTTTTTTTTTTTTTGTGGAATAGACAAAGCACACTTCAATTCTGCATGATTGATTTTTGTAATTTCTCTGTGTTGGTAAGTGCATTTGGACTTGTGGAGTAATCATCTCAGCAACTGAACTTCACATTAAAAGTTTCAAGATAACTAAACGAAGATGTGGGCTGCGTCACTACCGAAGTCCACTACCGAAGTCCTTGCTTCTGCTTTTCAGGCACAGCATATTGTTTTTCTTCTCATTACGTACAATACTATAGGTATATTGACCGTCTTAATCCTCTTCGCTTCCTGGTACGAAAAAAAACAATTTAAGTGTTTACAAGATATAGGTCTTTCGGATAGGTCTTTCGGATAGGTGTTTTGTTCAAACAAATCTATTAACTAAGCAAATCAAAATATAGGTAAGAATCATAACTCCGCGGCTGCAATTAAATTTTGTTTTCTGTTTCTGCATTTGGTCCTTAAGCGCAGTGTGGGTGGAAGCGGGTGGAAGTGGGTGTCGTGTGGCGTTGTATAAGAATGGCTGTTATGAGCAACGCAATGCAACCAATATACATACACATATGCAATATGTATTGGTATGTGTGTATGTAGATTTTTTCGTTCTTTGTTTTGCATTTTTCTGTTCACATTTTGCTGTTTTATTTTTATTTTTGATTTTGTGTTTGCTTTTGTTTTTGTTTTTGTTTTTGTTTTTCTTTTTGTGTTATTTTTCTGCTACTTTTGGCATTCAACAGTTTTCAGTGTGGTTCTCAAACGAGATTCCGTCGAATTCGATTACTCAGAAAAGGGCTTTTGTGTGTGCAGCAATGCGGTTCATGCCCGTCAAATCCAACTGAGTATTTTGTGCTGCTCCTCCCGCTCCTCCCGTTCCACGTTTCTTTTTTTTTGGGCTAAATTTTATAGTTGAAATTCTTTTCAACATTTTTTTAGGGTTTTTCCATATTCTGGGTTGACAATTTTTTATAAGTTCACAAAAAAATTCCAAACTTGTTAAAACGGTTTTTTTCTTCTCAAGTTTATTATGTAGTTTTTGTTTTTGTTCTATTTATACAAATATATACACACACACACATATGCATAAGCATCTATGTATGTATGTATTTTTTTAAATTTAATTTTATTTCATGAAAAACCCTAAATTTTTGGTTTTTGTTATTCATATTGTATATCATATCAAAGCGATTTGATATTAAATTTGTTGCATATTTCTAATTTACCGTCCCCCTCACCCAACGCAGTGTTGCCAATATTCAAGTATTTTATCCCGTTCGCTTCTGAGCTTAATGAAATATGATTCCGGGATAACGTTTACAGTGCCTGTTGTCGAGTTTAGAGTACATCGTGAGTACATGTGACATCGATTAATTTGAAAAATTCAAGTTGGTTTCAAGAGTGGCCGGGAAAAAGTCCCAGAGCTACTCGTCATTTTCGATTACTAAGTTCACCATTCCCAAAAGGAACTACACCGGCAGATTGCCAAAGGCTATCACAATAACAATAACAATAACAACAAGAATACCAGTTAGTTTATTTCAAACATTCTACACAGAAATTAAAACTAAATAGATATGTAAATACAACTGGCAGTCCGTCTTACAAAAAGACCGGTTCAGTTTTGGGCTAGGAGGCGCTTTTCCAGTCAACGTAAATATACATATTATATGTATGTACGAAGGTCATTATGAGATTTTTGCAGGGCACGTGTTCCATAAAATTTAAGTCTTATTAAAATCTAAACCAACATTCTTACAATATAAGTTAATATTGTATTTAATTTGTCAAAATTTCGTTCACAAATTGATGTCATTGGCGGACATGCGGCTCTTCAGCAATAATCCATTTTACAGTAGCGTATGTTTAATGGTACAAGACAAAAATAATACAAAATTGAATTTTTTTATTCTCTTTTTAATAGGATTTTTGAATTTTGACATCAAAGTAGAATCTCCGTGATTGCGCAGTTAAGGGTATTACCCTTCATACCCTTATGTTTTATGTAGCCAAACGGCTACAGTCTTTTTTCTTGTTTCGCTGATAATAAACCATTCCCAATAAATCGTCTAACATGGAGTATTTGACTTAAAATATCATTCAGTATCCTTTGATATCAAATGATTCACTTCAGATAGAAAGTCGAAAAAAATTAAATTTCCTTTGACTCAGAACTTTTAAAAATTTAATTCAAAAAAAATAAATTAAAAATTTTTTTCGTCACTAGATACATAATAAAGCCGGCATGTGTTGCCACTTGAAATAAAAATATCAGACCCCCAGTAGATGTGATAAAGGAAAATATCAAATAAACTGAAAAGCACTCAGTTTTACCTACGCATTATAATTGCTATAATATTTTTTTTTTTAGAAATTGAGCAAATGGATGAAACAGAATGAATACTTAAAGATTTCAAAATGTTAACCATCCATACATAAACCACATCAGACCTGATGTTTCATCTTGCTCTAAGACTTGATCTATAAAATTGAGTCAACTGAATTTAACACTCCGAAAAGTACGATTCAATACGATATCAAGATTCAAATGCGGTGATTCAGAGAATGCCAAATTTTTAACAATTATGTCTAAAAGATTGATTTCGATTTTGATTCACAGTTTGGCATTAAACACCCATGTGTTTAGCAGTATGTTAACCCTTAACACAGATAAATTTCTTGATTTCACAAACTATACCATTCGGCCGAAATCGTTCATTTACATTATGAATAGTAACCTTTGTATACCGCGAAGACTGTGAAGTGGCTAGAACCTTGCACCCTAGTTTGGACAAAAATAAGACGAAACGGTAGCGATTGCGCCTTTACTCTAACGGCAGCGAGTTCCGACAACTGGATTATGCAGGAAGTGACAAGATAAGAAGGAGGTAGAATCTATTAACCACTTCCTGTGTCTCTGTCCAGAACAAGACGACTTTAATATCTTCAGGATCATTTTTTCACTGGCTTGAAAGAGGTAATGAATGCAAACTTATCGGATCTCCTCAACTACATCTCGAGAGCCAAATAGTTTAACAAGGAGAGAAGATAACAAAGGTGTCTTCTCTCTTTTGAGGGCATCACAATGGGCAATATGTGCCTCCGACTGGAAGTGCTGACAGCTGAGATAAGAGATGAGAAATGAGAAAAAGTTATACAATATGTACGACTATGAGCTCAGTAGACAATTAAAATGTACACCTTTCTCTCGTCCGACAGAATTGTCGCTATTTTTTTCATTCTATCCCTATTTTTGATGGGCGCAAAAAAAAGAACCAAGCGATGCAAGCTCACTGTAAACAGCGTTAGATGAAAAATCCCTTTACAAAAAATCTTTGCAATATGACTGAATATTGATATATGAAGAATAAATAAATAGAAACCTCACAAGTATTTGCATAACATAATTGGTGCTTGCACCCTTTTAATTCTGTACAAGAATATAGAAGTTATTGAAAGGTTTAAACACTAATAATCGTCTGATACCATTTAAATGAGCCATTTTTGAAATATTGAGAGTTTTTTAAGTAATACTTTTTGATGGCTTATATTGCGGTAAATATTGTAAATCGAACTGTATTCTCATTTACGATTATTTTAGTTTCTTGCACCAGGAAATCGGTTGAGAAGTGAACTGACATACTGAAAACACCCTGCATAAAGTAATATGTTATGTACAAACTTTTTATTTAATCTAGATTTATTAAGTAGGATGTCGTTTTTATTTCACCTTGAGCATATAATTTATTTATTTTTCTTTTATATGATAATCTATTGCTTTTATACTATACATATGTGCTCACCTTTATTAATTTCTTATAATTCCTATCATATGTCTCCCTATTTTAAAACGTTGGCTTACCTGAGTTCTGACGTATGCAGATACAAACAACAAACATGTAAAATAACAACAACAATAAAATTCATAAGCCATTTTCTGCTCCATCTTCGCGCATTATGGCTTTATTCTTGGTACTGTTCAGGTTGCTTGTGGTGGAACTTAACATACCTCCATTGTTGTTGTTTTTGGTATTGTTTTTTACTTGTCAAAAAAAAAACGATTTACGTAGCATATATTCAACAGGACGGATGCTAAGTCTTATGATTTTATTGAATTTCTGTTTATTTTTTATTTTAAGTGAATCCCCACACCAGCAACTTTTTCACACTTTGGTGAAAATAATCATAACCACCACTAATGCTACTTCCACCACCAATGACAAAGCAGGTTTTTTGTTTTCTTTTTTTTGTTTTTGTTTTAAATATAATTTCCTTTTAGCCGCAAGCTTTTATTTTTCGCATATTTCAACGTGTGGAAAATAAAATAAATGAAATTATTTCAAGTCCCAAGTCGACTTAGCGTGTTTGGTTCGAAAATTTTTTTCCTGAGGTTTTGCCTTTTTATCTTGATGATATTTTTATATCATTCCAAGTACGACCTTTCCCAATGCATTAGCATTAGCATCATTGGCACAGCCAGTCTTTATGAGCTACAATAACTGAGCGGGCAAATAAGTTTAATTTTTTTTATGAATATAACAGTTGTATATTAATTTCAACTATAATATTGCGATGGATAACATTTAGATGGATCGGGCATATACTTCGAAAGGTTAGTATACAAATCGCAGGGTAGCAGAGGAGGAGGTCGTTTAAAAACAACAACGTGTTGTAGCCCCTAGGAAGAAGAATAAGCAACATTACTGATATACAGAATATAACGTCGCGGCGCGAAAGGTGGAAGCGACTTATAGACAGCCTATGCTCAGTATAAGAGGCTGCTCGAAATCTTGTCGAGCAAGGTTTATTATTATTATTATAATATTGCAATACTATTTTTGTCAATGGTCTCAAGTAAGCTTTGGTTACGTCAATTATTACCGAATGTACACCATATCTCTTACCGTGGGGTGTTCTTTTAATTTCTTTAAATACAGTGAAATTGCTACCGGTCAGATTCAGAGAATATGGCATATAAATAACTGGTCTGTGTAATTTGAAAACATATCTGATTCGTAATCCATAGCTCTATTTTAAACCACCTCATTATTTTATTGAATTTACTGCTTTAGATACAAATGACCAATGTTGAGCCTCATGATAAGTCACTTAGAGGAGTTATGATTCATCTCTGTAAATCACTATAACCGATCATATTTTTATTACGTACAACTCAGTTGCGCTCTCGCTATCATTTGGGACATATGTAGATGTGCTTTGGAATTATAAATAAAATGCCAAGAGTTCGTTTTTGCCTTGAATTCCTTCGCATTTTCTTTTTTTCAAAAATTTTTTATTCTGAAGTACTGGGTTCTGTATTTCCCCGTATTCTTTATTTGTTTGTCTGTTATCGCCTTTAGTTGGCATTTGCTTTATGGGTATAAAGCAAGAGCATGCTTTGCATGGGTCTTTGCATTGGAGTGCGATTATATGTATCCTGACATTGTTCGCGTTGTATACCACTTAATAAAGGTGATACTAAATTGTTGTGTTAGCTTGCTTGGTTTTTTCACTCACCAAATTTTTTTTCTTGCCAAAGTTTCATTTTTTGTGTATTAGAACGAAAGTTGTCTTGATGCTTCATTTCCATTATGTGCTTTAGGGAAATCCATCTTCACCAGAAAAACATAAACTGTATGTCGCATAGGAGTTCAGCAAAAAAAAAGGACACACCACCGCACACGTCTACACGGCATGGCGTTACACGCCACTGGCAACCGAAGTTGACTTTTCAGGTTGCCTTACTTTAGGCATACAACTGCAAGCATGAATGACTTCAACGACTACGACCACGAATACGAAGGCTCCGACAAAACCGACATGAGCAGGAATGGCAAGAGCGGGGAGGACAGCAAGAGCAAGAACGGAAACAACTAAGATAAAAGCAACGTTAGCGAAAGTGAAAAGACTGTAAAGTGCAGAATGCCGGGGGTGCTACACAGCGTGGCGGGCATAGGGCATATTACGAGCTGTGCATTTCCATAGTGTGTGTTGCGTATTTAATGGGATTTACTAAGGCAATTACTGAACTGAATTGTGTGTGAATTGTGCCGAGACTGTGACTCCCAAAAGAGTCATTTTAATGGGAATTATTGTCGTTTGTTGTTGTTGCCGGTACTGATATTGTCGTTGTTCTTGTTGCTCCTTTGTTGTTTATTATTGTTGCTGCTTATTATGGCTGTGACGAACTAAGGACCAACAAAAAAAAAACAACACAAGGACGAAATTTGAGGTGAATTAAACCGAAAAATAAAATAAAAATAAAAATAAAAACTCAAGAAATTGCTGAATGAGTTTTATTATGCGTGCGATGAAGAGTCAATTTAGTTAATTCTCCCAAAGGGGTTTTCATCACTTCCTCTGCCAAAAAATTAAGATATACCCATATGTACGCACACAAGCATTAACTTGATATTGTCATATACGTTATACCACCACTCCCATCATTCCTTTTCCGTCCCCCTCTCCCACTCTTGCTCGTGCTCTGCTCTTGCTCCCTCTTTCACTTCCATGGCCACCTATATTGCAGCTGTCTGTCGCATGTATGTTAAAATCATTTTATATATGAAACGTCAAGAAAGCCATAAAATTTAACAACAAAGAAGATAATTTGTTGTTAACAAGATTTGCTCTTAAGTTTGTCTGATTTAGATTGTGGCAAGGATAATTTAACTTTCAAGGATAGAATATTTGTGACAGAAAATAAAATTAAAATATCATAAAAATAAAATAAAACATAATATAATAAAAGAAATTTCAAGCAAACAAAGTTATTGTATTCTTAACGAACCGGAATTTACTTATTCAAACTTTTACGCAACAATTCCATATGCAGAGGATATGCAGAATGGATAGCACAGGGGTAGGGGAAAAGGGAACTATAGTTGGCTATAATTAACAATAGTTGAATATATACCATATAAAACAATTATAATTAAACTTAACTACAATTTATGTCTTCGTTCATACATAACACAGCAAGTGAATTTGTTAAGAAAACTTTTACAAATAAATTAACAAAACTCCAAGTCAGAATCTACAGGTGAAGTATGTTACGGCTTGGGGTCTGTTGGCTAATGAACGCTGACTCTGAGCTTCAAATTTGGCAGGGCAATAGTTAAACCCTTGGTACTTGCGGTCTCGAAAAATTATTAACGCATAATTAAATATAAGAAATAGTTCCAAAAGACCCCTTATGATAGGTATTTGGCAATACTCGAAACAGCTGTGTTGCCAACTAAAAACTCAATTAACAAATAATAAAATTTTGTTATGATTCAGTACTGTTCAAAATACCTCTCTATTAAAACAATAGGTTCTATTAAGAAACATGGATTCTTTCGTTATACTTGACTTTAATGTAAAACAGTAATATTTCGTTAAAATAATATTATAATCGTCGTTTCATTTAAATTCTGCATTTTCAGTTTTTTACTACCCATCTAAATATTAAGTAATATAAACAGTAATTTATTTGATCGACGAAAATCTTGGCCTAGTGATTTTTAGCGGATTTTCAGCTGACCAATTTTGTACCACTAAAAAAGCTTCGCAAACACCGAAACAAACAATAGTGAGATGGTGCAAGATCCAGGCTATATGGTAGATGCATCAAACATTTTCAACTAAGTTATGTCAATTTGTTCCAAATCATCAAAGATGTGTGCGGCCTGGCATTGTCATGATGGAACAAAATTTCTCTTCTATTGGTCAATTCTTTTCCGTTATTGCTACGTTTAAACGATAGAGTTGTGAACAGTAGAGGTCCGAGTTTATACTTTCACCAGTTTGGAACAGCTCGTAATAGACAATTCCCTTCCATTCAGTAAAACCTTGTGTGGCGTCAGCCAAGGCTTTAAAACCGTTGGTGGATTGTCACCGGGCTTTAACCATGATCGCGAATGTTGGATAATCTCGTGTTTAACCCATTTTTCATCACCCGTAATGAATCACTTCAAAAATGGTTCTATATCGTTGCTTTAATTGCTTTCTTTTTTTGAATTAGCCGATTCTGGTATAATTTTACTTTTGAAAAATTGTTTTATCAACGTATATTCAACAAATATTTGCATCATGTCAACGATAAGATCAGATTTTGTAGATCTTCTGAATGATTCAGGTACTCTGGCCAGTTTAGTTGCCTTGCAGTTACGGAAAGAATCTCTATAACTTAGAACCCACAGTAGAAAAACGTTAAACTGCGCTGACATGTCATTTCGAAATGTGTAGCAGCCAGGAACCAATCTGGATGCTTGACTGTCTGATAGTATGTATATAATCAACACTAACAACAGAAAATACTATGGTGAACTTGAACCGTAGACGTAGCAGCTTACAAAATCTTGAAGACCGGTATGAATTGACAAAGGATGTCTCCGTCATAGTCCCAGCACATTTTTCTTTAAAAGTCCCAGCACAATTTAAAGCGCATTTCTCCATAAAAAAGAAAGTTTAATGCAAATTGACGATGAAAAAATCCAATAAAAATCTCAAATGACACGGCTAAGAATAGTACAAAAACTAGAGATGAATTTGATCTACTTTTCTAAGAAAATAATATCAACAAATCCCTCGAGGCACTCACATATATGTCTATTTGTAGATATGAAGATGCGTTCCATAGATATGCAATGTTGAAGAAGCAAAAAAAAAATTCAGGAAAACAGAACCTTGATGTTCATTTGATTTGCTGCAAATGCGATTTTCTTGTTAAATCGTCTTTATTGTTTTTGTTTTATTAAGTTTTTTATATAACTATGTATATTATATATACGTAAACTGCAAAAAATAAAGTAAGTTATAAATCGCTTTCTTGCTTATTGTGACAAGTTCCATTCCATTCCCTGGAATGCACGTGAAAAAATATTGACTATGCAACTACTGCAGGAGTCTATCAAACGCTCCGGCTACTACACATTTCTGCTAGTGGTATGGTTAGATTCCAATACACATTGGCTGCAATAACGAATAGTAAATAAAAACAGTAAATACTGCTTGATAGTTGGATTACAAGTGGAAGGAACACTCCAGTGGGGCGCGAATAGCGAATGTTGGATGCTTGCGTATAACTGCTGCTCACTTAGGAGTCAACAGTTGTCGTTCAAATGGTAAGTCAACTATCGCTGGTGTCTCGTCTGCTATTACGACAATTCCTGCAATTTCTACAATTCCAATTGTTGGGAATAAAGCTATTCCGACTTACGTACACAGAGTGTAGCTGTGTTCCGTGTTGTTGATAGCTTCATGTTGATATTGTTGCTGCAGTTCCTTCTGCTGCTGCCACCATTGTTTATTATCATCAACTCTTTTTAAATAGTTTACATTATGTTTACAAAATGTAGAATGGAGGTCACTGCAATGGTGCATGGTCATATTAGCTACAGTAGCAGCATCCCATCCGTCAAGCAGCCTGTGGAACTTGTGGAGCCGTATGACTTTTAATTAAAAATTGCTAATTTAAATGTATTTTCATTCAACCTCCGGACAATTTGGAATATGAATTGAAATGTTGATTCGTAAATGTAATCCAAACAAGCAAGGGAAGAGGGTGTGATTAAAACAATGTAAACAGCATAACAAACGTTCAACAAAAAATTAAAAGTTGGGCAGTTAGAGCCCTATTTGACATTACGAACGACATGAAATGACAACATACAATAAAAACAATAAAAAAGGAAACAGAAATGGTAACAAATATGAATTCACACAGAAATGGAAAGAAAAATTTCCCTCTAGTAACATGGTAAACAATATGTGAAACAATAGTTTTAGTTACTGAGTCAACAACTCTTTCCAATGAGTAATATTTGCAGATATGTCGACAATGTTTTTCGGTACTTAATTGTTTACAGCTTCATTTTCAAAAAGACTTCATAATTCAATTCTTACTCGAAAATTCAAAATAATTATTTTAACCAAAAATATAAGTTAAAAAAGAAAAAAGCAAAATTAAATAAATACATTGTATTCAAATACGAAAATTTTTGAATAAAAATTTAATACGCGCGTATTTAAAAAGAACGCAAGCAACGAATGGTGTTGTTTTTTTTTTGTAAAATTATAATTTAATTTTCTTACTTATTTTCACAACAATTATATTATTGATTATTTCGAGAATTTAGAACTTGGAGATTGTAATTCAGAACCTTAAACACCGATATTTTAAGTATCAAGCAATATATATGGTCTTGAAAAAATTGCTCAAAGTAGCGTTTTTTACAAAACGCTCGGTCACTCGGTAAATTGCTATGATTAAAACATAGTTATAGGCCGTGTGCGAGTTCGAGTAAATTGAGGTAAAATAAATTGAAATTTCCAAGGGATTTTTTGCACTACATTTATTTATGCACTAATTTATTATTTTTAGTTAAAAGTTTTCAAATTTATTTATTTATTTATTAAACATCTTTTAAAACTTTAACAATGGTAATACCTAATTCACCTAATTTTTATCTAATTTAACATACCCTACTCGAAATTCTGATAAATACCAACATTCACTGCCATGCCGACATAATCTACTATTTCCCTCAATTTACCATCACACGGCCATAATTTAATCACTTTAATCAATTCTACTTGACATACCAGATGAGACAACAGATGAGATATCAGATGAGTAAAAATCTATTTGTCTTGATAATTTGTTTGAGAAAATTGCATCTAGTAAAATTACAACAATACCTACAGAAACCACAACCAAGAATGGTGCGAAGTTGTAAAAATAAAATTTAAATTGCTTTCATTTTTATTATGTGATCTTTTATTTTTATTATTATTGCCTTCTCTATCCTATTCCATTATTTTCATTTTATTTAAAACTTTCAGCTGCCACTTCATATACTCATTGCCCCCAAATACTCCCAAATACCAAAAGCTAAGTTGGCTTAGCTCCGCAATAAGCACATATATTTGTGTATGTTATATATGTATGTGTATATATATGCATATGCACATATACCATTTTCTATATAGTTGTGCATGTGTGTGTGATCGTTTTTTAATTTACAAAATTGCACTTTAAATTTTAAAACAAAACTACTTTTGAAACTATTAAGCCACAACTCAAGATTCAATTCCAATGTACCCGGGCAAGTTCTGTACTTGTAGTCGCTTTGCAGAGTTGCCTGCTTCCTCATTTCACTGTTCTATTGCCAGTGTTGCCATTAAAACAAAAGCTTACAATTACAAGTGCAACATGCTATATCTAAACATATATATAATTTTCTACTATAAGTACACTGGAAAATTACTATAAGCAACAAAAAACAACAACAACAATGGTGAAACCCATCGTTGCTTGCATTTAATAAAACAAAAAAGGAACACTTTTATTTTCTAAATAAAAGTATGAAAATATACATATTTAACCAATAAATATAGAAATATTTAGAAATTTAAATGCCCTACAATTAAAAATTGGGGCAGAAGTGGACGGGCATTGTTGGGAAAAACAATACAAACTTCTTTTCTTTAAAAAACCTTAACATGACCAAACCTATTATCATGACCAGACAGTGGTCATTAAGAGTTAACATTAAATTTTTAAAGTTAACATTAAAGTTAACATTAAATTTTTAAAGTTAACATTAAATTTTCGTTTCTCATGTACATAACAGAACTTCTTCCTTTTTGATTTGTTTGCATCGCATACACACACACATACATACACAAGGACGTATATTTGCACACTGTAATGTGCTTGCTACTGCTGCTGCGTTATAAGCTCGCAGTAAGTAAAATGCGCAATTAATTACCAAAAGAAATTGTTTAACTTAATAACAATTATTTTTATTGAAGTCTAATTAATATTTTTATACAATAAAGAGCTCAATATATAATTCTACTCTTGTTAACATTCATTTGCGAGAATATAAAAAAGACTGTCTGTCTTTCAAGGCTTCACATTTAAAGTTGCGTAAAAAACAATAACAAAAATTTTTTTCAAAATTGTTTTCAAGTCAAAAACTTAAGCAGAGATAAACAATGCAATCTGTCTGTGGTGAAACGAATGAAGGAAATGTGTGTGGACTTGAGCGAGAAAGAAGAAGCACGTTAATTTAAATTGTTATAAGCACTAACACACATTAAATATTGCTTTTGTATGCTTGTCTACATGCATTACACCTGCTCTATATTTCTCTATGTTTTAGATAAGTAAGCAAAGGAGGGGGGTTTATTTGTTGGTTTATTTAAATATTAAAATTAACAAAATGTTTCTGGAACTAGTGAGGAACTAGTTGGAAAGGGAGACACAAGTGAAAACAATAATAATTTAAAGAAAAGGAAACGATACAGAAAAGTCCAATTTAATTGCAAAATTGTGGCAACAAAAGTCGAACTAAACGCAAGCAAATACAATAACAATAAAATTGCAATGAAATGCCTTATATGTAATAATAACTCGGCATGCAATGGCAGAGAAAGGCATATAATGAGAAATCAGAAAAAAGCAAAGACAGTAGCAGATTTATTTATTTTTTTTTTCATTAATAAAACACTTGGCAGCATCATTTGCTGCTGCAGACAACCGCTGCAATATGCATAAATATATAGTAGAATTTTATAAAACTAACTAAATTTGAATTTAATTTTTACAATAAAGAAATTATATTCATATTTTAGTTACAAAGTCAAACTTCCACAACTCGAATTTCTCTAGCACTCGAATTTTCTATAAATCGAACTAAAAAGAGTGCAACAGGGTTTTAGAGAGCAAATTACATACAATTCTGCTTACACAACTCGAAGTTCTATAATTCGAATTTCTCGGGAAAGTGCATTCTATAAGCCGAATTTTTGTTTTAAGTATAAATCCATTTTGGTGTTAGGGGAAGTCCCTTTTTCCAAATCAAATACTTAATTTTTTTGTTATGTTGCTTCTTTGTGCAAATACCAGTCGCTTGTAACGTGGTTTAAAGTAAATAAAATAACTTCCAATACTCCTCTTAACCATTATATTATATTGATCTTACCAATGACATTTGTACATCAAGCTTTCCTAGAGATGACGATATTATTGAGCATTATAGCTCTAAATTAGTGGACCCCATTCTAAGCGCAACGGAAAGTGAAGATGAGGGTTCAGTGGATGAAATTGTTCATTACACTTCCAAGAATGAAATAGAAGATTCATTCAAAGTTCTGAATTTTTATTTAAAAACGAATGATACTCTAACTGATGATCACTGTAAGGCTTGAAATAAATTGGAATCTCTATTTACTGAAAATAGGAAAAAAAAAATTAAAATCCCAAACCATAATTTCTTAAAAAGTAATTTTGGTTATTTATTTATATATTCAGTTATTTATTATTTATTTATTTTAGTCTCCTTAAGTTGTACAAAATAGTACTTCGAGTTATGGAAGTTTGACTGTATTGCATTTATTATTTTTTTCAAATAAATTTGTATTTTAGATTTTATTTAAAACACAAATAGTTTGTGATAATAAAATTTATCCAATTAAAAATTTTAGTTTATTATTCTGACGGTAACTGATAAATTTTGTTAAATTTTTTATTTTAATTTTTTTTGTTTCGCAAAACCACACTTCAATGCATTAAGCTTTCTTTGTATTATTTTTCGCACCTTCTCAATAATTGCCGGAATTAATGCAATGCTCTGAATGCAAAAACAACTGCTCTACGTAGAATAATAATTTTGAAACTTTGCGCACAAAAGAACTGTGTTTAGACAAAGACGAAACAAAAAAATACGACGTTTGCTGCGCTGCTACCGCAACTTTGCTTAAAAATTTGCTTCACTATTCATAGATTTTTTCTGCATAATTTTTTGTAATTTTTTGTGACTTTTTCTTATCAGCAACGCTAAATGCTTGTAAGCTGCTGCTCTGCACTTGTCCCTTTCTCTGCCTGCCTGCCTGCCTCGCTGGCTGCTTGCATGCCTGCTCAACTGTCTGTCTTCCACCTGTACTGTGACTTAACGAGTTAAATTACCTTTACTGAAATTAATTGCAAATTATTTGTCTTTAACTCTGACTTCTTTTGGGAGCTTTTTCGAATTTGTTTTTGCTTCTTGTACGTACGCTTCTCCGTTACGTGCAGTAAAGTGATTTCAGTGATGGCAGCAACATGGGGTTGTAACTACAGCTACAGCTGCTCTGCTACTGCGCTGCTGCAATTGGTACCTGCAACTCGACTGCTATTGTTGCTGGCAGCGCGCCCAATATTTGAACACAAATTTCTATTCATTTGGTGTTTTTTGGAGCTCGTTTTTAATTCCTTTTTATGTGTTTTACATAAAAAAAAAAGACAAAATGAAAAAAATGGTAAATGGTTTTTACTACTTAATGACTTTACATTCACGCAGCCAGCCCAGTCCTACTTCCCACTTTCAAACCCATATAAAATAATTTCTTTAATAATATTTCATTTTTCAATTTGATTTTACTTTCTCTGGTAAATTTTTTGTTTTTGCTGTTGAATTAGTGGTATAAAATATTGTATACTTATATGTATGTATATATGTATGTATATACTAACTAGTATGTAAACTAGTTGTAGAAAAATAGCATAAATAAATTTTAAATGCTTTTGTTGAAGAATTTTTTTATTAGTTTGCTTACTTGGATTTAGTTTTTTGTTTTCTGTTATCTGTTTTCTGTTTTCTGTTCTATTTATATTTCTTGAAGTTGTATTAATATAATGAGTAAATAAGTAGCCAATGAGTGAAATAGCAAAAATCATAAGAAAACAATAAAGAAAAACACGATAAATGAAGAAAGGAAATCAGATTAACACTGCGTAATTGTTGCAACTTTTCTTGCATTGAAATTTATCTCCTATTTTTCTTCTGAATGCTCTTGGGGGGAACCTGGAGAATATTGTAGATAATTGAATCAATTTCGTTAAGGTAGCTTATAAATCGTAGAAATATTTTGTAACTTATATACATATGTATATTCTAACCTATATGTATGTATATTTATATTTTTTTAGTTTATAAGAAATTTTATTTATTTTTTAATATACATACATACGTATGTATTTCTTTTAAAGGTACATAACATACATACATACATAAAAAATAATCTCTATTGATTTATAGTTATTGACCAATACTTATAGTATCCACTTAAGAGACAAAATCTTAACAGCATGCAAAAATTTGATTTACTTCATACATACATACATACATACATATATTATTAATATTAGATAACTATATTTAATTAAACAAAATAAGTAAATTAGAAGTAATGCTTCGCAATATGTTTAAAGCTTAAAATACCGATGCAAATGCAGTGGGGGTAGTATTGACGATGCACGCTATATTCAGTGGATGGCACTAGTAAGGTATAGATAGACTTCAGAAAGTTTTCTTGAAAATATTCTTGAATATATAATGAAGTAAAATTGATCTTATTGAAATTGCAAATTGATCTTATTAGTTATAAAAGAAACTTGTTCGTTTTGGTATAAAAAACAGTTGTGTGTGTAGCGCCCTAAAAAAAAAGTTGTACAATTGCATTTTGAATACTTATACCAGATATTGGACTATATGCAATATAAACTAATTTGCGGTATTTGCAAAAATTAAATTTTGAGGATGACTTAATATATGTTTCTATATGCGTTTAATATAGAATTCATATTATTAACACATCTACAGCAATACTAGTACATATGTATATATTTATATTGTACATCAAAGCAAATTAGTTGCAAATTTGTTTTTTAGATCGTTAAAGTTATAAAACGTAGAAACCTTCCCCAGTGAAAGAATAAGTTTGCAGTTGCATTCTAATAAAAAAATTTCTTACAATGCAGACATACTGATTTAAAGATCACTCCTGAAATTGCATATGTTAAGAGAAAAGAGAACGAAAACTATCCAACTAAGCTACTTGAAATAATTAAAATTTTTTGTTCTGAAAATAGCACTCCTCCCCTCTCCAGGTGCCTCTGCTTGATCACTTCACCAGAGACATGGTTCAAGTCTTTGCCTTCTACCTCCCCCTCCTTCCAATCTTGTGACTCTTATTAAAGTAATAAATAGGTTTGTAAAACAGAAAAACAGTGAAAACAACAACAAACAGGTCCATCAAGAAACTTAGTGGCTCATTGGCGGTTTGTTGACCATTTGTCATGCTACATACATGTTATATATTATATATTCAATATAGTAATAATAATGTATATATGTATATGTAATCCACACATGAACAAATGTATGTTTACCAACATTATATTATTAAGATATTGGCTAGAGACTGTACTTAGGTTTATTTTTCAGATTATTTTGAATAATTTTAAATAATTTAAAATAATCACACTTTTTTGATTATAAATTTTTCCATTACGCATCGAAGAAACCGTTAATTTTTTTTATGACAAACGGTACGAAAGCAATTAGCGAAATAAAAAAGCACTCAAGAGCAAAAAAAAAAAAATACTGGGTGGGTAAGATCACCTGTTATTATGTTAGAATATTTAATAAGTGTTTATATTAAGACAGGATAATTAATTAGGGAGTATATACGAGTATCTTGTATATGTATATACATATCCATATCTTCTGAAATATATTTTATTTCAAATAATATATAAATATTTTCTGAATATTTAATTATTGTAATTAATAACAAAAATATCACTCAAAAATAAAGAAGTCAATCATTCCATTTATCATTAAAAAAAAAAAATTTTAACTCTAATACATGCTGGTCGACCCTTTAATCGTTATTATTCTAATGACTTCACAGCTATAAGCAGCTTTTGAAATTATTTATGAAAAGCAAGAGCGTGACGAACGCTCCTTCATTTCCTTCAAGGAATTTGTTGCTATATTTTTTATTGAAAAATGGCTCAAAACTGAGTCAAAAGCTTAGTTGTCACGGCGCTAATTGGATCCACTCGTTCACTTGTACGTCTGCTTTTGTCGTAATTGGAAGCACGCGCTTAGGACTTGTGTTTTTTTAGTTCTTTTGATTTTTTTGATTTTATTTTTCAATGTTAAGTGCACGGTGTAGTCTTTTCATAGTGAAGTGAAAGTTGCATTTTATAATAAATAACAAAAAAAAAATAAAATAGAAAATAGAAAATTAAAATAAAAATAAAAATAAAAACTTTATTTTGTAAATATTAATTTGAACTTGTTTTGACCTCACTGTCTTGTCAGTGTTAAACGTAAATTATATATATATGAATATATTGTGCAAAAGTATATAATATATGTATACTTCGTAAAGACCGTAAACATTGCACTTTTTGCACTTTTTACTTAATATCAAGTATTATATATATATATATATATATACAGAATACTATTAAGTATATATATGCGAGTATATTGATATACACATATATACATAACGAGAATATAACTGTTGAACGTGAATTGGTTAGAAATTTGATTAAAAAGCTTAATTTGGCATATATAATATAATATAATATATATAAAACTTATATATACATACATCAATTTTCACTTTTAATTTTCATTTAAATTGAATTTAAAAATGCTGAGCAAGAGTGCAGCGACTTTTCTCGGAAATCGTAGATCGATTTTCGATCTCAATGAAAAACATAATGATTTGTTTGAGTGAGTATAAACGTTATTAACAAATCCTAATTCCTATATATATAATTTTTAAAATACTAATATATAATTTAAATATTTGTAACAGAATATTAAAAAAATCTATTAATATTATTATAAATATTCCATGCTTATGTTGCAGTGTTTAAAATAATTTGTGGTGAAAATGTGTGTATGTGTGGTGAAAAAAGCTCAAAACCGTTTTATTTTTTGTTATTTCTAAATTGATGGCTCTGTGTTGAGTTCATCATTATATACTTTGCCGAAGTATGTATGTATGTATAACAGTGAGATGTAATTCAATGTTCAAGTAATTACAACAAATAAAATGAAGTACAGTTCAAGTGCGGACACAAAAGTTTTAGTTTTATTTTCTAAAAAATATTATTAAATGATTTAGCTAAAATCAATTTCAAGCCTTTTATTTGTTTTTTTATTTGAAAATTGTTCTTGTTTTTTATTTGTCATAATTCGGAATTATTTTTTTTTAATTTTCGCGACAGTTTTGTTTTCTCAAAAGGGCTAAAGTATTAACCCTTCATTATATTATTATTTAAATTATAAATTGTGATACTTTTTTACGTTATTTAAAATAATGTATCACTCGGTTTTTTATAGAATTTTTTTGGAATGCTTGACATGAAATATCAATACATATTTTACTAGAATACATATAGCTCGGTTATAATATACTTTTGACTTACATACTCAATTGATCATATTTATATGTACATAAATAATATGTTTAGATGTCTAATATATAGATGTCTAATATATATGTATCATAAATATGACCCTTCCATTTCCTTGGAATTCTGCAAAGCGCATTTGGTCTCAAATTTTATTATGTGAACTTTTATTCAAATGACAAGTGACAGTTAAAAAAAAAATTTAAAAACAAATTTTCTTTGTACACTAAAAGCAGTAAGACCCCCTTTTACCCCCTTTTAACCTTAAACCCAACTTAATAGTCGGTGTAAAATGTTGTGGTTATTCTTATGCGTGATGGTTTTGTAAGTTCCTGTACTGACTATGTTCGCGTAGATCGAAAGCTTTCAAAGCTTTTAGACTTGAACCTAAGCTTTTCCATTGCATTTGTTCTTTGCTCAAAATACAAGAGCTTTTAACAATGTAATGTTTATCGCTGGAACTTAAGGCAATTATCAATGGTGTTAAGTACAACCGTTGGTATTTCGGTTTCTTCGGCACAGTTTCTAAAATGTATCACCACAGATCGAGCTAATTCAATTAATTTTCTAAATGCAAAGTTATTGAAAGCTCCACTATGAGACAGAAATACTTTCATATTATTCTCATCCGTACTATAAACATATTCAGTAACTAGGAATGTTTGTGAACCAACAAAAACTGTATCAGGATTTTTGTCACTCATTGGTGTTCTTGGCAACTGCCAGTGGAGATCTATATGGTAAATAACAGGAAAAGAATTTAAAATATGAATGCATGGGTTAGTATATGGTTGGGTAAAGGAAGTGTGAATTGAGAGCGGATTGTTTGGGAACAAGAGTAGATTAAGGATGAATGTGGCTCCATTTAAAAGCAAGCTGGGTGAAAGCGGAGATATCTAGCCACTTAATCCACTTTTATCATGAACTTTTTCTGCTATAATCTATATATATCTTTATATATAATCTATATAATCTATACATATAATGATATGCTCTAATTTTGTATTAGGCGAACTGTCATTTTTAAGTTATAAATAAATTTACAATCAATTTTTACGAGTAGTATTTCTCTATATTTTTATTTTACACATTATGCTATAAATTTATTAAATATAAAATTATTTACTTTTCTTATGTTCTAAATGAACTATTTTAAAATTCATGTAAAATATGAATTATTGCTACTAATTTCACTGTTTAATGTAATAATATTTTATTTTCTTCGTTATTCTATTAAGTAGCGTGAATTTTAGGTACATGAATCTCTTATCACATATAGTATACATATATGAATGATATTCCTACCAGTATATAAATAAATGACAAACATATCCTCTTCGCCATATTTTCCGGAAACACTTTTGGAATTCATTTTTTACACATTTTTTCTACATTTTTACAAAACTTTGGTTTCGAATTTGAATTTTTTAATTTTTTTGATTATTTATTAAGTAACTTCTCATTTCCTTTTTTTCCATATTTTTTCAGTCCATTTGGAATGAGTGACAAGAGTAGCACGTCGAATAGCCTACCGAACAGTCCCATCCACAGTAATAACAACAGTTCGCTGTTGAACAATAACAACAATACATGTAGCGCAAATCGAAATGTGCTCGTTGATGATGATTCATGCTTTCGCATGAATGCTGATACCCCTTTTGGCGAGAAGGAGCCCGATCCGGACAACATTAAAATGTTTGTTGGCCAGGTGCCAAAATCCATGGATGAAGCGCAGTTGCGTGAAATGTTTGAGGAGTACGGACCGGTGCATTCCATAAACGTTTTGCGTGATAAGGCAACTGGAATTAGTAAGGGTAAGTGTCTGACCAAAAAACAAATGAAAAAAAAACTAATACAAAGAAATTAAATTAGCACCTTATAATAGGAGCAATTTGATCCTAGACCGTAAGGTTTAACGATATGCAAACACTTATAAACAAGTTAACCTTTCTTCTTATGTAAAAAATATTCAATATCATTGAAATGTTCCGTAAAAAATAAGCCATTAAGTGTATAGTCTCTGTCAGTTAGGAAAATATGCTGACATTGAATATTTCCTTTAGTGATTATTACCGAAGAGACCTACCCTCAAACCTACCTTTCACTGTCTTTGCTAAAAACTCACAATTTGGGAGCCTTAGCTAGCTACAGGCTCTCTCCTAAAAGAGTATATTAGGCCTTGTAGTAGACAAACAGATTCAGTACTTTACACTTTATCGATATACCATACGACGACGTTTTCTTTAATAAGTTTAATACGTTTTACACCTTTTTGAATGAAAGGTATAATGGAAAATAAGTACATAATAAAATAATATCAGTAAAAAATTAAGACAAAAAAATATCTTGTTTCTCAAAATTGGTATAGCTTCTTTCAAATATACTCCCATTAAAACACCTTAACTGAAATCATCGTTCGCAAAGCACGGATAATCTCTTATTAATTACAAAACAAAATAAAAAAATTGAATTTACGTACTCACACTCTCTGGATTTGAATATTTTGCCTTTGAAACAAAGTTAATAAATCTTGCAAAATGAAAATTTCCGCCACAATAATTACGAACGGCTGCAAGAATTCAAGGATTCAAGGACAGCAATACAATCACTCCTGCTCGGTATTCAAGTTCAGTAAATGCAAAATAGTTTGATTTACTACTACACTGGGCATTCACACTGCTGAATTTGGAATTCGGAATCGGAATGGCAGAACTGCAGAAAAAACCTATTTGCATAAAAATTTCTAAAATCCATAAATTATGTTCAAAGGAACCAGAGAAAGCAAAATATTTCCATGAAAACTTTTACTCTAATGACCCTCAATACTGCTTTCGTGTAGCAAAAAGCGACTTCAGAAAAATGGAGTCGGTGAAGAGTGAATGTTAAACAGTGGTAAGAAGCAGAGCAAGCCAAACAAACTACAACACACCGAGGTTAATATAATTTAATGAATTTCAATTTTGGATTCATTTGAGTAAAAAGGTTGACTTCAAATAGATACAACATAAATAAGAAGAAATACCATAACAAAAAGTCGCATTTAGAAAATAACTTTACATTTTTCATTTAAATGTTCAAATAATATTATATTATATATATTTTACCGTTGGAAAAAATGGAAAAAAATGGAATGAGTCATTCTATGAACTTCGATGTACTGTGTAACTACAATATATTATTTTTAAATCATTTGGATTCGATAGCTTGGAGTTAAAATTTATTACAGAGTTTATCTACATATTAATTTATTTTATACATACTTTCTCTACGTTTATCGTAACCTCACATCAGATCTTCACATCAGAGCTACTCTGACTATACTCTGACTATTTCATTCATATCAATGTTTATTATGTTTATTTTATAATGGTTAAATTTAGATCTAACTTTTTCTACATATTCTAATTTCTGTTTTTTATCAATACCTTTTTTTTGCTTATTTTCTGTCTTTCTTTCTCTTTCTTTTTTCTTTTATCTCTCTCTCTCTCCCTCTCTCCCTCTCTCTCTCTCTCTTCTCTTTCTTCTTATTTTCTGTCTTTCTTCTCTCTCTCTCCCTCTCTCTCTCTCTCTCCCTCTCTCCCTCTCTCCCTCTCTCTCTCTTTGTCTCCCTCTATTTTTCTGTTTCTCTCTATCCCTCTCTCTCTCTATATCTCATTATATATCTTTTTTTTTGTATTTTTCTCTCTCTCCCTCACTATTTCTAATTTTCCCTATTTATTACAGACTCTATTTTATTCTCAATCTTTCCATTTCTCTTATATTCTCTATATCACTTTGTCTTTTTTCACTCCTTTCTCGTTTTGCCTCTTTGCTTACCTCTTAATATATGGTACAATGCAGTCTTTTCTACAATCCCAATATTTAAACTCTTGAATTATGATTTAACTCTGATAATTTTCCACCGAATTTTAATTAATCATCAGCCTTCACTAGCAAACTTCTGTCCTAATGTGAAATTACTTCAGTCCTTTGTTTCATTTGTCTAACTCTTCCCGAATGAGCCAAATTACTCTGAAATTGCAGCAACTCCTAAGACAAAACAAACATTTTAACCCAAAATGAAGAGGAAACTGAAGTTAAATGGTGTTATTATGAAAGAATATGGTCAAATGCAGTAAGTCAAAAAACCACTCATACCATTTCACACTTCTTATATTTCCAGTTTAATTCTTCCCTGATTGCATGTCTCTTCAACAACTCTCTGAATACTAAATCCACTGCAGTTAAATATTTGAAACAGTTGTTGTAATTATTAATTTTAGCACATTTTTTGTTACTGTTTGTGGGGTGATTTGTTAGCTTAGTCGACGGATGGTACTCACAGGATAATAGATGCAATAACTCCACTGACCCTCCAAACAATCCACAAATAGACCACTTAAAAAATTTGCTGTTGCATGCAAAACTAAGAATGCAGGAACGTTGCTGATGCAAAAAGAACCCAAGAATAAATTGCGATGTAAAAAAGTTAAATTTATTTTATGTACTCAAGTTTAAATTGTTGTGTTAAACAATAACAAAACAAAGCAAACAATATAAACAAATAACAACAAACAACAACAAATACGAAAAAATAGGAAAATTTCCTTTCTATTCGGTGGAACACAAGACAAAGCCATTCGGAAAATTATAAATATCCTTACGGTCTAGTTAGCTTAAATGCAGTTTAAGTAAAGGAGCCCAGCACAATACAAATCGCATATAAAAGAACGCCAGGACAGCATAAAACAGCATAAAAGGAATAAGGAAATAAATAAATAATTGCAAGTATAAAGCATGTATAACGACAATTTAATGGGCTTCATTATGTTTGCCTGAGATATTTGCCTGTTTGCCTGTCACGATTGCGAATGAATCGGAATACCAAGCAGACTGATGAGTTGAATACAATGACTCTGACTCTGCCTCTGACTCTGACTCTGCCTCTGCCTCTGATTCTGTTTTTCTTCTGGTTCTGGTTCTGGTTCTGTTCGTATTATTTAACAAATAATGTATATCCATATATTTATATACAATAATTGCATAATTATTATTTAATTATACAATTACACACTTTATACAACACACACAGCCATGGAGGAGTTTTACTTTTCATTTTTGCCTGGAATATTAATTTGCTTAACGTGACTCATTAAAAGTAAATGTGAAACGGATATTAATATTTTTACTTGAAACGAAATAGTAATTAGAAGAAATATGAGAAAAATGAGAAATATTGCATTATATTGTAAAGTGAAATTAACCAAAAAGCCTGTACAATGAACCCATTTAAGAGAGGTATTCTGTTAAAATAAACCTATTGTTTGTGACGCCTGAAACTGGTTTCCAGACATCAGGGAATGTTCACATGCATAGTCGGTTATAGCCTTTGATTCAGTCCTTTAATTCTATTCCATCAGGAATTGGGTGACCAATTGAGGTTCTATTTTCATCTCGTAAGTACTCTTCTGCAAGTCTTCTGAAACTTATATATAATATACAGTTCTCGTGCCTTATACTTTGATTCGAAAGAGTGAGCTATAACAGATGCTGTTGAACACTGCTTGCTCTTAAAACGCTGTTGCGAAGTCTTCTGAAACTTATATATATAATATACAGTTCTCGTGCCTTATACTATGATTCGAAAGAGTGAGCTATAACAGAAGCTGTTGAACACTGCTTGCTCTTAAAACGCTGTTGCGAAGTCTTCTGAAACTTATATATATTCAATTCTCAAACTATAGTCTCACAGGGTATATAATAACGTATGGAATGTCGGAATGTTTTTATGAAGTATTTTTTTGAGCACATCAGACATGTTTTGTGGCCATAGTAACTACAGCTATTGGAGTACCGAGTATCGAAAATAAGATTCTAATTTATACTGTGAATATTGAACGGTCTAATTTTCATTTTCTTCAAACCTTATTAAGAGCGTGCCGTCACTTTCCAAAAACTTGCGCTCTGTTCTTACCATCCCTTTATGCATCCACATGCACATGCCATTAGTATGTTGCCGGTACCTTTATACTATATTCATTCTCGAAACTTAAAAACAAAATTCACAACTTAAAATTATAAAAATCAAATAGCTGTATCCATACCATCACTACCATCCCGTCTTCATGCTCCTGCATATGGATCACCCATTGCTCCATGTATACAGGTATAGGAAATATGTTAAGGGCATGGTGGATACATAAGTGGATTTTTATGGGCCAAGGAAGGTGATAAAGCTGTTATGTAGGCCTATATGGATGAAAACATGTTGAATTAAGAAGAATAGAAGAATCGGTTTTTGAATTTAAAATAAGCGACTGGAGGTCTGACACAGGATTAAGATTAATGATAAATATTAGATATTCATTCAAACTTGATTAAGTGAAATTCGATACACCCGTGTTAAACTCCATTCTCAAGAATTGTTTGCCCATCCAATCAAACATTACTCTACCAGTTTTCTGTGGAACACTCGGAATAAAAATATTTCCAAACATTTCCTCTTTTTTCGATTTAGTAATAATATTTCTTGAAAGGAATTGAAATTATTCTCATTTATCCTTTAATATAATCCTTTAATTCAAAGAAATATTTTACAAATTATAAAATCAGTTTTGAGTTCGGGCAGCAATTTTCGATTTAATATTTCCTGTTTTCCAAGCTCAACGGAATTGTGACAGCATTTCTGATTGGTTTCCATTTTACTTATTTTTATGACATTACTTGATTTTTTTTTTTTTTTTGTGGAAAGTCTTGAATTGTATCCTTTTCTCCTTTTCCACCTTTTCCCGTCGCTCCCTATGGTTGGAGTAAAAATTTCGTTGAAATGATGCAATACCGACATTTTTACGACGTTTAAAAAGTTTTTGTTAATTTCTAAATTCTCCTTTCGTGTATTTATGTGGATTTTATTGTTATTATTATTGCATTTTCTGCTGCTTGATAACGTGAACTTTCTTTTGTCTTCCTCATTCACATTTTAAGCGATTTATTATGTAAGGTTGCGGAGATATACCAGGCATATCCTTAGAGCAGGCCAACATGGGTACGAGCCGGAGTGCTGGCATGTGTATGGCAGTTAAAGGAAAGGAAAGGGGGTGGCGAGTGCTAGTGCGAGTGCGAGTGTATTCCGCACAGAAATCAATTCGTTTCGCATTTTGATTTTGAGTTCTTAAGTTCAAAATGAAAGTTTAAATGTCTTTCGCATAAATCTTCAACAAATATATTTGTCTTTTGTATATTATAACAATAAAACTCCAGCTATGTCTAAGCCAGTTAGATGCTTCGGCTCCATTTCCATCTCCGGCACAGGCTAATATCTAATATAGCCGCTTTTGTCCCTTCACTTTCTTCCTTCTATGCTCATTTTGTGATATCCTTTCTGTCGTAACGTGTTTCTTTTCAATTTAATGTTGAGTTTCTTTTCATTTTATTGCATGTAGTGTTGTGTTTTTGTTATCCTGTCATATGCATAAACAATTTTGTCTGTTGTTTTGCCATTGAACAATGCCTGAAATACAACATAAAAATTTTTATGGGACTTGACCTCGAAAAATATGCAATACGAGTACATTGTTCCCGAATGTATATGTGAAACTGTATGTAACTGTGTATGTAACTGTGTGTCTATATATGTACGTTTTTTTGAGTTATGATTTGTGTATTATAGAGACCTATATGGTGGACGACATAGCATACTTCCTAAGAAGTTGATGTGGTCCCTCGCACTCGTACTCGCACTCACATCCCTTCCAGCAGCAAACAAAAAAGAATAATAATAATAATTGAATAATTGGGTCGGTCATGTCGACTGTAAAATATTACAGTCATTAAAGAATTATGGTATATTTGCCAAGAGGCATTTCTGAGCTTCACAGCGCCAATAAACACACTCGTAAAATGTAGCGCATAAAAATCGGTATAAGCAATAAAAAACCACAGCATACTTTTAGGCCTTTATTCCTCCACAAATTGTGCTCATGGATGACTTCATGTGAATATTATGTGCACAAAACATGTACGTTTTTGATTAAGTGCATTTAGAAGAAAAGCAGAAGAAGAAGAAGAGAGTATGGGGGTTGGGTTAGCTGAACAAGCAACATGTTTCTGACATTTATGCCTTCACGAGCCATTTAAGGTTGCGCATAAACTCATTTAAGTGAAATAATTGCGTACAGGAAGACTTTAAACACGTCTTCTTTGCATTTCAAAGGGAATAAGTAGTGAAGAAACTGAATATACTTCAACTGAAAGTACTTCAAATAAAAATTCTGTAAGAAAAATGTTAAAATAACTGAAAAATGTACGTGAGCGTAGATGGAGGACCGGCAATAAATTGGCAAAAGGCGTTAACGCTGCTGCACTTGTAACAAAGAATTTCTTATAATATTTCATATTGGCTTTGACATTTTAATAATTTTTTTTTTTTGGTAAATCTTTAAAAGATATAAGTTCACAACATAAATTAAAAATGTTGAAGTGTGAAACCCAACTTAAGAGCACAAATGAACTTTAAACTATTGAAAAATGCTGGGGGACGTGCAGTCTTCATTAATATGTATATTATTAAAGAAAAAATTTGAATTTAATACCTGAGGTACTGTATTTGAAATTCTTAAGAAACAGAGAACTTCTATACTTACACATAATCCACATAATCTACACTTTCAAGCGAAAGTATCCAGATGTTATGGTGTGTAGGTAGTTCCGATGAAATGGCTTTAAAAAGTGCAAAATCGTAATAACAGCCAATCATGAGTTTTATTTAAAAATCTTGAATATATATTATATATTAGTAAGAAGTCGATAATTATGTATAACTGGCTGTATGATAAGGATAGAATATTGAACAAAGACAGTTCTTCTTTATCGTCTCTATTGTAGTTACAATTAGACTTACTTCGAATAAGTGATTGATATTGGTTTTATATTATTGTTCACAATAATATTGTGTGCATTGACAAGATAAATATACTCAATTTGAACAATCAGGTGCACCTAATATGGATTCCGGGACATGCTGGTATCCAAGGCAATGAAATAGCAGACAAACTTGCAAGAAGAGGGGCAGCCTCAAGAATGATGAACCCAGAATCATTCTGTGGTCTAGACAAAGGAACTCTATTTATTCTTATGAATGGTGCAGAGGAAAAAGAAAGAAAACTCTATTAGGAAAGGATACCAGGACTCTCACAATCTAAAATACTGTTAGGGACTTACAACCAAAAACGCTTCAAAGATTGCATAGCACAATCAAAAAACAACCTAAGAATTATTACAGGATTATTGACTGGTCACTGTCACATAGATTAAATAATTACCTATCGAAATTAGGAATTCAATCCAACTCAGACTGCTGATAGTGTAGAGAAGAGAGACAAACTGCATACCATGTACTTGGAGAGTGCGCGGCACTGTTGTACAAGCGGAAGAAATACCTAGGAGGGTATTTTATGGATCATACCGATTCACGAATAGAAAAGATGGGCTCTATACTGTTTTTCATTAAAGAAATCGGACTTGGAGAAACACTCTAACCCGAGTAAGGGGTACAATAGATCTTTTAGGTCGCAGTGCACAACCCCTTTTATTTGTGCTTTAAATGTTCTTTCAAATTAATTGACGTTTTAGGGTACTTGCACAGTCAATGATATTAATGCTGATAATAACGACTGATCAATATACGTGTACTATCATAGCCCAAAAAAACTCCAAAGCTAATTCCATAAAAGAAGACTTATATTTCTATTTTATGATCAATCTTGAAGGAAGCTTAAGAAAATCAAACAAATCCATTGTTCGAAAAATTCTTGCGTGAGTTAAGTGATCTATTTAATTTGTGTGTGGCAATCTCTTTGTCAACATAATCTTTATATAGTACTATAATTTTTCTTTTCTCCAATTCAGTTCATTTTGTGCCAGGTCCCAGATATTTCTTTTATTCTATTTTGGTTTTTTTCGTTTTCACTTTCTAATATTCTGTAGGGCATAAAACAATAAAAAGTAACAATGTACAAAAACAGGGATGTTGTATTATAAACGATACTTGATTCCCACTTAATTGTTGAAAGTCTTCTGTTATTGTATATTCACATTTGAGAAACACAGATTAACTTGTACTCTAGGAAGACTCGATGGAAGAAACCTGACTGCATAATGTCAGGAGAATATTGGAAACGCTTAAAAATCATCCAATCATAACAGGGTTAAGTAATTGATAAAATGCGATATAAAGAATATTTATTAAAAAAAAAAAAAAAAAAAAAGAATTGATGTAATTATTTAAATAAACTATAAAGGAAAATCAGCTTGATATTAAACAACTTCGGAAATTGTCTATGGCATAAAAAAAAGGAGAAAAAAGGAATAAATTAAAGGAAAAGATGAGAAAACATTTCGAAGTCATAAATTTGGTCAACTCAAGTAAAGAATTTGCTTATATCCGGCACTCTTTATGCTTAAACATCCGCTTTCATAAAAAATTTGCGCTGAATAAATGGAACAAAAAATATATATAAAACATATTTATGTATTATGCAGACAAGCAGATAAATATACTTCAGCAGCTGAATTACATGCAAAAAGGCTCAGACGCTAGACGCAGAAGGGCCAAAGCACAGAAATCCATGACAGGAGAAAAACAGAAAGACCGACCGAGTGATAGACACGCAGACAGACGGACCACCAGACCATCAGACCACGAGACAAAAGGGATCAAAATTCAAGCATACAAAATATGTTACAGTAATAATCCAATCACTCAGCTTGAAAAGAAAATAAATATATGATTATTTACATGTTTTTGTGGCAGGAAAACTAAATAAATTCATATAAAGGGCATAAAAAAATTTAATATGCCCACAATGTTAACAAAATTAAAGGAAAACTTTTTCTTATTACGACGAAACGTCAGTGGTTGAGAGAGAAGGCGCCGGGATAAAGATGAAATGGAACGGACGACAAAGTATAAAAGTAAACGAATTTCATTATTTACGACTTTCTGGTTCGTAGGTCGAACAAAGCACTTATAAAAATGTTTGCAATTCTTTTGGTTTTTTTTAATGCCACTTCACCATGCAACGGGCACCGCACCCGGGCTAGAACATGTGCAGAGGCGGATGGAGGATGGAGAATGGAGGAGGGCAACATCAGTGGTGACAATGTGTGCACATTACATGTTTTACTTCCTAGATTGCTCATACCCGAGGTCGCTTGCTTGCGTATACCTACATAGAACAAGCACATATTAGATGTGCATTTTAAGGATCGGTCGCTCGCTCGCTCGCTCCTTGTTCTTCTTCACAGTTCCTAACCTAGCAGTTGCTATGCTTGCCATTGCGCCATTGCGCCATTGCTGAAGAAGTTGTAAATATGGTAACAACGCAACTTTTTAAGTTATTTCTTCTTCATGTCTGTCTCTGTTAACAAAAAGAAACGAGGTCAGTTTTGCTTTAAAAGATTTTTTTTCGAAAAAAAAAATCATGGCTGTGGAAAAAATTTCGCCACAAAGTGTATTAGAAGTTTAAGAAGTTATATTAAAGTACTTTTCGAAGAAAATAACAAAAACTTTTTAAGTAACACAGTTTGACATGGAGGCGGTACTGTATACACCCGCACGACGAAAATAGTTTCGAAATTTATTCATGATAGCTTACAAATGTTGCGCCCGCTACTTCTGTCATCGAAGCACAAAACACGAGTTTTATCAAATGTAATGAAGTTGGAATAATTTCCTCAGCGATTGCTTTTTTTTTGTTTGACTTCATCTCATAAAACTTATTCGTACTGATATTTGTTGCAGTTTATTATGATTATTTTTTCTAATAGGTGTGGTGACGTCAGGTCCTTTTGAATGTGCCAGAAAACTATCTAAATAAATAACTAAAGTTTGACTGAAATTGGGAAGTACATAACATAAACACAATATCTGTAAGTTAGCAACCAATTCAATTTCAGATATGATTAATTATAAGATGATGTTCTTACTTCGCTTGACTGCAGTAAGAAATGAAATGCTTACAAATTCGGTATGGTTTAAAAAGGACGTTGCATTACTACTATGATGCCCTGAAAGTTGGATAGTTTCTAAAATGGCTCTACATGTTATCCTTGTTAAACCATTTCGTTTTTTAGATGAAGCTAAAGCGATCCAATAAGTATACCTTCTGCTCAAAAAGATTTTGTTGTTTGTTAACTACTCCTTAAGTAATAGACCTTTTCCAAAAATTTTTTTTTGTTATATTGGTACACTCTTTCTTGACATATAGTACAAATTTGAGCGTCATCTGTCGATTAGCTTGTTTACAGCAGCTGTTAATGTGAGACTACCTCAAGTGCATTTAGCGATTTTTGTTATGGAAAATTCTTGTTATACGCGATTTTTTGACCAAACATGGCATCACTGTCGTCGCTAAAGCATCATATTCGTCAGATCTGGATCCGTGCGACTTTTTCCTGTTCCCGAAACTCAAATTGATCCTTCGTGGTAAGCGTTTTGAGTCGATTGAATCGGTAAAAGAGAATTCGCTTAAGGAACTAAAAGCCATACCTTCACGGGCCTACGAAAAGTGGGTTAAGTGTGAAGATTGGGTTAAGCGTTGGCATATGTGTATCGCTTCAGAAGGAGCAAATTTGGAAGGAGATAAAATAAATTTGGAATAAAATTTAAATTTGTGTGTTTTGTTTACAAAATCCGAGTACTTTTTGAGCAGAAGGTAGCTTTACCAGACTAGCAACAATAGCGCATTACTTTGTTAGCACACCAGTAACTACAGGAATCTCAGATTTCTCTAAACCTTGAAAATCCGTTGTTATTCTCCTATCTAATCTAGACCATAGGATCTTACCGACCTTAGAGTTTAAGGTTTACTTTGAGGGGTCGGCGTGGTTAATATAGATTTCAAAGTAACTCGTGAGAAACTCATTTATATATATATGTGTGTAGACATATTATGTTATATATTATTTTGCTGTACTCTTCACAAAAACTCAAAGAACCTTCTTTAATTCGACATTAAACAAATTAAAAAAACCAGTTATTCGTATGAATAAATTTATCAGCGTTATTCTTATGGATCGATATAAACTACACATATAAGGATCCTCTACTCTAATCACCAACATCAGTTTATAAGAAGTAAATATTTTAGATTTTAATTGAATCCTAAGATTCTATATGGAAACAGATCGGTATTATCTTAATGACACGTACATATCTTAAGATAATCATTTCGTCCAAGATTATTATCCAAAATAAATCGATGTTTGGTTGGAGACTAAAGCCTAATACAGTCAAACGTGCATAACTCGAATTTTGTATTAATCGAACTAAATAGAGTTGAAAAGGGTTCAGAGAGCAAATTACATACAATTACAAAAAAATTCTGTAACCTGAAGACTGCATAAGTCGAACTTTTTCTTTGCAAAATGGTACTTTGAGTTATGGAAATTTGACTGAGTTCTCAAAGAAAATTTAATTTACTCCATAAATGAGACAGCCATGTTCCAATTTTTTTCAATTCACTTGTAAGCCGTTGCTCTATGCATCTTCTCGATTTAATGTTTAATGAAAAACATCCGTCCGCACCCGTTATTGTAGAGCTGGTAGGCAAGGAAACTAACCAGTATATTACTGGGAAAGTACAAGGTTTTGATAATATCGATATATAAGAATTTCTCTTAAGAATGTAAGAATATGGCATTAATCACGCAGAGAATTTTATTATTAAATAATGTAACATGCAATAATTCAGAAAACTTCTCGTGTACCCCAATTATCGTTGTCAAATCTTGTCCCTTCAATAGCGAATGAATTGTAAATTCAATCTTGTCATCTTAGTTTTAGAAGTTACAGAATTGCCGCCTAATGCAAAAATGTATGCATTTTTATTCCCTTTTTGAAGTGCAATATCTCACACAGAGAAAAGCGATGCAACTGGTTGTGCTTTTACATGGCAAAAACCTCGTCCATCACATACACAAATTCCTGAAATTACGCTTCACCTCAATACTTTGAGCAGGTCCATTAAAAAGTTTCGCAGTGTGAAGTTGAGAGACGAGATTATTTCGACTTTCATGCACTCACCAATTCGGAGTGTATTTTCTCAATTTATCCGGGAAACTTTTAGGTATTTACGATTGATTTATGAAACGATTTGAAATCGTGCACGACTACTTCACTTTTGTTTTTACTTTATGCTTAAATTAACTTAACGTTCTGGAATGTCACTCGCCTTGTCCTACTATTACAAGGTACATAAGTAACACTGACTGGGATTGTGTTGCGTCACTTGCTTCTCGGGTGTCAAAAGATTGGAAGCAAAACGTTTATCTTTGCTTAAACTTTTGTCAGGACATTTTTATTTATCTTCATCTTAGCGAAAATGGCACAAACACAATCTATTACCTATAACATGTTTTCGCTCACGCTCACGCCCATGCAATGTTCAGTTAGCCGAGTGGTGAGATACAGGGTGGTAAGAGGGCGAAGTGGTCACGAGAGTAGTGAAGGTATTGAAAGTTTTGGTAGAAAGTAAATGCATTCACATTTTGTGCATTTCATACATTCATGCAACTGCCTGCCTTTCTCTTTATCGTACTACAGGCAGCATTTTCAAGTAGCACTCACAGAGCATGGAAAATTGATAAAGATACTACCATACTACCATAAAGGCAACAAAAGGATTCATATAAGAGTTTTGCAATCGACCAGTAAACTTTTGGGTACATTAACTAGTCGAAATACTTAACAACAAGCACAAGATACGGAATATAAAGCACTGTATTGTTAGATGCATGCAGTTGCTACATACAAGCACTTATGTACCAAAAGCCATACGCGGGCATATCACGCAGTTCGGTGCTTGGCAAGGAAACTATTTGTAACATACTGGATAGTGTTGATATTGTTGACGACTACTATGTCTCTAGAGCAACCAACTTAGCCAAGTTTAAGGTGGCAACTTCAGTTGAAACAAAATATGATATGGAGTTAAAGGCGTTTCGTGGCATGATTTCACATATTAATACTGTTGGAAACGCTATAACGTTTTCCAACTTATCTATGGTAATTATATTTTGCTTTTCAATACGCTCTACATTCCAAATGCAAAGCCAACAAGACAAGTGTTGGGAAATCCAATGCACTGCACTTGCTGCAACTAATCGTTCTTCTGTCTCGTCGTATATTGAAATATCTTTGGCTCACGAAAGAAAGTTGCGCACCAACTCCTTGACAGACGTAGCATCTGGCACGTTACTGCTCCAATTCTGCTTCTTCGACAGCAAAAGTTGCTGGTGTTGCTAGTGTTGCTAGTGTTGTTAGTGTCATCCTAGTGAATGTGAATGGGAACTTAATGTTGTGTACATTTTATACATAAGCGTCACCGTATCATAGCACTACAGCAGAGTACATAGCAGGCAGTAGAGCTCTGCTGTACTCTGCTGACCAGCCGCGCGACCGACCATGCAAACCGTATCTGTATCGCACTCGTGAAGGAAGACGTAATCTCTGCAAGAAGTTGGAGGACATTGATTTATTTAAGTTCGATTGATTCGTTTCCTGTACGTAGCGACCAAGTAGGATTTTAGTGTGTGTTTTATTATTGAACAATGGAGCGGGCAAGGCAAGTGCATTTATTTTCCTATCTTTACTACTTTTTTCTTTTGTTTGCCTTTTAACGATTTTATTGTTGCTGTGCCACTACTTCTACTACTACCACTACTGCCACTTCTTCTTATAGTGCGTTTTCTCCAGTACTACGTATCTATCTTGTTTAGCTCACTTTCTATAGACATTCTTATGGATTAAGTTTTATAGAAACGTGACTGGTGTCGTTTTCTGGTATTATTATTCTTTACAATGTACTTAGTTTAGCTGTTGTTAGTGTTATTGTTGTTTTATTGCTACTGTTATTGTTATTGTTATTATATTTTGGCGATTTCTCATGTTTGTGTAAACTTCTAGAATTCCTATTCTCTTCTGATATAGATACACACATAGATATAAAAGTTCACATGACGATACCCATAGCAAGTTGATTTTAATGTTCGCAGACATGCACATAATGAGAAAGAGATTTTCTTATAAGTTCCCGATTGTGTCCTGTTGCTGATAAACAAGTCACAACATTCTTTATTTTATTTATTGGATTTAGTGATAATAATGAATAAATAAATAAAATACACGACAGTGCTTAATTTTGATTATATAAAATGAATAATAATACTAAAGGAGAATTTAACGTATTTCTGCAAAAATGAATGAATTCATTCAAGAATCCATTTATGAGGGATCCTTTTTTAAGTGCTGAGCAAATACATAGCATGCCTAATTGTTTGCAATAAAACATGGAAAATAACATCATAAAAATTGAACTGGAAAGATAACCTTTATTAAAGTAGAGCTTTAATTTTATGTGAAGTAATGAAAACTGCAATAAGAGATATTATTATATTTATTTATTTATACAAATTGATGATTTATAATAGCTAAATTACAGATTGTATTGTGTACTTTATATAAGAATAGGAATAAACGGGATATCTGCTCCCAACGGAGCGGAGCACTGCGACTATGGCTGATTTTTTGTGCTGCAACAGACCCTAACTGAACAGAAGATGTTTCGTCTTCCAAATGAAAACCAGAATATCGGTCGTTGAGGACCTTCTAAAGTCAGAAAGGGAGTGTAGTTTTCCACCCAGTGACCTCCTCCTGGCCCAGATCAAGGCTGGTCAGGCACAGAGACTGTAACTGGAAGTCTCGTCTGCTTCTAAACAGAGTTGACAATCTATCTCTTCGGACACAGTCCATGGTGACCCATTAAATGTCCCACCAGCAATTTCAACTTTGTTCTGCTGAAGAAGGATACCTTTCTGCAACTGTAAGAACGAACCAGCTCTTTAGCCTAATGATGACTTGAAATATCGCTTTAGTAGCGACTTCTCTCGGCTGAAAACCATTAATCATTCAGAGACCTAGTTGTAGACCAACTTAATCTTGTGGATTGGATGGCTCCAGTCCACAGATTATTTAATTCCTCTGAAAAAATTCTAGATCAAGTTCCAAGTAACATTGAATCATTTAATATAACCAAAACAACACTATTCGTTTCTAATAAGACAGTATTCCAATAGAATCTTTAAAGCGTTCAAAGCATGAAATAAATCCTATAATATTTGATATTGTACACTAGAGTGCAACTTAAAATTAATAGAGATGTCACTTAAATATCAAATCAGCACTTAAGTAAAGAAAGTACAGTAAAGGATCTCATTTAGGCATTAATCTCAAATGGCTTCAAATGGTTTGTGTTCTGGAATAATAAATAAAATACATTGATTGATAGAAGATTCTTCGATTGATAAAAGAACCGTTTCTGGAATGGTTCAAATGCGACTCATTTCTTTATATATCATTGATGTTCACTTCTGACGTTTTTCAAAAAACAAAATTTTTGCTTTTAGTGCAACAACGCGTAAACTATTTGTGACATACTGGCTTATCCATATGTTTATGATGGGAAGTTGCAGTTCTAGGATGCAGTTATTGAGATCACGAAACCACTTTTCATCAATAATGCCATGAAAAATGTTATGTGTGCTTCATAAGTACACAGCTCTTGAAGAAACGTCCTTCACTTAAACGAAAGACACAACACAAAAACTACACACCAATGTAGTAGTTGCACAATATATCATATGATGGGTGCGAATATAACAATTGTGCAGTATATGAGTAAGTGAGGGAGTGAGTGAGTAAGTGAGGGTATGACGCATGCAATTGCAATGAAATATCACTATTTTGCATGCGTTTTCGTTTGAACGTCAGAAAGCAATAGATTTTTTTCCTTATAATTTTTGAATGAATGCAAATGAAACTCATGTATATTGTAATTATAAATAAATTACAAATAAAAACAGTAATTATAGGTATTTACTTGGATATGCAGACTAATACGAAAGGATATTGCCACAGGATAAAAAATACATAATAATTTTTAAGTTGCAATAAACCTAGACGGTGTCACAGTAATTATATGAATACTACTTACTAAATTAATTTTGATCTAAATTAAGTTAATAAATATTGTCGTATTTCATATTTTCACTAAAATTGTCACAAAATTATATACTGTAGTATTGGCTCCATTTATGCTGCCATTTCTCGAATTTCGCTTTTTTAAAGGCTGAAAGGCATAATTAAAAGCGCTAACAACTCAACTCTCATTAAACTGCTTATCTCGACAAAATTGTTGGTTGCGGGTGTAAATAACTTAACACCTGCTGCCATACTAGCCAAGCCCACTCCACAATATACAGTCCACAACACAAGTTTAATTGGAGGTTTTTCACCAGACCTGAACGAAACCAAACCAAGCAAATTAAAGCCAACAAGCCACAACAACTTTTCGGAAACCCACTATTTTTGTAACTATACACATAATAATTATCACACCTACAAAATTAAGCAATTTACTTTTAAATATATACAATATTAACCCTCAACAGACTTACAGTAATGAACCGCAATCCTATGCAAATTTGATATCCTTGAAATCCACTGAGTATCCAAAATTTGAATTTTGTCCTTTTTTCCACTTCAAAATATTTTCCTAACTTCAACTTATGGAATAACCACTACTACATCAGCTTAAAATACGGACTGACTGACCACCATCATCTTTCACTTCTACAACGATATTCCGCTACTGAACTTTATTTTTACTGTTGACTTCAATGGTTAATTTAGTGTTGCCATATCGTCAAACAAAATAATTTAGATTTCTTTTTCTGAATAATTTTTCTGAAAATTTTTTACATCCATTTACCGAGTTCCATTGATTCATTTTACTACATGTACTTTTTTGATCTTTTCACAGGTTGCTGTTTTGTCACATTTTACACCCGTCGTGCTGCCTTGAAAGCCCAAGATGCGCTACATAACGTGAAGACCTTAAACGGGGTAAGTTCATAAAATTTTAAAGCAATTTGCCACACTCCTTTACGTTCATTGCTCTAATTAGGATTTGTGAAATGTAGCTGTGTATATAATTTCACATTACACAGATCTATGTGTGAGATTCTACGGGATGCATGCCATCCATACCAGTGATACACTGATAAGCTCTAGTCATGCAAAATTTACCCAGTAAATTATGACTACTGAAAGCGGAGCTACCAAGCACTGTATTTGAATCAAATAATTATAGAATATAATGGTTTCTATATATTTTTAAATTTGGCTATAGGTCCCTTATACTCTATATTTCGACTCTCCTTGAGAGTCATCATCTGGATCACGATCTTACATAAATTAATATTACTAAAACTATATTTACGTCATCCTCTTTATTTTATCGTCTATATTGCAATATAGACGATTGTACAATTTAGACGATAGAATAAAGAGGATAACACAGATATAGATTAAGTAATATTAATTCATGTTAGATCGTGATCCTGATAATGACTGGAGATAGACTGTGATAAAATATGGAGTATAATAAAAAATATTGAACGTTAAGTGACCTTTAGCCAGATTAAAAAATATATAAAAAACGTTTAAAAAAAAACAGGTCGATATATAAATTCAAAAAATATTCATTAAAGTATATATTTACACAAATATATATATGAAAACTTAATAGTTCAGTAAGGGCATCATTTTCATCGATCAGGCACAGCATTCACCTGATTTGGTACCGTGTGTCTTCCGACTACTCCTTAAACTAACACTGACAATAACAGGAAATCGTTTTTCCTCAGGGACCTCAAGATTGATCCCATCAAAAAATACATAAAGGATAGAGCCCTGAAATTATTTGCGAAATCTGACAGACTTACTAACTCAGAATGGTTACAGGCTCCTCGGGGAGATATGCAGATCTGAGGTCAATTATTGCTTAGTCTAATGAAGTGATAAACAATAATCCAGTCAAGACGCAAAGAGGGGTTTTGTAGAAACCTCGCAGTTAATAGAGAGTAAAAGTGCTCAGGTGCACTGACTCAACTCAATTAGCCTCAACATAGTAGTAGGAAATCGCTTCGATATCATCTCGATCACAAAGAATGCATTGCCCAACATACTAACATAATTACGACTCCGTCCGATGTATATAAAGACGGTCTTGAAAACTCATTAAACGTTTTATTGACTAAGTTTTGGAAATGAATTTTTTCTGTTTACTATAATAAGTTTTTCATAAAATTGAGCAATTAAGTATTGGCCTACGACGGCAGCTTGTGTCATGAAAAGTTGCTACAAATCCATGCTCCAATAGTGTCATTCGTATTAAACACTTTAAAGAATGAAAAAATTGCGTGATTTACCCGCACGAAAGCGATTATTTTTTACGCTAATCTGGCCCATGATATACCACCAGCAGCAGTATATCGCCTTACTTAATAAACTTTTGCTAAATCTTGCGCATATTTAAGAGGATTTCGTGTCCCAGAGCCTCGCTGCCACAATATCGTACATAAACTTGCCTATGTAGTGCGCGTATATCACTAATTTCTCGGCACAGCATTTTTATAAAGAATAATTTTTCCTTTCGCACATTCACGTCTACGTTTTTTTCTTTCTATTCTTTTTGCTTTCTTTTCCTCTGAATATTTATTTTCTCTATTTTTGTGTTAATCACATTTGAAAAATGGTGCCAAAACAGTCAACGATAAATTTCCAGCTTAAGAGTACACAACCAATTTTGTGCTGACCCTTTTCTTTCAGTTCATACTATTTTTGTTGCTTTTGTTGTTGTTGCGCTTTATCCTTGCCTGACTTGACTTAGCCTATGCCATACACTGACACTACACACTAACACATAGGTATATATACAGGGAGAAACGCAAGTTACTGCATAATGAATTCATGCCGCCGAAAAGTATGTGGCAAAAAATTCTTAACCTGTATATCAGGCCATGAGTTCCTAGTAGTACTTTATGACAATCTGTGGTATATTTATTCCATATTTGTTCATTTATCCATTGTTTTCTTTTTCTCTTCATTGGAAATTTTTTGCCAGTCTTCATTGTGAAGTCCACCCACCGTTGCTTGAGGCTATATTTTTAGAAGTATGCCCGTATGCTCTGAACTTTAGTGCTGTAATATACTACTTGCTATGGCTTCACTCAAAACTGTTCTATATTCGAAAAGAGTTGTTACGGTCAAGGAAATTGAAAGCGTTTTTCTAATAATACGGATACAAGCACTATTACGAATTATCCCAGTTCTAAGCAGTTCTAATTTAATCATATAATTATCCTTTCTTCTGGTATTCAAGGGATATATTTTTTATGTCAGAAAATTTTATTTTGAGATTATTTTGAGATTTGCAGACAGTAATGAACACGTCAAATCTCAAATTATTGTTGGGTTCAATATAAATTACATATATTTAGATAACTAGAGCAAGATAGATGGTAGATGATTTCATTAAGAATTGGTCAAGGTGACAAACTAGAAAGGTTTCACCTCATCATATAAGTACGAATAGTTTTGCAAGTTAATAAATATTAGAATTTGCATATAAAAAATCATACAATTCATTTTGACATAACCAAGAAATATCTAATAGTAGTAACGGTACGAAATTAAAAGTTGCGATATAGTTTGATCGGTTACAAGATCGATAAATATCGATTGTATTCAGACCAAAGTAACCTGTTCATATTTCACATTATGAGACTATCTACAATTCGCTTTTTGAATTTGCTTGATTTTTTTATCTGATAGTATTGCGGAACTGAAGGCAATAATTACTGATCCTGTGTTTTACTATTTTCTTAGAGATATATCTAAATGTAGTGAAATTCTAATTCTATGTCACTCTTAGAACAATGTCATCGATTTTATTAGAAAGATTTTGCGCTTGTGTTGTTAGTACACATGTATTGCCATAGATTATTTTACTTCCGCTATGTTTTCAATGTACAGGTCGATTGATATCATATGAGTCATGACATTAAAAACCGGGGACATGGGACATGACCTGACGGTTCTGAATACTGCAGACTTTCCACCAAATCAATTAGTAATAAGATGCTATCGAACGTACAACCGGTATATACATAACGTTGGTAATATTTTCTTTTACTTTTATGATCCAGGAATGCCTAAAATTCCTTATCTTTATAATATCTTTTTTCTCCACATTTTTTTTCTCATATTTTTTTTTTCTTAGCTATTCATTTAATTACTCTATTACGACTCTCTTATATACGCTTTCCACTCCTAATTTGCACTCCATCTGTATTCTTTATTTTTTACTTGTCATAATATATCACTCTCAGACCAAGCAAACCAAATATAATATTAAATATCCCCAAAATAGAAAAACGCTCCGCCAAAGAATTTTACAATCCGTCACAAAAAGAATACCACTATTCTTTTACGTATAAACGTATAAACGCATAAACGTATAAACGTATAAACGTACTTTCTCGAACAACACGTTATTTCCGTTATTTGGTCTGCATGTTTGGACGCAAGCAAACGAAACAATCATTTAAGCAGTTATTCGCATATTTCGCACTTCCGCTTGCGCCGCCATTTTTTAGGATTTAGTGTAATTTTCGCATTTTAACGTCTTCTAATTAAAATAAGCTTAAAGTTTACCAACGCAAACATACATACGTGCCGCACAGCTCGACCAACAAAATGGTCGACAAAGCAAGCAAACGCAATGGCGGTGATTCATTTGTAAGGCTGCCCAATGAACGACGGAAACACCGTTATAAGTCACGTTATAAAAAATAGCCCAACATCGCACAACACAACACAACACAACAAAACACAACGTAACTTAACGTAACGTAACGTAACGTAACGTAACGTAACGTAACGTAACATAATGTAATGTAATATAACAGAAAGTAATTGTCGCACATAGAAGAAGGGTAAGAGTAAGGGGAAGGGGAATGGGAAAGTATTCGCGTCCATGGCGGAAATAATATGAAACATGTTGGGCTATTTGTTTGTTGCGATAGTGTGATGTGGAATAAAAAAAGAAAGGAAGTAGGAAAAGAGTAGGAAAGACGCGACTACTGAATAGAGGATATGGGGTGTGGGTATGAACAAACTAACACGCGGTACGCGGCGGCGGTAGTCAGTTAGATTGCGGCTGGTTGGTATGCAATTGTTGACTTTCGGCGTGGTCCGGCGTAGTCCTCCTGGTTGCTTGCATTGTTATTGGTGGCTTAATATTTATACTTGTAATGGAGATTGGGGTCATGTAATTTCTTTCGGAAATTTTTTTTATATTTTTTTGTTAACATTTTTCAGTTTAATTTGTTTTGGCCGTTTTCGTTGTTGTTGTTGTTGTTGTTCTTGTTGTTGTTGTTGTTGTGGCAGGGTCTGCATCGTGCTTTTTCTTTCCCTAGTGTTATTTTGCTGTGAAAGTGCAACGGAAATGATTGTTTTCAAAAAATTTCATAGTGTAAATTACAAGGCGAGTGCAATTTGTTGTTGTAATTAAATTAATAGTTTTACATTGAGAGTGTAGCGTGCAGTTGAGATGTACAAAAAGTTCTTAAATTATAGGTATTTCACGAGTCATAAAAAAAATTACATTAAAACTCCGTCACGCCCGCTAATATCCACACGCTTCCGACTTGGCACGCCGAATGTTGTGTTAATTTTTAATAACTTAACTTTTTTATAATAGTTTTTTTTTATTTGAGTCCCCTTATGAAATTAAAATTGCATGTGAGTGCATGCATACATCGGTAAAAATCGGTAAAAGCCTTTGGAGCCAGCATGACATAGTGCATCACCATCACCATCAGCATCTGCCTTCAACGCCTTCAACGCCAGCAAGCACCCAACCAAGAAACAAGCGTGCAAGCAGCACTCATTCATATATAAATGGATGCATATATACATAGGTATGTGTATATGTACTTATATCTGCATATCCAATTGCAAGCATCTATGAGTTTATATCTGCGAAGCCTCGCAGATTTTAAGCACACGTCAGTGAAGTTAACATAATTTTTGTGTGAGTGCTCACATCATTTGCCGGCTCTAGTTCATTTCGAATATACAAAATATACAAAAGAATATATACAAATATACAAAAGAATTTAGTAGAAATAAAAGATAAAATATCAAAATTTTCAGCTGATTTTGCAAAAAGCATCATTATCAACATCATTGCCAGAAGTCATCCATCGGTGGCGGAATAGAGCGGAAGTGGAAACTTTATACCACTTTAAATCCTATGTCTTAGCAAATGAGTTGACTGACACTATCACGACAATTTGCAAGTCAAGCTGAGTAGTGTACGTTGTTGTCACCCAATGCCCCCTATAGGTATATGACGTATTTCTTTCTGTTAAAATCGGATAGCTGAAAATCAAAACTGGGGCTGCTTGAAGTGTTAGCAGTTAGCGAAGAGCGAAGAGCGAACACTTGAAATTTTGTAGGGAATCACTTGAATTCCTAGGAATTATAATCACAAATACCATTAATTTTTTATTTGGTTAACATGTGTGGCCTCTGTAGGGCATAGAATCATTTATGGAAGCAACCTATAATGCAATGTGCAATGCAGATTGGATGGATTGCAGTTATGAGTGCAGAGTACAAAATATTTGTAATTTTTAGGTACAAGGACGAATAAGATTAAATACTTCGTATGGTTTTCAAAGATAAAAGATATTACATCAATAAATTTCCATTACTTTCCATTTAATCAATAATATATATTGTACGTAATTGAACTCTGGAACTACTTAATATTCTTAAAACAAAGAAAGATTAGGTGTTATGAAATCGAAAATGAAAAATTATAAAAAGTTTAAAGAGAATGCATACAATAGAATAATTTATAAATTTAGACATAAATTAGTTTAAGATAGAAAAAACAAAAAATAATGAAAGGGAGGACTGACAGGCTTACCAACACCGCGTTATCGAATCTCAGAATGGTTACAGGCTCCTCGGTGATGTATGCTGACCTGAAGTCTGATGAAATGATAAACAATAATCCAGTAAAGAGGGATAAAAAGGGGTTTTGAAGATACCTCAAGTTAATAGAGAGTAAAAGTGCTCAAGTGTACTCGCTCAAATAGCTTCAACATAATAATGACAGAAAGTAAGATATAAATGGTGTGAAAGATAAATGTGTTGCGATATAAAAAGTGGTGCTGTGAGAAAATAATGTAGGAGTAAAAGAAAATTAGAAAATAAATAAAGAGAAATACATAAGTTTTTAGAAGAGATAATAAAAAGCTTGAGTTTTGACTCCAGAGAAAACACGAGTACCAAAGAAGTGAACTATAAAGAGTATTGGAAGAAAATCTAGTGAACAGATGAAATGCATGAAGAGAATTATAGAAAAAAAAATGGTGTAAGAAAAAAGTAAACAAGTTAAAGTAAAAAAATAGTGACACAAAAAAGATCCCAATTAACCAGACTTTCGTTCTTCAATTAGTGTTCCTTACGAAAAAAACTAAAGTAAAACTATCAAAGTCTTGATATAGATACAGATATAGATACAATTCAAACATATTTTAATGAATGTATCTATATAATGCATCTAAATTCTTTATTACTTAATTACTAACTATATCACTACATTCTACATCAAGCATTTCTTAAATACCTTATCCGTCTTTACTATATGCCTAAGAGGAACTATTTTTATATGGAAATTGCCGGAATATCAACAGATATTTAAAACAGACATCTGTCAAACACCCTATTGTGTCTTCTATCAGTTGGGAATATTAATGTAATATAATTATATTAATTTTTATTTGTCGAGAGAGGGCTTTATTTCTCAATTGCCTACTTAGCTCGAAGTAACATCTGTTGGCAAGAGTGATTCTTCGTTGAATATCTAGACTGACCTCATTTTTGGTGTTTACACACTGGTTCCTAAATAAACAAACTCTATCACAACTTCGAACTTTTAATTGTCAACAATTGTTTTGTTCTCATTCACCACCGGCACTGACGGCGCGGATGTTCAGGCCAATAATATCAATATCATCGATATACACAAGCAGTATTACACTTTTGTAGAATATTGTACCAGTGCAGTTTAAATCTGCTGCTCGAATTATCGTTTCCAACATTAGATTAAAGTAGTCACACAACAAGGAGTCACCCCGTCTAAAACCTCGTTTGGTATCAAACGGCTCGGAGAGGTTCTTCCCGATTCTAACGAGCTGATGGTGTTGCATGAGACAAAGTTTTCATTTGCTATCAGAATCGAGACAAATAAATCAATTCGTTATATGATATACCTATATAACGATAGGTATATATGTTTGTCGACATCTGATTTATTACAAAACATTTAAATTAATATATAAGAAACAGGGTTCGTATTTGCTCACTCATGAGCAGCTCAGGCTCATGAGCAAGAGCCAATTCTTATGTGAGCCCAAAATTGGCTCATGAGCGTGAGCCCAAAATTGGCTCATATTGAAGAGCTGCTCACTAGAGTGAGCCTTGAAGTTGCTCATATTGAAGAGCTGCTCATGAGATCTCATGAGATCTCATGAGATCTCATGAGCCGCAGCTCATACTCTTGCTCACGAGCGTGAGCCCATTTATAACTTAATGGTGGCTCTTGCTCGTGAGCGTGAGCTCTGTAGTTGGGCTCGCTCGTGAGCGTGAGCCATCGTATAAAAAGAGTTTTTTGCCGGCTCATGAGCCGTGAGCCGAATGAGCCAAAATGAGCCGCTCATGGGTACGCAAATACGAACTCTGATAAGAAATGAGAGTTTACATGGAGAATATATAAGATTTATAATTATAGATTTTTCTGAAATGTTTTTCGTTTATTCACACCAAAGAAACGTTAACCTTTCTTTGCCAGTTAAAATCAAAACACTTTTTTATTACGATTTAGTTTTGGTTTTGCAAATACAATAAACTGCACTGACTTTCCAAACTCGATTGGGTTAAGCTTAAAAATAAGCTCCTTTTTATTTCGATCTGCCGTAGATTGTTACAGATTTACAAAATAAAAAAGTAAAAAACGAAGGAAGGAAGAATGGGGATATAAAACTCCATATCCTTCAGTAAAATGTAAAATGTATTTGTTCATGACTGCAAAGAAACTGCCATAATCGGATGTCTATAACAGTGCAGTGCACAGCGTTACTCAATTTGCATATAAGCAAAAAGTTTAAACGATTTTCTGCGTACAAATTCATTTCATTGTACTTGCAACAGCAATAGCAGCAGCAACAACAACAGCAACAGCAATGGATTCACAAAAAAAAAAAATAAAAAAAAAAAGAAAATTTTAGATTGTCTGAAAAAATTCCCTTCTTACTACGATATCTTTTCTAAAATTTTCTTTTATATTTTTTTAGTTGTAATATTCCAAGGCATCCTCGTTGTCGATATCGAAGGATATAACAGCTTCTGCTGCAGAGATTCTGTTAAAGTTGCTTGCTGCTAAATTCATTGTTCCTGCAAGTTATGTTGTTGACAGCTTAGCTAAATTTATACTGCAACGACGACTGCAACCGCAAGTTGGCAGCACTGCCGCTGAGGAAGATGCATCTGCATTTTCTTGCAATTTCACAAACATTTTAACTTTCGTCAGCAGTTACAAATTTTAAAAACAACAAAAACAATAAAAACAACTAAAACAACAAAAGTAAAATAAAAAATAATTCTCAAAATAAGGCATTTCCCTAGCGTTACCAAAAACAGTTTGTGGCACGTAATTCAAGTTTGAATTTAACCACAAGGCACGTGCCAAGTCAAAATTTACAGAACAGAATTTAAATAAAAACATTAAGAAACATTAAAATTTGTATTTAATTTATTTATATAAATTTTTTTAATTATTTTTTAATTAATTGCTCTTTCAAAATTTTCCTTTGTGTCTTTTCAGATGTACCATCCAATACAAATGAAGCCTGCAGATAGTGAAAATCGTAATGGTAAGTTAAAGCCACTAAAAGAAATTCCCTCAGTTAACTTAACTGCTGCGAATAAATGTTAAAACCAAAAAATAAAAAAAAATATTTAAATATATAAAATATTTTAAAATGCAGCGAATTTCAATACAAAAAAAAAACGCAAAACACGCAAAAAACGCAAAACACATATAAATACCATTTTACTTCAAAAAAAAAAACAAATTAAGCAAACAAATGAAACCCCGGAAATGTTAAAATAAACTGTGCAAAACCTCAAAGGAGCTTATCTGCCTAAAAGTATGCAGCAAATATTTCAACCACTGACATTTAAACATTCACACGTTGTGTATTTTTGCCATTTTTCGACGTTTCTTTTTTCGGCTTTCTTTGGCCATATTTATTCAAAACTTTTTTAAACAGTTTTACTGATTTTTATATCCATTTTTTTTTGTTTTTTTTTGTATTTATTATAAACACACAATCCGGTAAACGCAAAACAAAATCGAGTTTATACGAACGGACTAGACTGACTGCCAAAAACCTCAATTTAACTGACCAACATGTTCCACCGACAGCAACAAACACTAACGTTTTAACCAATATAATATATATATATATGTATATATATATATGTGAATGTATGTGCTGTATTCAAATTCAAAAGATCTATGATCCGTGAAAGCGTCAAAAATGTGAAATAACAAACATAGTGAAAAAAAAAGAAAAAAAAAACGCTGTCAGAAAAATGTTGAAGGGTTAGAAAAATATATGAAACTTAAATGAAAAATTTTACACCATGTCAGTCTGTCCATATCGAAGTTAGAGCCGCATTCCCGGCATTGCGGACACTGCAAGCAACGAATCCGATGGCAAACCTTTTAATGTTAGTCAGAAGTGCAAATTTTATTTTGTGGTTATTCGGATGAATAAATATGTTATGCGCTCTCCAACTCACCTCTTTTGGCCCAGCAGAGGCGACCGGCTCTTAACTGCTTTAATCATTAGGTCCGAATGCACATAAGTTAAATGTTATTAAATTGTTAACTAAATTGTTTTTATAGTAAACAAGTACAGTTGCTCGCATGTGACCCACTCCTGAAATTTTTAATCTGGACTCCACGTCTATCTAGTGCGGCGCATAGACCGATACATGCATTTTTTACACGCTCACTACCAGTTTTCGTCTTTTTTGTGGTTTTATGAAACATTTTTTAATTCAGTCTCCCTACTTTTTCCACTCTTTCCGCTTTTTCTTTTTTTGCTTCCATTTTGTTCCGTTTTGGCACCAATCTTAATTGTAGCAAATTTATCCATGATGTATTTTTAACTCCTCCTTTTAGTTTGTGTGAAATATTTCATTTTAATTAAATATTCGCAAAATTTTATTGTCTTCTAAAAGGAGTAGAACATAGGAGTTCATAATTTATAGTTATTATAGTAAGTGGGGGTTTTTTATGACTTGATGAATATACAATAACTTTCTAAGGTATGCTTCTTCATATGTATGCTCCTTTATAATTTGCATAGATATAGGTTAAGTTACACCGTCGGCGATCCTAGGGGATTCACTTAGGACTATAGGTCCATTGTGCTACCGTATTATTATAAACCCAAGAGTTAAAACCATCTAGAACCTTTGGCACAGCTTATGATGCTATTCTTTAAAAAAGAAAGCCCCTAACAGAAGCAAGGCAGATGGGAGGCACTTCCCTCATCCCTACCACAACTGTGGCAGATATGGCTGAAAGGAAGATTTAGTCTCCTAACATGGTTACCAAGAATACAATGACCTGTAAGTAAACCTACTGCATAACTGATATCTCTACGGGGTTCGATTTTCTTCTATTTGTGAGTGTGGCCAAATTGCATACATATCCCTACATATCGCAGACTCTACCCATTTTTTATCAAATAACTCTGCTCAGGAAGAACTTAATACCAATTTGCATGATGTCAACGACATGACAAGATTGTTTAGGTGTTCCGAGGCATTTCTCGTCTGCTTTGCAATTACCGAAAACATGATCGGGAACCCAAATTAGAGAAAAATTGAACAACGTCGATATCTCATTTAGAGATGTGTAACAGTGAAAGACTGTTCTAAATGTAAAATGGACTGAATTTGTATAGATATACTATTCAAAAAAATATTTTTTGTAAAAATGTTTATGATAGTCTAAGTGAAAAAGAATATAAAAAAGGGACTCATATCGTTAATACTTTGTACAATTTCATTTTGCACTTTTCACTTTATGAGATCGGTTGTTCTCTTACTGACCAGAATCCCTTAACCTAATTCGTACAGCTTAAAACTGTTGGCAAGCCCAATGACATGTCTTGTTTAAGATCGATTCATTTAAAATCACAGAGTTACTGGATTTATTTTCTAGCAATCAGTTAACAGTTAATAGGAGTATATCTATTTATGAAATCATTACTATTTATAAGCTACTAAATCATTGCACCCTTTAAGTGTATGTATGATAGTATCTACACTTTACTTAGTGACTTTCTGGGAATGATTCGCCTAGTTTTCGCCACCTTGGTCAAAATGTTAGTTTAGTTATGTTTACTAATGTTAGTTTAAATGTTCTCTAGGCCTTACTTTATAGACGTTCGTGGCCATTATGCAATCCGTTGCTTTGTTAGTGGATTTTTTTAAGCCTTGTGTTGAAAAATTTCGTCGCTTTATTAACATAAGTGATATCGTGAAGTGTACTTCTTTAAAGAGAAACATTTGATGATCTTTGCACCCTTTGCTAAGAATACTTTTCAGGTAAGGAGCAGGCATCTCAAAATGATCAGAAATATACTTTCAACTAAGCTATTAGAAACCGCGGATATTTTAAAAAAGAAGCCCTAAGATGACGCAACTATCTATTGGCGGAGATTTATTTATTGTAGAAGTTTCTGTACTATATGTTAAAATTAATAATAAAATTTGACTCTTTAAATCATATTTCATGTGATGGCTTACATCAAATCTCATTAATGCAAATGTGGTACAGAAAAGTCAACTAAAGCCAACCTAAAGCAATTTTAAACGCTCTCAGTTATAAATAAGTTGATTATTTCATACAAAACTGAACTCTCATAAGTATTTAAATTACTTTAGTATATACGAAGTCACAACGTATTTAACTAAATCCCTCAAAATAACTCAAGCCCTACTAAAACTACATAATTAATTTCGTGATATTCCAATTCCATATATACATAAACTCCTTCCTATCCTAGTAAGCAAATATAATTAGTTGATTACACAAAAATGTTTAAAATGCAACTATTCGCCCACTACATTCAACAGGTCCTTTAAAAGCTGAAAGTCTGAAATCATAAAAAACACATTCGTCGCGCACTCCACAAAACCTCAAATTAACGTAAATCCCTCGAGGATACAAGCATAATTACACGCACAGCTTGTTAAACTTTTCCGAAAATGCAAACTGAAAAAACTTTTTTGCGGATCATGGTTGTTAACATAATCCAACATGGCGCCGCTAGAGGTCGCTCATTAAAAAAATATGAGCATAGTTAAACAGAGAAGCCAACGAAACAGCCCGCGAAATTAGAAACAGGGACTGCAGCTGGAATACGATGTTATGAGGTTGCGATGCGGCGATGCGGCGAGGATACGAAGTTGACACTTAAGTGGTTATAATTTCTAGTGGATGATTTCTGCTGTTATAGCGTCAAATTAGGAAAAAAGCCAAACAAATAAAAAAAATATACTAAACTAAAGAACTTTTTCAGAATCATGTCAGAGCTTCACACTATTGAATTATTTTGTTCCGCAGTGTCAGTTTTTTGTACTCAAGTTTGTTTTCTCGTTAGCAGACGAATTCACTTAATTGATACTCATCGTAGTTGTAATAGATTTTGTCTTTTTTTATTTGTGTGGTTGGCAATCATTTTTGTTACAATATTAGTAGTCACTGATAAATAGTTATGGTCTCATTTCGGATGTTAATTAGAGCAACTCGAAAACTCATTAAACCCAAATAACGAAACCTCTCGAAAATGAGATAGAAATAATCGAAAAGTAATTACTTGTACTTCATCTATTGAACTGAATTATAAGTTGAACTCAATGCCAGCATTTGTTACTGAAATTAATGAAGAACTCAACGGTCTATTTTTTCCATATCCCTTTCCTATAACACTTTCTATATCACTTTTAGGTTAAGCAACTTGATTGTCTAAGTTATTCGATTATAGCATTTGAGCACCTTTTGAGATATAGTTTGCTTCAAAAAGTGAACATTAATGACCGGACTGCCTCTAGAAAGACAGATGAAAACTAAGATATATGATATGCAGTACAAGGATTCAAGATGACTCATAGACGCTGCAATAGTGACTAGAAAAAACCGACCTCATCGTCTCGAACTTATTCATAATGTCAAACAGTCAAGCAGAATTCAAATCAATAATGGCGTTTTCAATAAATTCGAAACTTGTTTCGAAACACTTTGAACTTAAATAGCTCTATTATTTTATTTTAAATATTGGGACTTAGGGGACATACTGTTTGTCCAAAAAGGTGCATGAAACCGTTTCAATTTTCCAGAAAATTTTGTTAAAAGTAGTAGTTGGTGACAGTAGAAGACATCGCATATAACCTCAATATAAAGGACATTAAAACCTGCACTGAATTAATGACTGTAGACTCAATTACTACCTAAAGAATATAGGACGAGTACACAATAAATCGGACTGTAAAATAAGCTTTCATACATATTAATGCTTTTCACAGCAGAGTACTACAAGTGATACAGTACCTGGTAATGAGAATGAAAGATCTTCTAGGTCGTAGTACCTTCACAGCGGTCTTACAACTTATTTTTTCTTTTGTAAAGAAAATAACTAAATAACTACATATTAAAGTATAAATCAATTTAATCTGCATAGAACACATTTCTGAGAAAAAAAAATATATTAAACCACAAGTTCCAGTATACATTGACAATACTTCTATGGCGTTAATAAAAATAAAACTACGGCTTATGGCTTAAGAACTAAAATAATATGTTTCAGTTTTTAATTTTAAGAAGAAATAGCACAATTTTCAACTACATGCTACTTTACATGCTCCAAATAGAATTCTTTCATTTCCTCTTCCCTTCTTTTTATCCTTTTTTGTAATCAAAAATTATAATGCTGTTTTGGGTCTCAAACTATTTGTGGCACAAAGCTTAAGAACCGCCAAACAGGAAGCGGATAATAATCTTAAAAGTTTAATTTCATTTCTTGGTTTTTTTTATTTTCTCTTCTCGTTCCAAATTTTCTCTTCTCGCTCTTTTATTTTATTTTTTTTTGTTTTTTTGCTTGCTTGCTGCTTGCTGCTTGCTTTTGTCTTATTAAAATTCATATCAATTCTATGTCAATGGTTATGCGACTAAAAATATGCTAAGTTTTTCTTACTGCTCCTGCTGCTATTTTAGTGCTTATAGGCGTTGCGAAATCTACACTTTTACCAATCATGATTATGTCAAAATTTTCTCGGAACGAGCATAAAGAAACTACAATAAAAAAGTTTGAACAACATGCAAAAACAAATTCCTGGATCTACTCCAATAGAGTTGAAAGATTGCCGCATTGACAAAATAAACTATCAACTGCCTTTCAATTTGCAAATAAAAATTCAAAAAGATATGAAAATCATGAAGAGGAACAAATACAAAATACAAAAAAAAAAAACATAAAAATAAAAACATATGAAAATAATTTAAATCAAAATATGAAAATCCAAAAAAAACTAAAACAAACTAAAACAACAATAATAAAAACTATTTTAGTAAAGAAGTTCAGTTCTACTGCAGACAATTTAATTTTTTATTTTGTCTGCATTTCTTTATACTCCCAAATGTATGCTACTGATTTTCAGACTTGGCAACTTAGCTTAACATAGCGCAAAATATCCACACTCATATATCCATACTGAAGTATCTAAACTCAAAATATATGTACACATTTAAATAGTTGAAACAATATACAAAAATACAAATAAATTTCAAGAATACAGAAAAATATTTTGCCGCAAATAAAAAACAATCCATGCTGCCGGAAAAAGATAATAGAAAAAATGCCAACAATATAGAATGAAAATGCGGAAACAATCGTAAAGGAAGGTGGCAATTTAATAAAATGCTTGAGTAAGTTTAAGTACTTTGCCGCTCAACAACACTACACAGTTGGTGTTGCATTATTCCCTCTGCACTCTGCACTCCGTACTCCGCACTCCACTTTACTCATGTCACTTACTGCTAACATTGTAACATTGTTGTTGTTGTTGTCGTTGTTGTTATCGTTGTTTTCGTCATTGACGTCGTAGTCGTCGTAGTTGTCGTAGTCGCAAGTCGCAAACAAAATCCCAAATGAAATTGTACTTGAGAATGTAGCATATCCTTTGGCGCAAAATAACGTAACAAACGTAACGTATGTATATTGTTAAAGAAATTTCCGTCTTCGAGCGCGTAACAACTCGTATGCAATGGTTCACATGTCTCCGTGAACAGCATCACCATCACCATCACCATCACTAGAACCGGCACTTGAACCAGCACTAGCAACAACAACAACAACATCATCATCGTCGTCATCGTCATCGTCACCGTTACCGTCTCCACATCGTCGCCAGCGTTCCATGATGATCGTTGCATTTATTTTTTCATATAAAAATTCCTGCTTTATTTTATTTTTTTGTTTAGAAAAATTTTTATATTTTTATATTGTAAATTGTGAGCTCAATAACATGGCGTCATGTTGGTAACCGATTTTGGTAAAAATTATATGCTTAACTGATTTTACTATAAAAAATGTATGCATGCACTCGCATAAGCACTCAAACGAACAATACGTTAACGCTATTTCGCATATCGGGTTGCAATATCGCATTAGTAGATAACATCATTCCATACGAGTCGTCGTCGTAGTCATCGTAGTCGTCGCAATGTAACCTAACGTAATGTAGTTTTGTGGGGTAACATATTTTTCCGACCAAAATGCTGCAATGACGTTAGAATTTAACCTGCATTTTAATAGACTACAAGTAAAAATATATAAAAAACTTTGAATTACAAGTGTTTGTTTTTTTTTTTTTGGAAAATTTTTACGATTAAAAGGAAAACTTAAAAAAAAATATATATTGGTTGTTGTGGGTGTGGCAATCATGCGCTTGTAACGACATTCCGCAATCAGCAATTTTATCTGAATTCTTTTATCTGAACTTCTTATCATTTTTGTACCCATAAGTTTGTCTTCGATGTACGGGACAGGAATTAGAAGTTCATAGATATTATGACTATGTAGAAAAAAACATTCGCTTGCACCGAGATCTCAAAGCCAATAATATAGTGGTTTGTTTTTCTTAATTTTCTTAATTCTTCTAACAAATACAGGGCCAGTGTTCTTGAAAAAATAGTCAACCATTTGTTTAAAGTGAGACTTTTATAAGATTTGGTTTAACAAGAACTTTACATGTATACTTCATACATACATAGACACGCTACTCTTACCCGTTTTAATCTTAAAGATATTTTTTGGAATACAGCCAAACACTCTTTTGAGCTTTGTATAAAGAATATGGGATCCAACGAGAACAGATTTTGTTCAGGACACTTACGAAATAAATGTCTAATGTCGCTGATCTTGCATTATAGTTTCTGGACTGTATTTATTTTTTCTGGTTCAACAACTCACTTTAGACGGTTATTTCTGAATAAGAAGCTTCAAGCCCACATATGTGCATAGGAAAAGTTTCTAATTGCTATCCAACTGAGAATAGCCAATAATGATTCTTGTAAGATTGGTTCACAAACTTTAGTCCATTGGTGAAGTACTCATTGAGAATCTTGCATACATCCATTCAATGACAAGCAGATTGGCGAACACGTAGTTCTTTATGTTCATAATTCATCGATCTGTTTTTTGTCGTCATATATAATATGGAATTAAACCTATACGAATCAATCTCTTACATGAGATATCCATCTTAAATGTAATCAGCAAAAGCAGAGGAGCAGAACTCCTCCACAAGCATATGGATTTATGGATACAAATAGATATATTTTCCATACCAATTAGTGATATGACGATTCTTTTATTGTGAACTGAATGTTCAGAGTGTAACAAACTTGGCTAAGGTGGAACTATCATAAAAAAGGCAAACACTTTTTGAACACTTAAACTACAAAGACAAGAAACAGCACATTAATTCGTTTCGTTACGGACATGATTTTAGATAACAAGGTGGAGAAGAAGGTTCTGATGATTTGAGTTTATGGCGTAATCGTAACTAAATGAAGAAAACATAACCTATATGTCTCTTAAGTTTATTTCCCGCACGTAAATGAATTCGAGATTGCTTCTTGCTGCAGCAACAGTTGCAACTTAGTTGCAATTAAGTTCAGGTGAAGCAACTTTTCTTACTGCAGCATATGCAGTCGCTATGCAAATATAGTAGCGCAGATCCACAATACTCTCAGCTTCCATCGTAAAATGTGGAGCGCTTAATAAAAATTCAAATTAAATTGGGGAGAAAAATGCAATCTTTAGCAAAATTACATAGTAAAAGCATATTTTGTTTTATGCTAACAAAATATTAGTTAAATAATGATTTAAAAACCAGAGTAAAAATTTGTAAAAGGTAACTTCTTTATAGTTATTTTAGGGGGAAATAATGTATACTTATAAAAAGTAACTAATAAAATAAAAACCAAAATCAAAACCATTTGGCAAAACTCATTTGAAAAGAACTAATTATGTAGTAAACTATTTTACTTAATTACTCATACAGAGTTCGTGTTGAAATGACCTAATATATACATTTATTTATAAAATAAACTATATGCAAAGTGCCAGCTAACAACACATTACAGCGCTGCTTCAGGGAAGAATTTTATTTTTCATACATGTAGTATATAGAACTACTACATACATGTACCATATTTTACTTAATTACTATTGCACTTAATTATTCATATAGAGTAAGTATTGAAACAATCTAATATATATATGCATTTCTCAAATAAACTATATGCAAAGTGCCAGCTAACAACACATTACAGCGCTGCTGCAGTAAAAAATTTTATTTTTCATATATTATTTCATAAAATAAAAAAGTTCCCGGAAAATATAATTGGTTAATAATCATTAGATTATTATAATGTAGATTAATATAACATTAGAAAATGTTTTTTTTGAATTTGATATTTCTACATAACCAAGTGTATCAAATGCATCTAGATGCGATTCTTAATAGATTTTTTTCTTAGTCAATTAGCGTATGTCATGCCTTGCAAAGTGTACATAAAATTTACATATAAACGCAAATGGCTTCATCTTATCGAGCTATTCGAATGAGCGCAATTAACACTGAAATTAGCTTAACAAAAAGATTCATTCAGTTTTGCACTGGAATGATAACAATTGCAATGTAAACCGATACCAGCACCAAACAAAGATACAATGTCAGTCGCTCATATCGACTCTGAAGTACACGGCGTTGCAGCAAGGTTTCGCTGGTAGGTCACACCAGAGCCCAGTCACTGGAGGAGCATGCCAAGTGTAGCGCGCCTCAGTTATTGAATACTCGGATACGTTCAATGCTGCGCAAGAAGCGTGAATTTTCTGTTTTCAGTTTATGGGTTTTAGATAATTTGTTTGTCATTGCCGTTGTGAATTTTCTTTACTTTTGTAGTTGTTAATATGAAACTTCTATGATAGTTAGATACTTTTTTTTTTTTTTTGTATTTCACGTTTTCGCATTAACAACCAAAACAACCAAAACAACCAGAACAACCAACAACGAACAACGAACAATCGCGTTGTTAGTTGTTATTTACAGATGCATTCCCTATCAGTTGCACTTAAAACGTCAATCAGTCAGTTCATCTCGCCGCCACATACTGCGCAAAAATTCTTTATTCGCAAGTACGTAGATACGTAGATACGCAGATACGCAGATACAAAAGCCAACCAAATCAGCCCATTAAAATACTTTTGGTGGTTTTTATTGTTTTGCATTGAGTGAAAGACAACTTAACATTTTGCATTCATCAATAAAAAAAAAAAAGTACGAAATTGTTTTGTGGCATGTGAAAAGGCAAACGAAAACGAATTAAAACCAAAATTAACCAAATGAAGCATTAATTAATTAATTATTCGCACTATTAAAATAGTACTTAAATGCATATATATGTGTATGCATTCATTTGTATCTATGTATCTACAACATACATTTGAGGAATTTTTATGCTAGTGCATATCTATTTTGGGATGTTTGGTCGTGGCTGTCATGTTGACAGTTCGCTTAATCGTTCTCGTTGCCGTTTGATGCAACGAATTGCAATCGAATTAAAAATAAATTTTTTAAATAAATTCAATTAAACTAAATTAAATTAAGTATGCGTAAACCCTAAGCCGACACTAATAAACAGGGTATAATACAGTGCTTCATTGCTAACGAATAGCTTCTAAAACTCTTGGTAAGAATAATTAATTTAGAATAAAATTTTATTAAAATAATATCTACTGTATCAAAATTTTGCTTTTAATATTATATTAATTATAATAATATTTGTAATTTTATTTCTATCAATTTAATAAATTTTTATTGATCATTTTGTTGATATTTTATATATAATAATATTAATAATTAATATAATAATAGTTGGTAAAACAAAGCCCTACTATTGTAACTTTCATCAGAATATTTATTATTGAAAATTTATTGCGAATCTAATAGACTGGAAACTAATTGATCCGACCCATATTGAGATATCAACCATTAAAATGTGACAGCAACTTTTAAAACGCTAAATATTCTTAACAATATTAACAATATATCCCAAATATCTCGATTTTTAGTGTAATATGGCAATATATAATGTGAAACTTTCTTAAAAGTAAAGTTCATATTAATGTTCTGCTATTTTTTTTAGAGCCTTCCTTCTGTGCTCATCGTTTTTAATTCAATGGAGTGTAGACAAATTAACACAATCTTCCTTACTAAATTTATGTATTAACTCTTTAGAAATATTAGTGCCAAATAGTACCGATTTCATCGTTCATAATTAAAGACTAATGCTTAATAAATACTATTTGCTAATAGAGATATTGTATCACATAAGCCTAGACATTATACTATGAACGTTGGCATATGATTTGATGAATATCAAATTTGTCCTGTTGCTTATTTGTTGTTGATCTTAACAATTACCATAGACCAAAATCATCCAATTATCATTTATTGCTAATATCTCTTTGGTGTGCAAGGCCGACACTCGTCTCCACTCGTCTCCAGGTATCTTTGTTACATGCTCTCACCTTACTCAGTCTAGTACATTTACAGCAGTTTATGCTTCTACTAATTAATCACATTCACCAGAGGCACGATCTATCTGTACTTTTTCTTCCTCCAACTACCACTTAAAATATATTTTCTCGTACATCTAAGGCAGTTTATGCTTCCATTATTTGATTATTCACCAGAGATACGATCTACGCTTTCTTCCTCGAACTACCACTTTAAACATCTTTTCCGCTGCTGCACCATTATCCAGTCTCACGATTTGATCAAACCAGTGAAGCCCATAAATGTCAATATTTCAATGCCGTGGCATTTAACACTGTTGATGCTGTTGAAAAAGTGATGAGACGAATATTCCCACTGAATTCACAATATTTTTTTTTATTACTTTTTCATATATTATTCTTAATGCTAGACTGAAGCAGTAGACGGCACCAAAAAAAATGATGAGTTTCTTCACCAAGCAAAGTTCAGGTATACGAGTTTTCAATCTGCAGAATTCATTAAATGTAGCTAGCATTAATAATTAATGCATGAAAATTAATCGTCAACAAGTACTTAAGTGTGGCATTTAATCAATTTTTTGACTGCAGGTTGAACTCTGTGTGCTGCTCGTCGAGCTGACACACCCATTATTGAAATTTTTAATTGATTTTGCAAGTAAATACTTAACAATTCTATTGCTAGAATTGAAAAAATAATTGAAAAAATGAACTAATGAAAATTGAATAAAATATATCCATCCATTCACATTGTGACGGATATGCCTGATTTATTTGCATTGGCGGCAGTGCCGCCGCAACGATTAAAAATATTATTTGTGTATTTTTAGAAAACAATTTGTGAAATTGAGAAAATGAAAAATCAATTGCATTGATCACTTCATCGGACAATTTCACAGATAAACCGAATTTATTGCCAACATTACTAAATTCATGTCTCACAAGTAACAAACGTTGCCGGATTCGGATCCAAATCAAATTGTTAATAAAATCTATAATATATATATAAAAAACAAAAAGTTTTTAAACAAAATTATTTAATGTGTGTAAAAAAAAGCGCTAAATAACAACAAAAAAAAATATTTGTTAATTATTAAATATTAAATTTATAACAAAAATATTTCAGAGGAAAAAAATTAATATTTAAGAGCTTTTAAAATTTATTTTTGATGAAAAAAAAATAATTAACAAACAAAAATCTATAAAAACTGAAAAACTGAAAAACTGATTTAAAAAAAATATTAACAAAGTGATTATTTTTTTTTTTTGACTATATAAATTCTATAACCCCCGCTATATACACACACATACACACGTAATTTATGTAATCTTTAAAAAATTCAATATTAAAAAATTAATATTCTGTGGTAAAAAATTTATGTGACTAAATTGCTTTTAAAAATTAATGTGAAGTTTTATATTTAATTAAAAAAAATTCTTTATAAAAAAAATTAATATTTCTTTTGCAACTTTGTGTTGTGTGTACAATTTATATCACCATTAAGTATTATTCCATCGCATATATACAAATATATATAAATATTATTTTATGTGATTAAAAAAACACAAGTGCTGCAGCATTTCTTGGCTTTTAATTTTTTTTGTTTTAATAAAAAAAACAAAAATAAAAAATTATTTATTAATTTTTGTGTAATTTTTGCTTTGCTACTTTGCTTTACTCCTTTTTGTGTGCTTTTTAGTCTATCATTCTATCAGTCTGTCAGTCTATCAGTCTATCAGTCTATCAGTGTGTCAATGCTTAGTGTATTGGTGTATTGGTGTATTAGTGTGCGTGTGTACTTAACATATTATTTATTTACTATTTAACTTTTTTGCTATATACTATCACTGTGTTTGCTACATAATGAAAAATAATTTAAATATAATTGCCGCCGACTTTAGCGCAAATAACCAGACCAACAGAAACAACAAAACCAACAAAACCAACAAAAGCAACAATCAAATTAAACAAAATAACAGTAAAAACGTTCTTGAATATATAAAAACACATAATAGTGTTGTTGTTGTTGTGCCTCCAACAAACGAAATAACAAGTGCAAATGTGAATGCAATTATAACAAATGCCAAGTCCAACGCACTACTAGGTAACACTGTAAATAGCAGTAAAAATCATAGTGACATTTGTAGCAACTTTCGTAATGCTAACAGCAATAATTGTGTCAACAACAACAACAACAACAACAACAACAATAACACCAACAATAACACCAACAGTAGTAGCAATAATAAAAATAATATAAACATCACGCAATTATCGGCAATAATTGAGAATTTGTCCAATAGTAGTAGCAGCGATAACGCTGTTACAGCTTCCACTGTTACTGCATCCATTACTGCTACAGCAGCTAACAATAACACCTCAGCAACAACAATTCCTATCGTGCCAAATTTCAGTGCAGGAAGAACAACAATAATAACACCAACAGGCATATCGACGACAGCAACGAAGGGAAAAACGACAACAAGCTCATTGCTGCCGGCACACAAATTGTATCCATCAATAAACTCTGCATATTGGCTGCCAGCACCGAATGCATCACCGTATGCAGTTCCAGGTATGTGTCATGTCGTTGGTAATGCTGCTTGTCACTGCCACTAAAATTAAGGTCTATGCTTTAGCTGCTGCGCTGCTACCACCTCTGCTACCGCTGCTATCGCTGCTGCCATTCAACCATCCAACCATCCATTCCATTATGCCGATTTGTTTGGTTGTTTGTTTATACAATTTAACTGTCAGTGTGTCAATTAGAGCTACCAATCACCTTTTGTTGTTTTTGTTATTAAAGGCATTTAAACATGTACCTGCTGATGCTCATATGTATATGTATGTATGTATGTCACTAACATTGTATGAGTGTTGCTGCTCATTGCAGTGTTCAGTGTTCAGTGTTCAGTGCTCAATCAGCTTAATAAGTGCAAGCAGCACGTATAGTCCAGCAATCACTCAATCATTGCACACATCACTTCTCAATGCCAAGTTACTTCAACTTGCTGTCTTCTGCTGTTTTGCTTTACCTCCTTGATCCTTAGGCTTTACCATTGCTCCGTTATATTTTGTTACATTGTTTTTGTAGCTACAAGCATTAAATGCTACGTATTGAGCCTTAATACCATAAAACTTAATTTGGTTTTATTTTCACTTTTCTGTGCGCCATCTCCATCTCCAACCCACTTTCTCAGATTTTTATTTTGCTTTGTTTTATGCCTCTACCCCTCTACACTCAATTGCAAGCTCATCGATATCGGTGTAAAATTATCATTTATTGATGGCGGCGATTTTTAATGTTTTGCCGTTGAAAATGTCAACGGTTCGGTTTACAGGTCGAAATGTATTGAGTTGAGTTGAGTTGAGTTGGTGTGGTGTGTCCCACCAGAAAGAACAGAGTAAGCAGCAAACAAATATGACACTGCAGTCATATTATGCCTTAATTTTATTATTGCATTTGTTGTGTTGTTGTTCTTGTTGGTGTTGGTGTTACCGTCATTATGCTTTTTGTTGCTCCTTGTTTTTATCTCTCCTATTGAAAATTGAATAATTAAAGAAATTAATTGGGTGGATTGAATATATTGCACACAAAAAGAGGCAAAGTATATTTACATAAAATTCTAACCAATTTTATTTCGTCAGAAATAGGAATAAATTCAAAGCAGAAGACCTATAGAATTAAAAAGAAATATTTAAAAGTGAGAATTTGCTTTACATATATAATACAAATAAAAAACAAAAGGTATCTTCTTAGAAAATAAATATATTTTATTCAGTTATACAATTCCCTTCTGATCGATATACACGACCTAAAATAAGTATGAAAGTTTCAAATCGTCGAGAGAGAGAAAGAGAAGACAGAGAGAGAGAAGACAGAGAGAGAGAAGACAGAGAGAGAAGATACAGAGAGAGAGAGAGAGTAGACAGTGATGTCTTCAAGAAAATCGATATAGTCCTGCGGCGACCTCAAAATTTGAATTATCCATATATTGGATGTAAAATGTATTATTATATTCAACGGATTTTTATTCGTTAAACTATTAGAGGAGCTTTACTTGCTTGTCAAAATACGAATAACAACCTAGCAAACCAATACACTCTTAGTCCAAGGCGCATTTAACAAAAAGCTCTTTAAAATGGAGTATTCTGTGTGCTGAAAGTTACATTGAAGTTACGTTTTTATTATTATTATTTTTATAAAGTTATTCATTAAAACATATTTAAATTTTAATCAAATTATTCCGTTTCTTTGAACTCCCAAATAATAGTAAAAAAAACTCCTAAAAGAGGTTAGCGCTATTTAAAGAACCCTAAAATTCATCTCCGTAGAAGCCTTTTTGAAACATTCTTAACTGCATGCCCATATTTTGGGAAATAACGTTCTTTACGAACTTCTTTAAGGAGCTCATAAAATTTGGCTCCTAAAGAACTTCCAGAAAACTTTATTGCAACTTACATACTTATGTGTTTTACGGCCGAATATCTCCCATTTACATCGACTTAATTTGCCAAATTAATATAATACTCTTCTCTTGCTTTTCTTCATCATATAACTAACGCTCAGATACTGAATTCAATATATTTAGAATCATGAAGAAAAGTCAGGACTGTATAGATAATTTAATCTAAATCTACGACCTAATTTAGCATTATCTGAATTAACATAATTAAAATTCTTTTAAATCCCATAGATTCCTGTAAAGATTAAAATCAATCAAAATCAATAAATTCAATCAATATATATAAGTAGTAATAATGAAAAATATATATTATGTTACTCTTACAATCCACTCACGCAACTATCGTTACCTTCATTGTTATCAATCAAAAAAAAATTCTAGCCATTTCAAAAGTGCTGTCATATATCAAAAAAATGGTATGAAGCAAACTATTTACAACAGTCAGTATTGAAATCTAAACTCCTATATATGGTATAGTATTACAATTGTCTTATTGTATTTGAATAAAGTGGTTTTCATATAAAATGTTATTAAAAGTGTCAGGAATTTTACTTCTTTTTCTTCATCAGATTTGATGGCATATATTATTTAAAGCCTGTAAACATATTGTGAAGATCTTAAACGCGTAGAATAGATACGAATTTAATAGATTCATTATGACTCATCTCCCTTCTTCTCTATTATTTATCTTCACTTATTACTCCTCCTGTACATTCCTAATATTTTGAAAAATCTTTTCCTTCTAAATATTGCTTAGAGTCAAAAATTCTTTTGATTTCTTTTCTTCTAATCGATGAATTACACCATTTACATATTAGGGGAAGTTTCAGATTGACTGAAACAAAATGTTACCGCCGTTAATTATATAAATATATATTAACATATTATTATAGTCAGGCAGCTATAAAATCTTTGAACTCATCGTCCATTAACTCGAGGTTGGTACATCACAGGGACAGGGACATCACAGGCAATAAAACCAAGGAATTTTGGGCCGAAACTAATAAGAGAAGATCAGAGGAACTAATCTACCTATCTCGAACAAATCTATCTAAGATAGTTGGACGCCGTGAGGCACAATATCACGACCTGTTTGCATTGTAGACCAATGCACATTCTGTTTCAATGTCCTGCTTTCACAAGACATAGACTTTCTTACATAGGGTCTCATTTTAATTTCATTCGCTAATAGAGCAAAATTCTATTTCTATAGCTCGTGTCAGTGACTTTGTGGCAATGGAGCTCCTGGTCTCAGTGCGTCTTCGGACGGCCGCCAATACATAACATATTTTTGGTTTTTACTTTTTTGGCATTTCCTTTAAAAATTATTGGAATTCACACATTTTTTTTAAATGAATAATGTCTACATAGTTCAATCTACTGAATAAATTATATATTTTTATAAATTGTATATTTTTGGAAAAATTGGATATCTAAAAATAAGTAAACCCACCTTGAAGTTATGATATTTCAGATATCTGAATTAATTATTTTCGCATAAAGAACCCACTAAAATCATTCCAGTACTCATACGAATGTTTCATAGATGTGACGCAACATGGAGCTCTACTCCATCAAAGCAAAGCATCAATAAGCGCTGGTGACAATTGAAATGACATAATCTAACTCTTTAGATAGGTGTTTTTCCTCAATGGCTCTAGAATGAAAAAAAGGAAAGGAATTTGCTTAGAATAATTTTTGATTAAATATCGTTGCTGAATGCACTTTATCATTTTAACTTAAATGATGAAAGTAACCCCACATATTTCACCACATAGCTTCCAAATCTTTTATTTAAACGTATCCTGAATATCCTTTAAAACCGTTTTTAAATAATTCGTTTTACCGTATCCTAATATATTGCGAAAAAAATATCATTTTATTGGTATTCGGTGGCAAATTCGTTTTAAAAATTTTTTTGTTATAATTTTTAATATTATCAAATAAAAGTTGTAATAAAAGATTTTTTGGGTCAAGTAATATCCTTTGAAACGAAAATTGTAAACTGCAACCACTTAACGATTACTTCACTTTTTCAAAATGAAGTGCAAAACGATTTTGCTGCTAGAGCACAGCACAGCAGTGCTTGTACAATTGTTGCTAGGTGCTTGTAGTTCAATTGCCATTGCTGTTGCTGTTGCTGTTGCTGTCATATCGTCAACGTAATTGTTGCTGTTATGTTGTTGTGATGTTTTGTTGCAGTTACTTTATATGTGCTCAATAAATAATAATAACGAAAATTTAACACGATACGCTCGCGTTCATGTCAATTGCTTATGCACAATACATGAGTATGAATATATACTGTATGTGCTGGATGATGGAGGATCGAGGATGGGAAACAGGATATGGAATAAATTTACGAATATATTTATCCCACAAACACCACACCACTGCCTTCACATACATTACCCAACACTCACAATCAGTTTTCGAATTGTTCTGGATGATTATTTTCTGTGTTCAAAAAACAATATGCAAAATAAATGTGAAGTGGGGGCGTAACAAGTCAAGTCGAGTCGAGTTGAGTCGAGTTGAGTTAAGTCCAAAAACAAAAAATGTTCCAGCACCGACAAAACACAATTGCGATGTGTCTGTGCTGTCTAAATTGGTTGAAGGCGGGTGTGAATTTGTCAATAATGACGTAAATAGACGTTCTTTACAAGTACACTTCTACTGGACTTGTGTGTGACATATTTCATGATGCAGTGCATCATTACAACCATTTTCGAAATTCACAATAAATGCACTTTTATTGAAGAAAAAAAAACATATTTATCAAGTCAGTTGCCAGTTAAGAAAAGTTCAAATATTATGTGGATATATTGAGTAGAATTTAAAAAGTTTCTAACTCTTATCTATACATCTACCTTTTTACATGTCTTCAAACAATTTTAATATATTATTTTATCTTTGCACTTATGGTATGATCATCAAATATCGTACGTACGTCCATACTTATGGCTGGTACGCATATATCGTCTTATGAGGATAAGAATCAATAAATTCGGTGACCCATCACTGTTGTTATACACATACACACACACTTCGAAGTCCGTGAAGGCTTAAAACAAAAGTACAACAGGAAGATGTGATCTTACAATTAAAATAATCATTTTTTATATAGTAACTATAATAATTTATTATTCTTACATCTAATAAAAGAATAGATTTAAAAATCATTAAGATTTAATATATTATTAACAAAAATAGGTAAATTATCAACCGAACAACTTAAATAACAATAACAATTTAATATTATTTGTATTGTCTATGTAGGGAAAATTTCTTAATTACTAAATTAAATTATAAATTAAATATCAACAAATTATGAGTGAAAAATGTTTTCATTTTTTGCTGGGAGTGTATTCAAAATAATGTCGACTGTATTGATATATAAAAGCAAGCGACAACAAAAATTTTTGACACAAATTTTTGACAAAATTTTTTGACAAAAATTCTTGATGTGTTATACGCGCTTAATAGCAAGCGACGACAGACAGGTTGTGTAACCAAATCTTATGTGTAATAGGCATTCAATAATAATACAAATGTCAGCTGGGAAGATTATTAATTACATTTTTTTTGTTTATTTTCACGTTATTGTATTCATCGATAGCCTTAAGAAGGAAAAACAAACAATAGCGACTATTTACTGAGGAAAGAAATCACTTTTACTAAGATACTTCGCTTTGGGTAAAAATATACTAATTGCGCTTTGAATTGCTTCTCCACTCACCGATCGCATTTACCTGATCTCACGCCAGAATGTTCCGGAGAATATATAAATGGCTTCAAAAAGTGATCGACAAAATTGAAGGCTGCTTTGTACTCAAAGATAAATAATTTCGATGAATTCTATTGGACAGGCATCGGAATGTGAGAGAAGCGTTGAAATAGAAGTTGTAAATTCTAGACAGACTAAATTCTAATGACGTCTATTAGTCTTGCTGTTGCTTTACGTTTTACTCATCATACGAACTTAGTCAGTAATACGTGTATGCTAAAGTTCTGCGACGAAGCCAGAAATGCAAAAAATTGATTGCAAAAATATCGACAATTAAACTGAATTTTACGCTACTTTTATCACCGCACGCCCCCATTTCAATGGCGATATTAAATTTACTGATAAGCATCATTATGATAATGATGGAAAGCAAGGCATTTTAATAATAGCATTTTTTATACGAAAATATATGTAAGTTCATTAATGCCGTAATAACGAATTCTTATTTAAATTTACTGCGTTACGAATATCGCTTGAAACTTTTCCAGTTAATAAAATAAACATAAATAAAAATAAAAATGTAATATATAATATAAAATGTAGTAATGGGAAAATATTCGATAGGAGAATTTCATAATTTGCATATTTTTCAACTTTTTCACAATATTTCTTATATTTATTTAATGCCAAGTGCGATTTACATTCAAAGGCTTAAACATATTTATGTGTTAATTTATCAATATTTATTGATATATCTTTTGTGGGCGTAGCAGGGTGGGTTGAAGAGCACGAGTATCCTATAACTATGGATAACCAAACGAACTGCCTGAACCCAACCCTGTCGGTGACTTTATCAAATTATTTTTCATAATGTCACGAGAAAAAAGAAAAAAATTTAAATATTTTCATTTCATTTTTCTGCAATGGAGAAGAAAAATATTGTTTAAAAACCATAATAAAAAAGGGTTTTCCCCTAATAAACCAAAACCAAAAACAAATTGAAAACAAGAAGACACACACATGATGCATAAGGACACATAAGGACACATAAGGACACGTACCCTCGGCACACAAACACTTTTTTCAAAAATTTTTGGCATCAATTTTTTGTTATGGCCCGAAACGCACATAAGGCAGGGCCATAACACTTACGCATGCACACATACATACACACACAGGCACAAATTTATCGAAAAAGTTTTGGAGTTCATGGGTTAATAAATCGATGTGACATTCGGGGGCGCCAATTTTGAGCTTAGATTCGATATTGTTGCTCTCTAACAAATGAACTAAAATAAAAAAAAAAAAATAAGCGCACTAGAAAAAGGTTGCATGTCCTTAACTAGTACAGTTGCACTTACACACACATATATATATATATATATATATAAATATAGTCACATACACATCCACATCGACATATGTTAACTTGAATTTGTTTTCATCATAAATATTCATACTAAGGCAATAAAAAAGGACACGTATTCATATTTATGTTATTGGTGCGGGCGACAACTGCCATCCTAATAATCAGATTCAAACGTTAAACTATGGAAATTATTTGAAATTCTTTATATTTTTGGTGCTTTGGTGCTTCATATTTCTTGTAGGTGTACATTTGGCCTTCAAGGACCTTTTTCAATAAATAATCTAAACTGCACAAGCATAACTCCCACTCTACTCTACTCTACTCTTTTAAAGCAATCGACGGTTTCCATTTTTTATGTCGAAGTACTCCATTTTATTTACTATTACTACGCTCTCTGCTTATATTAAAAATTGTTAGTGTCTATCCAAAACACAGTGCGCATAGATGCGGGAACTATTGAACACACTAGTGGATTAACAGGACAAAGGGAAAGCGCACAGTGGGTCAGAGGATGTTGTCAATAATCCAAAAAACGTTTCATTAAGCGTTCTATTTTCGAGTTTTTTGCTTAGATTAGTAATCAAACCTATGAGCTCAAGAAATTTTCACTTATATAGGTTTTCGTTTTCTTTTATATAGGTTTTTCTTCTAATCAAGAATAGGAATACAACCAGGAATAGGAATAACAAATTGATATATCATTTTAAAAAAGAGGTTATAAAAGAGGTTATAAAAAAACTTTAGGGGTTCTGACTATCCCATCGTTCACATTCATTGGTACAATTTCAAATAAGTGTGAGTACACTTTATTTTAGTTTCATTCATTTATATATAGTTCATCGTCATCGCAAAAACTAATACCGCTGACGCCGATGATAATCTTAAGAGGGAAAAACAATCAATAATACCACCTCACTATAAAAAAAACACCTCACTATATGACAAATTGTTTAGAACAATGATAAAATTACCCAACTTGCACTTTGAATTTCTTCACCATCCACCGCATTTATCTAATCTCACGCCAGAATGTTCTGGAGAATGGAAAATGGCTTCAAAAAGTGTTCGACTAAACTTAAGGGTACAGTTAGTTTAAAAGTAATTAAATAACTACAAAAATTAAACTATTCTAAAGAAAATGATTCTTAAGAATGTCGACGACATGATATATAGTATATATGTACTTGTGCAACTGAAATTTTTCTTGATCTAATATTTGTAAGAAGTGAAACGAAACCACAATTATGTGTCTATATAATTAAACATATTCAAATTTAATAATTTCCAAAGTAAGTTTTTGATTCGAAAGACATTAACTTTTGTGAATGTTGAGACCATTCTGCCCCATTGTACTGTGTAACTCAACGAACAGTTTGTATCAACATCACGCACATACACTACCCGATTAACTTACAGGACCAGAGCCAATGCCGCTGTGATAATGGGTTTTTATGTCAGTGAACTTCCTTCCTTTATTGCATTTTATTATGTTGACGAACAAGGGAATTCTCCTGCTGTTGACGACCTCACCAGAAGCAAGCACACGAATCTATCCCAAAAAAAGTATTTTTATTAAAAAGTATTGGAATTTTCTGAAATTGACTTTATAAGATTATTAAAAACGTAACCTGCACTTTCTCTTTCGTTATTCCTCACATTTCTTTCCATATTTTTTCACCCCATAAACTTTTAATGTATGCATAACAGATGAAATTTATGCAAATCATCGTAACACTACAAGGATGTCAATTGAAGCTAAATACATAAATTGACCACTATTGAGCTCACAAAATCCATAGAAAAGACAAAAAACGTGCCATATAGTTTTAGAGGATAACAACCAACACAGCCACATTTTCCATCCGTAACTGACAGAGAAATTATGGGTCAGAACTTTATTGAGATGTGTGCCAGGGCAGTATGTGGAGCAAACAAAATTAAGGGAAGTGTTCCATCCCAAAAATAATTTATGTACCTAAATATTTACTACGAGTATTGGTTCATATTTTTTGAATACTTTCAACATTCGAGTAGCATAAAAATTTTTATTTTTCATTTTTGTAAGAGGAAAAGGAATTATATTAAAACAAAGTTTGTATAACATTTAACAGACCTCTTTCTAATAGGAAGGATTTTACCACTTAATGAAAATATTCTGTAAACACTATTTAAATCCTTTATTGTCCAATAACCGTCTGAAGTTCAGTTTGAATGGAAGTGTAAAATAATATATAAAATCAATGCCTTTTTATTTTTATAATTCCTATATAGTATATAGAAAAGACATTTCAAGCATTTAGAGTACAGAAATCAGTATACTTTTCCTTTTCTTTTTCCTTATACACACATATATATAGTGATAAGTTAAGCTAATAAATAAAACAACGAAATCTGTTCTTAATGAATTGGGAATTAAAAATGTGGATTGGTTGAACTGGTCGAAATACCTTGTTGGATAGGAGAACTGTGGATGAAGATGCAGTTAATAAAACTACCTATAATTGGGTTTTCTCACAATTCATATATAGATACGATACGCTGGCTTTTAATATATTGCAAATTTTTATTGCATGTTTTAAAAAGACATGGACTCATTTACAAAATTTTATAGAAGTCAATTAGTTTGGTATACATTTTCTTTGAGGTAGCACAATGACCCTACTATTCAGTTTTAAATGAGCTTCCTGGACTGGAGCAAACCTTATATAGACAAATATTTGTTACACTGGACTGGAAAAAGAACCAACAAAGAACCAACTCTTCTCTACAAAATGAAGTGAAGATTACTAGCTAATTATTTGACGTCACAAATTAATCTATGCTTAAACCTCAACAAGATGGAACTGTAAAAAGATACGTTGTTGGCCCCTGTCTGAACTTATACTTACCTTCTGAGACCCCCTATTGCATATTATTCTTTCTATACCATTAGAAGCTTTCAATTTTCTTAATAGTTACGCGACAAATTGATAAATTTGATCAAATAGGACATGAAGTATATTTCTTATTTAAAAAAAAAATTAAACCATAAATTGTAATATTAAATATACTTTCTCAGATTACTTCTTTATTTTTGCACTAATTATTAAAGTAAATAATTAAGCACTTTTTCCTAAATGAATTTTTTTACTTCTATCCCTACATTATTTCAAAAAAAAAAAAAGACGTTTCTCAACTCAATAAACATCATCTTGATGGTTACACTGCAAAAAACTGAAGCATTATCTCTCACGTGCTCACTCACCTGATAACCCACTCAGCGATATTTGTGAGGAAGACTGTGAACTCCATATGAGACAAGTACCGCACACAGTGCAAAAGTGACTGAGTCAATCTTGTGTGCCATTAACATTTCAGTTTCCATTTCTGCTCGGATTCCTTCACGGAATCACAAAAGCGCGAGTTATTTAAAAATGCTATAAATGAAAAATAGTACAAGTGAAAATTACAGAATCCGCTGGACAACGACGACACATAGGTATGCTTAGTTAAAGCATCAAATACCATAGTACATGATGATATCATCAAAACGAGAACAGCTTCATCCACACATTAATGGACATACAAATAGAAAGATAGACGCATTCGTATAGGCACTTTTAAGGACAGACTACACCATGCCGACTTCTCCTACATGTTAAGCAGAAAAAAAGTGTTCCAAGCCGACCTGGTGGAACATGACAGAGTGGACTAAGTGCATGTTTTACTTGCATTTGCGGAGTACATAAGTGCGGAACGTATGTATTGCGAGTTTAGAACTTAAAAGTGAATTCATTTGCATGTCGCAAATGAAAACGTTAAAATAGATTCAACCAAATAATATATTAAAGCTGTGTACGAGTACCGAAGTGCAATGGAGGGACCACGCCATGTACTTGCACGGTTTGTCTTCAATGTACACCCAGTCAAGGCAAACGGCTGTAACATTCGCCAATATGCAGGATTCAAAATGTTGCTTTATATTGCAATATGGCCAAGCAGGACCAACCAGGGATAAATGCATATTCCGTATCATCAACTGCACCACATTTCAGGCGTCGATACCAATATTTTATGTATGTAGACAAGAGACACTCTTATGTACTAGTAGCTGCGTAAATGTTATACTCATGTATGCCCAATGTGGGTGAATAGCACATAAAGTGAAAGTACACTTCACTACAAAAAAAAAAAAGAAATTGGATGATTTATCTTGAAAATGGATTTGTATTTCAATGAGGAATGATATCATCATTTTTATCACAAATGATAAAAATTGAGTCTATCTCGAACATATTCCGATTCTATGAACCAGTTGTCTCTATTTATTGGTGGTTTTCTAACATGTGTAGGTTTAAATAGGTTTATGTAACCCAAGCATATATTAAAAAAAAAATTCACACACTTACTTTTATATCCTTAACTAAATTCACGAAAACATCCTTAATGGTCATCATTAAGCAATCAAAAGATTATATTACACCAGTCCCAGCATATTGAGCAAAATTACAAAAAATATGTTAAAATCAGTTTTCTCTTTAACTTTATCGTAGAATAATACTTACCCAGTTCTCATTTAAAAAAGACGGCGCTAAGTGTGAATAATTTACAATGCAACGAAAAGAAAAAACGATCATATCAATTCTAAAAAAATAATAGTTTCTAGAAATTGAGTTAATCCAGACGTAAATACCCGAAAGTTAATGACTTCAAGTTACTATAATAAATAGTTTAACGATATTAAGCCTGATGACACCATAAACTTATTCACAAATAATAAAATCAACAAAGAAAGTAAAAATATCGGACTTATTCTTCCAGCCTTTAGAGAGACATAGAAACTAATATAAAAATTAGGCCTTTTCCAGCCTTTTCGAAAGAGTTGTGATATTTATGAAGTTTTTCTATACTTTCGTCTAAAATTCAAAGACATTACTGGATGATACTTTACTCCAGAAAAAAAACAAAGACTAATAGCTTATCACAGTTAATAGCTATTGTGTATATTTCTTATAAGAAGATCAACGTAAAAATTAATTTACTAACTTTTAATTTATTCAATCATTGTCTATTGTTCCCCCTTCTGAATTAAGAGTAGGTCTCTAAGCCCTTTTGCGTCAATAAAAAGTAATATAGAACCAACTTTACAGAATTTTTTGCCTCTTCCGTGAGAATACATATTCGCAGAAGCCTATTCCGTATGTGATTTAGCGCAGGTCATTTTAATAGTATATGTGAGGCCGATTCCTCATTCTCTTTACAGAATCTACAGTTTACAACCGTATGTATACACAGCCTCGTAAGTTGGTATTGTGGTTTACACTGCCCTGTTACGATTCCTGTGATGATTTCTAGTTTTAATTTTAATTAGTTCATACAATCCTGGTATCTCTTATTATTATAAGTACAGATAAGTGATTTAGATTGTGTTAATCGTGGTATATTATCCCAGTAATTCTTTTTATTCTGGTTCTCCTTTATTTTTATGAGAGAAAGGATTGTATATGTATATTATTTTTGGTCGTGTTCAGGTTATTTATCACCTGATTTTTCTATTCAGGTTACTTTCAAGCTGATCTGATTGTGTTTGTTACTAATGTATAAGTTACCTAGCGATGCTGCTGGGTGCATGCTTTAGATTAAGCTGTAATTCATGTTTAGTAGATGCTCTAGTGCATGTACTAAACTATTTCAATATCGGGGTGAAACACTACCAAGTCATGAACGGTCTTATATGTTATAGGACATTTGACTCATAATAACTTTAAGGCTCAAGCATTCCTTCAATTCAAAATCTATTCATTTACTTCTGGATTAAAATGAATATTGAAATTCTATAAAACTGGCTTTATTTATTTAGCTGAGTTTTTAAAAACTTCAAATAAATATTAACATTTTAAATGAACTCTAAAACTGCACTTTTCACTATTTTAACTTTATATGCACAAAAGGTAGTAGTTTCCTTGTGAAATTTATGAACTTATTCATTTATTTTTAATATTTTTAAATTGTCCTTGTGTTTTTATTATTATAAATTCATTCATTTAAATATTTAAATAAATTTCAACAGAGTATTATGCACAGCCTTTTGGCCTACATAGCAGCTGCAATGAACAGGCGGACGGACATACTCAGTATAATACTACCAATATAATCGATGCTCAATTAAATTTTCATAAATAAACCACAGAAATTAGATTAAATTTCCCGATGACTTACTTTGTGTGGTATTAAGGACCAATAATTGCGCAATAATAATAATTTTTGTAATTCAGCGTCAACAAAATAAACAAATTTTAAATTAAAATAATACTCTATTAAAATTGTCATGAATTTTGTTTTGAAAATAAAAAAAAATTAAAATAAATTTAAAATTAAATTAGCAATTAAAAATGAAATGATAACAAAAAAATTGCACCAAACAAAAAGGAATTAAAAAAAGCTATCGAAATCCATATTCCTTTGATGCTTTTTTTTTTGTGAAGTACGTTTATATATACTCGTATTATAAATACTACATAAAAACTTTACTATTCGTACTCTTACTGGACGTACATATATTTACCTTAACGGATAAAGAATGAAAAGCAACTTCGAAGTCGGCGTATAGTACTTATATCTCTACTTTCATTAAATGCATGAAATAAGAAATTCTTCCAACGTATTTTAAGTAAATATATTCCCTATTCTGACATCGTGATATTTCTCGTCCCTACTACCGCGATATTCCAAGTAATCTTCAAGCTAAACCGTTCCTACAGTTATGGCAAGGTGTCCTTCTTCAACAGAATAGAGTTAAGCTTGCTGGTAGGATATTTAACGGGTCACCATGGACTGCGTTATCATCTCAATAAAATGGGTCTGTTCTAAGAGATAGATTGTCGACTCTGCTTAGAAACAGACGAGACTTCGATCCACATTCTCTGTGACTGCTCAGTCTTGATCTGGCCCAGCAGGATGTCATTGACATCTGACGTTAGGATGGCCTCAACGGCTTATATTGTTGCTTTCATTCGGAAGGCAGAAGTCACCATTCGGAAGGCACAAAAGATCAACCATGGTCGCAGTGCTCCGCTCCATTGGGAGCAATTGACAATAGCCTTAAAGCAGTCAATGTCTCCTACGAACTACTTTCTCAAATCAAATGTAACTGTAGTTTCAATTCGCGTTCATGCTAGGCTAGGTCAGCCGCACCGCACCATCACATGAGAAGATCTTATTGATTAATATACAAGGAACCAACACCAGAGATGATGACGAATAATTAGATGTAAGACCTAAACCCGCTCGATTCTGAAATCACTTTTTGCATGTGGTCGTTTCATTTGGATAACTGCCTTATATTTTTATTCAAGACAGTAGCATCAAATGTTATCGGGTTTCTGCTAAATTAAAATATAAGTAGAACTACATTTTCACGATTTACTAAGTCTAAAATAAAAAACGACGATTGCAGTTTCCTACCCACCCGTGCAATATGAAATAGGTATATATTCAACCCGGGTACATTGGTTACTGGTTGCTGGTTGCTGGTTGCTTCTATCTACATACGGGTACTACGAGGCAGAAACTTTATGTGATTGAATTATTCCAGTAATTAATAGCACATGAAACAATACAAGTAAGTTGCTAAGAAATAACAAGGAGCAAGGACAACAAGCCATTAAATAATCAAATATCGCATTTAAATAACAGTTTTTGCTCGCCACTGGCCAAATGCAATAATGGAATTTATATCATTTTATTTACTAAATTATGCAACAATTGCCAATAACCAAATTATATTTTATGCGTTGTTGTATCATCAACAACAGGACAGCACACCAGCAACTGGAGCACCGGGCCCAACACCAGGACCAGCAGCAAGACCAGCACAAGAAGCGACAACTAGTAGTTGTTTGCTGTAACGAGAGCAGTCAACGGATTTATCGCAACTCGTCCATGTGAGCATGTGAATGTGAATGTAGTCGAAAATGTTTATATTATTAAAGCAAATTATCGTCAATGAAATACGTACAACACATCCGAGCAGTGGACGAGGGAGGAATCGCCGCTCTGCGCTTCTACGCCTGTTTGTCCAACTGAATTATTGGTTGGTTGGTTGGTTGGTTGGCTGATTGAACGGTCTATTGGTCCATGTATGGCTTACGTACGTGCGGCTTGCACTCCATTGCGGTAGAGCTGACATCACTGAGTGCATTGCATAAACTAAAAATGAAACAAAAAGAAATCACTGACAAAGTGTAATACCTATTCTTTATGCAAAATTTGTTGCACATTAATATGTGGCATCAATTTTTAATTATACTAAAACTGCATTGCACTGAACACTGCATTGCTAGCTAATAGTTGCTGTTGTTGTTGCTGAACTCTAACTACAGATAGATTGAATACAGCAGCAACCAACAGCAGCAGCAGCAACCAAGCCATAGACCAAAACTAAAATAATAATTAGGTTTGGTTTTTGTCGAGTGCAGCGATTTGTAAAATTTGCAATTCTAAAGACAAATACAAAATTTCTAAATAAATATAATATTAGCAGCAAATAATGATTTAAACAACAAGAACAACAGCAGCAACACCAACACCAACAACAACAGCAACATAAATAAATATTACATTGCGACAACAACAAAAAACCGAGCACAAATCAATTTAAAAGCACGTCAAATTATAATTTTGCTAAAAATTAATTTGATGACATATTCTGAATATTTGATTTTAATTACTAAATGCACTAAGCATTTTTATAATAACCGAATATATTGGAACCGAGTCCTTCACAATCAATTGCGTTATTCAACTAAATGGATTTAAAACTGACGGAGCGCGGAATATAATAACGTGGATGGGATCGAAGAAAATTAAAATAATTCTAAACCCGGAATCAGGAACTTTGCTACCGTGCTACTCTACTGTAGTAGAGTTATGGATTAAATGATTTCAGTTTTATATACGAAATGTCAAAGGTCTACAATGTCAAGATGTACAATGTTAACAGGTGCAGAGCTGATATTTAAACACTCTTCAGAACGTTCCTGATCACAATAAATAACCTTTCAGGAAGTGACTTTACTCTATCGTAAATTAAATTTCAATCAAGTTAATTTCTATTCTCCGAAGGAACAATTAAATTTCAATGTTTTAGTGAAGATTTGTCTTATAAGGCATTAGGCATCTACCTATATAATTCGTATGTGGTGAAACATAAATCATAAGCCACAAGACATTCAAAAAATATTCAGTTCATATATATATATGTATATATTAGAAATTTGTTTTACTAAAGAAATTGTTTCCTTTTATTTTTCAATTGCATATTTAATAAACTTCTTCGAGTTCTGTCAAGTATTCAACAGACGTGATCATAAAGTATTTTTGGTTTATCTGTGCTGGTATTGATAAAAACACAGATTAACGTATAAAAATTCTAAGCCAATGTTTTGATTAATTTTCTTTAATCAAATATACAATTTATGGTTTTTGTGGTAATGCATCTCTTTACTATTTTTAAAACAAACGCATAAACAACAGCTATATACTAGCTATAAACTATTGTTATTATATAAATGCTTTTTATCATTCACTAATAATTATTTTCAATTACTCTTTTACACTATTCATATTATTAGGGTTTTTTGGTTATCGAACCTGGAGTAAAAATCTTCTAAAGATACAATTGCCTACGAACTAAAAAGTTCCCGTAGGTTGAGTTCTCAGCTCAAAACCCTAGAAATTCCTGCAGTACGACCAGTTGAAGTATTCCTTCACAGGACAGGTTAGAAGAGCACTTGGTGTGCTTTCACTCTAATTGTGTACCAAGTATTTCGTCCGCTTTAACATGTTTATTGTTCTAGAGATTATGCATTTGTAAGGGCTCCACTCTTCAAGGCTTGCCAACATCTGCATTATATTAGGTTAACATAAATTAACACTTAAGAGCAAGTGTTTAATTTTATGAACTTTATGGTATATTCCATAATAGTCTTTGAAACAAAGTCCGGTGTTATGTATCTATTCAAAATTGTTTGAAGAAGTATTTATAAACCAAAGTCAACAGAATGGTTAAAGGGGTTAAAAATGAGTTAATTAAAATCTTGAAAACTGATGTTTAAAAAAGTAATAAAAATTTAAATTGAATTGCTGCTTTTGTCAATTTTTCAACAAATTTACTGAAACTTAAGTTTGCAATTATTCGAAAAGATATGACTTCAATAAAGCAACATTGAATCCAAAGCCAATATTTGCTCTTAATCGTACGAACATAAGTAAAACTTTTATCGAAAATTGTGCTAATCTCGTTTTTGGAGCACTAAAAGAACATGCAAATTGTTATTCCCAGATTTCTGCATCCTGAACCTCGAACCCTAATCCCTGGACCCATACCAACAGAAACGCAAAAACAATTCGCCATTTATTGGCAATTTTGAAATTATATGAAAAGGCACTTTACAAAAGCATTTAATGGCCTTTCAGATAACAACTTTGCTGGGTCGCTCTGCTTTGCTTTTATGTACTTAAAATTTATTAAGAAATTTATGAAATTATAGATATAAAAAAAACAAAAAAGAAATCGAGTTTCTGTGTATTGGAAAATTTGAAGTTTGCGAAAGTGGAGCATTTTATATGCAATTAGTATGTAAATTGATGTTAGTTTATGCCCAACATATTGTGATAAAAATTGAATGCTTATGCAAACGCAGACTCTGGCTAACAGTCGAGCAGTCGAGCAACCGGAACGCAATCTCTCCAGCTTCACTTTGCAGTTTCCAGTAGCTAGTGTGTCTACAGAGCTACCAAGTGTTGCTGCTTCTACTTCAGTTGGTACTTAACTGAGCACTGACTTGACTTGTCTCGCGCTATAGAAATTATTTGAAAAAGTCAATGTTGCAGCAAAAGCAACAATGGCAACAATGGCAACAGAAAAGAGTAGCTTCGTCAGTCGGCAACCGGCAGCCAGCAGCCAGCAGCCAGCAGCAAGGTTTAAGTCTAAACGAAATGATAAAGTGAAAGAAAATCTGCTACACAAAATGATATAAAATTCACATTTAGCTCATTTTAAATTAGATTTTCATTTTAATGCCACTCCTAGTGCCACAACCATTTGCAACTGATGCTGTTGCTGCCGCACGCCCGCCCACTTTATATTTAAGTACTCCGCAAAACAGCAGTTATCTAAGCTACGCTGAGGGGGCACGATTTCTGTATGTAATATGCCGCAATGACTGACGCTATGCCTACTGTGAGGCGAGCAACCGACAGCCACCAAACCAACCAGCGAGCACCGAACCAAGTAAATGGCAGTAAAAGTGTTGCAAAGCGCGCATCCTTGAATCCTTGAATCGGTGAATCGTTGAATCGTTGAATCCTTTTAAATTTTTTCTCTGCTTCACTTTTGCTTTTCTGGCTTTTTTTGCTTTTTTGTTGTATATATTTTTTTATTATCGTTTTAATTTTTCTTGAATTAAATTTTAAAATTTATATGCAAAAATCTCACTTAATTTCCGGTACTGCTGAATTAAATTTAATAATGAATGCGTTTTTTATTTCCGCTTTCGCCATTATAAATCTACAAAAAACGAATTAAATTTTGGTGTATTTATTATGCAAAAGTATGTGTCTGGCGGCTGGTATGTGGGTGGAAATGTCGATGCGGGCCACCGATTCTAGTACACTCCTGTGTCCTGCAACTATGTATCTTTAAATTTGTAATAAAATTTACCCGCACAAATAATAACAAATTTAATAACAATAAATTTTTCATTTAAACGACAACGCAACGCATCGCAACGCAACGCAACGCATCATTACAATTATGTTGTTTGTTGTTGTTGCTGTTGTTGCTGTTGCTGGTTGTTATTGCATCTGGTAGCTCATGTTGTCGAAAATTTTGATTAGATTATGTGTGTAAAAACTTGCATAAATATGTGAAGAACTGACTCGGGTACCGGCTAGGTTACCGAAATGTTTAACAATGGAAACAGCGGTAACAGTGACGCCAACAACGCTTGTCACAGCAACAGCTATGCAGCAATTGCAATGATCTCAATACTCCCACAGCACGGAACATGTATTGAAAATTGTTTAATAGAAGCGAATTTTCGGTTGCACCAGCCCAGCATTTTAAATGGTGTCCACGTTAACATACTGCACTTCACTGACTGCATGTCGGTTGTCGTTGTTGCATGCACCGAAACTAAGCTGGAACATTGTAACAGGAACTGCAGGAGGTAACCAGTATACATGGAAAATAATGTTAAACAATGTTCGCAACAAAATAAGTCCATTAAACAAAACTAAAAAACAAAAATAGATACTAAGAAAAATGCAAACACACAATAGTAAATAATTTGAAATTATTTATCTGTCGGAATCATATGCAGGTTCATGGAATCAAGGAACCAATTTTTAAAGCTGAACTTAAACAATAAAAATTATATTGCTGCAGCTAGTCTTGTCCTCACCAATGCTTATAACAGTTACATTTTTTAGAAATGATGTATGTATGAGGGTAAGAATCGACGGACGAAAAAGGCCCCAAGTCGTTGGTGGTCTATTTCGGCGCTATCCCAACATCCCACAATATATATATATATATATATATGTTCAATGACAACATTTACATGCATACTGATATCTGTACTGATATATAAAGTTAGATATAGATATGAGATATAAATAAGATATAGACAATAGATGAAGATGTTGATATAGATAAGATATAAAGTAAGTAACAAATAAATGAAGTCACTAAATTTAATATATCCAAATATATTGACTTTTATGAGATACTTTTGTGACTCGAAATAGCGTTGTACAAATGCAGATTGTCAGGTGGCAGGAACCTGATCTGTGCTTAAGATCTAAACTAAATCTTCACCAATAATAGAATAATAGTACATTAGTACATTATTCCGTCAAACAAAATCGCAAAATTCTACTCTTCATTCTCTATTCATCTCCGACATGACTGAGGCCGCTAGTGTTGGTGGATTATAAGAAGAACAATAATCTACATTTGAGTTCCATTACCTAAATGCCCTAAATAATTCAAAACTCTGTTTCATATTAAATTTAAATACTTATTTTATTTCCAAAATTTATTCCTAACAAAACCCATAAAATATCGCAAAATTGTATTGTTGAATTGAAAGTGCTCCATATCCTGACAATAAAAATGAATGAACGTAAAAAAGAATAATAAAGAGTAAGGAAAGAAGAAGTGTTTTTCGAAACTGTGGCATCATGAAAAAAGTGAATATGGTATATGTATATGGAGGGCGTCTGCAAGGGGAGCAATGCCAAAGGAAAGGAATATTCTGCAGTACCCATGCGATTGTGGATGCGATTGTGAATGTAATTCATGCATTCATGACACATGCACATACAAATGTTGCCACTAATGATGTTGTGCTTTCGGTTGATGTTGCCATACTTTGTTTGCTGCTTTCGCTTACTTGTTGGCATCACTGCCAAATTCAATGAATTTTAAATTTATCTGCTTTGCACCCTGCAACCGGCAACCAGCAACCTGCAACCTGTACGCTGTGCCGCCGCCCTTGCCCGGACATTTAACGTTCTGTATAATGTATCTTTCGCAGCTGAAAAATAAAAATAAAGGAGAAAGAAACATAAGATAAAAATACAAATTTCAACATAAAGAAGTATAAACGTATAATATGTAAAAGTAACTTACGATTTATTCTTCTACGCCAACACGTTTTGTATTGGCGTTTATGTGGGTGAGTGGGTTGCCAGTTTAGTTGGCTGAATGGTTGGCTTGACTGGCTGGTTTCTTGATTGGATGATTAGATTGGGGAACGTCATGCATTATTTTTATTATTATTATTATTATTATTTCGAAAAGCATACAAGAAAATCGATGATGCAAGTGTTTTCAAGCGGAAGTTGCAACAAAACTGAAAATACATATAAATTAGTTTTAAAATATATTTATGTTTTTCATATGAAAAGCGGAAGGAAGCTTATATTTTGTTGTGGTAAATGCATTTGAATGCATTGACAATATATGGTATGTAAGTCACTTCCACGGATATTACAGCTATTTTGAATATTTTGTTCCATATTTTTTTAAATAGAGAATCACGTAAATAGTTTTGAAAAGGAATTGATTATTAGTTTTTTCATCGCAATTAAATTACAGTCTTATTTTTATAATGTTCATATATATTACAAACATTATTTTATATGATTACTCGAATGGAGGTTGTATGCTTTATGAAGATTTCGAAAAGTTTAAAATAGTACTTCAAAATATTCAAATATTTATACGTTCGGATACTTTCGAATATTATAGTTATCGAGTTCCTCAAACATCAGATCTCCTCTATGTTTTATATTATTTCCGTATTGTTTTATACAAATCCCTATTATTCGAACATAATATTCGAACATATTCGAGCGATTTGGAATTGATCTCAGCAAAAGCATAGCCTAACAATAAAACCTTTGAAGCCTATAATAGCTGAAATCTATATGAAATAATATTTTGAAAATAACATATACTATCAAACTACTAAAGAAAAAATGTAGATTATCCACAGATTCCAATTCTTCCAATAATATAACTAGGAAAATTTTTTTTTTTAATCAATAGTAGATTTTCCCCATAGTGCCACGAGTTGAAGTATAGAGTTATGAAAAAAGTTGATATTATTTATACATATATAACTTAGATTTTATTTATTTTGAACCGAAGTGATATGTATGTATGTATATATATCCATCTTCATAGTTTTTATAAATGTGCTCAAACGACATTATAGAAATTAAAACTATAATGCATCAGTAATAATATCCCAAAATATAATAAATTTTGGGAGTATAACACTAATCCAGACCTTGTGTTGCTTCTGTCATAAAAGCTGACTTGATATTTCAAAATAATGGATCGCTACATGTCCATTTTAGATGGAAAACTTGTTGATAAATGGGGTTCGACAAGTACTCATTTACTTAACAATTAAAGAATTAAAATGAACTCTGCAAGCATAACATGAATTAGTAGAACCACGACCAATTGTTAATCTTCATTACCCCCACCTGATGAATACAAACCTATTCAATCCAATGATATGCTGGACCATATAGATTGTGCCCTATAACATGTGCTCGTAAAGAAATTTTCAAGGGTATGTTTACATTTGTTGCATGGCTTCTACTGAATATTATTTTATTTGAACTTTGCATCTCTTCATGTTGTCTCTTATATTTTTTTCAGGAGTACATACTATACATATATATGTATGTATGTATAGTCTTGATCAGCTCGTTGGGACGACTTAATTATTAATATTCAAAAAAAATTTGGTAGAAAATGTATGTACATATACATACATACATATGTGCATATATTTATATTTGTGTACCATCGCTTATATTTGTATGTACATAGATATGGATATGCATATAATGTAAAATTTAAAACCAAATCCAGGTGTTTATTATACAAAAAAATCTGTAATCAACTATTACCGTTATGATTTCTCATTTAAGGCAATAGTCAGCCGGTAATTTTGAATAGCAGAAAGAACTGTGTCGCCAAGTCTCAAATGACATAGAAAAAGAGTATAAAGCGAAACAAATATTTTTCTCTAGCAATTAATTCTCTTCTCTTTAAGAAATTAGTCGAATTCGCCGCAATTTATGTGTCTGTGCTCACATCCATATTCTTGACATCTTGAACAGCATTCATACCCTGTTGACACCAAAAAATAGTGACCCTTACATTTTAAATTAATTTGGTATTATGTAGGACACTTATGGCCGAACATTTGTTTTGTTACTTTGTAGTTCTGTGAGAGCAGTTATATGATAAATTTTTATAAAAAAATTTTCTCTTTTCACCTCATATGAATGTGACAGAAATATATAAGAACAATACATTAATGTACTATGAAATTAATATATATCGTCTATACGGCATTCCAACGCGATTATGTCCAATTGAATTTTAAAACAAATCCGAATGAAGTGAAATTATAAGTGTTTTAATCCCAAATATATCCTTAAGAGTATGATGAAAATTTGGCAATACTCGAAACAGCTGTATGGTCAGACAACACTTCAGTTAATTAATATACTATAAAAAGAATTGTTGTTATTGTAGTTTACCACAACAAAAATTGCGAAACTTCTCTATCAAGTGCAATAGTTTCTACTAAGAAAAGTAGACGCTACCGTTATAACTGACGTTATAAATTAAATGAAATTACAATTTAAATAAGTGTTAATTTAATATAATATAATTAATAGAGACTTCATCCCTTATTCAGTGATATAGACAAATTTGTCAAAAAAAAAACTCAACCACCTAGTATTTTTCACCACACTATGGTGAAAAGTTTTTGTACACAAAAATCAAAAGCAGTGTGTTGACCAGATATTATATTATATCATTTATATTATATTTATATCATACTTTTATTTTTTTAAATTCATTACTAGCTATTTATAATTTTTTTACGCATATAAATAACAACAGAAGAGGCTTTGTCAAGAGTATTTGCGATCTTGACAATTTATCCAGAAAATTGATCTTCCTCCTCTTGAAGAAGATTCACCCTTCTGTAGGGTGAATAATTATCAATACTTGACACATATGTCAAGTTCACAGAGTAGGTCCGTTAATGTGACATGGTCCATCATAATTTCTTCATGTTTATGTGTAGTGGCGATATATTGTGTGAATATTATTAATATATTCATTAAATTGGATTGGTTATTAATTGAACTCTTAATGAATATAACTCACATATAAGCTAATGTTTGAAATACAAGTTCCGCCAAGAAGAGTGTTTTTATTATAAATATTTTTTATATATTATACAATAAACCAATTTCTGTTTATATATAAAAAATCATATCATGCCAGCAATATTTTTGTATATGGCAATGATGGTTTACTAATTCGCCGCTCTCTCACAAAAAAATGATATTTGCTTCTGGAAAAAAAGTCGGTGCAAATCTCACTGTTCGTTTAGCTTTCAGAAGTGACGGTGGTAGTTAATGTTGCGAAGTTAGTTTAAATTTAAGTCTTGGCGGCTTGGTTCAAGTACTTACTTAACACGTAGTGAAAAAGATAATGGATCAAAAACTTATAACAAACTCTTTCGTTGATAATATCAAACAATCGCCTACTTTTCTTTTGCAACCAATAATACAATTAGGTTTAAGTGAATCGGGTAAGGTGACGATTGCAACTACTGCCGGTTAGAATATGGAGAGTGTGTCGTACATAGTTTAAAAAAGAAATATATATATCAATATATATATATATATATATATATGTAAATTAAAATATTGTTGTTTAAGTTATTTTTCCAATTTCAAGAAACATTAAGAACACTAAATTTTATGCCATAAAATAAATTTTTCATCAAATTTGCTTCCCTTCCCTCTGATTATAAGCATCTCTACACCATTTCAATAGATAAAATTGCATTCACATTTAAGTAAATTAATTCCATAAATAATAATAAGTAATAAACTGTATAAGTAATAAGTAATAAACTATATATTTTTAAGCCTATCTATTCTTATTTCTATCTATACATAGATATATCTGAGAATCTATAGATGTAGATATTGGGGAAATCAACCCATATATTATTATGTAGCTGTAGCTGCTGATGTGCCATTTTACTATTTAAAGTGTTTTGCTTATATTTTCAGAACGTAAACTGTTTGTGGGTATGCTCAATAAGAAGTTGACCGAGAACGACGTACGCAAATTGTTTGAAGTTCACGGCGCTATAGAGGAGTGCACAGTACTTAGAGATCAGAACGGTGTGAGCAAAGGTTGCGCATTCGTAACGTTCGCTACAAAGCACGCAGCTGTATCGGCGATAAAAGTAGTAATGCCATTTTTTTATTTTAATAATTAAACATACTTCTATTAAAAACAATTTAAATATTTATATATTCTTGCATGCTCTTATAAGCATTCTTCTTGGCTATTATATATATTTCTTATTTTAGACTTTGAATCAAAACAAAACTATGGAAGGCTGCTCTTCTCCATTAGTTGTTAAATTTGCTGATACCCAGAAGGAGAAAGAACAGAAAAAGATTCAACAAATGCAAGCAAACCTTTGGAATTTGGCGACCAATATCAACATACCACTGGGTCAAACACCCACTACGGTTTCGACGCCTATGCTGCCAAATCCACCTCAACAAGCAAGTCCAGTCCTGGGGGCTGACGCAATAACGCCATCCTCGTTACAATTGTTGCAGCAATTGCAGGCTGTTGGATTGCAGCAACAATTTTTACAAGGTACATATGCTCTTATTAAATAATATATACATATTTTTTTATTTTACATTATAATTTTTTTTTTTGTATTTTATTTTATAATTTTTTTTTTTGATATATTATTTTATAATTTTTTTTTTGATATATTATTTTATAATTTTTATTTTTTTGGTATTTTATTTTATAATTTTTTTTTTTTTGGTGTTTTATTTTATATTTTTCTTTTTTTGGTATTTTATTTTATATTTTTGCTTTTTTATTTTATATTTTTTTTGTTTTGTATTTTATTTTATAATTTTGTTTTTATATTTTATTTTATTTTATATTTTTTTGTATTTAAAGTTATATTTTTTTTGTTTTTAATTTTATATTTTTTTTGTATTTAATTTTATATTTTTTTTGTATTTAATTTTATATTTTTTTTTGTATTTTATTTTATAATTTTTTTTTTGTATTTTATTTTATAATTTTTTTTTTATATTTTATTTTATATTTCTTTTTTGTATTTTATTTTATATTTTTTTTTTGTATTTTATTATTTTTTATAATTTTTATTTTTTTTTGTATTTTATTTTATAATTTTTATTATAATTATATTTTTTTTGTATTTTATTTATAATTTTTATTATAATTATAATTTTTTTTTGTATTTTATTTTATAATTTTTATAAATTATATTTTTTTTTGTATTTTATTTTATAATTTTATTATAAATTATTATTTTTTTTTTTGGTATTTTATTTTATATTTTTATTTTTTGGCATTTTATTTTATAATTTTTTTTTGGTATTTTGTTTTAAAATTCTTTTTTTTTTGTATATTATTTTATAGATTTTATTTTTTTATTATATAAATATTACTTTATCTTATTTTACAAATATTTTTTTATTTTATTTTGTGTTTTTTATATATTTGTATGTACTAATTGAATATTTTTAAGCGTGTTGTGTGGTGTAATTTTCTTATTATAAAATGTTCTTCGTGTAGGATTGAGTGCTCAAACCAGTACAACCGATGCTGCTACTGCAGCTGCTGCTGCAGCGGGATTGTTGCCAGCAATGAGTGTTCAAAGTTTGGCTGCACTCGCGGCATTCTCATCTAATCCAGCTTTAGCTGGGTCTGCAGCAAATCCTAGTGGTGCGCAATTGACGAACACGGCTGCTTTACTATGTAAGTTCACATTCATCTATTTGAATATTTTATTTTTTTATATAATTTTATTAAAAATAAAATAAAATAATTTTTCAATTTTTGATATACTTATATGTAGGGTCCTTAATATCCAGAGTTATTATTTCAATTATGGACCTGAAATTTCGGTACCCAATATTCAGAGTTTTCGTATAGATAAAAAAAAACGCATTATATTTTAATAAATAATATTTTCGCTGAAGTAATATGAAATATAACATTAAATGACTTAATTTAATTTAGCTGGATGAGAGAGAAAAAATAAATTTTATTTTTATTTGAATATATATTTATTTCCGCTCATGTATATATTAGATAATATACTCAATTGTATTTTTTATTTTCATTCAGTAACTTAATATGTATTTGTAATAGTTCTGCTATATTTGTAGGGATAGTGTTATATTTGTATACCTCATAAATTTTTAACTTGATTCTTTGATTCAAAAATGTGTTCCATATTTTAATATTATCGAAATACAGAAAAAAACTTCAGACGCAATACCGTCCATATCTCAGGAACTCTTCACAAAAATTACTCATGCAGTAATTGCACTTTTAAGTCCTTTAAATATCCTTTAAGATTAAAATGAATAAAGAATACTGATAATTTATATTTAAAAATATATTGAGAAGGTATACAAGAAATAACCTAATATATATATTCATATATTATATATTATTACTTTATATTTATGTTTTTTTTTATATTCTCTTCCTATTATTTTTACATGCCTTCCAACAGGCCTCTTAGGGAAAACTGCCAGTACAGGTGAGAAAATATAGTGTCCATTTTTTTTTGTTTCAATTGAAACTTTTGTTTTTTTTTGTTGTACCACGTCTCATATATCACTAATTGATTTATGAATATTTCGTCTTAGATTGCTTTTGTTTTGCAAATACATTTTATATCATAAATATTATAAATATTGCTCGTCTAAAATATCTTAACCATATTTTATATAGAAATGTTTTATTATTGGATTTATATTGTTTTGGAATGTCACGTTCAAATGTTTTTAGCTAGCAAGCCGAGTGTGTTTCTGTGTTCATTGTCGTAGACAAGGTATTTAGTATTGAAATGGTGCTCATATGTTTATTAGCGAAGACCTCAATTCAGGTATATCTGAGATACTCAACTTTATAAGAAGGACGTAAAATTTACTCCTTTTAATAGAAATCATTAAATTTGATTCATACATCACATGTTTTCCATGTATGCACAGAGAGATACCATTTTTGTCGTGTTTTGTTGTTACTTCTGTCGTTCTAGTGTCTTCAGAGGGAGATATCTTTACTTTCCTTGTGATCGGTTATTTTTTCAATGTCAATGTTTGTTTTAGTTGCTACGACGGGAATGGAAAATTTTACGTAGTCGTCGATTGAATGTGTCTTCGTTGGATGTATCTCTTGGTAGATGAACAAGTCCTCTTTGGCGAAGTTATGCTTAAGGTTTTATAAATCGAAAGAGTTTTTTGTATGCATTCAAAATGAAATAGATTTATTAGAGTTATCTATATTAACTTTATAAAGTATTTTTTTTTCTTATAATATTCGTATGAGGTTAGTATATATTAATATAGAATGGTGAATGCATTAGTCCTCAAAAGATCTATTTCTATTGATAGGGTATTGTGTGCTATTGGCGCTTAGAACCAGGATCTATTCTAGTTTTTCTTTTATTTAGTTTTTGTTGTGTTAATGAGTAAATGAAAAGAAATGTGGCTGTGTTAATGAATTATACAGTTTTTATCTATAAAGCGCAAATTACATATCAAAAATTTTTGACAATAATTGGTTCTATTACACATCAAGCCAGTCCACATTATTTTAAACACGCCCCAGCAAAAGAAAAAAAAAATATACTACAAAATAAAATCATGCATCAATATCATGAATCAAATATCTTTCTAGCCAGAGCACTTACCTACTTCCATTTGCTGCCCTTTTATGAGCTCATTCGGTACACGTTGCCAATGCGTAGCGGATCATAGATCTTCGAAAGAGTTTTTCACTTGAATCCGTCTAACACCTTCTCTCCACTGTTGATTATTGTTTATGATGTTTTTTTCCCACAAGTATGTACTGGGCTTTATATAGGGTTTTATTTTATCCCAGGACTGTGATTTGTAGTTTTTTTAAATAGCAACAAATTTGTGTTAAAAATCTAGGGGAACTTGAAAAAACAAGAAGTTTAAGTAGGTGAAAACTGTTGATGCTTTCCGAAAACGGTAAAACTTACACTTTAATAGGACAGTAATAACTGATATTAGAAATGAAATACAAGACTTTTTTAAGTGTGTATAGTCTTTAGCACAGGTATTATCTGGGTTGTTTGCATTAGATTAAGACATGCAGTGGAGACAAATGTCTGTTAAAAAATAATGCAATTATTTCACAAATTTTTGTTTTAAAAATTGTGTTGTCTTTTAAAAGAATTCAATTTATGTAAATAGTTATCCGTATATATAATATGTAATTGCTCATAGCTCTGATTCTTTTATCTTTTTAATATTTCCAATTTTGTAGCTATAACGAAATGTTTTCAGCAAATATATAAATATTATATATGTATTCCTTTGAATTTTGAATTAATACTAGAATATGTTCTGCTATTTCCTATTCCAGGGCCTGAACCTAATTCCTTGGCTGCCGCCTTTATGCAATCGGCAGCTGGCCTACCATTTGGAACGGCTAGCCTATCTGCAACACCATTAGGAAGTGTTTCGTTAAGTACTGCAGCAGCTGCAGCAGCAGGCAAACAAATTGAGGGTAAGTACGATATAATCCATTTTCTTTAGCTTATTAATAGTAATATTAGTAGGTTTTATATATCCATATGATACCCTTTAAAATTCAAAATACAATGTAGACAGTATATGAGCAATTGAATAGTTGCTTAAAAACACTATATAATGCTTTAAATATCTATCTTTACCTGTATCTGACTATATACAATCTAAGTGAAAGTGCGTTCCAATTATAATAGGTATTTTCAAGAAACTCAAATATTTGACTAATTGTGTGGTAAAAGAAAAAAAAAAACACCAATGGGTAAATAGCAATTGGTATAGTGTTGTTTGACAAATAATATATTAATCTTACTATATGATAGTATATATGGAAACACACAATATTGGAACTAGATGAATTCTCTTATTTGTTGTTCTATGACTAATTGTTTTTGTACTAAATAATTAACCTTGAGTCCATTCAATGTATAAAATTATAGAATGTCATCAGACACTGCAATTTGACACAAGTAATTGTTACACAAGGCGAACGAACACCATGTTGCATCTGTAGATAATATTCGAGAATCTCCATTTTTACGGTAATATGACAATACATCCTTTTCTGTAAAAATGAAACTTTTGTTTTAATATTCCACAAATCTATTAAAAGTCAATTTTTTAATATCTGCTAATTGTATCTAACTTTAATACTAAGGATACCAAGATCTAAAGGCGCATTTTCTTACTTTCCATAAAGCTCTGTTTTCTCCAAATAGTCTTAGAACATCATATATTTTTAGATAACATACTTGAAGAAGGGTTGTATATGTTTTGAATTTATTATATTTTAAATAGAAAAACACAGTAATGGTGTTAAAACGATATAACATAATTTCACGCCCCTTTCTATTCGTGAAACCCTATCCTATCGAAACTAAACAATAAACGCGCAATTGTTATATGCAATATGGTTCGGGTAGGATATAAAATAGTCTAAATTAGTTCTGGATCGGGAAAATTGCTGTGTATTATGGAGGTTTGGTTTAATAAAATATTTCATGTTTGTGGCACCATCGGAATACATTGGAAATGGTATGACCAATTAAAAATGGAATTCATCAGCTGATTTGGAATATATTACTAACTGTCTTATACATGCACTATTGATCCTACGTTTCAGTAAAGCTACGGTGTTGCGTGCTTCACACCTCATGTCTCCCATACCCAATAGTTTTTAAGAAATCGTTGTCTTATTATAGTTGCGTTGTTACGAAGACGTGAAAGAGATGAAGGACGGTGCGGTGGTAATAGTGAGTGTATAATCGTGGACTGATGCAAAAATAGCACATGTAACAGGCGAAATAAATGGTGATATTTTTTATGTTTGGTTAGTGACTCTCATTGATGAATGCTGAGTTGTAATTGACAGGTATTCATAATGCTAAGTAATGGGAGGAGGCAAATGTATTGTTTCGTATGTGATATTTGTGTAGGATTTTCTACTCAACACATATCACTATCATAATTATATTACCATAGCAACATAATAGTCTCAAACTTCAATACAGCAAATTAATTGTGCGGTATGTTGTGCTTTTATTGGGTGAGTGCCTAAATTGTGGTGTCCTTATGAATGAGTGTATAGTCACTGAATTACACTTACTGTGCGTCAATAAAGTGTCATTGTTCGTTTCAATTACGTTTAATAATTATACAGAGGTCGTGTTTATTTTATCAAACATGTCGTATAGAGTTTCGCTTCGAAACAGTAGTGCTAGTATTATTGTGGTCATTTATCTATTATGAGTTATCTAAACTGCTCTCAATTTGAAAACAGGTATGAATGAGGAGTGAGTATTTCCTTTCGGTTCGTCTAAAAAGCAACAAACACACTACTATATAGTAATTCATTCTGCTTCAATTTGAATAATATTATTATGGTGTTATTGTTTTTCGTAACTGGATTAATTGTCCTGTAACTGATTTGTTGCATTACAAACTCTTACGAAAATTCAACAATATGCCATCTAAAAAGAGAGCATCATTGCATCATTAATGAATTTGTAATCTTTAAGCTTCACACAGAGGATTTGTGGCCTCACATTAGTAATTCGGAAATGAATAAATGAAATAGCATCAGCATGTAGCGAGATTCTGCGTTTCCTTCGTATATTATTCCCTTATATACACATTGTGCAAAGTACTTATCATCCATCTCATAGCAATCGAAGCGATTGTGTGTCTACAAAGCAAACGGAATCTGTATTAATTGGCATAATTAAAATACTATTTGAAGTCGAATTGAACTAAATTTCAAGCTAACATATTGAATATGTACTGTAGTGTAATGGTTTTGTTCTTCTCCGTGTTCAGGTAATGAATACCCGCCAATTAATTACAATTTCAGTATTCCATTGTTGTGTAAGGAAATGCTTATTATGGGGAAGAAATGGGTGTGCTGTTGCTCTGTTGTCCTATATAACACAACAAATTATTGCCCTGTATATGCCAATTATACTTTCTAGGTAATTCTATATATTGATAAACAAATATTATATTTTGAAAATTTGTGGCCTTTCTATAATGCAATTATATATAAAGTCTAATGTTGATGTTATTCAAAATAAAGTTTCGTCCTTACCTCTGGGTTAAAGCACAAAATATGAATTGGGACTTGATATCTATTGGAGGAGATAGTTTTGTTTACAGAAATCAAAGTAATAATCAAATATCACCATAAAACACAACCAACTATAACAAGAAATCAAGGTTAATTTATATATGTTTAATATCATGTTCCCACTGCAGATAAGTCAATTTATATTATTCAAATTAAGATTTTTGACCGTTTCCATTGGCATAAGTTGATTTATGCATATGAAAGAACTTTTATATCTTAAAAAGCTCTGTACAAGTTCTGGGAGAGCTTTTGTTTGTTTATATTGCAATTGTTAGCAGTTAACTTTGTGTCGTTAACAGAAATTATGAATTAATCATGAAAAATGCAAAAAATTTTATGGATAGTATTTATTTAAAAAAAAATTAAAGTTTGTTGGACTTAATTATTTTTGTTTATTTATATTTCCTTTAATGTGTCAAATATGTCCAAAATTTCGATAATAATTTCCCTTTTTGTATATATATTTTGCAATGTTGTGTTTGACATTTTTTGAATTGATTTCCTCTAATTTATTCTACACTATAAGTTGCAAATCAACTTCATTAGCAACCTAAATCCAATAAACTGCTTTAATGAAAGCAATGGAAACATACTATAAGTCTTATTGTAGAAACGCGTTTCCAAAACTGAAATTTACATTAGATTTTTTTTGCCCTCGTTTACACTATAATCCGATATTTACATATCATAGAGCTTATATTTTCCGCAATAAAATCTTACGTTTACAAGTAAGCGACGACTAACGAATCGTTATCTATTACATAGACTAAAATATGAAGAAACATATTCTCCATTGGAAGTTTTTTCTATAATTTTCAATAGCAGCTACGCGTGTTTTAGATTCTAGAATTTTATTATCTCCTCTTTGTTTTTAATTATTATCTTTATATCCAGAATTGATGTGCTTCAACTTCACAGCCACGTATTGAAACCAACGTCAGTAGACGCACGATAAGTAGCTCTTGACGATAGTGATGTAAGTGTGTTCTTCCACATCGCATTACCAACATTAAGAGATTACTAATTTAATCTAAAGCGGATGCGTATGTAACAAATTAAATAATATTGAAACGAAGAATGTCATATAGCATTGAGTATGACTATGCCCTGCCACCTAAGTGCTACATCCCAACACTTTGTTCAAAGGCATCCTTGTGACAACAGCTGTAAGTTTGTTTACCGATTTTAATTTTGTGCGCCACAGTGGTGGTGTGCCAAGTGCGTGGTGTGCCTGGTTACTTCTTAATATAAGTTTATTTCCCGTTCTTAAATTTGCAAAATAAATTGCAGATTTTTGGATTTTATCGTAAGCCAGCCGCCGAACACATATCCCTCACATCATCTTTCTTCTTACTGTTCTTATCACATTAACATATTTTGCTTGTTATTCTGCTTTTCATTAAGGAGGAGCAGGCAGACCGTGCTACGTGTTATCTTCCTACTTTATTGCGTCAATGTGATTTGTAAACGTTTTGTCTTATACTCGTAATTGGGAAATTGCGCGTGGAGGTGTTAAGATAAGACTCAAATGTTCTGGGGTTAGAAATCAAACACATTTCCACTGAGAGGCAGCATCATCAGTGTTGGTTTTAAGAAGTTAAAGTTCTTCTATTTTCAAATTTTTGTTTGTTTTTAATCTTTCTTTTTTTTTTTTTTTTTTTTTTTTTTTTTTTTTTTTTTTTAATCTTGACATTAAATATTGTGATTTAAATAGTTTCAAAGAGTGCTATTACGTCCATTATTTCTTATAACCCATTATATCTTATTACCCATTATTTCTTCTTAGGTTTCTGGATGAAGCTAAAAAGTGTGAATATATATATATATACGGTTTTCCCGATATCTCTATGTTTCGAAACTGAACGTAAATAAAATACACTTGAAATAAAAGTTTCCAACAAATTTTCGCAATTGAGCAGATGACATACAATATCATAAAAATACAAAGATGTACAAAGAACATCTTACACAGTACTCGATTCTTTAGAGGTGATTTATGATGTGTAGTCTGCAAATAGCTGGTAATAACTTGTCCATAAGTTAAAGACATTCACATCGCTATTAAGTGAGTTCACCTCACACGTTTGGAGAATTTCTGTCGTAATAAGTAATAAGTCTAAATCAGGAGATGCAACGTCGTTTGTGACTTCTGAACATCATATATCTTTCAAATACTTAACTTTAATTTCACGCCAAATTAAATTGGTAATCATCTAAATTGGTGGTCCAGACGAAGAGTCACATTATATAGTAACTTTTAATAGATGTTATAGTCTTGTCACTGTTATTTATGCAAGAATTTTAAGTACCTTGTGTGATGCAAAAATTTTGTTTGTTAGTCCAAATATCCAAATATCCAAATCCACTAAGCACATAATCAGCTTCATCACTAAAAAGAAATTCGACCACAGAATTATTTTTATAGCAAGTTGTTGCAATTTTAAGACGTTCAACGGATAAGGGATAATGGAACGAATAACTCCTTAGGTAGGTCCCTAAATCAATATATGGGAAGAAATCTTGCCTGCACCTGCTTTCAAAACTAATAAACTAAATGTGTGAGTGGAGTAGATTCTTGGCGTAGAACTATAAAGAATGAAACTAATAAATCGATAGGTGAAATGAAATATATTGCTCGAGATATATATTGCTCGGGAAAACTTTTGTACAAACTCTTTGTGAATAGGCTAAGTTTATACAATCAAATGTTGTACAGAACATGCCATAATAATAATGATAACCTTCTACACGTGTTCATTTTCTTTATTTTATAAATACCGGATACTTTGCACACAGAATGTAATGTGATATAAGTTAATCTATAATTGTTATTGATTTCAGATAAATAACTAAACATTAAATAAAAACTAAATAAAGAAATAATTTTTATTTTATATAAACTAATTAATAAATTAATTTTTGTTTTTTTTTTTATAATAGGTCCTGAGGGTTGTAACCTTTTTATATATCACTTGCCTCAGGAATTCACAGATACTGATTTGGCAACAACATTTTTACCGTTTGGCAATGTTATATCGGCTAAAGTATTCATAGACAAACAGACTAACTTATCCAAATGTTTTGGTTTTGTATCATTCGATAGTTCAGATGCAGCGCAGGTAGCCATAAAAGCAATGAATGGCTTTCAAGTAGGCACTAAACGCCTTAAGGTGCAACTGAAGAAGCCCAAGGATGCTTCAAAGCCATATTAGTCTACGACAAATAAATCGCTTGCTTCTTCTGATGCTGCTACTGATTACTGATTACTGCAACAAAATTAAGAATTCTAATTAAAATGACGAGGACTTTCCTTTCCTCCTCCGCCGCATTGTTTTATTATCAAAAACAATAATTACAAATATATTTGCATGTACATGTACCGGATTACTAATACCGTCGTATATGCTGTACATGTCCGAAGATGAATCAATCCGCAGCATCAGCAAGAATTCAGCAAATTCATCTGTAAAAGAATCGCAACAACAAATTGATCGTATATATGAGAAAAGTGACAACAAATTGCGCTAAAACTTTGGAAAAATTAAACAAATGCCAATGTACCAATGTACAAATGTACCAATAAAATGAACAACACCACCAACATATCCTGAAATAAGGTACTACCTACTACTACGTGTCCATTACACCTTTGCGTATAAAGCAATTAAAACGGATTTATAGAAGAGGTAGGCGTCATGTTACGTGTAGCTTATTAATGTTATATATATAAAACGAAAAATCCATATTTTGATGAAAATTCAAATCTGGATAATTATTTTGATAAGTCATTTTTCTTCGTTATCATGTTTTTGACAATATTTTAATGTATTTTTATTATTATTATTTTTTTTTTTTTTTTTTGGCTGGCTGATATGGAGTAATTTTTATTTTACTTATACGAAAAATATAGCATAATTTCTACTTTTTGAAAATGTTGTTACCTTTAAAAAAATATAGTAGCAGGAAAAATATTCGATATAAGTTTTCGTACTAATATATGAGCAAATAGATTATTTGTCTAGAGTAAAGATTGGCTGGTACCAGTACACGTTGTTGCTTACTTCAATATACAAATCTAGTAGAAGTTGACTAAGTAAATATAGGTACATATGTGTCTAGGAACGGGCGGTAAAGGGAGGGTGTTGATTTTTGGGAATAAAAAACATTTTTTTTTTGAGTAATTAAAAATAAACTAATAACGATCAGTCAGGTCCAGCTAAGATTAGTCAAGTATGTAGATAGGTCTTTTCCACAGATAAACTTGAGAGTTTATTCAAAAGAATTGTACATATTTTTTTTTGTTTATACTTCTTTATATATTAGCATATATTTTATTTGGGAAAAATATTGTAAAAAAATTTGGACTTGTGTTTTTATTTTTTTTGTTTGTCCTTCATTTGACCATAATTTAGTATATAACTTAGCATCCATTGACTAAAGTACGTCTACTCTAATCTACTTCTACGATTCTGTTATTGTCAACGATTTGACCACCAAGTTTGCCTTTACTACGACTATTACGACTATTATAATACTTGGACCCCCGAATGGCGTTCATTCAATTATAATATAGCATATAGTATCAAATAAAAAAAATAAATTTACTATAGCAAAATGCTCACATTCGTACCCAAATATGATCGAATATTTTTTCTCTACTATTTAAATGAATTAAATATTTTATTGTTGAATTTTTTTTATATTTATTAATTATTAACTAACTATGCTTATAAACTTTATATAAAAAGCGAGTGTTATTTTGAAAGAGTTTTTTTTTATTATTTAAAAAATAATTTTCACGTATTTGTAAGACAATTTTCTTATTTTTAATTTTTAACGAAAAATAAAAGAATAACTCTTTTTTTTGGTTTGTTTTTGTAAAAAAAAATTTCAAATTTTGTTAAAAAAAATTTTTTTTTAATTACACATTAAGTTTTTTCCTCTTGGAAATGTTGAGTTTATATAAAAACAAATTTTGAAGTTTAAAAAAAAAATAATTGTAATTAGTTTTAAGTCTACAGAAAGGAAAATTTATAGAATATACTTACTGAATTTGTTTTGAAATACAATAAAATCAAGGTTGTACACTATGACGAGCAATCAAAAAAAAAAAAAAAAAAAAATTAACTTTTTGTTATATATCATTTGGACAAAAATTTCTTAAAATTCCTTAAAACTTAAAATTTTGTTCTCAGAGAAGACCGCGAAAATATTTTTAATGTTTTCTGTTTGGATTTATTTTTTGTTTTGCAATCTATATTGTAATTTGTTTTACATTACTGTTCTTTGTTTTATATAAATATATATATTCATATGTATGTATGTATGTATGTGTATATTTATATACATATCTATTAACTTCTATATATTATGTCTTGTTTTTAATATATATGGTTTATAGTCACAGCAAAATGTTTGGCACCAGTATGTGTCTTCCTTCCTCCCTTATTGATAGGATCACAAAGCAGTGGTAATATATAGTACGGTAGTTTGGCCTTTTGGACTGTAAGATTTATAGATCATTTGAACGTATCATTTTTCACTATAGCATCGTCGAATAAACATATAATACCTATGTATATAATAGGTATAAAGCAGTTTATATCTCAAGTATATCTCAAGTTCTTAAAATTTATTAGGAGTGTTAATTCTATATAGATGGATTATATCTAATACAATTGTTGCTGCTATATCCATAATTTTAATCTTTAGGAAACGCATATGACATTTATTTTAGCGTATTCAGTTGGGTTGGGTTGGGTTATCTAGTATAAGATCAATAGATTATTCTTTGAATTAGTTTTTCCGTAGAATAAAATAACATATAGTCTTGTTTTTTTTTTTAACAAACTAAAGTAATGATATAAAGAATTAGAAATCAAGTGAGAGACTGATCTATTGTGATTAAAACCCTAAAACTGCAAATATAAATCGAGGAGGAGGCGTTTATTCAACGTCCGTATTATGCATTACTTAATATCTTGCATTTTATGATTTTTGATGTTATAGTGAAAATGGAATTTCAAATTATTGCTTTGATAAAACGAAGATATGGTACATGCACACTACTCAAGAATGTTTTATTTTAATTTTTTATTCTATTTTTTTCAATTTCATGTTATTTTATTTCTTTATTTATTTTATTTTATTTCTTTATTTATTTTATTTTATCTTTTGTTTTTTTTATTACTTTTGTTTTTTTATTTTTTTGTTTTTAATTTTTTTGTTTTTTTATTGTTTTGTTTTTTTATTGTTTTGTTTTTTATTTTTTTTGCTTTTTATTTTTTTTGTTTTTTATTTTTTTTGCTTTTTATTTTTTTTGTTTTTTATTTTTTTGTTTTTTATTTCTTATTTTTTTGTTTATTTTTTTGCTTTTTTTATATGTTTTTATTTTTTGTTTATATTTTGCGAATCTGCATTTTGTTATTCTCGTCCTCAACTATAAAGATATGTTCCGACGATTTATCTGTAAAAATATTTTGAATGAATTGGTTCACACAACTTATTCCAAGTGAGTTGGAGATCACGACAGGAGATCAGTCTTACAAAGAGAATTATTTTTAATTTAAAGACTATCTTCATTTTAACTTATCGATTATTATATTGAGGTGTGAAAATAATTGTGTGAACGATTTTTATTCTCTACTCACATCAACGGGAATAAATGAAAGTTATCGAGTCCAGTAAATTTAGTTTTATTATTTTTATAGTATTCCCAATATTTTCAAAAGTGTTTACATATGCTCAGCATTAGTTGTGCCAAATCTATAAGAATTTGGTTCTAATAAAAATTAATAGATTTAAGTTGCAGAGTTAACACTTTTATTTAAGTTAAAATGGATGGAAACATGGAAGAGTACATTCATTTTATGAAACTGTTGACCAATATATGTTTTTGGAACTTTTCAGCGAAGCCAGAAATTTGTGGAAGTATTCATTAAAAACCCATAAAAAGCTTTAATGCTAGAAGTGATGCGAACGAGTTATAATAGAAGGGTATTTAAATGTCGGATCCAACCGACTATATATTGTTTTTTTTTCATAATCATTAACATTATAAAATATTTTGTTTTTTTTATTTATGTGTTAGAACAATACAATTCATTAGATAATAAATCTATTCTGTCAAAATGTCCATTAAACAAAATGTTAATATAGATTAACTAGCATGTATGATATATTAATGTACTAATGTTGTTTTTGTAAGCCATGCCAGTTCACTTTAGAGTCCTTGTTGTACCAAAGAAAAATCATCTTACGGGGGTTGGGGTATATCATATACTGTAATTAGTATTATAGCATATATACAATTTACATTAAAGGTAAATAAGGTTGTGGCAATAACATTATTGAGTCTTATTTGAGACGCTCCGAGTTAATTAATTTTTATTTCAACTAATTTTGTCATTTTATTTTATTTTCTTTTAATTATTTTACATAACTGCAGATGCAGGTTTCTGCTTTGCTAATCAATCTAATATTTTTATATTCACATTTCTTTTTTATTTAGTAAATGTTTAGTAGATTTTTTTTGTTTAAATGTAAATCTTTTGATTTTTTTTTGGGATTTTTAATTAAATGCTTTCAACTTTGTGTTTAGAGTAGTTGTGAGTTCACTTATTTAATTATTTTTAATTGGTGAAAAAAAAAAATTTATTTTTATTTTTTTATTATTATATAATAGTTTATATTACTTTTTTTTTAAATTATAAAGTAAATGTTTTTTTTTGTATATTTAACTTTTTTTAATCATTAAGTAATTTTTTTTTTAGTTTTAAAGTATCATTTTTTTTAAATTAATTTTAATTTTAAAATTTAATTTTATTAAATTTTAATATTTTTTTTTTTTAAATTTTATAGCAATATTTTTTTTTTTAAATTTTATAGCAATATTTTTTTTTTTAAATTTTTAAGTATTATTTTTCTTTTTTTTATTTTTCTTTCTTTTATTTTTCTTTCTTTTATTTTTCTTTTTTTTCTTTTTTTTTATTTTTCTTTTTTTTATTTTTCTCTTTTTTTATTTTTCTTTTTTTTATCTTTTTTTTTTTTATTTTTTTATTTTTTTTATTTTTTATTTTTCTTTTTATTTTTTATTTTTTTTTATTTTTTATTTTTTTTATTTTTTATTTTTTTTTTTTATATTTTTTTTTATTTTTTTTTATTTTATTTTTTTTTATTTTTTTTATTTTTTTATTTATTTTCTTTTATTTATTTTTTTATTATTTTATTATTTTTTTTGATTTTTAGTATTATTTCTTTTTTTTAATTTTCAAGTATTTTTTTTGTAATTTTAGAATTATATTAGTTTTTTTTTTTTGATTTTTAAGTATTTGTTTTGTTTGTTTTATTTTGATATATATTGTATTTTATATATAATTACAGTTATTTGTCATTTTGATATTACTTCTTGTCTCCACTAATATTTTTAGTATGAGTTCTATTATTAGCTTTCTTAATGTAATATTAAAAATATAATATTTTCTTATATACTTTCAATGTTCAATATAATTATGTTTTTGTTGTGTAAATACTTGTCTGCTCTCATTGTCGATTGTCGCTTATATATACTTTTATATGTGTGTTTATTCTATATATTGCATGTTTTCAATTATAATGTTTGCTTTATTTCTTTCTTCATTAATTCTAATATTAAAAATTATTAATTAAATTAAGTATTATTAAATCAATACTTAATTATTAATTTATTTTAATTTTGTGGAATGTAATTATAAATTTTATTTTCATTTTTTTATTTTTACAGTTTCCATATTGGAGGCTTTTAGAAAAAATACCGTCAATTCCATTATAGTTTTTTTATTGAAGTAAGTAAGCATATTTTTATTTATAATAATTGTTTTTATATTCCTTCATTATAATTGCTTTTTTTTTATTACTCTATTATAATTATTTTTATTTAAAATTTACTTTTACATATATGAGTATTTACCTGAATTAAAATAAAATCAAGTTTATTTAATTTAAAATATAGTTTTTCGTTATATTGAAAAGAAGTTTACTAAGTTTGCTTAGGTTCTTTAAATTCTGTAAATACTATACAATTGAGATATATTTAATTTTTGTTTTTGTATTTTGCAGCGCATGTATATATTATTTCACGGAATTTTGATTGTCACGTACAAATCGCTTTGGAAGGCCTCCGATTGTCTTTTAGACACAGCGCTATAAACAACTTTAGATAATTGATCCGAAACGGTGCAAATATATTATGGATGTGTGTTACTCCAAGATATTCGGAGATTATCTGTTTGAAGTCCCTAAATACACCTGTTGTTATTCACGTAATCAGTGTATTTAATTTAAATGGTTGAGCTGTCGTATTATCGTTCAACGTGTGTTACTATGCCGCTTCAAGGGATCCGTATAAGATGTGAAGAAGTGTTATAAATATATGTGGTCAAGAGATGTGATCTCTTATTGAAAGAAGGAGCTTACCAACAATTTCTTCCCTTATGATGAATATTGACTTGTGTACGTGTAACGTCACTTGTAATTTTACAACTGCCATGGACTATATTGACGTATTTAAACATACTTAATTAATTATAATTAATTATATATTAGCGCTAGCTAGCATAGACCAACAGAGTCATCAAATATTTGTAAATTAAGTTTAAGCTAGGCACAAAGTTTATGTCCCAAAAGCTTTTTTTTGCCACTTGTAAAGAATTGTAAATTATTTTTTCTTGGTTGCAAAATTTATAGTTTTTAAAATTTTCTATACAAAATTCGAAATTATTATTTCGTGTAAAATTCAAAGAAATAAAATTTTCTTGTAAAAGAATTTTTTTTATTTTGCTTACATATAGTTTTTCAAATTTCATAATTTGTGTATATAAGTATAAAAATTGTTTTGTTATTGTTTCATATGCCTCTTTATGTATAAGCATATAATGGGTCTGTTCTACGAGCATCTGAGAGAGCGTAACATCCCTGTCGAAAATTGAAAATGCTACAGAGGTTTTAGTCGTGCCATAATCGTAAATTTAAAGTAAAATTTGTGTTGATGTGTGAATCGGTTGTTCTCACCGGACTTTACACAAGAATATTCCATGAAAATCTGGCATTTATTTGTGTTACGCTCTCAGTTTGTACTTTACTTGTGTTTTACTTGAGTTTTACTACGAGTAGCTCGTGGAATAGACCTAGTACTTTATCCTAAGTCTTGACAATGTCTTCGCTAAATGGTAAGAAATAACTATTCAAAGATTTGAAATCGTAGATACAAAAAAAAAAAAATAATTTTTAAAATGTAAATCGCTTAATTTTTAAATATTATATATAAAACTAAAATGTTTATTAAGAGTAACTTCACTTTGTAACTTTGTATATTTTAAAAGAAACTTTTTACTGTTCTGTTCCCCTATAAACTTTTCCCCAAAAAAGGCACTTGACAAATCAGAACAATTAAATATTGTAGATTAATTAATAATATTAAATAGGATTAACATAAAAAAAATGAGGTTAAAGAACATGAAGAAGATATGTAGTATTAAATAATGCGAAACAAAAAATTCAGCAAATTCGCGTTTCATTATATTTATTAATAAATTATGATTATGATAAGCGTACGCCAATGGGCGATGTACATACGTAAAATATTGATGTTTAACTGAATGTTTTTAGAATAATTGGGTCAAATAAATTTCGAATAAATTTCGAATAAATTTTGAATAGATGTACTTATAGTTATAAGATAAGTTTAAGTTTTGTAATCGGTCTTTACCGATCTTTAGACAGACTATACACCATTTCAGAAAGTTATTATGATGTGTTCACTTAGACGCATTAGACAGTAGTAGTGTGAAAAATAATTCTCAAGAAGTTCAACTCGAAGTTATGAGGATGACATGACATCATCATTGCTACTGTGTAAGATGTGCAGTATTCACCTAGATGTCCAGATACATCATCCTTGAATTTTGTGTAGTATAAAAAAATTTGATATAAGTAATTATAAATATTTAAAAAATATAAATTTGACCATAGATTGCTTTTGAATGTTTTAGGTGTGGCTTTAAAACCTACAAATATGAAAAAAAAAAAAAACAAGAAAACAAATATGTTTAATAAGTCAAATTGAAACTGGTTATAAGGTTTTTGTAAAACCTACATACATTCGTATATTCAAGTACTCAATTTATTAAAAAAGATATATGCAGATATATGTGTGTAGACAACGTATCTCTGTAATTAATTGTTTCAAGATTAAAATTAAATTACAAAAAATATTGTAAATTTAAATGTAATTTTTTAAACAAAGCAAGGCTGTGTGTTCTGAAAAAAAATAAATTTTAGTGTAAATTGCGAAATGAATTAACTGAAAATATTTATGTTTAGATAAAACAAAACATTTAAGATATAATTAATATTATTCTATAATTGTAGAACGTGTAAAATAACAGCAAGTTTAAAATAAATGTTATTTAAAAATAAAAGATTTTCATTGTCAGAATAGCAATGCATTTGAATTATTATAAAGAGGTTTGCTCGAACAGTAGTGAACTACAACAACAAAAATTCATTTTATATTATTTTAATTAATTGAATTTTTGGTTGATCGATCATACAGCTGTTTCGAGTATTGCCAAATACGCATCATCAGTGGTCTTGGAAATAATATGTGTATTTAATTATTCGTAAATAATTATTTTTGAGACTGCAAGTACCAGGAATCGAACTCGTGTCCTGCCAAATTTTTGTTGACTCCTTAATATCCTAATGAAGTGTGAAAATAATAATAATAATATTTTCCCTGGAAGAATGTAAATGCCTATTACAACGGTAGCAGGATTATGTCTAACATCAATTATATGTTTTCATATCATAGTAGATAATCAGTTCCAAGATTACATTGAAGAAGACATGGAATTACTGACTCCAAAAACGGTGTAATTTTTAAGATATCAATTTGCTTCCGAACTTGAGCTTAGTATCGTTCAGTGTATTAAAGAATGCGGCGGCTATAAACTTATTCCTGGATACGTATAAGTCTAGACAATAACACAAAACGAATATGTTGAATATATCAAATCAGGGGTTCAATTTTTGGGCCATGCATGCCATGTCACATTTGAAGTGGCTGTTTAATAAATATTAGACTAATTTCGTGACCTATCTTGGAGGAGATGCAGACCACTGTTATCGTTTTGTTGTTTGGGTCATTGTTAGTGAGGATATAAACTTCTTAAAATTAAAAAATTTTTTAACAACTCTTTGAAATCTCAAATTTTGAACGGTATGACCCAATGCAATCTAAATCGGTTTCGTTAGTCGGTTGCTGTACAGAATTCAAACTAAATCTAATAAAAAATAAAAAAGTACGCTTTGGGTTCATGATTTGACAGATTTATATTACTAACCAACTGATTGGTTGATAAGAACAAGTAACAGCTCATACCAGAATGTCTAATCAGTACCCACATTTCTATTGATTTCTATCCCTTTATGAGCCAAGCATTTTTAATCAAGCTTATTAACATGTATATATATATATGTACATAGTTTGTTTGAAAACGAAACGATGAAATCATATAGAAATCATGTTGTGCATTATAGTTTCGTTGGAAGTTCCATTAGGACTAAAATGTGCAACACTCCATTCTTGGTGCTGCTTCTACGTCGCTCGACGTTATTACAATAGAAGTGGGTTTTGTATACTGAGGTGGCAAAAGTAACTATATTGCCTTTTTTCACATTCTCAATCACATTTCTGCTGACTCGCTGTACTCTTGGCTGGTGCTTATATGCCGTGATTCAGTCCCGACGTACTGTACATGTACGCGGCGAATGTGTAGATATTGTCACCGGCGGAAGTTGCATGTTTGTCAAGCGGAAAACGGGAAATGCAATTTGAGAAAATAGTTTTTGCAAAATAGGAAGTTTATTTATGAAAAGCAAAATGTTGTGAAAATATAATGAAAAAAGAAACAAACCTTAATAGGATATGCAATCAATCGGATATATATAGGATATGTAAAGGAAATATATAGAGCGATGAAAAAGAAATTGTAGATAAAAAAAATCGATTCGCTTGCCTCAATACCGTGAGCAGGAAATATAATTTCTTTCGTAAATAGAATTATAAGTCATCAAATAATTTTTATTTATATACTCGTAATTGCAGCCTCATTTTCCGTACAGGAAACTAATAACATCAGGGCCACGAATTAATGAATTAATGATTTTTTCCAAATGGAGTTATTTAGGATTTTATTTCTCAACTCATTTACCTCTCATTCATTTATCTGAAGTACAGAGTAATTGACTTAGTAGGTGGTGATCAAAGTACTTACTTATTGAATGATATTAGCCGCCATAGGACTCTGTTTAGGTACAACTAGAAATTTCTGAACTAAATATTAAAATATTATTGTTGAATATTAATATAGAGTCATAATAATTAACTCTTGATGTACGGTTACAGTGGTGTTCAGAGAAATGATATGAAGATTTCTTTTAAAAAGTTCAAAATAACGAACACTGCAAATACTATTCATATTTGCTTTTTTTCTTTACAGTAGGTGTAAAGCATGAAAAGCCATAATGTGAGACTTGAACTCACTAAACCCACCTCTGAAGAAGGAATGGAGAAGATTTCCACAACAATGCGGAAACTTCATTTCAGAAATCAAGAGAGAGAGAGATGTGAGCAGATGGGCTTAATACCTAGGATGCTAGATTTATCTTAGCCAGAGAGTATGGGTGTAGCGTAGGAAGATAGGGGGTTTAGTAAAGGGGCGGGCGTATAGCGCAAGCGCGGGGATGTTTCCAGCCGAAGTTGTAAAGAGGGATGCTGGAGGCTATATTATATATTACGTCACATTATAATTTTATTGGGTGGTATATATTTTTTTAGAAACCTTCAACTTTAAAACATTATGTTTCAGGATTAAAACCACTGACTATACTTTTGTAATATGGCGAAAAATAGTTAATAAAGCATTATTTTTTAATGGGACAATACAGAGTACTGTATATATACAGCAGTGAATTCAAATTGTTATGATGACTGTTGTGTGGAAAATATTTTTCTTAGTGGTTTGCTAAATTTAGTAAAAATCCTTATGGGTGATCGCAAAGTAAAAGTTCAAGGAAATAGCTATGACCTTACAGTTATCAGAACGAAGTTAAATACTAGTTTGTGTGTGTGTTGGTAATGCAAAGAGTGTGATGGAATGAGATACTGCATAACTCCAGAGTCGTATTGAGAGTCATATCTCTTGCGTGAATATATGGTAAAAATCGAAATTTGGTGTGAGTTTTACGTTTCAGTAGCAGGTTTTTTTCTGTTCCAGTGGACCGATAATGAATACTTATCTTTAAAATTAATTGAGTGCTTAATATAGAAAATGATATTTCATGAAAAAAATCAACAATTAATAAGATTGCTTTTTGTGGCTTTTATTGAGCTTTCCACACCGAGTTCATTTCGCTACAAATGTCATGTTCAAACCATAAATAAATATTTAACACTTCGGTTTTAAGGTCTTAGTGCAATTTATTGAAATCAAAGTTGAATATGCAAATCATTTTTATTGAAAAGCAAGCTAATGCCGTGGGGATAACTGTCAGATAACTGTAAAAACCTGAAACTTGCTCCTTAAAATAATGTCACATCAAATGCTTAACACTGAGCAATGCAAAACACGATCCGCCAGGATATACATATGTATTTTCCCTCCTGACACACACGAAGCCATGCGTTTCTGTTCCCCAACTCCTTACGATAATGTGTGTCGTTTTCTGTTTTAAAACTTTTCAGATTTAACTGCACCTGATTTTAATAAAAAAGTAGAGCGATTTGGAAAAGTGTCTTAACATAAACAAAAATCGCAAGCTCCCTTCTTCAGGAGCAAAAGTGGGAGAAAACAAAAAACAAACTAAAAGTTACTTGTTTGCTTGGTAAATTGTTTTGGGCATGTAAGTTAAGTTTGTCAAATAAGCAGAAACAACAACAACAACAGCACAACAACATTGTTAACTTTGAATGGATACGCGAGATGCAAGATGCAAGATGCAAGATGCGAACGACAACTGCAACAAGTACAAAGCAGCACCGCTTCACCTGCTTCACCCGCGTACGTCAAAAAACTAGGTGGTTGCCTGCATGCAGGGTTCAGTGCAAACACTCAACTTCAAGAACAGCAAAGACAATGTGTTGTTTCGGAACACGCATGAGAACTACTTCGGGGAAAAATAAGATCCTTGGAAAGAATCACATTGAAGGATATTCCAATACTCACAAATATTTTAAGAAATACATCCCACATAACATTAATGAAATCAAAAAATAAATATGGGAAAAAATCGAAAATATTTTCAGAGCAGAGCAGAAGGCTTAGACGATTTACTTCAATTAATCGAAGATGTCTGGTTCTAATGGCATGGTTATACGTGCCAAATCTGTCTTAACTGAATGATGAAAATTTATTTACACTATTTTTCTTCTCCATAACACAGTATCTGATTTGGAAAACATGTTTAAGATTGAAAACGTTAGTACTGAGGTTTCCTACAGATATTTCTAAATCCAAAGGCATCCATACTTTCATCGATTTAGTCACATCTTAAACAGATCGGTCATTTGAGGAATCATGCGTTTAGTTTAAGGTTTGCAATTAGGAAACTTACAATAAAAATAGTGATTCTATAGTAGGAATATATCGTGCTTTATGAGGACATGACGAGCGTCAAATTCGTTCATCTAAGTATATAATAGGCAAAACTGCTAAGAAATTTGAAGAAACTGAATCTGAATCAGCAGAACAGTTTCCAGAACATCTAGTTTATGATTTTGGCGACGTGAATCAAGTCCAACTATGGATGCGTGATTCATCAGCATAATTGAAGAAATCTTTAAAAAGACAAAAGAATAATATTTGAGCTTTCGACGGTCACCCATCTTAGGATATCTCGTGGAGATATCCAATATTCATATACAATGAGTTGTTGTATTTCATACGTAATGGCAAGATTCAAACAATATGTCTAAATAAAATTTTTATCAGTTAGACCATAAATCTTAATCACAAGTATGAGTTCCTAACATTTGCTTTTGGAACTACAAAACGGATAACCCTGTATTCATAAAGTTGATTAAATTAGCAATGAAATACAGTGAAAATATATTTTTGTTGACCAATTTAGTTTTACTGGTTTAATAAATACTATATACTATGGAATGTAAGTTTAAATAGTACGTTTGCATTCAAACAAAGATCTCAAGTGGGTTCTTCTTGTGGATTCTTTTAGGGATGGAGGATGCAGTCCTTGTATAAGAAAAACTATTCTAACTCATTTAAAATCCAGAACAGTTACTTGTCAAATCCAAACACATCAATTTCTTATATGTACCGCAATTGCAGTTTTACTCTTCATGATGATGTTATGAATTATAGGGTCTAAATACTGTTTAATCATATGCCAAGTATACAAAAAGCATAGTATTAAGAATAATGCATGTGGAGAGGCAGTGTCCACCTAAATCTCAAGAAATCTCAAGAAAATTGTTCTATCGCATAATAGGAGATATGTCGTAAAGATGTCCCTGGCATCATAGAGAGCAATCACGATCTGGGCAAGGTGACCGTAGTCGCTAAATTGGTACTACTAAATATGAGAATCAGCAAATAATAGAAAAGTTTTTATTTTTTATTATACAAAACCCATATGAATAAAATATTAGTGTATAATATATTAATAAAATTAAATTTTTTAAATTGAATTAAATTATTATTGCGAATGGTATCGCATCTTTCTCATGCGACGGCACTTGAATGGTGAATCCCACTGAGTCAATTCAATTATAAATGTTATGTCATAATTTCTGTGGGATTCAATATTCTTGTTCCGGCCTAATAGTTTCTTTTTTTAGTTAGTTTAAAGTCATATATGCGTCGGCATCCACCTTATGTTACTAAACTTCTGGCTGTTTATTGAAGTAGAAAAACATACTTGAACAAGAGCAGATATTTGCTGTCAGTTGCAGTTACTGTTCTTTTGAGGGCAGCATCTAAAGCTCGGTGAAGGTACTTCTATTGACCCCTGCTACCTATCACTACGCCACAAAGAGTGTACCACACATCGACTAAATTCTTTCTCCACACGATGTTTGCTGTTGCTTCATAAACTCGTGTATTTTATTTCTACTTGCATGAGTGTTTCTCTTTTTGGCAATTCTTCCACAAATTGTATTTTTATTTTTTCGATAGCTTAGGAATTTTTAATATTTCATTAAATTAAGTGCTTCAACGAAGTCTACTGGAGGCAGTCAGCCAAACACGGTTGTGCTACGAGTACTCATTCCTCGCTGCCATAGTAGGTTGTAGGTTGTAGGTTGCTCCATCCTGTCGCTTCCTCTTAACGCTACGCCCCACTATACTATGCTTTGGTGAAGTTAGTTCGGAACTCTAATTTTGGTGTTTGTAAAGAATCTCAAGCAAAGGCAGTTGTAAAAATACGTAAAAGTCTGACTGAATGAGTAGGTAACAATTGTTGAGGAGTAGTGAAGGGACTTTTTTCCGCTGTTAACATCTTTTGTACACTGTTATTTTTTCATTTCATGAAATTCTTTTGCAAATTAACATGATTTTCAATTGTTTACAACTTTGGAACATGCGCTACCATCAAGAGCAAAAATTGGGCCAGAAATTTATATGGAAAAGTAGCGTAAGAAATTGGAATTTCGCCGACTCTATAGTTCCTGCCATGCTGGGTTGTGTTGCTGCTTCTGTTCGTGGCGGTTGATTGCGCTTTCTGCAGCGAACAGTGAAGTGGCGAGCTTTAACATTGAATTCTTTACTTAACTATGTATTGGATACAGTGGGAAGGACCGTGGGTAGGTATCGATAAGGGTGGCAAAATCACCAACCAAGCGTAAATCCAAGTTCACTTACAAAATACTTAGTAATATTCCAATATTCCAGGACTTAACTCAATGCACAACTAAGAAAAGCGAGTAAATGTTTGTCGTATTTTTAGTCAATTCTACTGAGTTCCTCCTAAACTTTTTCTTTCAAACTACGCCTTTCCCTGCCAACCATTGTGTTTAACTCGCATTATGCTAAAAATAAAATTTAAACTGCTTAAAAAAGTAAAAAAGACAGTCAAGGTACAGAGCGTTTCCTACTACGTTGTCCAACACACACCCACATCAGGATTTTGTTTTCTTTCAAGAAGCCATTCGGCCACACAACAATTGCTCGAATACTATATATACTTTTTACTTTATTCAATTATTTTTGATGAACACAAAACTGTGAACGACTTTATTTCCAATATCACAATTTTTCTGCTTCATTTCTAATAATGAAACTGAGAAGAAAAGTAGCCACCTACAAAGGCAGCAAAATTGGATGAATGAGCAGCAGTAGACAGCTTTATTGAAGGTACTAAACCTCTTAGGAAAAATTAAAGCCAACGATTCAAAAAGGTTTTCACAAATGCTTACGTTTTAAAATTAATTTTAAATAATTCTAACTCTAAATGATAGTATATTCGCGTTCTGATTTAAAAATTTGTTGAGAGTAGATACTCGGTATGTATGGGTAGCTTATTCCGCACAAATCGATTGACCACCAAATATTGTGTGCTTATAACTTAATATTGCAGAGACATCATCAAAACTGCTTTTCGATATTGAATGTTTTAATACAACGTGTTCCCATTGGAACACATCTTCATGGAAGTGTAAACTTTTCAAGGGCATTACCCGCAGACATTTTATTCCATCGAGCCAAACCATTCATGGACAATACTTTTTAGAAATTTTAAACAGTTTCCTATGTGAAATTTGTCGGTCAAAGCATTGTGTAGAAGAACTATGTTTTTGTTGTAGAATAGGATGGAATATTGTCGATCCAAACAGTTGCTGTATTTCTAGAGTCTGATTAAAAATCAGATTTTTATTACCAACCACTTTATGTGTTGAACTGATTTGGAGAAGTGCAGCGTTTTTCCATTTCAGAAGAATTTTTTTTTTACGATGAATAAAATGTATTTTGAGAAAGAGTCAAAGTCATTCACACTACTTCTACCAAATAGTCCACAAGAATTTTGGAGTATTTTAATAGCAACACTAAATCTTATGTTTTTACAGAGTTTAAGGTATATTGTATACATAACATATAGAATAAACATTCTAGAAGTGGATATAAAAATAATTAGACTTTTATTTTATTTATTAGGAGTCGCAAAACAAGATGTCTTCTTGTCTGAAAACTTGTTTTTAGTATAAATATGTTGAGACAAGTTCCTCTCAATTCGATGTCAGGAAATAAGCATTACGTTCGGTATTACAGTGTCGGTGTTACAATTTTTCCATATTTGAGTAGAATTTATAATTATATATGGTTTACCATATTAATACTTATTATGTTCAACAGATTAAACATATTTTTTAATAACTACAAAATGTCATCGAAGCATTTATTCAAGCCAATACACTGAGTATCACGAAGACATCAATCAAAATAATCAAGATAGCACGATATTTGACTATAATATTTTATAGTCTTTCAATATTCACATTTTACGTATGAAACACTACGTCTTCAGCATTAACCGACCGACTTATTTTTATTATCTAACTGCATGAGTATTACGAGTAAAATTTTCTCAACAAAAAGAGAAAGAGAAATGGAGAGATGTTTGTAGTTTAAATTGATCTACAGAAGAAAAAAACTGTTCATAGATTTTGAACTGATCTCATAGGTCTTCTGTAGCAAAGTAGTGTTTTGATCGCTTTTCCGATAATTCAAAGTCTACTTGCATCCAATATTGAAATGTGAATCCATTCGCATAACGTTGAGTAGTTTTTTATGGTGAAGCTCTATGCATTATCAGTTTGATTGCTTTAATTTGTAAGTATTTTTAAGTAAATATTATGGGTATCTTATATATTGCAAACCACTTCATCGCAATTTCAAAATGCTTAGTAACATTAGCGATATTTGTAATATTTATAATATGACACACAACATATAAATTATAAAAATTTTAACGAGAAAGGAAGAAAGATTATAAATCAAAGATAATATTTATGCGATATATTAACACAAACTAAATTAAGCATTGTTCTCATCCGGCCATAACTTTTTCAATTTCTTCCACTGTCCGCGGTAAAACAGCGAAATTTTCACAGCCATCCATAGTTATTAAAATATTATCTTCAATGCAAATTCCACCGAAATCACGGAAACGTTCAAACATTTGAACGTTAAGGAATTGACTAAGTGCTGGCTCGGCTGTAGCACGATCCATTAACCAGCCCACAAAATAGCAACCAGGCTCTACTGCTAAGTACATACCGGCTTTAAGTAGACGTGCAAAGCGCAAGCATTTTAACCATGGCTCCGACGGTCGCTTGGGTTGTCCCTTTATATAGCCGCCCACATCATGTACATCTAGTCCCAATAAATGCCCAAGTCCATATGGTTGAAATATCCCCGCTAAGCCAGCATCTAACATGTCATTAACATCACCTTTAAGCATGCCACCCGCTTTAAGATGCGTCAACATAACACGATTTGCTAGTTTATGCATATCAACCCAGCAAACACCATCACGGGCCTTCGTCAACACCGCGTTGCGTGCAGCCAGCACAGCATTGTATATGAATTTTTGATCTTCAGTAAACTTACCATTTACTGGAAAACTACAAGTTATATCTGCTGCATAGCCACAGTAGTTAGCCCCCATATCAAACAGGCACATATCACCATCCTTTGTAATGCGATCATTTGGAGCAGCAGCGTGGCCATAATGCAGTATAGCGGTATTAACACCACTGGCGCAAATACAAGTGTACGAAGTATGACGGCAACCCCCTACTGCGTAACAGTGATGCAGAAAAACGGATTCGCCTTCGTATTCTCGTCTTCCTGGTCGCATAAACTGCATGACTTTTATGTGTGCTTCTGATGATATTTTCGCAACATAACGTAGGACTTCAATTTCTTCAGCAGACTTGACAACGCGACACTCAGCGATTATTGGATACAAAAACTCTTCATCAATTTTGAACTTCTCAATGCCAGGGAAATAAGCAGGTTTTGAATCCAATTCACTATCTGAATTCCTGCCGCTTAGCGTTAATAATACAGTTGGTGATGCTTTTTCAAAGAACATTTTTAATTGGTCCACATAAAGCACTTCATCAGTCTCATACATAGCTTTAAACTCATCCAGTGAGCGCAACCGACCAAACCATGTTGCATACTCCTCAACCAGTCGAGGTACAAATAAAGTTGATTTACCACTTTCGACATGTAAAACGCCATAGCAGTTCGGTTCCTTTACACCAAATAAATATTGAAAGTATGATCTAATAAATAAAAAAAATTCAACCATCTCCAGTGATATTAACAAATAAGTTACCTACTCTTGACGGAACGGATAATTAACATCTGTATCATTGAAGCTAACTTCCTTCCCACCTTTCAAAAGTACATAACTTGTTTTGGCTCTTATACCGGAACTCTCACGTAGAACTGAAGCAAGCTTATTTCGATTATTGCGAAATAGTGTCATAGGTACAACATGCGTGTCTGGTCCCATACGAAAGTTGGCCATTGTATATCTCTATATCAATTTAAAAACTTGATATAAGAATTTGAAAAAACCTGATATGTGTTTACTTATGTACTTGAATAATTTTTGCTACTTATATTCCCTTATTAATGTTATCGCTTATCTTGACTTGTGGCTTTTTAACAGTAACCAATCGTTTCACGCCGACGTGTGTAATCGAATTAAAATACGATATTTACTATTTCATTGCGGAGCACTCTACAACATAGCCCTTTATCAGACTCAAAAATAGAGTTGCCAAGTCATTGAAATAGTGTGAACAATTTTAAAGCTTCAACATGTGATTATATACTTGAACATTTCTCTCTGGTTAAACTTGACATACGTGTTTCGTGTTGTTTCGTAATGTTCATGGGGATCGGAGTCCTGAGAACCAAAGAGTGGATGAACAATTTGACGTCGGTCCTAAGAAATTCGTACGTATCGTAAGAACATAAGCGAACTTAACCCAAACCGAAATGCACAACCAACCATACCTCTGTAATGGATAGGAACGAAATAACCAAAAGCGGCGAACTTTGTTTATTTCGTTCCTATCAAATACACAGGTGTGCATGCTTGTGCATTTCACTTTGGGTTAAGTACGCTTATGTTCTTACGGTACGTACCGAATAACTGAGCCTTGAACAAGAGCTTGAACCGAATGAATTGAATTTTAGAGCAGCTATCCATAACCATATTTTAATATCCATAATATCTTTAACAATGAAGATACTGTTCTGGAAACATTTTTAGATAAACAAAAACTATCAGTGTGGTGTGATTTGTGGTCTAGAGGTGTGATTTAAGTTTACTTTTTGAAAATAAAAATGGCAATACTACTGAGAATGCTAGAGAATCATGACCGCTGACTTTATGCAACATGAAGTAAATGATTTTGATTTGGACGATATCTAGTTTTATGCTATATATACTTTGTGGCACTATTAATTAATTAAATTAAAAAAGCGTAACGATCACGTCTTAAAGTATAGTAGCTATTCAGATAGACAGTAGTGGGGCGCTATTAGTAGAAGTTATATTTAAATCGTCGAATTTTTTTCAGCCTTTTATGTCTCAACAATTTGAAGTAATTGGTATGCCTATACTACTATCTTTGATTTCTAACAAGTCGTGACCAATTACTTACGCATTGCGGGTTTGTACGGGTTGTGGGTATATATCTTGGTTTCATATAGATGAGAAAGTTTAAGTTCAGTGATTTGAAAAATTTTCCATTCAGAACGCATAGTTTCGCAAATACAAAACAAAAAAAGAATTGAAATATATTTTTAAATTCGTAACGCTTAAAAATCACTTCACTCTTCGGGCTAAATGGTAAGAATGAAAATCGAAAGGGTGGCACCAACAAACACATTCCGGCAAAAGTTACTTAAGTACGTTTTACATACATATGCGTGCGTGTATATTTGTATTGTTCGAAAAGTATAACTCATTTACATTCTGGTAATGTTTTAACAGGCAACAGAATCAAAACATGATGAAATTACCAGAAAAGGTAAGTGTGACCCTAAAGGCGTATTAGACGTGTGTATTATATTGTATTTATACCGCACACTTACATATACGCATACAATTGCACATACGTACATTGTGTTTGTACGAGTAGTTGTGTATTCCCAACTACTGGTGTTGGAGAAGTAGTCTAATTGAAAAAATGCTCACATAGCATTTCCCAATCGGGGAATTCAACGGCAAATGCCATTGCATATAGACGCTGGGATAAATCTTCACTTCAATACCTATCAAACCGACTAACTATATTGCTCACCCCCACTAACAGCGCCATACGACCTATACGAGCGGTGGAAGCTGTGCGAGCTGTACGAGCTGTACGAGCTGTACGAGCTGTGTTTTGCCTGGAATCCAACATCCTCCTTAATCCGTGTTTCGGGTTGACATTTGGGAACTTTCGTACGGGCACGCAGCATAAAATATTGCAAAAAATTGGAGGAAAAAATGTGAAAACTTTTTGGCGCAAACATTTTGGATTTTGATTCGTAGTCGGCATTCAAATTAAAGTTGAAATTGAAGTTAGAAATTTAGTTCTGTGCGTTCTGTTTGCTTGCATCCAGTTATGGAGTTATGGAGTTGAGCAGTTAAGAATGGAAGTTGGAGCAGAGTTGAGCGTGATTTAAAAGGGAATAAATCTTGCGTTAAGTTCGATTACTTGTGCAGCCATCACGTACAATGTGAATTTGAAAATTTGGAAATTTGGAAATTTCGAAATTTGGAAATTTGGCAATTCGGAAATTCGTTAAAGTTTATATCTGAATCGAGTAACATGGCAAAATATTTCGTTTATTGTGAAAGTTTTCAATTATACGTTTGAAAATAATTGAAACTTTTAGTTGGGATTACTCTATTCCATTTAAGTACGGCGCACCAGTGTGTAGTGTGCAAACACTTCACATTTTGCACTAGAATATTTTCTTTATTCTTTATTAATATGAAAATATTTGTGTCATTCCCAATCAACCCAATTAGAATACGGGTAGGATGCGGATAGAGAAGAGAAATACTGAAAGTATTAGTCACTTGTTTTATAAATCTCACGATAACATATATGATATAATATAAGTTGGTGATATATTTATTGATTTATGGATAAGTAGACGTGTGCCCTATTTGTATTTGTAAAATAAATACCATAAAAGGGGGCGTTCAGATTTGATTCTCTGAATGCTCATCTCTGAAGGATGAACTAAATAAAATATTAGAGGTGAATAGGTGAGGTGAATTACTAAATTCATTTGAAAAAAGTAGAATAAGATATTGAGAAAAATAAAGATAATATCAACTGTGAAATAGGATTCAAAATTTATTCCATACCTCAAACAAATATTAAAAACATACACGGTGTACTTACCTGCATAGCATAAAAATAACTTTATCTGCTATCTTATCTCTCCCTATCAAGTGACATATGTACATAAAATGATAAGTTACATCAAAGTATCAAGTGAATTCGCTTGACGTCAGTTTTTGACAGTAACCATTTGCCTTAACAAAGTAAGCACCCCCCCTCCTCCCGTAGTTTACAAGAAACTATGGGGGAGTGCTAGAACAACAAATTTAGAAGAAATGAAATTATTGATAGAAACACTGACTTGCATGTTGCACTTTATAAAAACTGTGTCTGCTTAACTGCTTAATGAATACCAAATATATCGATATAGACCTTACTGAATTACGAAGATTTTAAGACCTTTCCTACAGTATCGAAATAATTAAGACATCTACTAACACTAAGTTCTTGCAACTTAATCTGAACACAAAATTAATTTGTAGAACAAAAAATTTTCCCACGAAGCTGACCAGTTTGATCTAATAATCATATATAAAAAACACATTTAAATCTGAATGAATCTTTTGTGTCAGAAACAAGCTTCTAACCAATTGATAACAATTTAGCTTGCCTACTGACGGTGAGAAAGTCTTTTGCTAAGGAGTTTCTGATTATTGCCGGCATTAGGATTTCTAGATCTAATAATCTGTTATAGGCCAAAACACTTCGGAGTAGTTGAACGCAATGTGACAAGTGTTTTTCTCTTCCAGATCATGGTGTAACTCTGTCCTCCTGATTAAACACAACCATCAGATTCAGTCTATTAGTTCAGTCTACACTTTATTGTTTTTTGAATTTTCATTTTAAAAAATTTAGTGTGATACTAAGTTCTAACTCAGAGAGAATTTGAATAATTTATACTTGGTTACAATAAAATTATTCTTTGATTTTAGCTGCTTTCTTTGGATAGCCAAGCAGCTATTAAGGCAATCAAATCATACTGATCATCATACTGGTCAAGCTATAGCCAGACTGCCCTGCAATCGCAGATATTGTATGTACTGTATTTCTGGTTATAAAGGCATAGAGGGAAATGAGACAGTTGATGTTATTGCTAAAAATGGCACAAAACTTTCAGAGGAACAAACGATCGAAGTACTCGGACCTCTGAAACAAATACATCTACTTCTGGACAAGCGCATGACAAGGAGAGCAAAGCAAAGGTGGCGAAACTTAATCACCTGTAGAATAGCTAGGATCATGTGTAGACACATATGCGAGGAAGGAAAGGTACACCGAAACTGTAGTATATTAATCGATGTATTGACATGTGCATAAACTAAACCTAATTCGCAGCGATGCTTGTAGGAAATGCAACGAGACAAATGCAAAGGAAACCCTAGAACATCTGCTGTGTAACTGCCCGACTCTCTCGAGAACTCGACTAAAATACTTGGGGGCTATCAGTTTTACCGAACTAGAGTACATACCTGAGGTTTCTGTTGAAATCCTTTAACTGATATCTAATGGAATGCGGTGTTTCGCATGGAATTGTATTAAAGAAATGAATTAAAGTCGAGTACTTGTGTTTTCATAAACTCTTATTATCTTATCGTAAGGAAGGACTTTATCCAAATTAAGGCTCGAGGAACCTTATCACTAAATGCATTTCCGTATTTACTGGAGAGAAAGTTTAAAAGCCAAAGTCACTATAACAAATACTTTTTATAATTTAAGGAATTATTGACTACTTTTTTATTGTTTAATTCAAAATATTTCCGGTTCTGTTGACTTCGTTGCCCGGTAAGTTGGTTTGGTTTTAGTTTAAGTATCCAAGGAATTTTCATAATCCGATTCCCGATTCTAAACTATTTTGTCTGTTTGTTCACAAATCATTTTGCAGATTTTTAACTAAATTTCAGGAAAGCAAAGTGAACTCCTATTTTTCAGTGCACAGTCCCCTAAACAGTTTGCAAAATCTACAGAATTAATTACTTAATTTTACAGGCATTGTGTTCATGGAATAGAAATGTTGTTCTAGGCATGTTCCGCACAGATGAATCCTTTTGAAAAATTTCACTCATCGCATTAAGCAAACATACCATGCTGACGGTTATGATGTTGCAATTGTCGTTGTTGTTGTTATTGCTCCTGCCGTTGTTGTGCTGTTGTGGTGTTGTTGCGTTGCTGCGTTGTTGCGGATAATGACGATGATGATGATGCGAAAGCGTACCTAAGCAGATTAGCAAAGTTTGTAATTACGTTGGTAATTGATTAGGTTCGAACAACTAACTCTAATAAGATTATTGCGGCCAGGAAAGCGTATAAAGCATCAACAACAGCAACAACAACAATAGCAGCAACAAAAACAATAGCTACCGAATCAAACTAAGTGGTATAAACAACAAACTGTGTTACATCATAATACGTGCGCAAAAGTAATGCTGAGTGAGTGCTGAGTGCCGAGTGCCGAGTGCTGAGAAGGATACAAAGGAGGAAGTTACAATGGCAACATCATCAACATTAACAGTAGAAGCAATAATACCGGATGTTTGCTAAAACAGGGCCAGCAGCAGTAGTAGTACTAGCAGCGGCAAAAAAACCATAGCAATTTAACAATGAAATTGAAGCGATTTGTGGCGAAAACATATATGGCAGGCAGGACTCGCGCTTACCGAATTACTCGTACGTACATTGCACAACGTCGATGTCAGTGTGGCAACACCAAAAAATGAAGGAAAAAAGTGCAAGCAACAAACAAGAACACACAATCGCATACGAAAGCAGTGTTGCCACAACGACCACACGTCACACAAGCACACGAATTGTAATGTGAGATCGAAATAATTGGGCATACAGCCTAGTGCGATGAGTGAGAAGAAATGGATTGGTGTGCATTACACAAGCAGTTTGGGTTCGGCATAATGTGTCTGAGCGGTTCTGAAATTGTGTCGCTTGCACTAAATCGTCGAAGGAGAGCGAACTGCAGCAGTTAAGTAAGGTCAGCTGTACGGCTGAAGAAGTGATTGCAAAATGGCGCTGGCGTCGATAGGTAGTGTCGGAAGTGCATGAAGTTGCGTTTGAGTGAAGCAAGTCGTAGGCTGTAATTTGATATCAACCGTGTAAGTAGCACACATGAATGCCATGTTTTAGGGCAGTTCAGCTGAGTTCAGTTTAATCGATTCGAGTTGAGTTGAATTGCATTGAGCTGAGCTGAGTCGAATTCAGTAAGTTACTTAGGAGGTTTGCCATTCAAATACAAATAATTATTCACACAGCTATCATAACATCTTCCTGAATTCGGTGGTTCACTCAACTTAAAATTTACTCAAACACGTAATCGCGCTATAGTCCATGGGTCCGTTTATGACACTACTTACATGCCAAACAATTTAGACAATTTATTTTTTTTGTTTGGAAGGCTGTTATGTTCCGAGGATTTACGGTTGAGTCGTATGTAGTAAGAAATGTTAAAATGATTAAAATCACTGCACCGCTAAAACGGAAACACTGCAGGCATATCCGGCTTAGTGTACGAGGATGCTTAATGCTATTAATCGGTGTGTGCCAAAGTAGATGGGAAGACATGTGGTTATATGTTTTGTTAAAGAAGTATTTAAACCGGCAATTATTTAAAAATGTCTGCCTAGATGCAATAACAGATAAAATGTAAAATAATCTTGAAGTACAAGTTTTATATATATATATATATATATATATATATATGTCCATAAGATCTTTAAAGCATCTTGTATATTACGTGCCCTTAACTTTATTAACTGACTGATAAAAAATACACCGAAGCAAATTAATGGAATGATCGTAGAGGTAGATGGAGGTAGAGTTTAACGAAACCGATATTAACGTTTCCCAACTACTTAATTAAATTATTTAGCATTTTTAGACCTTACATCAGATAAAAAGGGGATAATAAATATATAGTCTTAAAATGCAGCTATTAGATTTGGTGAAGTTTGGTAGTTTTTGCAATTTAGGTTATTTGTTTGTTACTTCACTAGTTTATCTCTCCAATTAAAAAGTTATCCTATTCTTTTGTTGTTTAATTTGGATGATTTTTTAAAAGTTGTCTCTAATATGTATATATTAATGTGTATATCAATGTGTTTGAAAAAGCTAGTATACCATATCATTCTGTCAAGCTTGATACTAAGAATTTATTATTATCTGACAGGGTGCAGTAATTTTGAATCACTTACTTGTGTCAAATACGAAAATTTATATTTTATTTTTCTTTAAACTGAGTAGATATATCAAATCTAGCATTTCTTCTTTTATTGCTTTTTCTAATACATATATATATATATATGTCGATATCCACTTATCGGCATATGCCGCAGTCATGTGTCAGCCTAATGATACTCTGAGCCGTAGAAACTATGGCTTGATCCCTGCTTTGCAAATTTATTTGCCTTTTCGTTTTGTTTAATACCGATATGTCCTCTAACACACATGATTGTTACCTGGTTTCCATGAGCACATTCCCTAAGCTTCGTGACACATTCTTGATGACTTAGCACGTTTTTTGCATGCTTGTGATCAGAGCTTGATTTTCCATCGCTATTAGAATCTTTTTTTAATGTACCTGATAATCTAATAGGTGATCCAGATCATGTGTGACCGACATAAGTTTCGCCTGATAGACGGATACACATTTTCCGAGGTGTAGAATGTACACCAGTTTTAACTCTTTCGAGTAAACTCCAGCTCCAGCTCTGCTATCGGTAAAGACGTAGATATTATTTTTTTTCACATTTATCATATAGAAGGTCATTTACTATCACTGTTTTATATGTTTTTTCCTTATATTCTTCAATTGCACTTGCGTTTCCTTTTTTTTTTGACGACGCGGTCAAAAATTTTTTAGATGACCCAACATTTTTCCAAAGATGTTTCACGTGGAGTTTGGGTTCATGCGAATTGCCGCTATTACAGCCGTTTTTTTTATATATAAATTTAACGGAAGCATGCCTAGCATCCAGTGACGACTGCTCTAAAGTGCGGAGGTGTGCGGCGCACATCTTAACATAATTTGGAAAATGTCGTTCTATCTTTGACTCTGGAGTATAATTAGTAATTTTTTACCGTTGATTCGACTTTAAAAATTAGAGAGAGAGATTATCCAGCAATTTGACTAAGATTTTTCTCAGTGAAATGTCGTGGAAATATACTTGAACAGAATCAAAACAATTAGCGTGATAAGATATGAGTCCGGAACATAACCTTTCAACATATCGAGTATTCAGAACTTTTAGAAAGCCAAGACCTGCGAGTGAGTGACATGTTCACATTTGAGGTACAATTTAAATGACGTCAATTGGATGTCAAAGACGAAGGCGCTACCATGTGAAAATTCGTTTCCTTAAGAATTGCTGTAAAGTCACCAGAGCGAAAGGTGAAATCTTTCGCTACGTTCGCTTATTTTTTGTTAGTAAATGTTTTTTATTCATTCCAGATTTTATTATGAATTCACTCATTTCCTGCTTTATTTTACTTTTATTTGTTACAAAACAACCTCACTTTGCACAAAGTGTTCACGTCAAAAGACGTGCAAAGTTTCATTCACAGCTTTCAGCTTTCAGGCTTCAGCCTTCAGATTTCAGTTTTCAGATTTCAGCCTTCCTTGTCTTTAAGTTTATTAAATAAAATGAGTCTAAAACTTTGGCTTTTGGCTCCGGTTAGGTTGTTTCGTCCTTCACGTCCTTCACGTCGTCAAATAAGAAAATATACATTTTTGCAATAATTTATATATTCTCTTTTCAGGTTGGCTTTTTTATTTTGTTGCCATTTTTGGAATACACGAAAATTTGTATGACAGACACGTATTTTGGAAAATGTCGCTCACACTCAGATTTAGTACCTTTGCGTGGTATTTTCTTCTGATTTTATTTTAAATAATTTGAAAAAAGTGGCAAACCTGTCAAATCTTCACAGCTACGTAGTGGACGAGTAGACGAGTGAACGAGTGTAGGCTTTATAAGTCGTGGAGTTGGCGTTTTCGGTGATTTCACTTCAATATTCGTGGAAGATGATAGTCTATAAAATTATTTACTAGTATTTACCACTACAGTAAGAGTCGCCGACAAATCAAAGATCTAAGTTCAATTAAATATTGGGTAAAAATGAAAAAATGGCAAGACAGACCAAAAGACTGAAAAAATACATATCAGCAGTAAATATCAGTAATTTATGTATATATCAGCGTGACATTCTATTGCTTTAACTTCTTTCTAATTATGAATTAATTAGATTACATATAGAACCATTGATTTTAATGGTTAATATGTACATATACTTCATAAGAGAGAGAGAGAGAGAGAGAGAGAGAGAGAGAGAGAGAGAGAGAGAGAGAGAGAGAGAGAGATTTCAATATTAGAGAATCTCAAATTTGTACACCAACTGCTTTGTTGTTGTTTCAATGAAATCGGTTAAAGTCCACAATAAAAAATGCTCTCACAAAATAACCGCCGGGACGAAAATCTTTCATTTTCAATAAATCTATTATTATTATTATTGTTAGGGGATATGTCACTGCGACCGTCGGGTCTATTATGCCACTCAATAAATCTATAGTCTCTAACCAACATGTACAATTATCTAAACTATAATAAGTGAGTACTTACGTATCTAAGTACGGAAACTGAATACTATGTTATGATTCAGTGGTATGTACACTTCAGATCCTCCTTACCAGGACATCAATATTTTGTTTGCGAAAATATATTTATCAGCAGCAGTAGTATTCCATGCAAAGCAATATTGTCTTATATAGACTCATAACATATGTTATATTTTTTAATTTCACTATCTGCGTAGATATCACTTAAGCTTATCAAAATATTTCATACAAATGGATTTGTCAAGGGATTTCATGTCCTATTCTCAACTAAACTAGGTTGCTCCTGGAATATATATTTAGATTATAAGTATTTCTCTTACACCTGCACCTGTAATCAAGCAAAAACCCAGCGCTGACAAATCGCTGGATTTTTGTAGTCAATTCACATCCTTGTAGTACTCCTTTATCATCCATCATTGGACATTCGTGTTCATCTAAAAGAACCCAAAAATCCGTTATCGAAAAGTTTTTCGTCTCGATCTTAGAACCAAAACAAAGACAATTTTTTATCCTCAGTTCGTCAAATATCTTTTATCATCCCTGTTTTATACTTTTAATACTCACAACTTTAACTTTAACAAATGCTTTCTCAATAGCTTTCCTTTCAGTCAATCCATGGAATGTGGAGAGTGAACTTTCCACATTTATTCCATTTTTTATTTTATTTAAATGTAAATGTAAATTTAATACCAGGAAATATGGTTTCCTTAACTCAAAATATTATTTCTAATTTTTTCCATGGTAGCTTCAATTAGTCTGTCCAAGTCCTAAGTATGTTATCTGCTTTGGTCATAATTGATTACAGATACATTCTTTCCCTGAATATTTGAATATTCAGCAAATTACACAATATTTTTAGTGTCTGGTCGAATATAACACATAGCCATATAGCCACATAGACATATAGCCACATAGTCATACTAATGCGAGATGTGGATGGGTAACTGCAGTGACGTAGGAGTATCTATGGCATCGCAAATAATTTTCTCCACAAATTAAAGTTGCACTGAAGCGAATTTGAATGCTGAAAAGATATTTCCATTATGGAAAATCGAAATAAATTGAAATTTATTAAAATAGTTTTGAGTGGTCGTATGTGCGGGGGAGGTGTTGTAAGTAACTGGCAATACCATAGCATATCAAAAAGTCAAAGAGGATGTGCGGAAATTGCAAGGGAAATAAAGAAGATAGCATATTTCTTGGCTGGTTGATTTGTTGACTGTTGACTGCTGACTGCTTGGTTAGGTGGTTTCTATGGCTTCTATGGCTTCTATGGCTTCCATTTCTGGCATGAGTTGCATGGCTTGCGTGGCTTGCTTGTGTGCGGCAAGAAATTCTTTATTTGCATTACTAAATTCGCGTTTCTGAGAGTCTACTTTCTTTAACTGATACACAATTTAAATATATCAAGTGAATTATAAAAATATTTTGTTGTTTTTGTTTGTATTGATATCGATACGGATATCGATGCTGATGGTGATGTTCTTTTGTAATATGCCAAAATTCAATTTTGAAAATTATTTGCTTGGATAGTTTTGTGGTTGTAATATGCAAAGTTGAAAATTCCTAACTAGGATTTCTGCTGTTATTATAAAATCTTATAGAGTTTGTGATGTATATTGAAAGATTTCACATATTCGGTAGCGGAGTTTTCAAAATTTTTGACAACTGCAGGGCCAATAAGCTGGTCAAAAATGTGACACAATTTCCAATACCAGAAATTCCAAGTGCTGCAGGAGTCCAGTTAGCTTTATGTTAACTCACTATACGTAGAAATTTTTTTAAAATAGTTAGCCAAAGATAGCTCCACGACCACATATATCATACCACCCCTGTGACATGCATGGTCCAGCTACAATTCACAAACAACAGAGCAGTTATGTGCTATTGCTCGCCAACTAATATTGAGGACAATGAACATACACACAGGACACTACTATACTATTGTCGTTAGTACAGCTCAAAGGGACTACTGACCAATGTCCAGTTCTTGTAACATTAATATATATGGTAATGTAATATATATGGTAGTGTCTGATGGAACACTATTTTACTATTGTCGTTAGTGCAGCTCAGAGGAATTACCGACCAATGTCCAGTTCTTGTAACATTAATATATATGGTAATGTAGTATATATGATAGTGTTTAATGGGACAGTATTACATTATTGTCGTTAGTGCAGCTCAGAGGAATTACTGCCCAATGACCATTATAATGTCCGTTTCAATAATAAAACCCTGACATTGAAACTGAAGTAAAAATATTTGAGTTATCATAATAGAATAATGTAAATAGCTAGTTTAAGTGAACTTCACTCAGATTTTCAGTTGTTTAATATTGTCAGGTCAAGATAATGTGCAGTAGTCATAGCTGCCTGCTATAGATTTAAGGCAAATTTAAGGGAATGTTTATTTTATAGAATTAAGTTCAGTATTTTCCTTAGATTTGTCAACACAATTTCAGTAGAGACATTTTGTGGCAAATATCTTAGAAAAGATAGCTCGCCACTATTCCGATATGTTATTGATGATTTGCATGTGTTAGAAGTCGCATGTGCTGGAAATGTATTGGATCATGAGATCGATGAGGAAAAAGTTTAAGTAGTCACGGAAAAGGTGTTAACAATGTGAAACAATCTGCAACTCTCTGGAAAGCATGAGTATACTCTTAATTTCGTATTTGCAGAGGTAAGAAAAAATACTTCGAAACACAATATTATTCCCGAATTCGCCCCTGTACGCCTTCTGCTCACTATAGTTTTAATGAATACAAATTTGCAGCTTTATGCGCTAAAATACGTGAGCCTGCTGGAACCACTTCTGCTTATCGACTTGATAACAATTCAGAAGAACGAGTCAGACTTTGTTGTGTGGTGATTAGAATAAGTCTATAAAGTGCACTTGGGAAAGATTTGTCAGTCGAACAATTTATGAAGATTTTCCAAAATAATAAACTAAATTTTGTACACAATTTAATCAAGAAATAATTAAATAGTGCACTTCACTAAAATTGCTGTTGATTTACTTGTCGATAACGTTACTCGCAGTGTCTGAAATGTGCTTATGATTTCAAACTCAGGGTTCAAATCTTTCGAAGTGATTAATCCCTTAATTGGTTTGAAATTCATTGTAGCCATTTTAAGATAAAATGTCTGTTTCATTGCTATCTTGTACTGCATATAGAGATCAGTAGCCAGTTCATCGTTCTCACATGTACCATAAGGAAAAGAGTTTGATGGAAATTTTTATGTTACTTCTTCCTTATGCTGACCAATTGGGATCCCAATTGGGATGTCATAGGTATCTTCCATCAGTTGATAGTATTGCCTTTCTTTATCAAGTGCAATATACGAAGAAATTATATCGCTTGTTTTGCGTACAAAGTAGCGTAGCACTTCACCGCAGCAAATGTTTGAATATTTTAATTACTTTAATTAAATCTATAATAAAATTAGCTGTGTTTATTAGCTGTGATAATTAGTTATTGTGGTTTGTGACGAACTGATTGTCGCTTGTGATGTTTTATGACATTCAGAGGTTTGTTTTAAATAAACTCTCTATTTTAAATGTGATGTGATTGATATCAATGTATTGTTAATCTGAGATGACCAGATTTCTACTGTCTTGAAGCCGGATAGTTTTAGATTATTGCAACATACCTTTGCGTTTCAACGCCCATCTGTCATTTTTTTCCCACACTCTTTCTAAAAAAATAAAGACTTACAGAACTTGGAGTAGCATATTCAACCAATTTAATTACTGATTTGACGTTATCTTTTATCTTTGACGTCTCTTTCACAGATTTAAAAATTTATTGAAACGTTTTCTGATAACGTGACATTTCTCAGTTGAAGCGATGCGACTCTTTGAAGTTTGAATACTGGATAGGCCCTTTCAAACGAGAGGTGTTGGCAGCTTAAGTTTAGTCCAGAATATTTGGAAAAATAATTCCAAGAATTTATTACGATATATAATGCGATTGATTACGATGGATAAACCACGAAGTGAGGACTATATAATATGAAGTACTTTTGGCTGTGGTCATAAATATTTCCAGCAGAGCAATAAAGACTTATTAATCAAAATATATTCAAAATCATCCAAAACCACTTGAACCGACGACTATCTTAATGCTTTATAGTAGCTTTCACCCAGTTATGCTGACATAAAAACAACAAAGTTAGTTTCCAATCTGTTCTTGAACATGGAATCTAGAAAAAATCGACGGCCTTACCAGAAGGAAAGAGTGTTGGTCAATTATAGAGCCTGAAGCGTATTGCAGTATTCGCAGAGGATTATGGAAGGAAGTGTTAAGGAATCAAGAAATATGCCAGCAAGTCTTCCAAATGTCAGACAATCAAAATCGGTATAAGGGATCAAGAATATCAAGGACTTACATTCTTAATTGGTTTATCATAGCACAGGTTAGAAATGTTAGCTCTTAATCCGCCAAGCATTCTCTAATTCTAAAGCGGCACGATTTAATGGGTTTCCTATTAAATATCTTTAAGCCGTAGTATTTTATATATCCCACACTTAAACTCATAATTAAAATATATATGCAAAATATTTGTTCAAAATCATCAGAGCAAAATTGCAAGACTACTATGAGCTACGAAAAGTTCAAAATAATGTGACCAATCTATAATTTATGGAGAACGGAAGTATTTCTAAGCAATGCTAAAACTGAACTGGTAAGTATTATGGCAATGCTAAGAGCCTTAGCAATCAGAAATGCAGAAGCGCTAGGAAAAAACGGAAGTAGTGATAACTGGACACTTTTTTGCAAATCAACAGGCACGAAAAATAAGATCTTATAAAAATTCCTTGTCATCCCTCACAGAACATCCCTTGTCGACCGCACAGATTTGGTTTTAAAATACAAAATCTTATATCCGAGTCTATGGAAACTAATTTCCACCAACGCGCTGCTGGAAAGAAGTGACTATTACCATTATTATAACGGAGTGATACTGATCAGATAAAAATATCAACTAAATAGTTAATATCTTTTTACGGTGATGTTGTTCAATGATCTATCGCTCAACCCACGTTCGTTTATTTTACCCTATTTGGAGAGGTTTCCATAAGATCCATAAAATTGATCAAAATACTTATGGTACACATCCATAAAAAAAAAAAAATAATTGTGACTAAGAGATGAGTGTTTCTTAACAAATAACTGTTGCGTTCTATAAGAACCGACTTCTCGTATAGAAATATTCAATTGAACTAAAAGAAGTGTTTGTTTGCCGTGATTACACATCACAGTAAAATAGTACAGTCAGTGTAAGTGAATGAAAAAACAATTTGTCTTAAACAATTTTCCACTGGTTCGAGGCAATTTCACGCGTTTCCGCATGTTTTTAGTTGGGCTTTTTCCATTCAATAAATTGTGATTTCAAGTCTGCAGTTCATTGTGTATAGTCGACATAGACGGAAACACATAAAAGTCAATAAAACACAAAATAGAAAAAAAACGTCAATCTAAACTGTTTACTTATGCGGTCTATGCTAATGCTAGAGGGCTTTACCATCTGAGCATCTAAGCTGGCAATTCCTTAGCTTCGACTGTTGCTCTTTTTAGACGTGGTAAAGAAAAAAACTGTCATTCCGTGTATTTCAAATTCAATTTACTCGAACAATAAATTCCGATGATTCTTGTTTCAGCACCGTCATTTATCTTTACACTCGCTATTTATTTTATAAGCTGCCTCACTTTTTCCGTCGCTTTCCAGCTTATGGTAGATATACACAATTTTCATATTGGAGTTTTCATTTATGATCCATAAATTTTCTGCACGTAGCACTGCGCTTCAATAAAATCCAAAAAATAATTTGATTCATTCAATGAACAACTAAAGTCTCTCAGGGCTTATTTAAAAATGTCATCAAATCTTCGCTAATTCAATAATTTAAATTCCAGTCACACGCACACATACACCCTTAAATTCCCCACTCTTATACCTTTGTCTCAATACTATCGCATCACAGGCATTTCAATTGTATTGCCGTTAAATGGGTTCACGGGTGTTCACGGGTGCTCACGGGTGTTCACGGATTAAGTCGATGTAATTTTTGCCAAAAATTACTGTCAAAAATGTTTCACGTGTACTTTTTGGTTCGCACATATCTGCTTAAAATACTCGTAGTATGCGTGCGTTAGTATGAATGTTAGTAAATTCAAGTATACATACCCGCATATTCCGTAGCTGTAGATTTGTTTAGTTGGACTTATCTAAGCGCACACGTATGCTGCGTTTGCCAAATTGCCTTGTGGGTACTGCGCGCACCGAAAGTACTTAAAAGCTTCACCGCCAGCTCTGCTACCTCCACCAGATCCGCCAGATCCAGCTCTGCCTGTTCCTGTCAATAAGAATTCAAAGTGTCAAACTTGTATGGCATTTACGGGGTGTTGTGCAAAATTTTGATAAAATTGTTTTACGAATTATTTACGTGTCTGAACTTAATTTTTCGAAAAGATTTTATCTTATTTAATATTGTAGTTTCGTTTAGTATTTATTAGTTTTTATTAAAAGTTAAATATTTTTCTTGTGCCTTCAAGCAAAAACTAAGAGAAGAAAGTAATATGTGAAGTTTTCCATATTTCATATAATATATAAAATTTATTCATATTCGGCATTTAAATTAAATCCATTTTTATAACAAAGAACAGATGATTTAGATATTAGATTTTGTACTTTGGTATCCGTGATGCTCATGACAAGTAGAAGCCAGAGATATACGAGTATTTCTTGTAAACGCCATACACCTGACCTAGGTGGAATTATAATTTACTGCTCATCTTCGATTCAGTCACCTTATATAAATGATCCTATATACCATATAATAATATGTAAAATTATACCCCAAAAAATCAATTTACTTACATTACTTGGTTATTTAAGTGAATTGTTGCAGAGTTTCGTCTCTGTTCCTTGCGTGCAGTCTACTATCTTATATATTAACTCTTTCAATCCAGAAACGTCTAAATCCGACAACTGCTCTAAATAGCTTTTTTGATGGAACTTCGCTTTCCATTCGCAAGACTGCCGCGGAAATTACGGAAGCTGAGAGATGTTTATATATAATAATAATAATATGATATTGCTCGATTAGTTCACGGTTCATTCGGGTGCGATATTCGTAACCGACCAATAGAGGACTAAATATTTTGTGGAGAAATCACTTCTCTAACACTCCCACAGTTATTTAAGCATTATACGATAACAGATGTACTTCTAAGCCACCCTTCTACGTCATGCTGGTATAATGAGTAATGAGTAATGTAAATAACATGGGTTTTGTTGGACAAATTAAAGTTCTAATCCGAATAGACTATTGCGCTTATTGTTTGTATCTATTGGAAGTAGAACAATAGTGAAGCTGCTAGATATTCCTTTATGTGGAGCTGCTAGATTGATTTGCAATATGGCTTGATCATTTCATACAGTATAATACGCTTGTAATGACTCCGTGCGTGACAGACTGATGGTTGGCAAAATTGCAGGGTCACATTATTTATATAGGTTAAAAAACTTGATAGATATTAGTGTCAATAAACAATGTGTAACACAATCATGACATTCTCATTAAAACTTTACCGATTTAAAAAAAAAATATTACAAAAATAAATGGCGTGTGAACAATATTTACTAATTATAACATAATAAAAGATATATCATGTTGTCAGTATAAAAATATATTATAAATAACATAACTTCAACAATGTAAATGTGTTTCGCTTCAAAAAAAAAATGGGTTGATATCGCTTTGCGACAACTTAACCATATTAACCATTATGGAAAGCAAACCCAAATTAATGCTTCGCAATTAAACAACAATTAAAGAAAAGTAGTTAATATTCCTCTTTTAGCAACCGTGGTCATATCTGGTCATAGCAAAACAACCTAGTTTTTTTCTAGTAGCTTTAGAGGCTTTAGAGCCTTACTTTGTAGAGGCACAAATCTTTGATTACCGTACCTCGATTATCCGTAGCATTTATAACATGGAAGTTCCCTATAAAGTATTTATTTTGGCATTGACAACTGGCACCGTCTGTCATAATTAATTAAAGCAATTGATTAACTCTTAATTGTTCGTTAGACTTTTATTAAAGAAATTTACAAAATTACATTTCGATAAAGTATTGAAAGAGCATTTCTCGATATTCCAGTTTCGCTTATACCAGTGGCATTTGGAAACTGCTTGGCAATGTGCCAAGATTGTGTTCTTGTTTATACTTGCTTATGGCCTCGCTCTTCTGCTTCAAATCACAATTCATTGTCGGAATAGTTCCCTCAAGAAACTCCACATGAGCTATTAACTGCGGGAGCACGTCCTTAACCTTGCGTTCAGTAAGCACGCAGTTAATAAGACGAGAACATTTTCGTTCTGGATCCATGGTTGAAAGCTTCTCTATGACATTCCTGCAAATAAAGCAAATAATGGTATATATCAATAAACGTACGCTGTTCCAGCTTTACATACTTATGATCAGCCAAATCCGCTTCTAAATCAGTTAACTTCTCAAAAATAAGCTTTTGTTCTATAACCAGCTTTTCGTACTCAAGGAATACTTTTTGGCGCTTCTCCAAATTAGTCAATTGTTCAGTGGCCATTTTTCCTCGCAAACAATTTTCACAAAACTAAATTCTTTTTTGCTTTTTCTATGACAGCTCAGAAGCAATAATGAACAGTGTTGTAAAACAAATAATTTTTTGATGCAATAAGTTCAATTGTGTAATTAGGCTCAAGTTAAGTAGAATGTCATGAGCTTGTCAAAATTGACTATTTTGGGTTATGACGATAATGCATCTTATGCAGAGTGTCACAAGAAGTGTTATAATTTGCGTCTAAAATTCACAAATATTGACATTTATTACTGAAAAATACTGATTTGCCTAAGACATATATAGCCTCGGTTCTAATGACCGAGAGAATTGAATGATTGAATTTTTGGCTTAAGACCATCATTAATGGTCTTAGAAATAATTTTTGTATTTAATTGTTGGTAAATAATTTTTTGAGACTGCAAGTACCAAAAATCGAACTCGTGCCCTGCCAAATTTGAAGCTCAGCGTCAGCGCTCCTCATACTTTTTTCTGGTGTTTATGGTAGTTACTTTGTTGTGAAAGTTTTATTAACAAATTTATTCGCTGTGTGTATATTAGAACGAAATCAAAAACCAGCTGTAGAATAATTGAATTAATTAATTATATTATTATAATGAATCATATTTTTATTTTTAATTGTTAAATTTCAATAGTACTCTGTAGAGACATTATTTGTTGCATGATTGATATTATTCTTTTTATGTAGAACCTAATCTATGAACCTATTATGGAGAAAGTCATGTTAATATTACTCCATGATTCGCTCAAAATTACTACACAATTTTATAATGATAATTCTGAACAATATTAAAAAAAATTATACGCCTTTCCTTTAAAACCGGAATGTGTAAGAATTAGTTTATTTGTGGTATATGAACTGGGCTGTGTTTTGTTTTCTAGCATTTTTTCTCCAAGATGTATTAAAATTCTGACATTTGTTACTGAACAACACTGTTTTGACTAAAAACGAGGCACATATAACCTCATTTCCCATCATCAAATTTGAAACGACATACTGTTTTTTCACTCACTCTCACTCTCTTTAATTTGTGTTGAAAGCAACAACAATTTTGATTTTTCGAGCAATTTTGCAAGTTCATAACGCCATATGTGAAAAAATAGAGGCGCAATTTCTGATTCTGGTTTAAGGAATGACGCTGGGCAATGCTTAATCCCAAAGCATAGCAATATTAATAATGCAAAATGAATCGAACTAGATTTAATGTAAATTTTAATTCTAGTATGGAAACATCGATCCAAAAATAATATTGCAGAATACTCATATTTATTCCAGAAATGAGAAATAGGTTTAGTTGAGGCAAAGATTCTACTTTTAGAATCTTCCATTATTCTGCTGTTGAGCAAACTTTGCATAAGCAAACAAGTTGCTAACGCGATGACAAGCAAGTCTACTTTAAGTTCTGTTTAAATAGATGTAATAGGGGCGTGCAGTAAAACTGCGTATCAGGTTTTCTTCTTTTTTTGGAGTTCAGTTCAGTTCCAGTTCGAAGCCATGGCTGCGGAATAAACAGCACATCAAGAGCAGTAGCTAACATGTGCTTAAAATGTTTCACGGTTCCATAAATGCTTAGTAAATCTTCATTCAAGCGTTCGGAGCAAGACCCCGGTAACTGCCAAATACAGAAAAAAAAGTCCAAAGAATCCAAGGATCTAGTTTTCAGTGACTACTTTCTGCTCACAGCTCTGAAAAGTGAAGAGACTTGGCTCGAATGAAAAAGTGATTGTCGAAACTGAAGTCGATTTCAAGATCGTCTTTTGACAGACACTATTTTGACAGACTATTTCTAAGTAAAGTCGGATTATGTTTAAACCTGTTGGTTATTAGTTATTCGAACTTGTTGAGAGATGCGTGCGTTGATTGAAGAAATGTTCAGTGCAAAATGTACAAAAAAGAAGGTCATATGGAGGTGCCATAAAAACTTAGTACTGAGTCTTTGTCAGGATTGTCACACAAGTATTTGCTTCTGAAATTTTGTTCCTTTGATATGCTTTTATCTAGTTGCGAGTAAATGAAACTCTTTTTAAGGTATAATATTTATATAAACTTATTGAGAAAAGCTTGAAGTTGATTTTCGCTTAACAGAAAAAGGTTCCGATGTTTTGCAGAAGTTATTAAAACCCAATTGTTGGTTTCGGTTTTTCTGGATAAAAGAACTTTTTTTACATGTGCTTCAAGCGGAATGAAAATTTTCCACATCGTTCGTTGCAAATAAATTCGAAAATTCCTTAATAGCTACATCCAACTGGGAAATGTGGTCGCAGATGTCTAAATACATTTTAATTCCTTCCATAATATTTTTGTGCTTTTGTGCATCGCAGTTTCGACTTAATTTTAGTGACTTTAAACATTTCTTTCCGCAGAGAAAAAAATATAAAAATACACAATGTTATCAACAGCACAATTGTTTAATATTTTATTAAAAAGTTTTGCCAAATTGTCGCATGTGCTATCAACGAAATCATACAATTCATTCCATGTCGAGTGAGTCTTTACCTTGCCTTGCAAATTGATTGCGTTCTATGGTTGAGTCTACACACCCAAAGACATAAAAGTAATAGAAGTGATTCTCAGATTCATAAGTTTTCTGCTTTTTTCGAAGACAACAAAATGGAATTCATAAAACCATGACGATGCAAAAAAGGAACACACGGAATGCAGTTCTTGTTCTCTATTGTAGGAATGAACAGGACTTACTATTGTTATCCTGATTACAGTGTCTTCAATGTACTTGTTTATGTTCGAGCACGCTCACTAGAGCTTTTAGTTGCTCCTATTTCTCTCTCTCTCTCTTGGTTGTCATGCTTGAGAAGCAGATCCGGTGGCTTGTTTTAATTAGATGGTGTTGACTCAATGCTATCGTCCAAGTAGTATGTCTCAAATATTTTGACTTAGATCGATTGAATGAACCTAGAATGAACCTCTGGAAAGATACAGGTTTGTGATGTATTTCATAAATCTGATAGTATTTATATTCACAATTACAAAATCATCTGAATACGAACGGGATTATTAATTACGTATCTTCCTTATTTTCTAACGGGTAATTTTTGGTTTTTCCTTAGGTTATGATATAAAAATTTTTTTTATTTAGCAATTTTTTAAAAAGAATACTTCACATCCTTTTCTTAGTTATTATTAAGGTTATTGGGAATATTATATACTTTCATCGTCAGCATGTTTCACAATATAAGATCAGATGTTCTTCTGTTTTTAATAAGAACCTTTACATTATGTTTTAGTTCAGCTGTGTCCTTGCAGAGCTTGTTTCCTTGACAGACCTGACTGAAATATGCAAAAAATGGGTCTTAATAAATTTTTAAAAATCGACTTTAGCTTTACATATGATACGTAACTCAGATTTTCATTATTTAAACGACGAAACAATTTAGAGAATCAAAATTGACAGACGACATTCGAAAGAGATGACAAATTTCTTAATGACAACATATTGATCAATCAATGTCACTTCTCCTCCAAAAATACATGAACAATGTAATAACATTTTGTCGACAACAGTCTGAAACTTTTCATATTGCTCCTTCCCTTTTGTTTGTACTCTTGTAGCGGAAACTTAGATTTCAAGGAACACATCACATAGATAAATAAATAAAAATAGGAAACTCACCTGGAAATGCAACTTTTATGCCAACTGCGCCATCTTCCTCCATTATTATTTTTTTTTTTTTGAAAGCATACAGCACGATGAAGAAAAACCCAACAAACAAGGCCGGTCTTGCACAGGCAACATAATCAAGAAAATAGTCCTGCAAAGGAAGGGTTGGATTCGTTGCCATTATGCCTGGCATATACGATGGTTCTGCTCAACGCAGCTCACCTCAGCGCGGTTGTCTTTGATTGAAACAAATTTCCAATATTGCCAGTGACTGATGATACTCGTAGTATTCCTACTGCATCATGGCGGTGTCTGTGTCATTGGTGTACGTTGCGGTGTAGTGCGGTGGGATATTGGTGAAATGATTAAGGTTTGCGCTGTTGATATTATACAGTCTGAATACAGTAAGTTAAGTTGCGCTTTCTTCGTCCTTAGGGAAATAAAATCTCCATGTTATATTATATATGGGTGGCTATTGTATTGTGTTTTTATATACATATTAACCAACACACACATATATACTTGGTTGCGTATGCCTCCTCATGGCTGTCACTCGGTGCGTTACCTGCTAAGTCGCTCCCATTTGCACAAAAGTGTCATTTTTTATGAATGATCACATATATATACTTATATATATCGATGTTGTTTATAAACTTTCCCAAAGATATACTGTCGCAAGCCGTCTTCGTCACTTAGTTTTCATGCTCGTATCAGCCATTGCTTCTGCTGTGTCTACTTGTGTAGTTGCCCCAGCTCGGATTCGTTTCGTGCTATTCAATATCTTGAACGCCAACTGCAAAGTTTATATTTATGGCGCTTAAATTGTATTACTTGACAAATATGAGTTTAAGTAGATTACTCGCCTACTTCATCAGGTATTGTGGTGGCAGCACTGCCAGTGAGCAGCAATGGATACGAGCAGCACTGGTGGCGTGGCTGCTTGGTGGCGTTGTGCATCGCTGTGAAAGGTCGGCTGGCTCTGGTGCGAACACAAAATTGATGATTAATTAATTGCGGAAAGTTGCTTTATGTTTTATGACAAAGTCTTTGGGTTATTAATTTTATGAAATATCTGCCCAAATTGGATAAATAATAATAAGAAAATATTATTGCAATCAGTCAATGGTGTGACTTCTACGACCGAAACGCTGCAAGGAAAACGAAATAAATGACGTATTTAAACTTTGAAATATTCTTGTATATTTTATAATGAAGTTTAATAAATGCAATATATTGCATAAAATTAAAAGGAAGCCTTTCCTTGACAATGAAACACAAATCATGTAAGAGTCGCAGTAGAATAAGTGCATTGTCGATAAGTAAATTCGACAAGATTTAATAAAACATATGTAATTTAAATGCAGACTTTAACTTTAATAAATTTCAAATTATGTTTATTAATTAATTTATAAATTTTTAGCAATTAAAACTTAGTAATTTACTTTAGTACAGATACTAGAGATACTGATGATAATACGGACATGTTATTTCACTGAAAATAGAAGAGCTAAAATTGAATCTTCATTCAAAGGAAGTTTAAGTTAGTTCGTGGTAGTGGAGGGAGGAACGACGTCTCATCAACTAGCTAAAAAAGCCGTTATGAGAATCCACAAAACCTCGTAAAGTCAAGCTGGAACCAGCCAGGGACCTTTATAAAGGCAAGAATCTGGCCGATGCTAATGCTATATAGCGGTGTGTTGAAGAAAGAGCCCCAGAAACTTAAGCCTAGTTCTGGGTATCCGTGGAAGAGGCGCCTAGTCTAGTAAGCTCGTATTAGTATGCTCGGAAACCCAAACTAGAGTTACCTTAGACCTCTCACTTAGTGCGTTGATAAATTCCTTACATTTTTGCGCTAATTTAGATGACATACAGACCGATGATAAGGCTTTAATAGCTGCTCTGGCTGTCAGTTAGAAAATAGACTACCTTTCCGCGAAAGTCCATGTTTAAGAATAAGAGCACACGCCGTAAAAATGGCGAAAATTTCTGCCTGAAATATTGAGGTGGAATTTGAAAGATGGTATGATTTACTAATCCTTCGGTCCGTAGAAAAAAGAACTTTCAAGATTTTTTAAAAACAAATTTTGAAATAAGTGATTGTGTCGTTATATGCCAATTTCCTAAAATCATTTAAATATTGCAGCGTACTAGTTTGTAACTTCTAATGTGACTGTTTAAGGTTCTAAGCATTCCCGTGTCATATTCTAGTGCCATTAGTTCTGAAGTTCTTTTAACAACGAGATTTTGGAAAGTAAGTCCGACAACCCCTCTTCGTTATTGTGAAATATCAATGCAATACTATATGCAATCCATGAATATAGATTTGTTTTCTGCTAACACTGTGATCTTGACTCAATCAATTCTTATACTCCAGTAATTTTTAATATAATCGCAAAAACTTAGTTAAGCAGGACAGCTACGATGGAGGATGAAGTCGTCAAATAACAGTTAAATATTGACATCGAGAAGTGCACTACTACTACTACTATTACTAATACTACTACTACTACTACTACTACTCTACTTTTAAGCTGTAAGTTAAGGATGATAACTTTAATGTGTACTAGAGATCTGATAAAGTTTTGGCTTTAATCATTTTTGGTAGGAATTCTGTTCAGCAGGAAATCAGAAGACCTTAAAATCGATAATATTGAAATTTAAAAATTTAATTATATATTTTTAGGAAAGCAAATCAGGATGAAATGTGTGAGTTAACAGTGAATTGAATACAATTCAATACAATTCAATTCGATTGAATTGAATTCAATATTGTCGAGTATGCGTGCAGCTGTTCGACTTTGGTAATTTCAATTAGTACCGCAATGCCACACTTCCCAACTCGGAAAATATATCATTTCGTACTTAAAATATTCAATAAATTATGACAAACAAAACAAAGGACCTCAGAGGCGAAGTCATAACAAAAGTTTATGCCAAACAAATTATTTGTTAGCAAAAAAGGAAATTGAGGCGCTTTGGTTGGAGAATCACTGTTCGAAGAAAAACGTTTTCGTTAGTGTTACTGTGTGCCGTCATAGCAATTTTCTTCGTAATTTAATTAAATCAACACAGCAGGCAACATATACAATTCATTGTCCTTTCACCAATATAAATAGGTAGTATTTTCGGGCGTGCGGAACGGGCGGCTAACGAAGGGGAGTGGGTATTCAGGGCAGGGAGCAGTGCGGAATGCAGAGTGCGATGTGTGAAGCGTGGAGTGCAGGAGGCGTTTTTTGAAGTATGGACATTTAAAAAGGCATTTGAATGTCCGCTGCAACAAAACACCTGCTGATGAAGATCAAAAATTGAAATTTTTCATGCTGACAGAACGTGTTGACAGCTTCATATTTTACATTGAAACACACTCAAATATAACATAGATACTTTCTAATAGATACCAATATATTTACAAAGTCTGTTGTCACAAAATCAATAATGTCAGCCAAAGCAACGAACTCTGTTACGTTAAGGCTTTCCCTATAAAATCTCTACATGCGGCACAAAACTTTTACTCGATTTGCAGGGGTCTGTGACGTAAGTCAGAAAGAAATTTATTTAGTAAGTGCTATCGTTGTTGTCGTTGTTGTCGTTGTTGTTGTTCATTATTTTTTGTTAACACAACATATTAAAGAACTTTCATTTTATAACAGGCTTTCGATTTGAAAATGAATCTATTTTCATAATAGCATTCGATTTTCCCTTTTCTCATTTAAATCACATATTCAATAAATTCAGATTCAGATTTGTTCATAAAATGTTATGACTAAAAAATATTTATGATTTTGATAAAATATTCAGTCTTGTAGTATGTACTTATTACTATTTAATTATTCCAATTAAATTTGGTATTAAAATTAATAAATAGTAGAATAAATAAATAGAGTCTAACTTACGCTAAATTGCTTTAACATACATTATTAAGAGCAAATATAGTGAGTCCAGTAGAAATACTGCCTACCACCTCTGATTCAGTGATGAATACGGACGTTACTATGTCCGGTTCATCTCCAGCTCCCTCAACTGCATCAGAGGGGAGCATTGGCACGCGTTTGATGAAGAGGAGCTTATAAACTCAGGAAGTGAATCTGAGGAAGATAGCGCCAACCACATCCACAGCGAGCCGTGACTCTAAAATGGGCCATTTTTAGTCTTCAGTTCAACAAATCACCAAGACTGGATGATATACATCCAAACATAGCTTCAAAACTTTTGGGAGCAAATGCACAACCGACGATGACAGTGCCTCCCACCTGCTTTGCTTGTGTCTAGCACATGCTGGACACCGCGTTAACACTTTAGGGGCTTTCCTTCTTTTCTGAAAATCTTGACGAACTTCAGTAACTCCCTTTAAATAGCATTATAAGTTTTACCAAAGATTCTAGATGGATTTAACCCTTGGGATTTCAATAATATGGCAGTACAATGGGATTAAAATCATTATATTTATTTTTTTTTAAATATATTAATTTTGATGTTAGATTTTTAATTTAAAAAAAGATTATTTTACTATTATTTGATTCGAACTGAACCAAAAGTATTCATACCTAGGCCATTATCTGTTTTAGAAACCACTAAACAGGACACTTATTTTACGGGTGGCGTGTGTGGTGTAACGACACTTCTTCTGAGTGTGTTCAAAATTTTTACTGGGGTATACTGAGCAGTCGTCCAGGGTCGTTACAATAAATTTTTATTCGCTGGGACAGAGTTTTCTTAAAGAAAAGACGTTGTATAGCGTTTGCTGCCCCTTGTATTATCTTATTGTTATCTAATACGAGTATATAGCGCCGGGTTCACGGGGTGAGTTAAAGATATATAACTAATTTAATTTGTGCGTAATCGGAATTGCGTTCTCTTCCACCGATAAGAAAGCTTGTAATGCGAAGTTGGAAAAAAATTATTACTTAACAATTAACAAAACTTTTCGAAAAAACTTCTTCATTTCAGTCAATAGGGAAATTCTTTCTGGCACGCATTTAAAATGCATTTTTAAAACTTTTACCGCACAATTGGAAAAAAAGGAAAAATAGGAAAAGGGGAAAAAAGGGAAAAAAAGTGGAAAGAAAACTTAAAAGTATCAAAAATTAACCTTAATTTCTGCAAAACGGCATATAAAGTGTTGCCAATAAGGAACTCATTTCGCAAGTTTCTTCCAAACTTTTTTCTTCATCTTCTGCATTCTGCATTCTGCATTTCACTTCTTACTCTATGCTCTTCTCTTCATATTTTTCATCATTTTTTCCCTGCCAAAGTTGCATGAAGTTTGTGAAATCACAAAAAAGCTAAATAATAAAAATTAAACAAAGTGTAAAGGACCAGAGAGCAAAAAGTGCTAAGAGTTGACTTGAAAATGCAGCGATAAAAAATTCAAATGCAGAAATGATCAACAGTGCTAGCAACTGCTGCACCATCACAGCATCACAGCTTCATAGCATCACAGAATCACAGCATCACAGCATCACAGCATCACAGCAACATAGCAACACATCAACTTTCCAACAACATCAGCAAGGCACGCATTGTTGAATGGTCAGCAACAAAATGTGCTCCAGCAATTTTCCGCAAACTTTGGAAAGTTTTCAATGAATTCAGTGCAACAAAAAGGTTTAGTTTCCCTAATGGGAAAAATGAAAATTATTTTTTCTTATGTTTTGATTTATGATTTTAAAAATTTTATTTAAATTTATTATTCCTTCCTGCTTGAGAACATAAGTGACCTGATGAGTTGAAAGAAAATTCATTAACAAATTTATTATGAAAAAATCATTGGATAGACGGAGTATACGAAAACGATTGGGATGGTCAGTAACCAAAAATTTACTTGGCGGAGGACTTGGCTTTCACATCATTTCAATCATTTAAAAAATTTTTAACTTACTAAACAGTCAAATGTTTATATAAAAGTGGACCTTCGATTGAGGTTGAGGACTTTACCTCTTAATCTGTCTGTCCCTCCGCATACATTTATCATACATTTATATAAAAGTAGACCTTCGATTGAGGTTGGGGGCTTCACCTCTTAATCTTAATCTTCTACTTTAAAGTCTGAAACGTAAACATTCTAAATGTTTAGCATTTTGCTTATCGTCTGTCGAGACCTCATATCATATTTTTCAAGAAAGATGTGAAAAGGATAATAGTATCGAAAATGTAGTAATTTTTCCTCCTCTTGATTATTTTATCATGGATTGTGCCGTGTATGCTTTGAACAGTATCGACAATTAAAGCAAATTGTAGGTTCGTTCAAAAAAATTAAAAGCATCCTAATAATCCTTCTCTGAAGTAAAATATCTAAGGGTAACTTTCAAAACAGTACGCCTCCATACAAGACTCTTATTGAGCAATAAGTTTTTACATGCAATGAATCTATGATGGCAATGTAGAATAGTTTCTGGTAACACAAGAGGTACAAATCTGCAGAAGTGACCTGTAGTCATGACAGGTCTATCAGACATTTAGTAATATATGTAACCGTGGTATAGTAGCGTAGAAGTCCAATTAATTTTATAGCCTCTTTACTAGGTAAATCTACAAAAGAGTATATGTTTGGGCTTCACCGGTGCGATAAGCACTACTTCCGGTGATGCTTTAAACGCGGTGGTTGATTTACTTTCCCATGATCTTTTAATGTATAAACAATGTAGAAAATAATGTATAAAGAAGAAGCGAGCACAGTATCTATACACTGACGGCGCAACCTTCAAAAATTTATTTTTGCAGAGAGGAGGTTTAAAAAACCGAACGCGTTATCACTGTGTCATCACAATAGTGGTACGTTCGGTTTGTATAGACAGAAACAATCCCCCTCATGTACCAGACCGTTTCTATCCTGAAACTTTATCGGGAATACTTTAGGATAGATACTTAATATAGGAGGTGCTAAGACGATGAAGCCTAATGTTTTTTTTCGACTGAAAGTATGGTTACAGTCTCCTTAATAAAACTCTATATCATGTTAAAGTTGGCTTGCTGATGTTGGAAGAGTAATGTTCCAGTTAACTATTTGCTGTAAACTGAATAGATACTGTTAGTTTTAGCTCTATATTTCATTCTGGAATATTGCCCTATAAAATGTCGTCGTCAAGTATTTCTTTGCGGAGTAAAAATGTTTCATTATTTAGAACTTCATCCGGCTAATTTACTTTAGAATGGACGAATTTTGTGGAACTATAAAATTAAGTAGTTAAACTATGCCGGTTTACAGAAAAATGTATTTATTTGATCATAAAACTTAAGCGCAAGAGTGATTAGAAAAATTCCGTCTTTAACAATGTCTGGAAAATTTCACCACTAAATCGATATATATATACTTCAAAGAAGATTTCTACTTACACAGACATACACCCAAACATATATCCCTTTGTGCTGACTATTTGCGGGAATAAAATCATCTCCTTTCATTTGTCTGCTTCCGATTGCATCCGCAAAGCATAAAATAAGAAAGTTTTGTCACTTGTGTGTCAAAAAAGTTTATTCAACGAAAAGTTTCAACTTTAAACTTCTTAATTGTGTGATTGAATTGATGATTTAATAACTTAAATTTAATTTGAGGAACAAACTTTTCTTCGTTAGAAGTCAACACACCGTCAATGAGTTCCATAAAATATTTCAATGGAAAACATAAAATATTTTCAAACTACGTGTGTCCGGATCGGCGTAGGAATTGCGTATTGAAGTTTGATTCAAATTAGTGGAAACGATTCATTCTATTCGACCGGATCCGTGGTAAGCAGCACGCTACAGTAGAGGTTCACATTCACATTTCACTTTTGGAACAATTCAAGATGATAGTGTTTGCAGGAGAATCAAAAACACTCAAAAATTAGATATATAGATAGGATCTAATGTTTTCAGTTTTTTTGAGTAATGTTCAACATTATTCGTCACTACTGTAAACCGTCATTTTATTGCCATTCTCATTCTAACCCTAATTCGAAAGTTATGTCGAGATGGGTAAACTTTTCTTTATTGGAAGTAAGTCCTTTTCTTTGGACCAAACAGTTTAGATTTGCTATCAGAAAGTATTCTTTTAGCGCCAGATGTTGAGAATACACTGGGTGGTGGAGGTATTAGGATGCAGAAAAACTTATTATTTAATTATTGGTGTTTTTCGATTCATGAGATGTGCACAAAGATAGCAATACTACGCCTACGCGAGTTCTTTGGAAAGGTTTCTGAGAACTCATTTGACTTAGAAATCGCGGAAAGTTCCTAAGTGAAGTAAGATCAGTTATTAAAAGTGGATTTGCAATTAAAATTTGATTGATTATAATTATGTACGAGTAGATCTCAAATATTGTTTCGAACTTTTTGGAATCTTGTGAACCTTGTCTTCCTTTTTCTTCTGTTATAAGTAGCTATTGGCCTGCACAGTGGGGCATTCTTTGATAACTGACTCGAGTAGCTACTCTACACTGTGAGTTAGTGTGCCTTATTGTGTCAATCCTCTGACTTACTTGTTTCTATATTACGTTAGACTTGCCGAAGGGTTCCCTACAAAAAAAGATTGCTTTCTATTCAATAAATGTAAGCCATTTTGCTGCTCTACTTTATCATACAAGCTTATCTGTTTTTGTATTGCTGTGCCTAATATCGGGATTGTGCATGATATCGTTATGCTGATTTGACATATATAATCTTCACAACTTCTTTAAAGATATGTTTTATGATTTTTACTGCATCTCATTAGTGGACAAAGAGTATTTGCAGAGATAGTCTTTATTCAGCAATGCTAAATTTTGTTCACTGGACTATAGACAGTGAAAATGGATTTCGTTCTAAGGAAAAAAACATTTTAACATTATCAATTTTGATAGTGACTGCTTTAGATTTTTGAGGAAAAGTGGTGGCTGTCGGGCGAAAATTACAATGAAATAATCACGAGTAAAATGCAATAGGCTTGTCCTTCTACCGTCAATTCTTATATTAAATTTATCATTTCCCAACATTTTTCCCAAAACTATTATCCAAAGATTTTTTATTTTAGAGTTGATTGTTCCTTCATCAAAGGATATGAATTTTTTTTTTTTTTTTGGCAACAAAACTCGTCAACACATGTTAACGCTGTGATTCAGCAATGCTGATTATTCTAACAAATTTTTAAACTATAAATCCCTTTAAGAACTTAATTTTATAAAATTACTGTCTGATTGCTAAACATTTTCATTTTTCTAAGCCGATTAGTTCAAACAAAAGACAATAGATAACAAAGTTTATTTCTGCAATACTTGCGATTGCTGCTCTACTACATCTGGCCAATATTTTAAGTGACACTAGCCACGTTTGGGTTGAAAAGGATTGGTTACGTGTGGATTGGCCTAAGTTGTGTGGCGCTACATTAAAGGGTAGAGCCATACGTTACGTTGACATCACAAGAACTCAATTTAAAGGACAGTACTTTTGATTTAAAACTTGAAAAGTACATAGAGTGCAAGGAAAGATATTGTGATTAATACTAATACCTTTCTTCCTTCTTCCTTCTTCCTACTTTCTCCTCCCATTTCTCCTCCCTTTTTTGTTTGTTGTTATTTTTCTGTTTTGCGAAGCATATATGTTCTTTTCTTTGAATAAAGATTTTAACAGAATAAAGTGAGAAAGTTAATTGTATTAACATATACTATAAACTTTCTTCTCCACTATTTTTCTCTCTCCCACTCACTAGCTCTATTTTTCCCTTTTCTGATTACTATTATATTAGAGGTAAGATAATATTATTATGTGTGTGGTCAATATATAAAAATTCAAAAATAAAGGCTAACAAGGCTGTTCTCTTCGCAGTTAGTATACTTCTGTACTTGAATATTAACAATGCCTTACGATAGCGATTTTTATGAAAGAAAGTTAAAGAATATAATTATCAATAAACAGACTTGCTAAAAACTGTAAGGTTCACAAAATGACGAACCATAATCGTCTTGTGGTCAGTGTCAAGCAACTACCCAAATTGTAGTATTCAAAATAAAAATATGATGAAAAAAATAGATGGAGCTGCAGTGGCATCTAACTCGTTCTAACTCGAAATGCTCAATTTGTATTTCCGCACTACGGGGTTCTATCTATGTACTTGGAAATAAACGGAAAATCCCAAAGAAAAACATTTCAGATGTGCTAAGTACTCAGCCGACAATGCCGGGCCAAACGGTTCCTGCGAGTTTCGTGTGCAACAATCCTGAGCCGGTAGAGCAAAAAGTTTCCACTTTCCAGTTTGTGTTTGGGTTTCAGATTTGGCTGGGACTTTTTACTTTTGCTTTTCCCCTGTCTAAAATTTATCTTTTGTGCAAAAAAGTAAACAATAACAACGAAAATCTCAAAAGAAATCAGATTGTGGCCAAGTTCAGTTTGGTTCAGTTGAGAGTTTGGCTAATTAATTAAGTTCATTTCATTCGGTTCGGTTCACAACTCGTGCAAGAGTAACAACTTTGAAGTTTTGTTTGCCTGAGCATTTGTTTGTCTTTTCTCATTGTGTGTTTTGTATTACTACATTCATTTTCATCTTTCACTTTTGAATTGTTTTTTTATTTTCGTTTCGACAAGGTTAACTGGAAACTTTATCAAAGAAACCCAACCACGAACTCTCTGGCAAATTGTAGAGCTCTAACCGAGTATGAGCCACGATTATGTCTGATTCGCTTCAACTGTATCTGTGTTATATTTTATAATTTTTGTTGTTATTGTTTTCAAAAGTTAAGAAACTAAAAGGATTTTCTAAATTAATCCATTTGGCTTTTTAATAACAAATTCTCTTACACCGGAATAAGTATTAAAAAATGATTTGTTTTCCTAGGATGCGAGTTATCTTCGGGTCATGTTCTATAAGTCACGAAGGACTGTTAAAGACTGTTAAAGTATTCATCAAAAAATGACTTGGGAAAACTATTTTTTCATTATATCCACACTTGTATACGAGACATGGGACTTTCTATAGAATTATAAGTTCTTCAATCAATATTACATATATATGTATGTCTGTAACGTTTTCTTTTAGTTGGTACTTTCTTTAATATAACAGCACACAGAGAACTTACACCATATTTTTGTTTGAAAATATTAGATAGATTATCATACAAGAACTGACACATATATCCATAAAAATATGTTTATTAAAAAAGGTGTACTGAGTACTGAAAAAATTGTCATAATTGAAGTAAGCAGCATACAAGATCGATCCCTAAATCGAGTTCCATACAAACAATTCAAGGATGCATTCAGAAAAATTGCTTATTCCGAAAATGGCTAAAGTCGGAATGTCACTATCAATGGCACCCAGAACAGAGACATAAACAAGGGTTACTCTTATTATGCTCCGATGCCGTACATGTTCTAGACAAGTTTTGATTTCAACGAGATATGTTATGGTATATGTTATACTCGTACTGTCAAAAAAATGATCAAATGATTATTGTATGTAGGAAGTGTCGATAACTGCGTTCTTTCCAAAAATTATACTGATGCGTGGCCTTCTAGATCGTGCCATTTACCGCCAGTATTCAAGTTATTTAAAATCATTGATCATTGGTCGCTTTAAATATTCTAAAAAGTCATGAAAAATTAGAACTTCAAGATGCAGTTCTTTAGATGCTTTAGATGTTTGTTGGACCATAAACATTTTTTTCACTCATCCATAAGAATATACCATATATTATATACAAAAATATATCACTTGGCATCTTTAAAAATATCTGCTAACATTCGAAAAGCTGAATTTGATATTTGCAACAGATCAATCAATTCACTTTAAAAGACATTAACTGAACAATCAAAATTTGGAAAAAAGGTGCGGAAGGATATGTTTCAATGAACGATGTCAATAATATTTGATGTGCAGCTGCTTTTTTATTACAATTGAATTTCCACAATAATTGCGATTTTCATTGAACTACAGCTTAGGCTTATATTTTTACTTAACGACAATCTGAAGCAGTTTGTCCAAATATAATTTAGTACAAAGAACCCTTTGAAGAAGGTTACTATTTTTTTGAGAAGGGATACACACTGATGGCTTTAGTGTTCCACAACAAAGTGTTTAGTGCAGTGTTAGCTCTAGTGTTGGGGTTAGTGTTAGTGCTTAACCAAACTATTAAAGCTTCTTCATAAGTCCTTTCTAAAAAGGTCCGAACAACTTTCGTTGCTCGGTTTCCTATTTTTAAATGAGCTGCGATTGTAGGTTTGATCGGGTTGAATTTTTTTTTTTTGTAAAAATGGGATTGGTTTTCGATGAGAGCAACTCGTTTTATTCTGGCTGGTAAATTTTATTTGTGGCTATTATTATTGTTATTTTGGCAATAGGTTTTATTTCCACTGCAATTATTTCAAACCTGAAATTAAGTTACGGTCTATAGACATTCTTTCAGTCAATATTCAGTCAATATTAAATTCTAGTAGCGCCGTCCTTGATCAGTTCATCTCAGTCATAATATTCTCCGAAATCAGCTTTGCTGGAACGCCAATTTTATTAATTTTTCTAAATCCAGTAGAATTTGCTTGTACTTATGAGAAGAAATATACAAGAGTAATCAATGTATATAGCACCACATCTTACCTGTGCTGTCTAATGGGTGACTTGATCTTTAGTCTGAAAGACGCTGGCATGGTGCGATAATATTTAAGTTTATAGTCAACTGCGCAAGATTGTCCAATTTCCAGTTTTGAATGATTGGTTAAGATAAAAGTAGTAGTTTCTGTAAAGGCCGGAGTGGATAGTCGTTTAGATATGTACAAACAAATGAGTTGTGTATTAAAATGTCTAAAACATTTACTTAAAAAGTAAAGTCCAGCACAAGATGAAATTGTCTTGATTGAATTTCGTTCTATTTTTTCATGCATTTTAAGCCAATACTGCATTTGTCCTGAGAAAGAAAGCCATTGATCTTACAAATGTACATTTTCCAATACTATGACTTCTTCCAGCCAAACGGTATACATTTACGTACTCCTTGTGTGCCGTCATATCACACAATATTTTTAATTAAATTCTCCTTTTAACTAAATGACAAATTGTTTAATTTGTTTTGCGTGATTTTAAAAGATGTTTTCCACTTACAACGAATTCATTCATTCGGGTTGTGTAAGAAAATGAATGCGTTCATAAAGTCCTGACCAAGTTATAAATATCCTGGCGCAAAGGGACAATCGCAACTTACATCGGAAACGTTGTAGAGCAGCAGAGATTCCAATGCCATCAGTAACAACAATTTAACAATGCAACAACAACACGCCATCAGCAACTGCAACAGCTGCATCAGCTGCAGCAGCTGCAGTCACTGCAACAAAAAGTAACAGCAATAACTCAGACAAATTAAAATTGCATTAAAAGTGTGAATTTGCATTTATCTTTAATTGAATTCGTTTTAATTTGGGCTATAATAACATTCCGAAGGCATAAAAATTTATGTAATAAATGCGAGAAAGCAGAAAAAAGTTTTATCAGCAGAAAAAATAAGATAAATAAAATAAAATAAAAAAAAAATAAAAAAAAATAAGAGAGATAAAAAGAATATGAGCAAAAATGCGATAAAAATGATGAAACTGAATAAATTTATTATTTTAAATAACAATACGTGCGGATGAAGCGGTAGTGCAAATGCCGCTCGCCTGGAGGAGTTGGTGGCTTATGCATAATAGAAGCTGTTGCAGCAATTGTGGCGCAGCACCGGCAACGATAGTGGCAAGCACTCCGGACTGCTGTATGTGTACAGCTGTCAGTCAGTAGTCAATTAAGTGGACATTAAAGGCTAAAAGAAGTACGTATAGATCTGTGTAGGCACGAATCACAATACTACTCACATAGAGCCCCACAGTAAGTGGGACTCAGCAGAAAAACGTGAACAATCAATGAACTTCCTGCAGGCTGTGATATCAGCGAAGAACGGGTTCATCTCTGTGTTCGGCTGGAGCACGAGTGGAATGCAGGAGCGTAGAAGTTTGAGAATTGAAGTGTATAGTCTGTCAAGGGAAGTTCATGAAAATTATATGAATATTAATGCGAATGGCATAATGGAGAAGAGTTTGAAAAATCGCTTATGAACAGTGTTGCCACATTGTTATCACGCTGAATCAACTGAATCAATCAATTATTATAAAATGTTGTCTCAAAGGATTAAATATACAGAAACAAAAGAAAAGCAAATAAAAGAATTCATTAAAAAAATATCCATGACACGAACTGTGCATATCGTGGAAGCAAGTGCAGCATATAGTATGGCCTGTGAGAGTTTATTAAACGCATCCATCAGTTTCCATCAGGTTCCACGGCACCATTGAAGTTCGTTTGGCCTTTTGTGCTACGATGTATGTAAAGAGTTAAATAATTTGCTTAAAAATTATAATTTCTTGTAATTGTATTAATTGATTGCACATCTCGTTGTGTGGTCAAGGCTGCCACGTACTCGAAACCGTTGAAGTCTGCGTTGAAGTGCACACACTTTTCACATTATCAGCTATAAACGGACACTTATTCGCACCTATGGAACGTAATTATTGTTGCATTTAAGTGAAGTAACAATGCCTCCTCAACGAGTTGATGCTAGTAGGTCAAAACGAGATGTTTCAGGTACACGCATATGGCATCACATGCGCCTATAAATACATACAAGTAAACATAGGTACATGGCCAAGGTATGCTTAAAAAGTGACCAAAACTTTTTAGTTTTTTTAAAAAGTTCTTATATATTTTTATATATTGTTTATATGCACTTATGTCACCTTAGTTGTCTGTTTGAGAAACAGTGTCAGAATATCTTTGTAGTTATGTTCTTGAGCTTAGTCAGTGGATTCACTGTCTCGTCTCATCTTTAACTGAAAAACATTACTTTACGTGTCTTCTTGATTTTGGGCAATACTAAAAAACATGTGGTATTAAGGCGATGTAATGTCGCATCTATTGAGTCGATTCAATTAATAAGATACAACGCGTACAATTTCTATACTCTCAATACTTTTTATGTTGTACTTTTTACGACAATTGTGCAATTTCGACTGTTTCCACACCGAAAGCAAGTGATGAATGCATGATAGTGATGTTTAGTAGCACTATTTAATTAGTTACTGAAAACTACATAAGAGTGCAAACCATCTATGAATTTAGTCGCTTCTGTAAGTTATTTTAATATAAGATATCAAATTTTATAGTGTTTTGACATCACGTAATTCTTGTTTAACTAAGATAAATATAAATAAAAATAACTAATAATACACTCATACCTCGGAATGCTGTTAAACGAAACCACTACTTCGATACAAATCTATGAAAAATAATAAAATTGGTTTCTATATATGGCTTCAAAAAAAAAAAAAGAAAAAAATTTATATTTTATCACTAAATCTGATATATATTTATTTACTGATATATACTATTTGACTTTTTTATGTTGCTCTTTTAGAATTTTTTCATATGTTTATATGGCGTCATTAACCTTTTTGAGAACGTCCCAGCTTTGCTAGAGAAGTCAATTTGCAATTTTAAAGTCACTGAATACTTAATCAATACTTATACTTCTTCAGAATTTGGGATGTTAATTTAACACTTTTATCTGTTATGGATGTAATCCGAACATTTTCGAATTTAATCTTCAAATATGACAGATGTTTTAATTAAAAAAATAATCGACTCTTTTTTGTCAGAAAGAGTTAATGAGAAATCCATGCTTATTGAATATAAAGGCACATATATTAATGAAATGTGTAGAATAAACTAAACAAATATTTAAGACATGGTCTGACGAGAGTATACATATTGATATAAACACTTCATCAAAGCCTTGGATTTCATGCTTCCGTTCTATTAAGAAAAAATTGTGCCTGGATCATAGACAATGAAAAAGCATAGCATATGGAGTGTAATACAAGAAAGGGAACGAAGCATGCTTAAGCTTAAGGTGTTCGGGTCGGAATTGATCACGAAGGCATGGTTACATACATTTTCCGGCAAGGTTTAATGCATTCACCGCATTGTTCTGATATCAAACTGTCGTTTGAATTTTACAATACAGGAATAATAGTTCCAACCGAAGAATAGTTTAAATGCCAAAAATAACAACTTCAAAAATGTATAAATAATTGATTTCTTTCTTTGAAGAGCCTATAAAATCAAATAATTTTCTTCTTTACTTGATATATGTATATAACGTACATAGATATATGCAAAATATAATATGTTCTTGATTCATAATTAATTTGAAAAACGCTGAAAAGTTCATCGGTGTGAGTGAGTGGAAGATTTAATTTTCAAATTTTCAAAATTTTAATAATGGAACGCAGTGTAAAGATGAAGCGGTTCAAAGCCGTAAGCGGAAGGATGTGGATACATAGCAACTGCGAACACCAAAGATTAATTAAAACCGCTAAAATATGAGCATCTTTTCACCTTTGTCACAATCCAACTAATATTAGCAACGGGAATGCACTAGGATATGAAAATGGATACGGAATAACTAATATAGCACAAAGAATGTCTTTGTTCACGACAACAGCAAAGCAGCTCGAGTAATAAAAAATAGCGAACTTTATGTGATAGAATTGGAAAAAGGATGTTTCAACCTTCTGCATTAATTTTTGCTCTTTTTAAAAGAGAACTCTTGCTGAGGCAGTCGTTGTAGCTCCAACTGAACATAAGACCTAGCGTTAGACATTATGAAGCGGCACATCACGAATAAAGCAAAGAAGTATCTGCTTAACTCTAAACCTGTTGGTGGCATCAACAATAAAAGCAAAGATAACCTCAACGCTCCGCTATTGCACTGAGCTATGGTAGAAACTTTCGTCCCGAAATTGATAGAACTAAGCGCAGAACATAATCAGCACAATGTACGTCAGTTGGAGGCAAGGAACATAAAATAAGTGGAAGTAGTCGTATATTTCAAAAACAAGGTGAATCGTGTAAATGGTAAAGCATTGCTGAAACAGAAGGAGCAGACGAGAGGGAGCAGAGCAGCAAAACAAAAGACACCAGAAGAATTAATTATTCCAGTTGCAAACAATGCAACCTGACACTAACATAACAAAAGCTACCGAGCAAAATGCAACATTGCACTCACACACACCCACTTGCACTCATTTACACTCACTTACACTTATTTACACTCGTTTATACTCACAACTACACGCAGTTACACTGACAATACAATTGTGAATTGTTGTAAACAAACTAGACAAATATTAATTTTCTCACCTTAAACAATATCCGCTTTTTATTGTAGTTGGCAACACCGTTGTTAGTTGTTGTTGTTGCTTTTGTTGTAGGAAACAAATATTTAGTGGATTTAGTAGCATATGAGAATTGCAGTTCCCATCTACCGCTGAGCGGAATATTAGGGTTCCATAGTCCGGCTGCAAAAGTGACATTCATAAAATGCTTGACCCGTTGAGGTTGTGTGGAAGATCTTGTTTAATGAATCTAGTTTGAAGGTAAAAATAGGTGACAGTAGCTTAATTCGGTTAAGTGTTAGTCTTTTTAATTTAGCTTTTGGCGTTGGTACTCTACTTGATTCAAATATCAGGAGCTTAAGAGGTTATAGTATGAAACAGATATATTGTAATCTTATTTACATGTTATTTTATGCAATTTTCCTAATGCAATATTTTTATTCTTCTGATTTATCCATCAGCAAAACACTAGTACTTCATCACAGTTTTTTAACAAATTTTTTAAACCGTGAGTTCATTATTTCCTCTTTATTCATTTAAGGCACGGGTGTCCAAAGCACGGCACGCGGGCCAAACGGGCTTACCCTTGTGCGGCCCGCGATTTGATTTTAATCTACCATAATTCGGCAAATTTTTCTTTGTGATATTTTGTTGACATTTCATTATTTCATTTTTGTAGTATCCTAAATAAATTACAATATTCTAAAAAATTAATTACACTTGACCTTAATTTACTCAACTGGTAAAGACCTTAGTATATATTTCTTTGTACAACAGATTCTAAAAACTGGTATCCAGTGCCGTAAGTCATCATAGGTATTAAAGTTAAAATATTTTTTGTATGGCAAAAACTAATATTAATAATCAATAAATAAATAAATTTAATTAATTAATAAAACTAAATTAAATAATAACGCCGAATTTTTTTCCGTTAAAATTGTGAACCTAACCCTCTAACCTATTTAGTGATTTGTATTGGCCTGCGAACTTATCTCGTCTGAACAGCCCTGATTTAAGTTATCGATTTGATAAGTACAGCGAGGTCGTAGATACTCGTAGATGAAAATCTTTTCGATTAAGAAAAACAACACGGAGCTGAATTAAAGCATTTTGCAGCAGCTATTTCTACTGATGACTGGGTATTGAGAATAGAACTATATTTGAATGATTTTGAGCGCACCTATCCTAAATATATACATTGTGACCGAAAAGTTTCCGGAAATTTTAAATAAAACGCAAAATTCTTAATCTTCATCAATATTTATTTTATCTCCTTCAAAATATGCTCCATTAGAAGCGATACACAAATGCCAACGTTTCTTCCAATCATCAAAACATTTTTTATAGGCGCTTTCCGGTATGGCTTTGAGTTTCCTCTGCGAATTCTGTTTTACGTCTTCTATGGATTCAAAACGCGTTCCTCTGAGTGGTAATTTGAGTTTGGGAAACAGGAAAAAGTCACACGGTGCAAGATCAGGTGAATACGGGGGCTGTTCGATGGTATTTATTGAATGTTTGGCCTTAAAATCGTTGATAATGTTGGCTCGGTGCGAGGGAGCATTATCGTCATGAAAAATCCATGAATTATCCTTCCACAATTGAGGCCGTTTACGGCGGATATTTTCACGCAAACGTCTTAAAACAGTCAAATAATAGGCTTTATTGACTGTTTGTCCTTCAGGGACGAATTCATGATGCACCACACCACGAATATCGAAGAAAACAATCAGCATTGCCTTGATTTTCGAGCGACTTTGGCGTGGTTTTTTCGGTTTCGGCTCGTCTTTTCCTCTCCATTCCGATGATTGTTGGCTTGTTTGCATGTCGTACTCGTAGACCCATGTCTCGTCACCCGTTATGATGCGTTCCATGAAAGTTGGATCGGAATTGGCACGATCAAGCATGTCTAACGAGACCTGTCCACGATGGTGTTTTTGGAACAAATTGAGGTGAATCGGAAAAAGCCGAGCGTTGACACGTCGCATACACAAATTGTCCACCAAAATCAAACGAGCCATCTCACGACCGATGCCTAGCTCTCGTGCTATCTCTCTAACACTCACATGAGGATTTTTGAACACGATTTCCTTTGCCTTTTCAATGTTTTCGTCGGTGGTAGAGGTCGAAGGTCGTCCAGAACGCGGCATGTCTTCGACGGTCGTACGACAGTCCTGAAAGGCTTTGTACCACTCATAAACTTGAGTTTTCGATAAAACTGATTCCCCATAAGCCTTTTGTAGCATTCGCAACGATTCTGCACACGAAAATTCGTTCGAAACACAAAATTTGATGCAAACTCTTTGATCAATATTTTTTTCCATTGTTTTTTTCGCAACGCACTACTGAGGTGAACTGGTTTCAACAGCTGCCGTAAACGAACTGTCTGACAGATCGCGCTCATTTTTGGCATAGTAATTAAGGACAGTGCTGCCAAACTACATAAACTTAAAATATCGAAAAATATACAGCGCGCGAATTTTAAATGAGAATTTCCGAAAACTTTTCGGTCACAATGTAGATATCATTGCTATTACCAGCATTTTTAATTGCAGTCAATATAAATGCCATTTTTGCTCCTCAACTCCTCAACCGAGGAAATACTGTTGTAGTTTAGTAGGCAATCACCGAATATAATTGAACCATTGAAGGGTGTAACATAATCCATTTTACAGATTTCTGTTTTTTGCGGTAGAATTTTGTGGACGGTTGAATTTCTAGATGCCCGCATCAAACATCGTTTCAAAGATGATTGCAGTTTAGTGGAGTACTGATGTTTCTTTGATGAACTCCAACTATTGCAATGATATTGGACTGGAACAGTATCGCTCAGAAATATTTTTTGACATATTTAGTATTAAGTATATTTTCACCGTCCCCATTTTCATTTCTCTTCTTAACAGTTCTAGCAGGCGGTCTCAATATATTGTGTGTAGAAACCCTTTATCGTCTTATTCGTTAATTAACGACAACGACTTTATTAATTAAATTAAATAAATTCATATTCACAACTCGAATGTGAATGACATTGTCCTCGCCCAACCTATTAGTTGGATTGGGTGAAGTGATGAGTAATGAGATTAGTGATCATATTAACAAGTTATTATATGACTGGAACACATAGTCGTATTAGCACAAAAAACATGCCATGTCCGGCTAAAGAATGTGTACGCGCACCAGTGGCACATGACAGTGGCACTATCAGATCGTGCCATATCAAAAATTTGTTACCTCATCATAGTGGCATAAACTTGAGCTGCGTTTAAAAACATGTTAAGCTCATTTTATCGTTACTCTGGGCATCATTCATAGTCCTTTGCTTTGTGGCAACTTATTTGCAATCATGACTCAGGCAGCGTTGGTGCATGTGTTGGGCCGCATCACTTAATGCATGGCGAAGTCGACGTGTTGACGTATTGTTACAGAGTTGTGTGCCACAACCTCTATCGCCCACAACACATACTGCTTGGTGTGGCGACATTTGCATAAAGCACTTGGCCTGGTGCAAGCAAAAATGGAAGCACAAAGCGACAATGTAAAAGTAGTCGAACAAAGAAAGTAGGACGAAGGCAGGACAAATTCAGTTATGTTATAACTAAGATATGCATATGCGATAGTTCGTGTATTTATCTGTTTGGTAATGCGAAAGGTGCGGCGAAGAGTTGTACGAAAATTATCTTCTTAGGTCATGTCAACTCCTCATTGTTTCATAATTTGTGTACTGGCATCGCTTAAGGTTGGCTGGTCGTTGGTTGGATGCAATGGATGCAATGGATGTAATGGATGCTTGTGTTTGAGTTATTGGAGCTTTGTAGTGTAAAGCGTACTTAGTTATCTGTCCTTTCGCAGCAGTAGGAGCAGTAGCAGTAGTAGCAGCAGTACTGCTCCTAAGAATAGGAGCGGAGCACTAAGAGCACCTAAAGCAACAAAGCGCACTGTATCCATTCGATTTAGTTGCAGAGACTCACACAATTTGGTGCATTGTCAGTTTTAATTAAAAGAATATTGTCATTTAAATGAGATTTTAAATGAAACATTTCAGCATTTCGGAGCAATGAGTTTGTTCTAAAGAGGCTTAACCTTTTGAGCGAAACAGACGTAAGACTCGTAAAACACAGCAACATAAGTAATATGCGATGGTATAACAAATTAACTATGACATCTGCACCACTGGCAGTTCTCGGATACTCCATTTAGTGCATGTGCCGTATGTATTAATTATCGGATTGGATTGCTATGGCCTGAAACATATACGATGTTGTGGAGCGGTGTACAAGGTCCAGCAATAAAATTCAATTTCTGTGCTTTAGTCACTTTGCAAACTGAACTGGAGTGTAGCGGTCGTAAATAAGAAGTGGAAGTAGCTCCGAATTATGACAGCATATAAATATTCCATTTCTGCAGTCAATTCAAGTGGAAGGAGAAATAGAAGTGTTCTGTGTGAAAGCGTTCACATACACATTGAAATAAATAGTTAATCGCAATGTAGATTGTTAGAGAGTTTTGTTTTGTAACATATTGAAGCTCAATCGATAGTATCAGAAAGAACACTCTTTCACTACAGAGGCCATACATTCGCAGAGTTGAAATAATTTTGAATAACACAAAATGCTTTCATGTGTTTTATTTACTAAATAAAGACACACCCATTTGTGCCTCTAGGAAAAAACAAACAAACTAGCAAACTAGCTATAACTAAAACTTAAAAACTATTCTAGAATATTGAATTTACTGATTTTAATTGGTTAGTATCAAAAACTTCTTTATTACATTAATTGTTCCCTTCACACTCCTGTGAATGCATGGCGTCAGGAATCACAACATAAGCTGTGATATACTCTTGATTGACTAAGACTATTGATTGATTGCAGTACCGCATTATAAATGGACTCTAACGCTGTGCTTGTTCTTGCCCCGTTGGTATAGCTCCGCTTATAGTTTTTCCAAGCGAAGGTGTCACACAATGGAAAAGCTTTTGAGTTGTTTTCTATTCTTAATTTTCTGTTTCCGTTCACTTTACTGTCTACAAACAATTGTTTCAACGCTCTGACCACCTCACTACTTGACGGAGGTAAATCAGATATAGATTAGAGATTATTTTCTAGTACCTAGTTTTTATGTGCAATTAAGGCTCAACTACGAAAATTAATGGTTTCGTCCATGGAATTCTTTACAGTTTTTATAACGTCGCAATTGTAAGACGTCGAATTCTGCTTGTATAGTTTTTTTTTTTTTGAAGTTCACGTTTCAGCTATATAGCTGTTGAAAACGCTAGTGTATTTATTATTCGAACCTTTGCAGATTCAACGGCAGGTCTGTCTGTTTGCTGTCTGTCTTCTTGAAGATTTTGAAGAAAAGCATTACATTGGCGATGGAAAATTGGAAAATTTGTCTGTTGTTTCATCGTGAATACAATTTAGTTTTTAAATTGTAAAAAAAACTATTGCCCTAGACCCTATAGAGTTTCATTTCGGCCATGGTTAACTTTTAAGACGATAAGGGGACTCAATAATGATAACTTTTATGTACCTAGAATAAATTCCTCTTCTTCTTCTTCTTCTTATTGTTATTATTATATTATTAGTGTATTTGTTGCATATCTTCAATAACTCATTTTTCTTCATCCTCACTTCCAAGATCACAGGCCTCATAAAATACTCATCAAGCCTCATAATATCATTAGATTCTATTATTAGTATATTTGTTGCATATCTTCAATAACTCATTTTTCTCCGTCCTCACTTCCAAGATCACAGGCCTCATAATATACTCCTCTTCTTCATTAGATCCTATTATTAGTGTATTTTTGCATATTTTTAATTACTTATTTTTCTCCATCCTCACTTTCAAGATCACAAGCCACATAATATACTCTGCGTATATATTAAACAATATTGGTGTGAGAATGCCGCTATACCTAGTGCTGGTACTTGGTGCACTGGTAAACCATCCGTACCAATGTCCACCGCTTCAATTAATAAATTTTCTTAAAGTTTTTCCTTCAAATTGTATAAATCATTTCTTATTGAAATGAAACATTTTTTTATTGCCAAATACATTTCATAGAACCAAAAATAGACTCACAAATAAATTTAAACAAATTTTAATTAACGCTACACGGTCCTGCCCAAATCGAGCCAGCATAAAAGTTAATAATTAAAATTAGGCATATTTGTTCTTAATTTTTCCTTCCGTTTCTCGTTTTTCGTTTTTCGTTTTCTCGTTTTTCTTAATTTTCTTTTTTTTCAAAATATTTTGATGGTTTTTTTCGCTTGAAAATTAAGTGATAAAATCTTCACTTTTATTTTTTTTATGCTGGAAACTTCTTTGGTCGCCTTGACACTCGGGCAGGTCCGTAGTGGACACGCTTAGCTCAATATTGACACTGCAAGGGTCATAAAATTAGGGCTAAAAGTTTAATCAAAAACTCTTTGCACATTTTCAGGTTTCTTTTCATTTTTCTTGATATTTTGTCGTTCTTTATTGTGTTTTCTTACACATACATTTTTTTACTACTGTTCTTTTTCGCTCAGTGGTTCAGTGGTCCTGTGTTTTTTTTTTTTTTTTTTTTCATGTCAAAGGCAATAAAATTAATACGCAAAACTTTTCAACACTTTATTTTCACTTGTTTTTTTTTTCTCGTCTTCTGCTTCTTCTTCATCTATTTCTTCTATATTTTTCAGTTGAGATTTTCTTTAATATTTTTCACAATTTCTTTTTTTTTTTTTTTGTTTTTTTTTGACTTTATTTTGTTGTTGTTGTTGTTGATATTTTTCATAAAATTCGCGTTGAGTGTTACTTTTGGAATTTGTAATGAGTGTCAAAAGTTTGTCATTTCCGGCAGGATGTTGTTTTGCTTTGCCATGTGAAAGGTGGACACCGAACACTTTGTCGTTTTTATTCTAACTTAAATTCCCTTTCCTATCCTTTCCTTCCCTTCCCTTCCCCTCCCTTACCTACTTACTGTTGTTTTTGCTTTGCTCTGCTTTATATTATGCATAGGAAAAGTTGCTGAGGTTCATTAAAAAGGTTAATTTCGGTTAGATTTAATTTAAATTCAAAAGAAAAAGAGTTAACACCGTGAAATTAGGGCACAAAATATGTTTATATTTTGACATTTTAGCTTAAAATCCCTTTCATTCAATGACACTCAATCCAATCTAATCTAATTTCCGCAATTTTTAATGAAGGAAATGAATTTATGAAGTGGTAAATGCTATCTGGAAGAAGCCGACTCGGAACCGTCACCGTGGAAGGGTGTGCATAATTATGGCTTATAGAAATTTTCTTATCAGTTAATTCAATTTATATGCTCGAAATGTTCTGTTATCTATTTTTTAGTATTTGACTTGTATGATATCACCACTCACAGAAATCAGGCTAAAGGGCACTTAAACTTAATTTTAAGAAATTGATTTTCGGTAGTGGGGATCATATAGAAGGACACATATTTTTCGATGCCATAGTGCTGTTTTACCTATATGTTAAGTCATTCTTGAAAGTAAGAGGAAGTGTATATTCTTCTTAATTCGATTATGGTAGCACCTCTGAATGCAATTTGACCACTTTTGCTGTTGCAAATGCTTGTTAATGTTGTGCTGGGGTAATCAATCATAACTATGCCATATCCATCTCAAAAAGAACGGAAGTCGTGATCTTTCATGCTGATGGAACTCTCTCCATCTCTCTTATTGAAGAATGTTTATCAGGAGAAGTTCAGTGTTTCGACTCATTTTTATTTCTAACTAAAATATTATATTCATGTCTCATTATGGGTTGGTTAGAAGTCGTTAAGGAAACGATAAAGAAAACACTGCTTAACAGTGCTAACACCGGAAAGAATTTGATCCACGGTGAAGGAAATGGTGGGTTTGTTTGTTCGAAAAGTGACAAAAAAAAAGAAACAGAGGCGTAGAAAGTTTTTGTAATCCTAAAAATAATGTTGGACTCAAATCTTTTGGAACAACTACTACAACTACTACTACATATTATTTGGTTCATCCAGTCCTTTTTCGAAGTTATTGAATTAGAGTACAGTAACCTCACGCAAAAGAATCTTTTCATTCTTTATGATGTGATGATATGAAACGCCTTTATAATATTCTCTCTTCAATCTAAACTATAAATCTAACAAATTGTGCCCATGGAAGGAAACAATAGCTATTAGCAAAACTTTTCTGAAGAAGTCTTGCATTAAATGGTAAGTAGTTTTTTTTTGCAAAATAAAATATTTGTTATAGAGAATGAAATCAATATAGACTTTATGGACTTTCAAAGGTCTGTGACCTCTCTGGCTACACTACTAGTCAGTAAAGGATGTATCCATGATGTGTGATTCTAAGATTATTCTTTTGAGAAAATAATACAAAATATTCTTAATACATTTATAACACATATGAATATAGGATAATTAATGCTAATGCTAATAATGATATCGAAAGATCGAAAGATCGTCTTCATTTAATAGATGGTTTGTGTCTAGTGTCCTCTCTGGCTACACTATTAGTCAGTAAAGGATGTATGCATGATGTGTGATTCTAAGATTATTCTTTTGAGAAAATAATATAAAATATTCTTAATACATTTATAACACATATGCATATAAGATAACTAATGCTAATGCTAATAATGATATTAGATCGAAAGATCGTCTTCATTTAATAGATGGTTTGTGTCTAGTGTCGGTAAGCAAACGGCAGTGAGTTTGTTATCGTGAAGGCTGGTTTCCAAACTTTGAGCTATTTTCCCCCTACGCTTTGTGTTAACTCCTTTATTGTTAGGTGTGGAGTTTTTGGAAATATCTAGGATTACTCAAATACTTAAAATTCAATACTTGCGAATCGTTGAGTTGCAGCAAAAAATTGATTTTATTTGTTTAAAAATATTTTACGTTTACTTAGAGTTTTATGAGGCAAATCATCTTCTTTTTTTGCTTAAGTTTTAAGTGAGATTTCGGTTTAATTTTAAACATTTTGGCATTATTCCCAGGAATGAAATCATTCGCAGCAGACGACACTTGAATGCCGCCAGGGTCAACACGAATTCACACTTCAGCAATGATTTCTGCTTCTGCCGATGTTGTTATTGGTGTTGCTACTATTCTTGTTGCTGTTGCTGCTGCCTCCGTATTGCCATATAAGCAACACCAATTGTTGCTACTGCTGCTGCTGCTGTTGTGCTCACTGCCATTGCAGCACGGCATCAGCTGTAAAAAATGAAATAATAAACACTACGGAATGTGTGTGTTTAAGGACGAAAATATGCCAGGATGAGGTACTTCCTTGTAAAAGTCTATATGTTTGTGCAATTGGTAGCTATATTTTTGTGTAATTTATATAAGTATGTATGTATGCAAATAAGTGTATGAAATTATATTGTAAAAATGAAAGACATACTTCTTATTCGTATTTTAATTTCATGGTTTGCTTCTTCGACATTTTCATTTTATTGTTGCTGCATAATGACATTTTATGCCGAATAATAAAATCAACAACAACAGCAGCAACAACTACAGAAGTACGAGAACAATATTGCTGACTGATTTATTGTTAAAGTTAAGAATAATATATGTCTTATTTGTAGTATCAGCATTTTAACTCGAGTATCCTGGCAGCACTTGTAGGTATCCTTGAATGGGAGGCGTTCGTCCTTACGTTGCATATCTACTTTGAAGCAATCAAATGAAAAATTTTATTGTTAAATGTAGTAAGAGAATTGAAAAAAAATATACGAAAAACTTTTCATATTCAAATTCTCGAAATTATGTTAAAATTTATTAAATCAACAAAATTTGCAATAAAAATTAATTAAAAATGTTTAAAGGAAGTCCAGACTACTAACGCTTAAGTGGAACGGAAAATGTGTTCGCAATATGTTGCCACAGTACTGGGTAACTTTGAAGTATTGCCAAACTTTCCTGAAACTAATATCAAAATATTTTTCATTTCATATATTTTTGATTTACATTAAAGAAATTGAATGGAAATTGTTGAGTTCTAATATTTCTTTTCCATTCCCACCATCTACAATTCTGGATATTGCTATATTGGCAATATTGCAGGGTGATATTGTTCGAAATTCGTGAAATGAATTCAACCACAGGGAATCGATTCAGGAATAATTCAATTGACTTAACTAAATAAAAGTCTAATTAAATGATATTATAACCCATGCCTGGCTATTACGATATTGTGATCTCTAATTATATCCATCAAATTATTCTGTCTGAAAAGTATACTAGGTTTATTAGGATAATTGTAATGCAGTGAAGAATATCTCAGTGAAGCATTTATTATACAATATTTAGGCTCTATCGATTATATTAGTTACGATCAATATTTTAATTTTGGAATGAATCAAAACGAAGTTTCTACAATTCTAATTGTGGATTCGGATAGATATATACTTTAAGGAGATGACGATATGATGTTTCACCCTTACAATCTTTATAAATAAATTAATAAAATATAACCCGTAAGGTCGTGCGTGAGTTCAAGTACATTGAGTTAAAGTATATTAAAATTTATAGATTATCTAAAAAGATTGATTGTATTCAATTTTAGACAGCAGCTAATTAAAAGTTTAGTTCTGAAGAGTTATAAGATGCAATATCAAAAATTGATGAAGAATGTTATACTATAAAAGTATACTAAACCCAGATCCTTGTGATAAATTTGACCATAACAATTATCCTGTCAATTAAATATTACATTAAAAAATATTTCAAATCACAACACATATTTTTTTTTTTGCAGACTTAATCCCGTTAAAACCACCTCTTTGGAATGAATATGGAAGATCACAGCCGCGAGAGATTAGAGCAAGAGAGTTTTGGGCTTACCATCTGAAGACACGAATTTCACACCTAGATAGATATAAAAACCCATAAATACGGCTTGTTGTTCGAAGGTGGCAGCATGGGCTAACAATACTGAGGCAAACAATATACCATAAATGATGTCGGCATATGACAGAAGCATCGCAACTCTGAGTCAAATGACTTCAATTCAGCTGTTAGAGTTATACTTTCCAAGAGTTATTTTGGTGTTTGAAACCTCGATGTTTGTGAAAATGCTCAAAGAGAAGACTTCTGGAGGTTATTCTTTGTTGCCTATTTCAAATGGCTGCTTATGTGGCAAAATCCAAAGCCCGATAATATTATTTCTGGCAGGTATTTGTACTTCTATTCCCATTACTACATAAAAATTTAACAAAAAAATGTAAAAACAAATATCAAACGGAACACTTCATATACTATAGCCTATATCTGGCAAATCATGTGATTGATGTACATTATTCGCATTACGCCAAAGATCTCCATATAGTTTTAATAAGCATACTGAGTTTGGTGGAATGGAAATCTCTCCAATAGAAGTTGACATTGCGCTTTTGAGTGAATCACCAAACAACAAATTCTGTGAATGCCACAAAACTACTTGTGATATAATGAGAATAGTTACAAAATGTCCGTAACTTATAAAATTATAAGCACATAAACGAAACTCTATGAAAGAAACCTAGCCAAGTGGAAAAAGGACCTTGTTACGCCTGTATTTATGCAATAAAATATAATATCCAAATTGTGTGAAAAAATGAAGCAGTAGAAGTGTGTAGTAACGCAACGTTGGGCCCCACATGCCGTATATGTTTGAATGGCTAAAAGGTGTAAAAAGGCCCATAAATATTTGCCGAAATATAATGCACACCAATAAAATCTAACAATAAAAGGACCAAAAAATGGTTTGTGTGTATTTTATTACGTGCGGATTGTCAAGAAATGTGAGCCACCGTGCAGCCATAGGCTTGGGTTTGCTTTGGTGGCACAACGACAGATGCTTGGCACATCACGGATTTCGGTTACAGCGTACACACGCAGGCATGCTTAAGTGGTTATAGAAAATAAATCCCCAAGTTCCAATATAACAGTAGTTACACATTTTATGCTTTGTAAATAATTTTGCTATATAAATAAAATTCAATTTTTCAACGCTTATCGGGAATTTGCACCTTTTTCTTGCGCTACACACTCGGGAAACTGATAGCTTAGGTTTGTGCATTTGTTTGGAAAATTTATTGTCTAGGCAAATCCATTGAAAATTCCAAGCAAAATGACTCAATATGAACAAGAACATGCACATAAGGAAAATATGGCAAGAGAGAGACATAGAGAGAAGGAGAAGAAAGCGAATAAATAAAGGGGATTGAGACGGTGAGAGAGAATAACAATAATTAAGGTTAAAGAAATATACTAAGGTTAATTAAGGTTATTGATGATAATAATTATAATTATAATTAAAGCAGAAGAAAAAGTAAGAGGAAAAGAGAAAAAGAAACAAACAGAACACGACGGATTTTTTAAATCAAAAAAGTGAACAGAACACTGTCTTGATAATTGGGATGCTTTTAGGCTCGAATATGTCGCAAATGCTTTTTAAACAAGTTGCCATGAGGATGGACAGGAGGAAGTATTGGTTAGTGAAGTACCAGTTAGCTTTCAATTAAGACTCATTTAATTTTAGGTTCGTCCGCTACTAAATACCCCAGTAAAACTATATGTATAAATAACAGAAAAGATGTCAAAGTAGAGATCAGGTCCCGACGTAGAGGACTTCACACTCAAAAAAAAGATTAAGAAATAATATTACATATGTTTACAGTTCTCAATTAATTATGTATATAAATTGTTGAAAAATTTTCAGCTATGATGAAAAATTATGATCATAAATTATTATTAATAATAATTAATTATTTTTAATTAATTGTAATTAGTTATGTTCTTTAATTTAATTTACGATCTAAAAGTTCAGTTTCGGCACTGGTTAAATAAGAATTACGTGATGTCAAATCACCCTAAAATTTAGTATCTTATATTAAAATTATTCGCAAATACATTCAACTCAAAAGATGGTATGTATTTTTATACAATTTTCATTAACTGATTAAATAGTGCTATGCCATACCACTATTGTGCGTTCATCATTCACTTGCGGAATGGAAATAATGATTTTATAAGTAATGATAAGTTCTAGGTATAAAATTTTAGTTAAATTTTTTATACACTTACCATAAACACTGTGGTCCAGAAGATTAAAAAAAAGGGCCAATAATTTTGAAATACAGTCGACGCATGTACCAGAGCTATTTAGTCTTTGTTTCCAAAATTTATTAATAATACAAATTATGTAAGGAAGTTTGAGAAAATATTGAAGGTGACGCGAATTCTGAATGGACTAACTTGTCCATGACAGATGAAAATGTGAACAAATGTATAATACTTACTAATTGAAGACTAACTGCTAGAGTGTTCGATAACTAATAGTAACGTTATAGGTTTACTGCATTCGTAAGCCGTTTTTACGAATGTTTTGAATAGGATGCGAGTCACAGCAAAATTCAACAGTTATTGGCGGACATAACATCATTGTAACACTTAGCCGCAGTGTTTATTCTCTAGACAAGGCAAACTTTAAACAATTTTCCAAACCAGAAGACCATACCCAGAAACACATTCTAATAGATTTCAATGGAATGTCATAAGTGTTTATAATGAAAAGGGCACTACTATTGAGAAAATATAAGAATCATTAAAGATTGTCTAGATACTTTTTGAAAAAATCAAAAATAATCGTTGCTCATTCACATCTTATATTTAATTCGTAATAAATTTTGTAGTGTATGGCGTGGTCGGTCTCAACCGGAAATAGTTCTCCACATACGCAGTCGGAACATTGTTAATGTGGTTAAATTTGTTGCTGCCACTGCATTGGCATTAACAATCTATTGCTTTTCAGATTATGCACATATAATTCCCGAAAATAGAAATATAAATCCGGCGTTGCTGTTGGCTCAGTTGCCAAGGATTTATTCAAATATGAAGTTGCAAATTGAAAGCTACGCCTGAAAGATCACAAATAAGCGCTTAAGATTTGCTATTAAGTAAATGTAAATATCCGTATTGCGTCCGTAGGCAAAAAGGAAATTCATAAAAAAAAGTATGTATCAAAAATGACACATATGACAAAAAAAGATATTTTGTATTTTATTACAATACGAAAAAAAAAAAACTAAATAAATCTAATATTTTTGTATTTCCCAATAAAAACATTCCATTGTATTGTATTTTGATTTGATGGGATTTGGGAATTTAACACAACGAGAAATCTATTTGTATTGAAATTGAAATGGCATTAGTGAATCAACAATTTTGAAAATGAATTTTCATTTTTTTTAGGAGAAGCTTTTCGAGTTATATTTTTTTTATTACTAGCAATTTTACTGATGTTGCAGTAAAGCTTTTGAAAGATTCGAGTTTCCTAACTCAAATTGAACTAAACTAACCTACCCAATCCAATTTAACCAACCGACCGACCAACCGACAGGCCAACCTACCGACCGACCAACCGACCAACCGACCGACCGACCAACTGGTTAACCAAATAACAAAATCGCAAATGGTAAATGGTAGATGGTAAATGCAAGCGGTGAGACTGAGTAAAAAGAGTGTATTCCTAATCCAATATTACATATGAAGTCTACTTAAGCCTATGCCATGTCCTGTTGTCCTGTATGGCTGCTGTCAAACCATATTCAACGTAATGTCCTCTAAACTGCGCTTAATACCATGGGAAAAGCTAAATGGCCAGCATCGACAAACACTGTGCGAAAAATTCAAAAAAAGAATCCTCGAAAAAAAGTCGTTTATGGGGAAGAATATCTACTGCTGGCAAAAATTGAAAAGGGATATATTTTTTCAAAAAGTTGAAAAATGAATTTCACATATTTCTCACATACTAGTACCTTGTGTGCGAGTATATGCAGTTTCATTTATGGTGTCCAGCGTAAAATTTCACATTTTCATTTGGGAAGAAAAGCCTAACATGACATTTTGCTGCTCACAAAAAAAAAAAATACAAAAAAAAACAACGACTAAGCAAAAACATTAAAAATTAAAAAAAAAAATTATAAAATTAACAAAACAACAAAAAACTTTAAACTATAAACGAAAAGGATGAAAAAAATTGTAAATTGCCTGAACTGTGTATGGTGCAAAGTTACGAAATACACTAATCCGCTTATATGCATTTGGGAGACAGATAGATTTATTCATACGGACAGACGGCAAAACACATGCACGGATGGACGGACAGAGAGACAGCCAGACGGACGAGCGGACGAGTGGACGAACGGTCGGGGGAGACGAGCGGACAACTGTCCATATTGATTTAAGTCCACGTGTAACCATTTGTGCAGGAAATAACTTTTTGATAGGTTTTGGCCACAAATGACATTGAGTTGGCATAAAAGATACAACCAACATGCTGATAGCTTTATCCTATGAGTGGCGAATATGGACAAGGATTCGAACTTGTGTACAGGTCATAATTGCAATTAAACATAAATATAAACATGAATAAAATATAGCGTATCTTGAATGAAGATACGCTATATTTAACAAATATGGCAACGACCAAAATGTTTGACTCTGCAACGCTCGAATAATGCTTTGTAGAATATTTCATTAAGATCATCAAGGTGGTATTTATACGCTGTAGAAACACCGCGTTTAACTGTTCTAAGCCAACAGCGGAACTTTTCCCGGTAGTCTGTGTATTCACCCATCATATTGGACATTGTGATGAAGAAATTGCTAATAACAATTTCAAGTTTATATAAAAAGTTGTGAAGATCACAACTTTAACTAACACATTCAATTTAAAACAGAGTTCCTAAGGGATACCCCACAGAGCAATAGAGCTCCCACTCCCCATTGCGAAAAGATTATCGATTGTGTATTAAAATATGGCTACCATACGTGAATTGGTGGGACTATCAAAGCAGGCTATGGAAGATCATCACAGACTAACTGTTGCTAAATCTCATTATTACTGTAAGCCATTCCATCATTTATGAATGTTTAATAAACGAACCAAACGAAAAGATATAGATTCCCTTGTAAAATACATTTAAACATGTATATATTTTAAAGCATTAATGAATAAAAACTATATAGTCCAAAAAGTACTTTTTTCTAGATTTGTTTCTTAGTAAGCATGTATTCTAAGCTGAGACCATAACGTGCCGTTATTAAAAAGAAAAGCTTCTATATATCAACGTTTAGTATTCTCGAGATACCAATTAAAGAGTTTCCGAATTCGGACTTAACCGCATAAATCTTCTTAGACTTAAGTTCCCGAGATCGACACATTAAGAGCGTAATATAAATTAAATTAATTAATATATATTGAATTATCAAGTATCTCTGATGTAAGAGCTTTGAAAGAGAGACCGGAAGTCGACTTAGTCGACATGAAGGCGATGAATAAGATTAAAGAGCTCAGATACTTTATCATAATTAGTGAAAGCGTAGAAATAAGAAAAAATCGTGATTTCAGTTAAAATTAAAATTGATTCATTTCATTTCCACCAAAAACTTATATTTTCCTTAAATTAATACTATTTGCTTTCATTATATTTCATGGAAGAGAAACTTTTATTTTTTGACTCAACAATTTTAGTTTTACTAAAACAATCAAATTTGTAATTTAAACAGTTTTTGAGATGAAAACTTGAGACTATCAATTTAGTTTTTGGAAAATAACTGTTGACACTTTTCAATTGGTGAAAACTTTATTTAATTGTGACAGTAACGAAATTCCCCAAATACCAAAAGCACAAAATGTCAAAACTCTACAAAGGCAAGACCAGAGACCAACGAACACCCCAAAGAAATTCGCTTCCTTTTAAAAGATTAATTACATTTACAAAACAAATGAGCAAGGGTGGGCATAGCAGGGGCGTACGTCCGGGTAGGGAATGCTGTGTGCAACAATGATTAAGTTTAGGGCTAACATGAATCAAATACACAAACCAATAGAAATGCCAATAGATGGAAACTCAAAACTCCAAAACAAAGGCGAAACTACGTCAAAAGGAGTAAAGAATTTCCAAAACAAATGAGGAAAAAAGACGAAAAATAAAAAAAAAGAAAAGAAAAATGAAATTATATCTACGCAAGCAAATCTTTCCAAAGAGACTTGAAGTGAAACTGGCTTCAAGCCACAGAGCAGCAGCAACCCAACCAGCCAAGAACAAAAGTCACAACTTTTCCAATCAAGATGTGAAAATTTTGCATTGCGGCTATTTTGTTGGAATCGTAAAAGTGATGAAACTAATGTTCACACCTAAAAGGCTTCGTATAAGAACTGAAAAACAAATAAAAATCATTTTCGTCCAGTATTAGTAATGGGATGAGCCATTCTTGTAAAAGTAATTTTTTAATGAAAATTTTTGATACGGATATACGCCTGTTCAGAAGTTAAATACAACACATCCACAATTTACACATATTTATAAAGTATTATAGAGGACTTCACTATATTGCTATCTGTATATAGTGTAAGCACAAAATACCTCCTCTTCGAAAAGATTTACTCATCCCCGGGATCGCTATCGCATTACTTAAGGAATTGTCTCCTTTATGTTGACATTTTAAGCCACCCTTTTTTGGCTTATTTACCGCATTTTTCGGTAGCTGCGTTATTCAATAGTCTAGTTTGTGTCTTCGGATCTCCTTTCTAGATCCACTTTGTTTGCGCTGAGGATTTTGATTACGTATGATACTATTACTTGCCAGATTTCTGGGTTCACTCTCATCTTTTCAACTATATTTACAAGATGTGCTTTTCCAACCCGGACTTGTGTTGTTTCTATTAGTGTGAGCCACCTATTACAGAAAAAGAAGGTGTGCCTTGTGGGTTCGCAATCTTCGTAGATCCGCCTTTTCTATGCTCTACTGTTATTTGCAAAATTAGCCACGTTTTATTAGCATCAGAGTAAGATAGTAATTTGTGTTTTCCGATTTTCGTTTGGGCCAAGTGACTATATAAGTCATATTACACTGCGATGATATGCTCCTGACCTTCACTTGCCATTTGTTGAGTAAAATTGTCGTCATCTTCTATTTGTATGGTATTAAATATTGACAGTAGTATTCTTTACTAATAACATAACAACACACGATAATTATCCATACCTTATACATTATTTACTTACTTATTTACTTTATGAACTAACTGTCTACGCACTTTATGCTATATTCTATATACTCCGAAACGGTGCGGTAATTGAAGACAACAGAATACTTAAATTTAAACAAAGAACTTACTTTGATGAAAAAGTATTTCACGCATTTGGGCCCAGATGATACTATGTTTTTTAAAATATTGGATGAAATAAATACATTAGGTATTAGAAATTTTTTTTACATTCAATGCTAGTATGGAACTATCTGTAGTAATTTATCTATGTTTTAAGCTGTATCTACCATAAAATGACTAATAAAGGTATCAGAACGGCTTATGATAAGTGACGTATCTATTCATCAAAGAACGTATCCATTCTTTTTTACCTTCTTACAAATTGCTCAACATCTTTCCAACAGAACAACAATGAATCAATTATTTACCAATTCGCAAGTAGTGGATCGTTCAATACCCTACATACAGTGCTCTTACTCTGTGCTCTATTTCGGCGTGAAATTCCTTTAATTTATTGGGAAATAATTCTCATAATTACTTATAATGAAGTACACAAGAAAAATATGTTGTAGGAAATAGACTAGCAAATTGCGCTTAACACCAAGTAGGAGACTTTTTTATGCTGCATTGTCGTGACATAGTCGTGCTCACCAATTTTCGGACCTGAGGCTACTTTATGGATTTTCGACGTGACTTTTTAAAGGGCGAAGTTGTCTATTGCCGATGAGAAAGTCGTTTACGTACACCGACTATGCAACAACTACAATGTCGGCGATGCAATTGCTGTGGATGACATCGGGTACCATGGCGCTTGTTATTCTTGTTGTTGGGATAAACACAACCACCACCATCAGCACCAAGAGTATATTTTCCAAAAACTGCTAAGATCGAGCGGACTTTCCTCTCATATGCATGAACAGCATTAATAGGAATATTTGGTTAGAGGGCAAAATAAAAAGGCATTAACACCACTTAGCCTGGTTGCCGGTTTTGGCCTGCTGACCCCAACGTGGCAAGGCTGTGTCCCACAACGTGCCTGCAGCTTTCTATCTATGCTTTCTTGCAATTCTTATTGGCGTTGTTGCTGTTGTTGTTGTCCTGACTTAGATAAAATATTTAAAATACAAAAAAAAAAAACAAAAAAAACAAACACCAACAAAAACAATGAAAAAAAAAGTGTAAAGTTTTGCTTATAAATCAAGAAATTAATTAAATATGACACACATTCAGCAAGTGCAGCCTTCTTTCCCAGTTTGAGAGGCACTGGTGCAATGCACACTTAAATGAAAACAACAACAACAACAACAACAACAACAGCAAAATTGTAAAAAAATTCGAAAGCTCCTTGGTTAGTTCAGAATTAATAGTGCTATACGTGTGTGTGTGTGTGTGTGTGTGTGTGTTTGAATGTGTGCCTTTTATTTAGACAATAACAACTACAGTAACAAGAGTGGAGTGGCCATAAAACTTTGCTGGATATTTATTTTGTTGTTGCTTTTATTGTTTTAAACTAAATTATACTTATTTTTATGAAATTTTGCTTTCATTTCGTTTCGTATTAAGAAACAAAACCGCCACTTCAACTGAGTGTGCTTGTTAAAATTACACCCACAGCGAATATGCTGAGGGCTGACGGACTGAGTGACGGACTGAGTGACTGACTGAGTGAGCGGGTGAGTTAATGAGTGAGTGAGAGCTGTTTAAAGCGTTTGCATGTCAGTTTATTTGAAATGTGTTCCAAATGTTTTGTGGGAAGCACACTTTTCATGTAAAGCAAAAGCTTCTTTGTTCAAAAGAAAGTTTCTCATGTAATATTTTTTTTAATTTAGTGCATTTAGATTTATTTAATATTTCCGAGTTTTTAATTATCAATAGCCCAAAGTAAGACATAGTAAAAAATCAGGAAAATGGATTTGAGTTCGAGAGAGAAATGTTAAGAAAAAACTTCTAATCCCTACACGTTATAAATCTTTAATTAGGAATTATAAATTCATATGTAAGTCGTTCACAATGAGTCTTTCTCATTAAACAATAAAACAAAGTATAGAACCAAAAAAGTGCTGTTATGAAATACAAAATGCTTCAGAATAGCTTTTGAAACTTTTTTGTTGTAATATATACACAAAGAGAGCAATGATATAGAAGACTCTCTTGCAAAGAAGGGTGCATGTACACCTTTCATTTGTCCACAGCCCTTCATTGGTTCACAAATAGCTTTACCGATAATTACTTATGTGAATGGAGGAGACAAAATCTACTTGAACACTGGAGAGCCCAAACAGGAAAATTCACTGATCCTGAAATTCATTGATTTGTTCTATGTTCTATGTTATCTCTATTATAAACTTCATATTATTCGTTTTCGTTGAGTCTAGAACTATTTTTAATTTTATTTAAGTGAGTAAAGTAAAGATATCGTAAAATAGTGAAACTAGTTTTAGGCAAAAAACAGATTAATTTCAAAATATTCCGTTTTATTATTCTTTTCGCACATTCCTTGTAATTTGCCCACGCGCATCTGGATTTATTCTGGATTGCCCCGCTGGACCTATTCTAATTACCAATAACAGAATTAGTCAGGATTAGAATGTATATGAGTAATTAATTTCATGTAAATCCAATTGGCATATTTGTATATATTAATTGCAAAAGAATTTGCTCAACGCAAAGATAACAGGAAAATTCAATAATGAACACGAATAGGAAAAAAAAAGAAGAAAGAATAAAAAGAAAGTCGGAAAGGAATCTGTGCCAACTTTTGCACTGATTAATGAGAATTAAGTCTGTGCTTTATGGCTGCATCTACAGTTAGGGACATCCATATACATTAACATTTAGCTATCGGCTCAAACACACAATCAGATACCAGTGTGAGACCGGATGCGGACGCAAATCTAGATACAATAATAATAATAACAAAACGTAATGAAATAAAAAGCAACAGAGTAAGTAGCAGCATCAGCAGCATCAGCAGCAGACCAGCATTAATCTGTGTGACACGTTCGCTGAGCTTGGCAAATACGCAACTCGCAGCGCAACTTGTAAGAATGCGAATGCGAATGCGAATGCGAATGCGAATGCGAATGCGAATGCGAATATGGATGCGGATATGGATGAGGATGCGGATGCCATGGCGTATGAGAGTCCTTTCCGTGTTATGGCTCGCACAATTCGCATAAATCGAATTTGAAACGTTTAACTTTGATTTTTCTTTCCATATATACAAATTATTTGTTCATGTGTCCGTATGGATGTATCTGGGTATGTGTGGAAATGCGCAAAAATGTGTACAAATGTGCGTGTACCTTTTCGACTACTTTTTGTTTTAATTTTTCGTTTTGCTTCGTTTTTTGCTGGGCATTTGAAGTAGCTACGTGCTGCAATCCAATATCGTTCCTGCACTGTTAAGCGTTACTTGTCAAAATGCCGAAAACAGTTAAGCTGAACCGTTCCTGCCGCCATATTGTCACTCGTAACCATAAGTACAAGTTCATGGAATAGCTCACATATAGGCAAACGTACACGCACACACACACTCACAAGAATGGATAGTTAAACATTTTTCATGGAAAGCTGTGTTTGCTGCGTACGAGGACTCACAGGACACTGTAAGTCCTCGTACGGGCTCTCGCTCACATAACGACAATTTCAGTTGAAACGAATTTTATTCGCTTAGTTTTTTTGGTCTGCCGTTTTAACTTTAAACGTGTGGATTTTTGTTATTTCTACTCTTTTTTATTTGTTCTCATTTTTTGCATGATGAGAAAATGATAAAAATTAAGTCACGTCTCAACAATCACGGACAACTGCTGCCATTGCCATTGTTGCCACTGAGGCGGAGGAGTGTTGGTGAACTTTCCTACAAAACTACGAGTACGAGTACAATAACGAGTACGAGTACGGGTACGGGTACGGGTACCAGGCCAGCAATTTTTACGTTGGACGTCTCACTCACACTTTTTCACTTGGCAGATAAATAAAATTGGTTTCAATACTGAATTGAATTGAAATTGAGTTGATTTGAGCAAGGATAAGTGGTTACAGGATCTTTGTAAAGGAGTAAGTAAGCGGTTAAGTCTGGTTATTGGTACACACGTTTGTGTATGCCGACTGAATAAAACTGACATTGCTTTCTTTTTATATTTATGGAATTTTTAATGTATGTTTAAATATTTTTAAGTAAGGATATAAAAAAATATTGCCAAAAACAACAATACGTTATTAATATTATAAATATGTACGAATATAGTGAAATCATAATATTAGAAATATACTAAATACGTTTTGTAAGCTGTCCTATAATTAAAAATAATATTATGGTAGTATAGTTGCTTAAAATATGGATGTGGATAATATGAAAAAAAATAATTGAATGCCCGTGATTGATTAGTCGTCCAACACTCTTACCGACTACGAGCATAAGAAAAGTGTACATTTCCTCATTGTAAGATACTTAAAAGATAATAAAACAAAAAATATCGGTTCATCTTGTAGTAGTTAATATCATTTATTCAAGGTAACGCTATGAATATTACGACCATGGACACTCTCAGTATTAATAGTTCTCAACAGACACTACCACGAAAGAACTGACATAACCTTCGAAGAAATGGAAATAGAACTATCCTTCCATTTTTAGTGATAAAATCCAATCATTTACAAACTGTGCAATGCTGGTTCGTCCGAAACTTGTCCGAAACTTGTTATTCCGCCAAAAAATATTTATAATATTTTAAACTAATGAAGCGAGATAGTCATGCGACAATATTGTGTATAATTGCAAATATGTTATATCTAGATACTGTTTCGGGACTGAGTAAAATTTACTCCAATTAGTTACAACAAATGTTCACTATAATTGGAGTCTCGAAGGTAGGAATCAGCTAGGATAACATGTGATGCAAAGAACCTAAACCAAAGCTGGTATGCTAAAAAGAAATATGGGCTAGCAGAATAATTAGTTTGGCACTATCCTACACACAACATTAGGCGATAGAAGTTTCTTGGAATATGATTTGTGGACAACCCCTTCAGAATGACTGAATATTCGACTGAGTGGTCATCATATTTCAGCATTGTTCAAAACTTCCGTTCTGAGGGGGATAAATAAAGGACTAATTCGACAATTAAGTCTTAATTCACTCAGACATTTTTCTACTATCGTAAGAGTTCTATGTAAAATAACGAACCATTTTATATTATTTTATTGTGTTAATAAACGACTTTCTTTATTCTTTATTCTTTATTTAATTAAATTAATTTTATTGCATTAGTTGGAATGGAGAATACACATCGTACATATGTAAGGACATGTTTTGAAATGTGTTGAACATGTTTTTGTGATGAAGCAAACGTTTCTTCAGGATAAAGTTTAACATCCTGTATGCCTTTATTATCCTTAAATTATACCTTCCAGTACTGTGTTAACATAAATATGTGTTAAAATAAATGTGTTCGACGTACGTACGAGTATAGATAACAATTAGGAACAAGATAGATTAGGTGAAATTGTAATTAGTACAGGAAAAAATAACACCGCAGGATATTTATATGGAGGGCAATAAATAAGTGAGTAAAGAAAGCAAACAGCTGTAGATAAAATAAACATAAATTTTATCAATGAAATATTGAACAGTCACTATAAACTTATTTTGAAGATTTATCTGTACGAGTACTCCTATTCCACTCATTACACACCTTTCCACTTATGTACGTATGTATGAAAATTTCGAGGAAGATGTGGGTTCCTTCATTTCATTGATATTAATTTCCTACTTGTCTCTAATTTGATTGCACCATTTCGTGTTTAAGATATTTTATGGGATGAAAGACAAAAAACCTCAGTCTTATTTACTGACATAATTAATTCAAACATTTAATATATCGTCGGGCTTAATAAAAAATAGAATTATAGTTGGTACTATATTGCACTACTGAATGTATGGAATAATATATTATATAAAGTGACTATAAAGAGATATGTATATAGGATATTTTTTATTAAAAGTCATAAAAATGCGCAAATTATGTCTATCTAAAATGGAAAGCATCACACTAAGAATAACTGAATACGGGGCTTTATAATATGATAGATCTGATGTCTTTGTATCAGCCTGTGTTTATCAAATTTCGCTGTATTTTTAGGATGCTGAGAGTTGGATTATTGTGACTGTCAATTATATTGAACAGTTTCAGAGCACGATCATAAATGTATTTTTCGACTGAATCGACTCTCAGATCTCTGTGGATATCCGCTCCTCCATATATGAAGAACTACTGAAATAAACGTTTTTATGTCAGCAAAGGTTATTATCTACTCCATCATCTTTGAGTATAGAAGAAGTAAAGAAGTATAGAAAATATGAATACTCCATGTTAGATCTATGTTGATTTATAAAGTTGAAATATAGAAGTACATTTGTTTCATTGTAGACTACATTTGTCTTTATTTGATTGTTCCCTCAATATTTTACATCTATATATAAAATACTTAAGTTGAAGAGAAGCGAAAACGTTCGAGGTTTCTTCCGTACTAAAATACCCATTCTGCCCCACTGTTTACCCTACCTGCCCTTTAGGTATGTTAAAGGTGCTGAACAAAGTGTTAGAATCAAAATACTATCATATCTTCATGTTAACACTTTTAATGTCTATTCTAATAAAGGATCTTTTAGATTATTATTGATATGATTGTTGTTGTTATATTAAAAATGAACACAGCCCATATACATGTGTGTAGCGCTATTCAAACTACAAACCTAAAGTAACCTTAACCGAATGTCATTAAAAATTCACATGACTTTATTTCCATTCAAAGGAAGCAGCCAACAGACGACATCCCTAACAATTGATTGCAAGGACAATTCCCAATTTATGCATTCCGAGTATGAAATTCTGCTTAATATTCTCCTGCATTGTGTTTTCTTCATTTCATGCTTCATAAATTAAATCAAAAGGTTTAATTTTTGTAAAGATAATTCAGCTTCGAATTTATTAACATACATAAATGTGCAAATTTTGCATTTTGAACGAGAATAGAAATTCGAAATAAATTTCTACGAATCATTTAGTCTTTTGTGACAAAATTTTATTGTAAAATCTAAAGCAATCATTGTCTTCCAGCCACCCAGCCACCCATCCACCCAATCACCCATCCACCCACTATTATCAATAAGGATTCAAATGGATGTTCAACTCGGCGTACTTGTGTGGATGCGATCGAACACATACACGATTAGTTATTAAAGGCATTCAAATTGCATGAGTATGTCGGTGGGCGTGTGCGTGTGTGTGAATTTTCAAGTGTGTGTGTGTGTGTCGATTATATATTTTTAAGTAGTATTTCTATGAAATTGAAAATTAATGACGCTCATTTCCGCTTGGAAATCATAAACGTTTCCATGCTTTTCTCAGCCCTTCTGTGTTCTTCCCCACTTTTCAATATACATTGTGACCGAAAGGTTTTCGGAGGTTCTCATTTAAAATTCGCGCGCTGTATATTTTTCGATATTTTAAGTTTATGTAGTTTGGCAGCACTGTCCTTAATTACTATGCAAAAATGAGCGCGATCTGTCGGACAGTTCGTTTACGGCAGCTGTTGAAACCAGTTCACCTCAGTAGTGCGTTGCGAAAAAAACAATGGAAAAAAATATTGAACAAAGAGTTTGCATCAAATTTTGTTTTTCGAACGAAATTTCGTGTGCAGAATCGTTGCGAATGCTACAAAAGGCTTATGGGGAATCAGTTTTATCGAAAACTCAAGTTTATGAGTGGTACAAAGCCTTTCAGGACTGTCGTACGACCGTCGAAGACATGCCGCGTTCTGGACGACCTTCGACCTCTACCACCGACGAAAACATTGAAAAGGCAAAGGAAATCGTGTTCAAAAATCCTCATGTGAGTGTTAGAGAGATAGCACGAGAGCTAGGCATCGGTCGTGAGATGGCTCGTTTGATTTTGGTGGACAATTTGTGTATGCGACGTGTCAACGCCCGGCTTGTTCCGATTCACCTCAATTTGTTCAACATTATCAACGATTTTAAGGCCAAACATTCAATAAATACCATCGAACAGCCACCGTATTCACCTGATCTTGCACCGTGTGACTTTTTCCTGTTTCCCAACCTCAAATTACCACTCAGAGGAACGCGTTTTGAATCCATAGAAGACGTAAAACAGAATTCGCAGAGGGAACTCAAAGCCATACCGGAAAGCGCCTATAAAAATGTTTTGATGATTGGAAGAAAACGTTGGCATTTGTGTATCGCTTCTAATGGAGCATATTTTGAAGGAGATAAAATAAATATTGATGAAGATTAAGAATTTTGCGTTTTATTTATTTATGACCGGAAACTTTTCGGTCACAATGTAATTCTGTGCATTTCTCGTATGTTTTGTGTGTGTAGTGTGAACGTTATTTTGTGATTAAACGAAAATTATGATTGGAAAACAAAGAACAGCGCTATTGCGGTCAGTATTGATACTCGCCTGATGCTGGACTTGAGCTATTCAAAACGTGACTTTCGTAAATGCGACCATAGTAGCGTTTACTCGTGCAGAATAGAATGATTTAATCAAAAAAAATATTGAATATGCAAATGGTTGCTCTCAATACAGTTCTTGCAGTAGCGGTAATAGCAGCGGTAATAGAAGCGGTAATCGAAGCGGTAATCGCACCGTCTGCACACAAACACACGAATGTGGAAACTATTTTTAATTTATTTGTGAAATTATTCAAGTCCACAAGATTTATCAATATTTTCAATGTTATTTGCTGATCGCCTTACCTTGCGCCTTCTTCCTCAGTTCCATTTGTACTCGTGTTTGCTGATAATTTACGAAAAAGTTTTATCGACAATTTTCAACAATTCATATTCTATCTTTACCTTATTTTTGGTATCTGCAGACACTAACAGTTTTTCAAATCGAACTCTCACAGAAACTTATAGAGTAATCAGAGCACAAGTGCCTTCATTTGTCCAATTTACCCTTACTGATAAATTTCCATACTTTATTCGATGTTATTGATTGGATGAACAAATATTTCTTATATTGAAAATATTTTAAATTAAAGCAAATTTTCTTTAAATCGTAAGACATTATTCTCACATCACGTAGCCTCTTAGTACCATAAAGAAAATCTGTACGAAAAGAGAAAAAAATTTTTGCAATTTTTTTCATAAATTTAAAAAAATAAAATAAAATAAATGTACGTATGTATGAGTATACAAAAAAATGGCTTATGTATTTGTATATAATATCGTAATCGGTGTATGTGTGCATTACTATATCTAAGTATTATGTCAAATTGAGTTCAACGAGAGCTTGCCTACTGAATGATATAATGATCCGAATGGTTTCGGATTAAAATATTTTCAATATTAAGCTAAATATAATATCTCAACCAGGAAAAACACAACAGTCATAAAAGTTACAATATTCAAGAGAGATCTGTTCTATGGAATTATGATATTACTTTTCAGTGATATCATGGATATTTTAAAAACCAAAGAAAAGTATTTTTCTTCTCTCCAAGAGATTCCAGTCAGAATCATATTGTTAACATAATAAAATTAATTATTAAAGTTTAATCTAAAGTTAAAGTCATTGATATCATTGTGCCCGCAACCGGCGCCATCATTTGCTACGAAAAGTCGGAGCACATAGGCACCAAATACGTGGATCATTAATTGTGTAATATACACTGTTATTATTATCGCCTACCGGCGAGTGAAGACATTCAGAATCCATCCACTAAAGTTAGCATACTAAAATACAAGAACTTTGTTAGTGTGATTACTTATGGGTATATATGATAGATGTGTAAGGGTCTTAACGTATAGAATATGGACTTTGCTGAGCAATTTTTGAATAATAATTTGCTTTAATTATAATTACAACATAATTACATACAACATAATAATTACAACGGACACTAATTGTTTGCATTCCTTATACGTCCATCTCTTTAGATATATATCCGAACAAAAATTGTTCTTAAAGAAATATTTGTCATTTAAATTTGCTGCTCTTCTGTCTTGTCACCTGCAATAAATTAATAAGTTTACTCTGTTTCCTAAAACTATGCAACAAATATCTTTGAAAATTTTATATATAACACCAGTTCACAGCCAATAATTTCCAGATACGTGACCTAAATTTTCTATAGCGAAATTTTCTGTCGAACTCGAAGAACATGTGTGTGCTTTCGCTAAACTTCTTATGGAGTGTAGGATTTGTTCCTTCTATAATTGTCCAACAATAATCTCACAACAGGCTTGCATCCCAATATCTTTGATATCTTTTTTTCCTTTGCAGAAATGTGCTGATGCAATCGGTACTGACCTTGCCCAGTACTTTCCGTGATGTGATTCGAGATTTGAAGGGAAAGAGACCACATAAGAGTGCAAGAAATGCACTTTTAGAGACATAGTTGACCAATAACTTTATAGTTGTCAATTAAATATGAAAGAATTTCTATTTAATTGGTTTTTCTTTTTTTGGTACTCAAAAAGTCGAAAACCGATTGCTTAATCATATTGATGTCATGTAACTTAAAATATTCGTACGATTAAAAGCTAAAAAGTTATGGGAGCAGATCTAGAGTGATGTTTTTGGGAAAATCATTATGATTTTCAAGCTCTACGGGAAATTTCACTATGGAAAGGAAATGTTTCGCTTTGAAGATAAATTTTTTAATTATTTGTAAACTAGTGTAATTTAAAGCGTTAAACTTGGTAATATAAAGGAATAAATTAGGGATACAAAAGCAACATTCAAAAAAAAAAAGAAAAACCAACTAAATTGAAGCACATTTCGCGTGTAATTCTCTAGTGTCTTGTCTATGCTTCCTGGGCACAATTCCGACTGTGTTCAGCGTTGGTGTGGACCATACTAATTTATTAACCCTTCATTTCGTTCGTTTATGCGTGTCTTTTGAATTTTTCTCATTCTGCAGACGTTGTACGTGCACGCGTAGCGCCCAAATGTGGCTACGACGATGACACCCACTCGACTTTACCGCTGGTCCAAGTCGCAGTAGCACATATTCCGCAACGTCGATGCGCCAGCACCCAACACCCACCGCACAGCTGCTGTAGTCGTTGTTTGCCCAGGCGAAAGGTAAAAGTTTCTTTGGTTATTTGTTGGCTGTGTGCTAAGGCAGCATAAACTTCGAATTCTTCTTAAAGTATTTAAGCCGTTCGCTGTGCTAATGAATGCGGTCGAATTATGCCATAGACGAGAACATAAGTTGCTCGGATCCACATCCACATCCACACCCACAGCCGCAGCCGGAGCCGGAGACGGAGCCGCAACTGCTTAGTGCTAACAATGAACGCTTCATTTGTAGCAATTTCGGAGGAAAATTGTTTATCTTCCGCCAGTTGCAAGGATATTTTAAATGCTTATTAAGGCAAATTAAAACAGAAAATTAATACAAAAAGAAGAAAATTGAAAGAGATATGGTGGCAAAATTCGAAATGTTTTATTTGTGGCTTGTAAGAATTTCAAAAAAATGATGGGAATATAAGAACAGAATGAAAAAAATTTCCATGTTCTGTTCGGTTTTCTTTCCTTTTTGTTTTTTTTCGAAGTCTTGTGGCTTGAAACTTTTATCGTCTTGAGGAATCATTGACATTGAACATGGCCCTGATGTGGCCCACATTGTAAGAGTTAATGCGTTTCTATTTGAATGACAATAAATTTTCCGATGTGCTCAAAATAAAATGAATTTCGAAAGCAAATACAAAAGTGAAGAAAATAAATGACACAAACCAAAAAAAAAAAAAACAAGAGTAATATAAATGTAAAAAAAAACAACTGAAATGAAATCGTTTTATTCTTTAATGCGCTGAATGGAGAGCGCAAAACGTCACACAATCGCTACAAGATACAACGGCGAAAATACGCTATTTGACATTCTATTTGTCAAAGATAATAAATTAGTTAAGTGCGGATAAAGATGCAGTCAAGCAAAATAGGCTGGAAGACAGACAGCTGGGCAGATGGGCAGAAACGCGCACAACCGGCAGGCGAGTGAACTCTACCGTTAAAATCCATCATCAACAGCAACAACAGCAGCAACAACAGCAGCAACAACAACAACATTAGCAACATCAGAAAAAAAAAATTAATGTAGCAACAATTGCTTTGCGGCATGTAGATGCGAGCAACAATTGTGTTAGATATGCAAATTGGATTTGTGAGGGCCATTCGCTAGAGGGTTGGGGGTGCAAAGTGGGAGACGGGAGATGGGAGATGGGAGGCTGAAAATTTAAATTACGGCCTTTTGATTAATAGCTTTAAATGTATTCAAAAAAATTAATCAAATTGGGTTTTTTTCGTCACTGTAGTGTTAGTCTTCCCAATTCGATCTGCGATATGTTTCGGTACATTTGTTCGGAACGAAACGTTCCCTTTGGAGGTTGATTAATTTAACAGCTCATCTTCGAGTCCCAACAAATGCCAAGAGGCTTAAAAGTTGACACCTTAACAGTGTTTTGTAAAATCAATAGAAATCCAATTTGAATTTTTCGCATAGTTCGGATAAAAAAATTTCGGTGCTTTGGAAATACAAGTGATTCTCTTTGAATGACGAAGTATTTGTGTCGGATTTGCTTATCAATATTTGGCAAAATATGAAAAATAATATTTCATTATTGTTATCGATTTGTAATAATTAAATAATTATCAGAAATATTTTTACCCCGAATAGTTTACAATAACTATCTGCACACCGATCAATCAGTGGATGGACTATATGACTACAAAGTCTATATATGACATATATATGTTAGACATATTACATATATAGGCTGGTATATAAACTATATGAATACAATCTGTTACCCATGATAAAAAGTAAATTTGAGCAAAGTTTCAGTTTTTGCATGGACAAATAGACTGGGAACAATAGCATATGTACTGGGAAATATGTGCTGGGAGTGATAGGGTAATGAGATCGGAAAATGTGAGCAAATACAATTATAAAGAGTTGGAGTGGAAGAGGAATAAAAGTCAGTTAAAAGTATACTAATAATTATTTGATGAAAATTTAAGTTTTCTCTGAAACATAATAAAGATTTTAAAGAATTACCTGGTAGCAGGGGTCTGTTTCAAACTGAGGTATGCTGCATATTTTTGTTTATGGACCAGTTCGTTGCTGTACATTCTTTCCTTTGTAACTTGTTTGTTGGGATTGGCTCCTATAAATATTATGGACAGCTCAGATACTTCAATTAGTTATAATATATATCTATATGTACAACATGTGTCATGTAACTGACTAGAGAGTGAATCTTCTGAGTGCTGGACAGTAAAATGGCAGATGTGGAGCACTTTTTTGGACAGCCTGAACATCTTTGATTTCCTGAACGGTAGTGTCTCATCAGCATTCATACTGTAAGATTAATATATTTATACTCGTAGAAATAGACTGTAGTAATAAAAATTTTGTTGAGTATTTACGAAGTCAGTAGATGACGATGTGTTATTATAAATTCTTAATTTTAATTAATTTTCATTTAGTCAACAAATTTATTTAATTAATTTCAATAAAATATATTAATATCTTTCTCATTGATAAATTTTCCTTTTCCTCTTCAGGACTTTTTCTACCTGTTTTTCCATTTTCCATTTTACATGTTATCATATTGACATACTATTGTTTAAATTCAGTTTTTATTCATTTCAACTTTTAATCAAAAGATCTGATGTGGTTCGCGGTAAATGTCTTGAGATCGCATTATGCTTATGATAGCACTTAAACAGAGCCGCTCTATAAATAGGTTAAGTATCTGTAGTATTATCTTAGATTTCTAATTGAGATAGAAATAAATGTAGATAAGGTCTCCTGTGGTCTCTACAGGTTGTGAAATCCCTCAGCTCTATAACATCACAAATTTTATCGACCATAATAAATGACTTCCGTATGTGGAAAGCATAAGAAACTACCGCATGTGACTTTCACACACTTAAACCGTCTTCAACAAACAATTAATCTCCTTCCGATATATATAAATTTTCGGTTGCACTTCAAGAAGCAGAGAACGTTTGAAAGAGGTAGGCATACTAAAAGATACTGGAGCTACTTACAATACGTGAGGTTAGAACTTTTTTATATCGTTTATGGTTAAAAGTGGGCTATGTTAAATGTTAAGAACATGTATTTATGACATGCCAGAACACACCTATGGCTCATAATTTATCCTCACACAGTTTATAGAAGGAGACTCGTGAAAATAAAGTTATCATGTAAATATAATAAATATTCTGCTTAAAGTCTCGCTACACTAAAATTACCGACAGTCGTGTCTGTTGCTAGGTCGTGTGGCGGCGCTAGGCGTCGGCAAACGAGTGATCCATAACGATCGAAATAAAAGCTAAAATTCCTTAAAAAACAAAACCAAACTCAATTGTTTTTAGAAAAAATAGTTATGAGATTTTACCTAAATTTAAAGATAACACCAAACAAGAAACGATTGTTCAGTTATATACATATACATATTAATGAACCCATACAAATCGTTAGAATGCAATGTAAAGTTGACGTTTTTAGCACAATAATAGATGCATACAGTCGTAATTGACATCGACTGTCGATTCAAAAGACCTATGGATATTTTGAACAATTTAGCTTCATGTATGAGAAAGTATATATGAAAAGTATATCAAACAAAGACCTTTTCAAGCATTATAATGCTTCAGGTATAATATTTCGGGAAGGTGAGAACAGCGACATTCAGCGTTTTGAACTTATGAGGAACTGCTGCTTTAAAAATCGAGCTCATTAGACTCAATCGACGATATGAAGCAACTCATCCAATATACTCAAGAAAGTAATTTAGAGAAATTATATCCGAATGTTTATATAGCAACCAGAATCATGGTTCCATAGTTCCACTCAGTACAGCTTCTGCAGAAAGAAGCTTTTCAAAGTTAAAATTGATTAAAACCTACCTGAGAAGTATGAAGAGTCAAGAGAGACTACCGGTATTGGTAATTCTATCAATTGGGGCGAAAATAGCAGCCTTACAAATTTAGTGAGGCTTGAAGTAGGAAAATTCATTTGTTTTAATTTGCATTTATTTTAACTTGATTAGCTATAGATACTCATGCTTCGTCGTACTAGTGAATGTAAATTATTTACTTGTAAAAATCGGTAATGAGAGGGGCCTTGCAATTCCGAAGTCGCCGACGTCCAGAGCTAGTCTGGTTCCGCCACTGACTGTTTACTTCAAGTTTCCTATTTGCTTTTGTTTAAATAGAAAATGAACCGAATAAAAATTCTGTTTTGAAAGTCCATCAAAGCCAATCAGTGATCGCTTGAAGACTTCACTCACATGTGTTTATTTTTATTTGGTTTCCTCATGCCATCCGATTTGTTTTTGCTATTTGTACGTGTTTTTCTTGTGAAAATAATAAAAATTAATTTAGTGACAATTTTGATTACTTCTGTGCATTAAGAGCGCGCCCACTGTGGAATAGAGTGGAATAGAGCGGAATAGAGCGAAGAAGACAGTCGGGCGAGCAAGTGCTGCTGTTCGTTATGGAAGGCAACGGCCAGAACTTGTGCTGTGCGGTATAAGACGAGCACTATTGGACGTCGTAGACTTCGTCATAGTTAATAATGTGTCGCAAATAAAAGCAGAGCACACACGCTAGCATATATACAAACAGTAAATCGCACGGCATCGCACTGTATCGGAGAAATATCTTCAAAATCGCGTCTTCTCGTCTCCATGCGTGCGTCGGGTTCGTTGTGTGAGGCGGCGGTGCTAAAATAAATTTTATGTTGTCTTCGGAGCGCAGCTGAGCTTTGCTCATTTCGACGGTTTCTCCGATTTCTGCGATTTCAGTTGCTTGGCTGGTGGAAGATGGCTGCGGCCTTTCTACATGCAAAGACCACACGAAAATAAAGACGCCTGCTAACACTTATCGAAGTGACAAAATTTTGAATACTCGAACTCATTTTTTTTTTGTTTTCGCGTCTGGTTTTTGGGTTACTTATCATCGATGCTTGGATTCCTGTCTTTGTTCCGAAAAACGCAGCAAAGCGCTAAGATTTCTTTATTGAAATATGAAAATTGGCGTAATTTTTGCGCATCGCTCCCACAGGCGGGCCGCTACAAGTAGGCGTTTAGGCGTTTGATAGGTGACGCTATGCAATATGCTGCGGCAGCAGCGGCAACAGCAGCGCCAATAGCAGCGGTAATGTCATAAAGTCAAATTGTCGCTGCCAGTATGGGAATTGTAGCACTCTATTAGTCCACGGTTTGCTATTGAGTAAATATTTGTCGTATTTCAATTGATAAATATTCTATATTCTTATTTTTAACAGACACTGAAAACTGCTAGATAAATCTGTTTTTGTTTGTTTGTTTGTATGTTCATTCACCGTATTATGACATTCTTTTATTTATAAATTTGAAATACATTTAATGCTTACCGCTGCCGCAGCGATCGCTGTATGCGGGCTATCTTGTTTTTGTTGCCTTCTCCATGTATCTGTGATTGGATCTGTACTATTACCGTGGACACACAACGCGACGTATGTTAATCTTTGAGTGTGTGACAAGCGTCCGGAAAGTGTTTCCATTAGTCCAAGTGTCGCCTGGCCGTCAGCGTAGTTCTCGTGAATTCGCAACGGATTCAGTGGACAACGACTTTTCGTGTTTCGTTGCAACGGAAAACTCAAGTTTGTTTTTTTTTGCATTTCGTCCGTCTTCATATTTGTTTCCGCGTCGTTTTCGCGTCGTTTTTAATTTTCGTTTTCGCATGTGAACTGCATGGAATCGCAACAACGCGCAGTTAACAATTTTGCATTTAAAGTGAAAATTTTCGGTTGTTTATGAGGAAATAGGCACCAAGAAAAGCAGTCTCAGTGCGGTGGCTTTCTTCAAAGTGAAAAGTGAAAAAGTGAGAATTCCTTCAAATATATACGCACATACGCATACATGATATATATGTATCTACACATGTGTGTTTGAGTATAAAAAATGCAACCGAAGTGTTCTTTATTGAAAATCGTTCAAAAGTGCATCAAGAGAAGTTCATAAATAAAAAAAGTTCAAGTGTTGGGCAAATATTGTAATGACAATTAATCCAATGATCGAAATTGCTCTAATTCGCTTATCTGTTGATTCGATTGTGCACAAGTGCAGTGCTTGACCTCACACTTCACCCGTCAAAAACGCACAAATAAATCGTTTAGTGGCGTCTTCTCCACTCCGCCGCTGTAGTGGTGTAAGTGTTCATGTAAAAACATAAGTCAAGCACAGAAACACTACGAAAACGAGCACAAAATAACAATATCACATCAATTCATCATTTGACGCAGTTCATCTTGTCACCCGGCCAACACCAAGTCTGCTGCTCCAGCGGCTTCACAGCAAAACTCAGCGAACGACGTTTCACACAGCAATTTATCATAAAACTATCTTCTGAATTGAATCTTTTTCTCTTGACGAGCTACACTCTCAGCTGCTGTTGTTGTACATATAATTTATGGCAGCCTCATTGAAGTCCAATTAGCTTTAGGTGAGTAAAAGTGATTTTTGTGATTCTTGCTTAATTCGTGGTTTTATATGGATTTTCTTCAAACTCACAGAAGAGAAGAATCTGCTTGAAGAGCACACAACAGATTAGATGTAAATACATCTATTTTATCGTCAGAGCATAATAGATGACAACACCCTCAACCCCCACTCCCTCAGCGGGAGTGGGGCTTCAACAAATTGTGATAAAGAGAAATTTGCAATGTAGAAGATGGAATAATATTCTGTATATATATTATATGTGATTAATAATAACAATATCTATATATTCTATAAATTTATGGCAGCCTTTTCGGACAAATGATTTTATTTAAAAATAAATTGTCCATTACGACGAGGGCAAGCAACTAATCTCTTATTAGAAACTATTTTGAAGCGAGTTTTAAAATAATCTCTAATAAAAGAGTACAGTTCACTTAAAAATTTTAATCATATTCGATATTTCTATATTCGATATTTGTTGTCAATTATTTAATTGTTAAACTGACGTTGCGTAACTGAGAGTTATTAAAAATTTGCTTATATGGGTTGGGCAAAAAGTATTCTGCGCTTTTGCGTTCATTTAACATTAAATCGCAAAAACTTCGATAGTGTTATTTAGTCCTGGAGATTACTTATTCTATTGTACCAATGACCAGGTAGTTGTTTTTGGTGAAAAATTATTTGAATTTTTGGCCCGTGCGAATCGTGGAGTAACATTAACATGACTTTCTTCTCAATAGGTTCCTAGATTAGGTTTTATACATAAAAAAGAATATATAAATCATGGAATAAATAATTCTGCTCTACAAACAGAATAGTATTGAAATTTAACAATTAAAAATAAAAATATAATTAATTATAATAGTAATAATAATATAATTAATTAATTCAATTATTCTACAGTTGGTTTTTGATTTCGTTCTAATATAAACACTGCAAGTGAATTTGTTAATAAAAACTTTTACAGCAAATTTGTAGTTAGTTGGGTTAGTTGGTTAAGTAGCGTTGACTCTGAGCTTCAAATTTGGCAGGGCACGAGTTCAATCCCTAGTACTTGCAGTCTCAAAAAATTATTTACGAATAATTAAATACAATAATTATTTTCAAGACCACTGTTAATGGGTATTTCGCAATACTCGAAACAGCTGTATGGTCAGTCAAAAACTCAATTAATTAAAATAATACCTATAAAATGAATATTTGTTGTTGTAGTTCACTACTTTTCAAAACCTCTTTATATAAAATTATTGAAAACAAGAGATATATAATAACATCACCTCTAGATATTTTAGATAAAGTTTCTGTGAGTTTGTTGTAGAAGTTTGATTTACGTTTCCTTTCTGCAGTTTCGGTTGGCGCATAAGTTTGGATAATCGTTCCGTTTCTTGTTCTTGAATACAATATTGCCATTATTATACGTTCGCTTATAGGTTCCCAAGCTATTTAGAATACTTTTTCCGTTCAGCTAAGAATACTCTTCCAGAGTATATACACTTTTCGTCGTCAGAGAGATTAAGCTCTCTAAATCCATCACATCTACAATCGGCTAGTCCAAGTATTTCAATATGAAGTCTTTTTATTTCTGCAGCAGTCTGATGTGAACGCCCACGTTGATATGGAGTGCGTACATTCCATCTCGCGATTTTAGTATGTAAAGTGTCGATTCTGTTGTTGCGTTCTGAAGTTTTTACGATAATAGACCTATTGTTACGAATGTATGAATTTTGCACGTCCAGATTCGATGTGTGTGCCGCCGGAGCGGGAAGATTACTGAAGTGTCATTTGCCTCGACTAACTGCTGGAGACATATCATCCATATTATTTGAATTCATGTTTTTATTTTCATATCAAGAGGTCATGTTTGGTAATTTCGCATGCGATGGTTATGGACACAAAGCTGGGGCTTAGCTGGGGCTTGATCTTTCGACGACTCAGCACGCCTTTTACTCGTTTTTATAGCGAATCGCTTGTTGCAAGACTGACATCCGCTGCAGCCGCACCTACCTGGTGAACAGACGCTGCGAGAAATAAGATTTTAGTTATGTTACAATATTTCCTACAATATTTCCGGACCTGTGTGGTTCGCTGGAGATATTTCATTTCTCTCCTACCACCCATATTCGGGAAGCTTTCGCATATCCGCCACTTTTCTCCTCAAGCTTTCTCCGGGGGCGACATAAGAGTACGTCTAAGTTAATATATTCAGATAGGTCATAAAAAGCAAATGAGTTTTTTATAAAAAGAACGAAACCAGATAAAGATTTGATGAAATTGATTATTTTTCTACATTAATAAATTTTGCAAATTCATCTTTTAGCATCAACAATATGTTTTGTATATCTAACACAATATTATTCTAGACCACAAACAAAGATACCTATGGGTCGTAAATCTGAATTATAAATATTATTCAATTTTATTGCTAACAAAATTAATTTGAAAACCTTAAAAGCTCACATAATAAGGGCCAAATTGGCCCTTAAACACTATCTGCCTTCGCGTACTTCTTAAGCCCCTTAATCCGCATAATCCTTCAAAACGCATTGAGCTTAAAATCTCATTAAATAGAAATCTTAAGACTACAAAAAATTGCTCTGCAGAGATTCAGATATTCTAGAAAGACACACAGTGACGCTAACACATAAACAGCGAATAAATTACTAACGTCAAGGAAATATAGGCGGGCGGACTATTATTTTCATATCTGATTAAAAATCGAGTCTTAATATAACTTTTCGGTTCTAAATTCGGCAACACATAAACAAAAATAAAACGATTTATGTTTAAAAAAAATAAGAAATAAGCAAAAAGTGTTGTTGATATTTTAATTTAATTAAGAGGAAAATTAAATGACACCCAAATTTCAAAAATCCAAAAAATAGATGATCATTTTCGAAAATGATGTTGCCGAAATGTTTACGAATTCTAAACTTTGTCAAACAATTATTGAAAATGATGGAAAGACTGTTTTCATTTTTCATAATATTCTCAAGATATTCTAAAGATATTTTCAAGACATTTTCACATTTCACATTCAAAATTAGACGCGAAAAAAATTCTCAAGGAAATATGCAGAATTATTTAGTGGAATTATGTATATATATATGTATATATATTTATTTGTATATAACTGAATAATATTAAATATAAACAATATATATATATACACCGATATAGAAACATATTATTTATTTTTTCTATTCGAAATACTTAATTCATTTAATTCTTTATTTTTATATACATCTTTTTTTATAGGAAAATTCATTTTTTGAGTTGAAACGGAAATAAAATTTTTTTAATTAATTTCTGGTGTTATAAATTAACTTTTCATTTAATTTTTTTTTGTTTTTGTGTTTTTATATTTTTAGATTTTTGATCTATAAATAAAAACTATAAATTGAAAAGTCTTATTTGCAGCAGTGAGTTTTCTATGCCACAATATTAAATTATGTTCATAATTGAGAGTATAATAATTTTAAAAAGTTCTCAATAAAGCGATTAATAAAATAATTCTCTATCAATAAATCTGAGAAATTGAAATAATAATAAAGTCATCAAATAATATTTAAGGCACAGATACTAGTATCCTATATCTGCTGATCGACAGTTTTAATTTGTAGCTATTCTCTGAAAGGAGGTTCACTTCTCAACTGCATTGAAGAAGGAAATTATGGAAATATTATTCCGTCATTATAGGTTGAATATAGAACCTCGGATATCAACTATTTAATCCGAATGAAAAACTACTCACACATTATACCGCGTGATCAATGCATTATATATCTCTTAAACGCTATAGCAAATACTTTTTATTTTCTTAATTCCCTCCAAAATTATTTGCTGATTTTAATGGAAAGATAAACAATCAAATTGTTAAAATTTATTACATCATTATCCGTGACTATACAGTCCATGTAGGATCTAAGTCTGTTTAACAACAGTCTTCCATTAATCTCTGCACACTGTCTTTCCATCCATCGCTTGGTCGCCCTCTTCTTCTGCTGGTACCTACTTCATTCTCATAAATCTTAAGCGGTACTCTCATCTAAGTCGCTGCTTTTTCAGAAAGCTAATTAATCTATTCGGATTATATTTCATTCATTTCGTTAAGTTTGTGTTCAAGACGATCGACATACAGAGCTTACTATAGACCTTACTAGATGCTCTATATATTAGCACCTCGACTCTATATATAATATAAAAATAATTAAAAACTAAAATCAAAAATCACTTGAAAATAAAAAAATAAATCAACACTATTTAAATCAATCCTTTTTTTTCTAAGTGAGGTTGCAGTGAGGATGGTTCTAAACAACCAAGCATTGGAAATAAATAAATAAAAAACTTACTTAAGCAACTTTTCGTCGAATTTATTTATGAAAAATTTAAAAAAGGATAAGTTTTAATTAAATTTCAATTCACAAACGTCCACGTTTCAATAACGAACATGAGCGGTCATCCCCGCACAAGGAAAAGAAGAATTTTCCAAAATTTGTCATGGACAAATCAACAAATCAAAATGAGTTTTGGTTTTTGATGTTTAAAATTTAATAATAGTTTTCACATTCACAAATATTAAGAAGTTCAATCGATTTCTATAATAAAATCATGAATTTCCAATTACTGACTCCTGCCACTCGCACTTCCGGCATTTTAAATGCTCGGCATGTGTCACGTTCCACACATTTCGTCTCATTTGTTCGTTTGTCATTTCGGTCAATAATTACCGCAAACATGTCAACTGAAATTGCCCATATTGCCCATATGAAAGGCATTCGTCATACTCCAGTACAAAATCCAAAATCCAAAATCCAAACTCCGAAACTCTGAAACTCTGAATGACGTGCCGCACTACCAAGTTCAACCGCCCAAAAATCCAAGTTGTGGAGAAATGTGTATTTTGGATTGAAAATGGGTTCGATTACGGTGGGATAGTGGGCAATAGACATAGCAATGATTGTGTCTAATTGTTTGTTGTTGATTAAAGGAAATTTCGAAAGTTATGAAATAATATGAGCAAGTATTTCCAATTTTGTGAAGAGACATGCGACTCCGTCCCACTGTGGCTTCGCGTGCCTAAAGTGAATGCAACTCTCCGTACAGTAAGAAAACCAAACGTAAATTGCACTTTGCCGGAAATAATTATTTAACTGCATCAAGTGGTGGTTGACTTCTGTGCTAGGTGTTTCTCAGGATATTTTCTAATGTCCGTTCTTTACAAACAATGCCACAACTGCTTTAAATCGCTTTCACAAATCCGATGCCAGCCTGTGGAAGTGGAAGTGCTAATGCCACATTTAGTTCCTCTTCTCTTCTGGTCTCCTCCGTTCGGTGCGAATCCAAGGCTTAGTCTGCTCTGTTCACTTCAGTTATGCTCTGTTTGGAGTTCTTCTCTGCTGTTTCGTGCTCATTTCTTGATTTCAAAGTGAGTTGTTTGTTGCTTGGTCAGGATTGTTGTTTTAAGCCACGTTAAGATGGCTCCTGGCATGGTTAATGACAACGAATAAGACACAAATGCATAAAGCACATCGCCCAAGGATGTGTGTGGTGAGTACTTTGTATTGTATTATTAGTCAGTTTAGGCTTTCGAGTAGAAAACCACTAAATTGCGTTTTGACTTCCAAACGTTTCGACCGCATTTTTGTGGTTTTTGAATTTCTGGTTGATTTGTGGATGCAAATTTTGCTATTTGATTGCTTGCTAAAATTATTCATTACATTTTCAATTAGATTTGCTTTTAAAGAACAATATTTCAGTTTCCAAAATTTGTAAATTTAAAACGAATTTTAGTTTATGAAAATGGAACTTCCTTACGTCAGCGTAGCAAAGCGTAGCAATTGTCTGCGAACACTGAGAAAAATTCTTCTTTTTCCACACACATCACAACAAGCGTAAAAAATCTATCAAGCTATGGTCCTATAAAAATATCTGAAAATACTGACAAGTCCCTGTAATTGGCAGATATTACTGGTCAGCCTATGTGGTACTTCGGACTCAAATCAGCGGATGTAGCAATTGCAATAGTCGCAAAAAAAACAAGTTTGGGTTGTAGTGTTTTCTATAGTATTCCCTATTAGATATTTTAAGACTTCAGCTCCTTCACTAACACGCTGCTTTGGATTCTGTTATAAATGAAAAGATCGATTTTATTATATACTCCACATACATTTGGTCTAATTGCACTAATGAAGGAAGATTCATCTCCCCTATTGGTAACGATTAAATCACACTCACACTCAACTTCCCCTATACCTTCTGCTCAAAAGGTATCCGGATTTTGTTGTTCGTTAACTACTCCTTAAGTAACAGACCTTTTTCAAAAATTTCTTTTTCTTATGTTGGTACACCCTTTCTTGATATATGGTTCAAATTTGAGTGCAATCTGTCAATTAGATGGCTAAAGTGCATTTAGCGATTTTTACTATGGAAAATTCTTGTTGAACGCGATTTTTTGACCAAACACGACACCACTGTCAGCGCTCAGGCACCATATTCGCCAGATCTGGATCCGTGCGACGTTTTCCTGTCCCGAAACTCAAATTGTCCGTTCGTGGTAAGCGTTTTGAGTCGATTGAATCGGTAAAATAGAATTCGCTGAAGGAACTAAAAGCCATACCTTCACGGGCCTACGAAAAGTGGGTTAAGTGGGAAGATTGGAATAAGCGTTGGCATATGTGTATCGCTTCAGAAGAAGCATATTTTGAAGGAGATAAAATAAATTTGGAATAAAATTTAAATTTGTGTGTTTTATTTACAAAATCCGGGTACTTTTTGAGCTTGAGGTATAATATAGAATTCAGTAAATAGTGACACGACATCTGATATCCCTTTGACATTTGATTACTGTACATATTACTTGTAGCTTTAGATGATAATCAGAAAAGACCACTTGTTTTTTTCATACACACTTCAAGCTGTTTAAAAAATCTATTAAATTATGAACCTGGGATAAACATTTCACACTTTGCTTTGCTAAGTAAGCTCTTGGTGGAGCTAACCTTTTTATAAACAATTTTTTAAAAAATATATTTTGCTTTTTAATGTCATTGTGACTCAAATTCATTTTCAAATATAAATATTATACAATTATCTTTTCAAATAATCTTTGTCTATAGATATAGGGATAATTTCGATGCATTTTCTTTTCAATTTTAAAATTCGATTTCTAAAAATGCAAAAATGGTTAACGTTTTGGGACATTTCATCATCAGTTAAAAACCATCATCATAAATAATTGCTTCATGCCAAGTATTATCAAAGGCACCTTCTATATCTAGAAAGGCACATCTTTCCGTTTCTTTCTTTTCTATGCTGACCTCAAGCATATTGGATAGCCCTATATGCAGGTTAACACCGACGCAGTGCGGTCCCAACTAAAATATTAGTCCTGATGTAGTTATCTGGAATGTTATCAAACCTGTACTTTACCCTTAATGTCATGCATAGTTCATTGGCTTTCATCCATTCATTTCTCTGCACTTTCCTTAGTCATTTAGTTTATGTTGCATTTGTGCCTCTACGATTGTAGAAAAACTTAGATGGTGAGTATTCTTGGTTGGGCTGTCATTTAAGTCTTGAGTTTTATAGAGGTTATACTGCTTTCATTTTTAAGTACTTTGTACAATCTTGAGACTTCTGTAGTGTTGACAATTCTTCACAGATGTGTCTGAAACTTGTGCGTTTCACATCCCTAATCCCCTTTTAGTTTCTTCATATCATTATCATATATTGCACTAAGATGCGTCCTTATTGCAATTAACTTTACTTGTTGCTCAACAATCTTTATAAGCGTCAATAATAGTTTAGTTGAGGCTTTCCACCGCAGATGAATGTCTACCAACAATGTCTCCATATGGCATCCGAAAGAATGGGCAGGCTTATGTCTGGTATTTTGTCTCCTTCAATTTCATTCTATTTACTTGCTTGAGTTTAACTTCAGATAAATAACATCAAAAAATTCAATTGTTATATTCTTCTTATATTAGGTATATTCAAATTCTATATTCTTCGATATGATATAGAATTTTTTTTAAAAATCGATAAGTATGAAGTCCGTTATTTTTGTTTAATTTTCATGGCATATTTAATGGCGCTGCCCACAGGATTTTTTTTAAAATTTCATGCATGTTTGGTGCTCTTTCAGAATTTTGTTTGATGCCTGTTCGTGTCCGTTAAATAATAAATTATTTAAGGGGAAAAAATTATATTAAGTAGTTTTTATTGATTTCAAATTACTTGTTTATTGTATTTACATATGTACATTTTCGAGTACCCTATGTATTCAGTAATGTCCGTCCATCCGTCTGTTAAAACGGTTGGCTGGTTGGTTACTAATGAGGTTCATAACTAACCATCATTAAGTTGAAGCAACTCCAATCCTCCATATAAAAGGATTTGCGGAGTTCCTTAAAGTATTACTTCAATGTAGCACCCAGTATCTTTTCTTTCTTTCATAGCTCAGGCATCATTCTAACATGTGTTATTCCATATATCCTCTGGTGATAATTTTTTCTCCAATCTCTAATACAATGATGTAATAAGTTGTAATGATGTTCATAACCGATTGTTAATCTGCAAATCTAGGTCTGTTATGATTATCGCCGATGCTGAGCACACTCATGAAAACTATCACTATTCCCTTCATGACTAACAACCCCTAGTAACTCAATTGATTATTGACAGTTGTTGATATTAATAATAATTTTTGTTTTTTAATTTATTAATGCGTTAGGTGTTTTTTTAAGAAGTAAAAGATTTGAAAATATGTGACCAATTTGAATGTAATTACTATAAAATCTTGTGTCATTAACCATACGAATAAATCTTTAAAACTGCATAATGGTCTTCCGATTATTTATAGGCTACGTTAGACTTAAATGATCACTTCTTGGTGTGAACATCAACTTTTACATTGGGTTCACATGAAATTCTTGTTAAATTTTTTGGTTTAAATTTCCGGCTTAAATCACATCCCAGTAATCACAAATTTATATTATGAACGAATATAAGAATTAGAAATAAGAACGTATATTACGTTAAATACAAGCGATTAAAGGTATTTAGGATTAATATATTAATATTGTATAGATTAAGACTCTTAAAGATTATACTCTCTGAAGCGAGACGTGCTATCGGCAATTATATATGGGAATCAAGTGGGAGAACCTAATCTATCTATATCTAACTAGAAAAGGCTTGGACTCAGTTGATTATTGAATTTGCGTTTGTAGTTCATTCAGTCAAGAGAAGCCAGATTTCTTACCGAAAATGTATAGGCAAATAAATTGCTTGTAGCAAAGCAGTTTAGTCTTTATGTTGAATTTATTACGCCTACTCAGAGCGGTCTTGCGTTGAATATGTGTAAAAGTTGCATTATGAAGAACCTGGATTATGTGTGGGAGGTGAACACAATTCCTAGGTAATTAAACTTATTAACAATCCTGACAATCTTAGCATTTATACGTAAATAAATGTTACACCTATCAAAATAGTTCAAGGGATTTGAATGCTTCAAGTAAAGTTAACTGCTAACATTTTATTTGGGTTGAGTTTCATTTTACGAGTATTAAAGTGCCTGGAAAGCAAACTTAAACAGCCATAAACGTAGTCAGAAACTTCACGCGTGGATTGAGATCTCATATAAGTCAGCATATGGTATTTGTTTTATAGAGCATCTCCGAATATCTTTTGTATAAATTATAATGTGAGTAAGGACTCAGCACGAAACCATGTGGAACACCTTGCAATAGTAAAAAGGGTTCTAGATAACTCGTAACCGATACGGGCTTTAGAACTCCTGTCACCTAGGAAACAGCTTCTTATATCTCAACAAATACACAAAGACATTCAACCCGTTTATATGCTTATATTTTATTAACTGTTGATCAGCTTTAATAAAACCGAATATTTTTGCTTATTTATAATGGATGGGTATCAAAAAATCAATTTATTATTTACGATTTAAAAATTTGCATTTTGTTAGACTTTGAAACCTGATGTACTTACACGTTATTTCTATTGTAAATGTAAGAAGTATAAGTTAAAAAGTTGCAATGTCTACGTATGCCCATGTTATAGTAATTATCAATATCTGATATCGACAGATATAAACAGACAGCACATAAGTGGATATTCAATTTTAGTCATTTAAACGTGACAATATTCAGATGTACTCCCATGACAATAATTTCGTAACACCCAATATAGTTGATATAACCAATGGGTGGTTTCTAAGACGCGTTGTTTTAAGGATTTAGTGTTATATGTTCAAATATAAAATCGTAAACGGGGTATTTAGTCTATTTATAACTTGATCATATCTGGGGAGTAGCACATTCGAATATACAATTTGAGAGCCATGCAATAATGCTATTTAAAAACCATAATTTGTTTTATAGTCCTATAAAAGTCATATGATATTCTACATTCCCGTTTTCTTTAACTAAAAAATAAGACTATATGTAAGAACTTTTTTAAAAAATATTTGTATGGTTTTTGTCATTAGGCGAATGTTTGGCCAGTAATTACAGTCCATTCAAAGACAATTACTTTAAAGCACCGTGAGCACGTAAGCTGTTATCCAATGTAAATTAGTGCCATAATGAACCATTAGAATAAACTATGTGAGAAGTAACATCAAAAGTGTTTCTAAAGGCAAGTGAAGCTCTAGTTTTCATCGATTTGTTCCGTTCGTTTGCGTCAGCCAGAACGGAAATAAAAATTAAAGAACATTAAAAACTTTACTAACAAAATATTTTTAAGGACTCAATTATTTATTGTCACACACCTTCAAACGACTTCTGGTCAAATGTTCAGGTGCTTGCGCTCTGTTTTGTTCACAAAGTCCCCTTCATGAGTCCGAAACTCAAATAGAAGAGGTGTGAGGTGTGCAGAGTGAAAGTATAACAAAATGCATACCTGGTCAATTGTTTATTAAAGCGGTTTATTCTGCTTTGCAGGATGTCGATTTCTATAGACCGAACTGTGTAATGTGAAAACTTTTCGTGTCATTCTAAATTTTGTTACACGAACACTGCATGCATTGCATTTATTCAATGGAATTTGTGCAGGATGTAGCCAACATATTACTGATGAACGGCCAAAACTTTGTATTGGAATAGACGATATAGGTGTGAAAATTCTAGTGCTTCAATTTGTATACAAATCTGACAAATAACAGTTCTCGGTTCGTGAAGGGCCGCTGTTGCTCTAAAAAAATGAAACTATAATTATTGGTACACATAATGCTAGTAAGTTTATATCATGTATATTATGTATTGAGCAGAACATGCAGATTAGAAAACAAGGAAAAAATCGAGTAAGAGAAGAGAAGGACCTAAGAAGAAAATATCATCGAGGCCATTTAACTATATCATTATGCATTTTAACTCTCCATTTGGTTCGATGTACATTTACACACAAAAAATAAGTGATTTGTTTTCATTTACTGAATAGTGACCTGCAGCTTTTTATTCCCAAAGATCAAGAACGTGCACCGGTAGAAACATAAATACTTTACCTATCTTTAAAGAAGAGTGCATTTATTCGTTTATAAGATTGAAGCATAAAAGGTATTTACGAAGTTAAACTGTTAGGTACAATATTTCACATTTATCCCAAAATATAGACGACATAGCTTTGTCAGTTTGTCATGTATTTAACCTCATTGGAGTGAGGTGTTGAATACAGAATCATCGAACACTGTTGTTAGCCAATTGACTCACAAACGAGGCACCCACTTTAAATAAGTCTTCTCTTAGACAAATGTTCATACAAAATCATTAAAGTCAACTCTCCACAAACATTTTCTGTTTTAATTTTAACGAGGTGTAAAGCAATCGATAGCTCAGTCTTGAAGGTCCAGAATTTTGGATACCTGCCCTGAAGGCTTAACACCACAGTGTTCTTCACACACGCATCGGTATATTGTGCCGATGAACATCACATTGGAACTCCGAGGAATTCCGCCGATATTAGTTGAAGTTATGTGTTTAGACATAACTTCCCCCTTGGTTGGAAAATGCAACTCCACATGGAATAATTGTTAATGCATACAATTATTCTACCCACGTATATTCAGATTTTAACCACAACTATGACACTCGCTTTAAGGTGGCAATCTAAGTAATCAGGACAGCAGAAGCTGCGGGCCCTGACCCAGTGGTACTAGAATTATATCTCCGATCGGGTGTCGTAAGTAAAACAAACTCACAGCAGTGATACTCCAAACAGCATGGGAATGGTGCCCACAACAGACGGACAAGTACGAGCAGCACACAGGGAAGCTACAGAGCTGAACTCTGCCACCTCATGCACACAATGCATTATTAGGTGCACACATTCACCTTCTCACACACATGTTGCCTCAGTTGGCACACTAAGGCACGACGAAGGTAAAATACTGCACGTTCAAATGCATCCAGTCTGTTAAAACATCAGCAATTGCAAGTACCGTACTAAAATCACACCTATTTGCTGTCCTCCTAACACCCATCATATCCAAGTCTCTTACATTCTCATACAACGGACACTCACAAAGAACATTTACCTAATTTTCCAAATGATGCCCACAAATACAGTGCAAAGAGCCAACTAAAGTCCACTTATGCAAAAATGTATTAAGGGACCCATGGTCCTTCAGGAGATAGCCAAGACTCAAGCCGAAACTAAAGTCTAGTCTATCCATAACGAAATTGACATCCCGGATATGGTCATAAGTCACTCTACCGTTTTTGCATTTATTTTATCTAGCTTGTCAGCTAGATATCATACATTCATTTAGTACCCTCATAATCTGTGACTTGTTTAAGTTCACAACATTGATATCATCCAACCAAGCAATGGGGGACACTTAGTGAAGGACGGCACGTACTCGTCTTGTCACAGAGTCATTGTCATCTTTTACACCATACGGACCTAAGGATGAGTAAATCATACTATCTTTCCAATTCTACTTCAATATTTCAAGCAGAAATATTCGCAAACCTTAGACCTTGTTCTCTTACTTTAAACATGGGATTTCGCGGAATGGAAGTCTATATTTTTACTGAGAGGCAGGCAGCTATTAAAGCTTTATCAGCAGTCTGTATTTCATGCAGATTAGTGTAAGAATGTAGACAATTTATTAACGCACTGAGTGAATGGTCCAGGGTAACTCAGTTTGGGTTTCCTGACATTCTAATATAGTAGGACATGAGCGCGTAGACGATCTTGTTAGACTCAGCGCCTCTTCTACAGATGCCCCTATTTCAAACTCTACCCCATTTTTCTAAGAATATTTCATTACCATCTCACAAAAAAAGTGGAATATCGTTGCAGCAAGTGTTGGAGCTGAACAACGACTGCAGCCTGTCTTTGCAGGCTGCCGGCTGCCAATAAATCCGTAAGGTTTCAAAACAGAACTTCATTGCAAAATGATGAAGTTTACATTTCAAAAAAAAAAAAAACAAAAATCGGAACTATATATACATATACGTATGCTTTGACATATTCACCAAAATATTGGTTTTTTTGAGTATTTCGTATTTAGATATATTTATTATTCCTGAAGACCTTCCTGATGAAAGGTCAAGCTTTAGTTTTATTTTAATTTCCTATTAACTGCTTAACGCGTTCAGTGTTGCCAGTGAAAAAATATCTGACACACAAACTAAACGTTCAATCGTTGTCCTTCGTTAATGCATTTGGGCAGAACGCCATTAAGTCAGTAATCGTAATTTTCCCTTTTAATTTTCAGTTGAATTAAGTTGAACATAAATAAAAATTGGATTCGAATTGAAATTTGATTGACATTTAAATGAATCCATCGGCACCGGCAACTATTGTTGGTGACACGTGTTTGTGGGACTGATTTCGCTGCTATACATACGTGGAGGCGAACAGTACAGTACGGTACAGTACAGTACAGTACAGTACAGTGGAACGTGAATGGTGAAGAGTTAATGGTGAGTGGTGAGCGGTGAGCGGTAAGCAGTAGACAGCGGTGAGCAAATTCGTGTACTTTTCGGCTTTATTGTCTCTTGTGCGGGCATGCAGTTCAGCAGTTTGTAATTTTAAATTGTGTCTGTTTGTACCACACACCCGCCTACCACCTACCACCACCCATCTACCACCACCCATCTACCACCATCCACCTACCATCAAACAATCAAACTTACTTACTAACGGGTTGCAGTATTTTACGTTGAGGTGAATGTGTGACTAAATCATCAAGAGTGCTATCGTTGTTGTTATTGTTGTTGTTGTTGTTGTTATTACTATTTTACTATATTTTTTATTGTTTTTATTGTTTTTACTTTGTCGTTGGCAATTGCGGTAGCGACCGTGTGGTAGCGACTGTGTGGTAGCATTGGTGTTTGTAGTGGTCAGTCAATAATTTTATTGTTTAGTTTTTGGGCTTTCAAAGGATTTTACGATTTTAATGCAAGTTTCGTTGTTAATGGCGTTATTGTGGTTGTTGTTGTTGTTGTTGTTGTTGTTGTTGTTGTTGTTGTTGTTGTTGTAGTTGTAGCTGTGTTGTGAGCTTTGCTATATGCAATATACATTTAACCAGTTTATTACGTTAATGCGCGAAGTGCATGTATTGGTTGTAGGTATACCTATGTATGTATATGCATTTAATGCGCTATGCGCTATGGTAGGCAGCACTTTCAATGGCTAATGCGTGTATACATACATATGTATGTATGTATATATGTGCACATATTGAAGGGAATATATGGAGGTTCGTTAGTGTTTTTAACTATGCATGTAATTTTCATTATGAACAATTTGAACATTACCCACATACATATGTACACGCATATATGTGGATATATGCGTATGTATGTATGTTGTCTATTTTTTTATGAGAATACGAGGCTCATGCCTTTAAAATGGCCTTTGTTGTTGTTGTTCTTATTTGATTGTGGCCTATAAAATATAGAATAAAAATATGTGCGTATTGTGTATGTATTGTGTGTTGTGTGAATTTATATACAAACTGTTGTACAAACGCATTAAACTGTTTGCTTGTCTTATTAAATAAAGTTTTTTTATTGGCTTATATTGACAGTATCGCCGCGCTTCTCTTCGACTAGACGTAGACATTACAGCACTGACACTCAATGCTTTTTATATTTGTTGGTGTTATATCCTTTTTGGGTTTATCAAATAGCACTTGCCATGTATATATATGTATATATGTGAGTTTGTTCTGTTGTGTGAGTAATAATTTGTTAGTTAGTTGGCTTGATGTGTTGGCTTGACCAAGTTGCCTCTTTTGCTGTAATGCTACGTATTTGTTGTGTTATAAAGTCTTAAAGCACTGTGGGTATTTTGTTTCTGTTTTTGTTTTTGTTTTTGTTTTTGTTTCATTTTTTCTTTCAAGTATATGTATATCGACTACTGTAATTGTTGTTATTGTTGTAATAGCTGTTGTTGGCGTTGTTGTAGCTGTTATTTCTATCATTGTTATTGTTATTATTTTGTCGTTGTTGCTGTTGCTGTTGCTGTTGCTTTTGCTATTACTTTAACGGTTATTGCAACAAAAGTTTCTGATATTTTGTCTTTATTCAATCTATGAGTTTTAGTTCAGTTTATATTTATTACCATTATCGAGCGGATATCGCGCGCGCAACGTACACCAATTTAATTAATAAATACAAATAATAATAATAAAAAAAAAAAATGTACTGAAATAAAAATTGTCACCTAATTTTTTTCTGCTTCTCAACGCAATGTGCTTCAACGCAATGTGCTAAGTATTTTTGCACCAACATGTTAACGTTAAGATAACAGGAAACAAAAAAAAATTATACAAATTTATGCTTTATTTCCACGAATTCTTTTATTTGTTTTCTGTCTTTATTATTTTCATATAATTTGTTTAAATAATATATTTTCTGTTATTGTAAATGATTTATTAATGCCGAGTGTCATAACTAACCTAAAAAAAATTAACAGAATTATAACATTTTTAATCAAATTGAATTTACATAACGACAAATAAAAAAATAAAAAAAAACAAAAAACAAAAAACAACAGCAAAAACCGCAACAACAATTGAGCAACTTGCAACAATTTAAGCAAAAACTAACGGTAAACCAGTTTTAAGGGCTTATCTTGCCTTTACGTGAACACATAAGCCAAGTAAACATACCAACACACACACACACACATACACGCTTAAGCACATTTGCAAGTTGGGTGCACTTGTGTTTGTAAATATCAACAAGCAAGTGCAGCGCTTGTAATTATGATTTCGCTCAGTGATGCTTTCGCCGACTTTGTTCTCTTTGTGTGTTGAGTAATTAATTTCTTTATTGACTCAAAGACTAACCCGAGTATTTTTGTCGTTTGTAAGAAATTTTTTTGCGTGCTGCCGAGTCAAGTTCTGTCGACTTTCGCGGAAGTTTCGTAATTTGTTTTGAGCCGCTTTAAGTTGCTTTGCCGCCATGTTTAATGCCAAAGTTTCGAAACCTGTAAGTATTTAAAAGAAAATTAAAAATCCTAACGATTTTGAGTACAAAAAAAAAATAAGCATCAATTAAACACAATAAAATAAAATATCCTAATAATCAAGCTGTCATCTAAGAAAAACTAAAATAAGAAACGTACGCCCCCACAAAAAGAAGAAAAAACATAAGGGAACCAAATACAAACACTCTCCCATGAATCACTTTTTGGTACGAATAATGGCTCTCTTAGGAAGAAAATAAAAATGGGAATGAAATCTTTACTGGAAAAGATATATAAAGTACTTGTTAAAGCCAAAAACAAATAAAGCAATAAGTCATACATAATCGCAGCCTTAGTCGTGGTAGTTGTTAGATCACTCTAAGTAGATGTCTTCTGTCGTAAGGTTTGGAGATGCGTTCCATGCGTAAGTAATTGGTTCAAACCGTAACAAAAATGTCATACAAAGTGAGTTATCTGATCCATTTAGCCATATTTGCATTTAGCATCTTTATATCGTTAGTCACTTATTCCATCCACCGAAGAATCGAGCGTTTGCCATCAGCGGATCTATTGTGGTGCCGAATAAAAACCTTAGAGTTCAAAGCCACCAGAAAACTTAATAAAATCTGGGATGCTCTTTTAGGAGGGGCTTGCATGTATATACCCGGAATATAAAATGCAAATTTAATCAATATATTCCTCTACCTAAATCTATATTACATTTAAATCAATTTATTTCTATATCTATATTGATATATATTTAATTGTTTAATAACTGTTTTCAACTTTTCATCTTATTATCGCGGATATAACTCATCTCGTTTCTTGTTTTTACAAACCATATTATTTAAAAATTTTGTGAAATTCAATGAATTACTTTCACTTTTTTTAATTATAGCACCCACACATGTATTTTTTGAGTAATTTTTAAACTAATCGTGTTTTTATTAAAATTAAAATATTATAGCCAGCAACATATAAATCGGCTTCCTGGAGCCTAGTGTTCTTACCGCTTGCTTAGAGCTATTTAGACTCAAAAAATGTGCAGAGTTATCTATTTTCAAAAAGAAAGAGAGTGAACTACTCGTATTAAGAGAGATGAAAGAATCACTTGAAAGGTTTAGGTTTCCCACTTTGTGAGAAAAATAGTGGATACTAATCAGACTAATAGGTCTGGACAGTTATTAGTAGTTGAATTATCTTACCATACTAGTCTTTTTTGATTTTGACATATTACATGTTTTGTGAGTAAGTTTTTATAGTGAAAAATTCGTATTTTTATATTATGAATTGCCTAAGAAAAATTTTTAAAGACCTATTTTCAGCTAATGATTTATTACTAATAACAAAATTACTCCTTTATATGGACATTTTAAAAATGAAAAACGATGTTGTAATTTTCTAATAAAACAGTCTATTTAAGCAGACTAAATTCTTTTGCAAAAATTAAGAAAAAGTTAAAATTATATAAATTGGACTAATTACTTCTTAAACTATTTAGATATATTATCTTACTGAATTATGTTTTATAAAGGTATAAAGTTAATTCAACTATTCTTTATTTAACACTATTATTGTTTCTTTTTTTTGTATCAGCAATGGAACCCCATTTCAGTAGCGCTCGTAGGAGTGATAATCATTACTTTTATGATGGCTATTATCATTCGGATATGATTTTATCGTACAACTAAACTGGAAACTTGTTTACTTACCCACAGAGTTTCATTAGATAAACATATAAATATATGGAATAGTTTAAGTTCGATTAGATAATATTAGGGCTGAAGAGATAAAAATGAAGTTTTTAATTAAATAAATGATTTATAATGAAACATTATAGATTGTATACATTTTTGCTTATTTTTATTTTATCACAACCACTTAACATTTGATGTCAATTAAGATATCAGCGGTGCATATCGAAGCGTTTGTGCTGGGTCTCTTATTTGTGGGTGAGAAATGAAATGTTGTCCTAACATTCGTCTTTAATTGCCAAATAGTCCAACGAAGGAATAGTAACATATATGAATGGGAAATTAGTGAATGCTATATGCAGCATTAGATATAGGATAGTAACTACTCTTCTGATATATAAGCTAGCTTAATGCTATGAACTTTTTAATAAATAATCTTCTCTGTTTAATGATGGTACTCTTATTAGATTAGATCGCTTTGAAAAGAAGAACTTTGGGAAACGCTGCAAATATATAATTTCAATGTGAAACACATTAATTCGATAGCGAACACATTTTTATCTTATAAAAGCCATAAAATGTTTATTTGTGTCACTCAGTTAACCTGCCAATGTTTACTCATAGCCAAATGTGCACATATGTACTTTAGTTTTAGTACATAAAAGATTAGGGCCGATGATTAAAAACATACTCATAAGTGTACCGCTATAAATAGAGTCATATAGGCTCTATAAAAACCTTTTACCAGAATGCACACACTACACATCGCACACTACATACAATCGACAAAACAATATAAATTACCTGTACGAGCACAACTGACGATCAAAAATTCCAACTGATAAGGACTCTTATCTGCGAGCGCGAACACAGATAAGCGCGTTCTTATCTGCTGAGTAAATACAAAGTGAACGCAGATACGAGTGCCTCCTCACTTGAGGCAGCGTTGAGCGCTGAATTTGGTTCACATTAGTGAACGCCGGGCGGTGGAAATTATGAAATTCTATCTGTTCACTCGTACTTACTTTTATTATTTTGATTTGAAAATGGAATTTTCGGTTTAGTTTCATTGGGTTTGACTTTTAGTTTCGCGTTGAAATCGATCGTTGCATGAACAACTCCGCGTTCGATAACATTCCCAACAGAAAAACAACAAAAACCAAAGCGACAAAAGAATGCTATAATTATTAACAAATTAAAGACAACATTTAACTAAAACTAATAAATAATTGTATATGATGATTTGTTAGTTCATCATCATCAATGAAACCTTAACGGAAGAGTGAGTGATTTCTTCTTAATTCTATAAGAACTCGTAGTGGTGAGATACTGATAAGTCTCAAGAAACATAAGTGCATTGAACTGATAGAATGATTTGTGCTACATTTAGAAATTAATTCTAATTGAGTCAGTAAGCCACTAATAGTATTCAAATCAAATATATATACCTAATCTATCAGTGCTAAAGTATTAAAGTGCTAAAGAAAACTTAAAGAGTTGCCGAAAAATATTTGACAATTAATTCGCTTTATAAAAACATTAGTAACTTAAATTTCTAATTTTTAATCTAAATTATACAAAATAAAATTAGTTTAAAGAATAAATTTAGTTTACCTATCAAATCATGTGTTTCTTCATATAAATAACTCAGCAAATTGATATGTGAAAGCTTATTTTGGCATGTGTTCACATCTACATAGATAAAGGTATACACATATATTATATACACAGTATAATAATACAATATAACTGTTTTAATAAAAACATTAGTTACCCCTACCCCATTAATAAAAACTACAAAATCAATACAAATACAACAACTTTTGATATAGAGAGCCCGGTTAAAGTACAAAATATCAATGATATATACAATGAAATTCAATTTAATTCAGATTAATATAGCATATACACAATTGAACTTCCAGATTACAGTTAACTCTCGACTATATTAGTTTGTACTATGTTAGGAAGACAAAATAATGATAATGATAGTACATTTTATATAGAATAATATGGATAAGTTCCAATCAGAATCCGAATTGAATCGGTGCATTGATTTCTTCATATTAGGAAGAGAAAATACATTTTATATAAATATTTTTACCCCCGTGTGTAAAAGTTTTATCAATGATGAGATACCTTCATTTGTCAGTGCAATATGTGAGATATTATATTTAATGGAGATCCCAAATGTGTTCTAGAGATATTCATATTGCAGACAAAAACTTTAGTTTTCTGCAGTTTCTAATTATTTTTCAATTAAATCGAAGCTAATTAAGCTAATTACAATCAATATTTATACGCCACTAGATACTTTAAGTATGTTAGAGTATCTACTGAAGCATATTATCAATTTAATTAAATAAATTCGATACGTTAGTGAACTTTGGACTTACTTGCTTCAAACGTTAGCTAATGTTGGTTTATTTTCGGTTTCCATTGTCTTAAGTACCAACGAGTTCTCAGTTTTCTACTTAATATCTTCATGAGTAATGCTGTTCTTCTAAGATGCTTATCCAAATAATTTATTCTTGCCACAAAAATTGAGTGCAATTTTAATATACCATCCGTATTAACTGCAAGAACCAACAAATCAACAACAAAATGGAGCATAAAAAACGATACTAGCTGTCCATTTGGTCTTGTCCTGGATGGCCACATGAGCATTAAGCATGTCGCTTTCAATTTTGATGAATGCTGCTTACTTTCATGCATACGTGCGATGATCAGCTATGATTCCAGATCCGATCCGATTTATGCATTTTGTGGCATTCCAAACTATAACTGAAAAAAAATCTTCTAAGAACTCGAAATACTTAAGGAAGAATTTTGAAAACATTTTTTCAATAGTAATATTTTATAGTAATATTGTTACTCTTCAGAAATGATCAATTTTTTTCAAGAATACATACCCTGATGATCCGATAGTTTATTAGTGGTAGATTTAAAGTGCTAGAAATGTTAAGAAGGCAACAAAAAACGAAATTCAATGTACAGATTTCTATGATTAGAAAATGTCTAAAAGTAATTATAATTTATTTTTATAAATATCTTGTAATATTTTGTACGAAATTTTTGTAAAATCACGACATCCTCGGAACTGACCAAAAAAGACTGCGTGAACACTGCAAGGCTTACTGCAGTTCTTACTGGTCATTGGTGTGTAGAAACTAACGCAGAGAAACTGCGCGTTCCCATAACCCTCACTGCAGAAATTGTGAAAACCCGCAGGAAAAAGAAACGATAACACATTTTCTCTGTGAATGCCCGGTTTTGGCGTCCAGAAGATATAAGTTTTTTGGAAGGTTCTTAGGAAAAATCGCTAATTGAGGTAGCTGGAAGTTATCTAATTGCTTGTCACTGCAACCAACCAACCATTCTATGGAAAATTCTTTCAATTAGTTGTGCCACACTATTTGATAACAATACAGAATAGGAAAATTTTGATTTTGATATTTTTGATATCAAATCATCTTATCCCAGTATAGTTGTACTACAAAGTTTATATTCGACTGGACTTACATTGTGATATTTAAATATTATGTACATAGAAAACCTGTACAGATAGATCGTGTTTTACTATATGATAGAGAGATTAATAGGATCAGAGAGAACGATAGGAATAAATATAGCAATGTCATTTTGGGCCCTATTGTTCTATTTATTACTATATCTTTTGTTATGAGAGATAGGAGGTAATGGCTACTGTTTCAGTCATTATTGTGACTTAATTATTGATGTATATTTAGTAAAATTAATATGTTGATATTTTTTCATCAAAAAAAAAAACACCCACATAAAGTACAAAAATGCTTTATGCAGCACTATTTTGCACAAGTTTCTTAAAGTTTATATAAAGCTGCTTCAGTAAAGTTAGAAGTTTGTAAATTGTTTTCTCAACAATTAGTTTTAATAAGAAATTTAAATGTAATTCCAGAAATGACCACTTACAGCAATTACTATATTTTATACCTGGTACTATAATTACTCTTATATTAACGCTAAGTTCAAGAACGTATTGAATATATCAGACTGTCTTATAATCAGGGCATTATTTGTAGAGATTCTTCAATTACTTTAGAATTCGAAAATGTTTTATACTCTCAAACTTAGTCATCTTGAGCGTTATGTATTTTCATAAATTGAAGCAGTTTTCCAATATTTCCATATTTGCTTTGTGGACTGATTTTGTTTTTGATCTTAAAATAGGCTTCAGCTTTGGAAATTGCTCTTTCTCTTTAACATGATATTAAAGGATGCAAATTAATAGTAATGGCTTGGCTTAGATTCACAGAATATTGTTAATGACCTTCTTAGTTAACGATTAAGGATGCGGGTCGTTGCTTTGATGAAGAGCATCCTTTTCTGTTTGATATAAGGTCATTGTCTTTTATAATTTTTTCCCTTAAACCCATAATTAACGTCACAATAAGCATCTATCTGATTAATCTGCTTTTTTGAAAGCAATAAATGAAGAATATTTTGATGCGCGTTTCTTAAAACAGAAGTCAAATTCTTAGCCGCAGACTAAGGGTTTGAGTTTTCGGTCACTGTGAACAACTAACGCGATGGATCCATGTTCATATATGGACATACTCTAGCACCCGATATCTCTATCGGGTGCTACTTCAGAGCTGCTAGATATGAAGTGCTCTCTTCTAGCTAATACCTCTCCAATGCCTGATGTTTCGCTGCCAAGTCATCTGGTTCTTTCCGATTTTACGTGTTGAAATATTTAATACTTTAGAATATGGGTGAGGGAGGTTGTCTTTTGACATTTGAACCTATAGAATTTTTTTATATGTTCACATTTTAAGAGCTTTGAATCAGAAAATATTTGATATTCAAATTTTAATTTTAAATTTAATTTAAAAAGAAAAAATTATTGGCGAGACAAATTCTTTCATATATTAATTAAAATAAAACAATAACGAAAACTTTTAAAAAATAAAAAAAAAACTAAAAATCAATTTCCTTGTGAAAATGCTGAATTTAATTAAATTAAGTTTAATTAAACTAAAGAAATTACCTACTGTGCCAAAAATCATCACACAAGCAAGCGGTGGTCCACATTTTTTATGCAACTTCAATACAATACAATACATACAAATACCTTCGGAAATATGTGCGGGCATGTGTATGTGTGTGCTCCATACATACATATTTTTTTTTTTTGATAAACAAATTACAAAAACGAAAATAATAGTAACAGCAAAAACAATGGCAACAGCAAATATGAACAAACAAAAGAGGTGAAAAGCTAACAAGATTTTGTGCTGCAAAGAATTTTCGATATGTACAATCACAATGAAAACGTCGAAAACAACAACAACACCAACAACACACTCACGCAAACATAAGATCCAATACCAATCTGCACACACACACACACACACACACAAACGAACACAAACAAATATAATACAAAATACAAAATACAACACCAAAGTTAATAATATGAATCAAAGGGAAAACCAGCTCAGATAAATAGAAATAGATACCCAATAAAGAGTGTAGTAAGAGTACAACAAGAGATAAATAGATTTACTAGTATAACAATGGGATGGAATGGAATTATGGAAGGAAAGACAAAAGCTACAACAACAGTCATTTTAGCCGCAGCAACAACTACAACAGCAACAACAACAACAACACAAAGTGACATCTACTGTTGTTAGAAAATATTGAAAGCAGACATATTGAGTGATAACAACGATGTGTAAACAAACGTTCATTCTTTTTATAGTAAAAATAATGCAGAACAACAACAAAAGAACAAAACAACAAATTAATAAAGAACAATATTCATTTAAATATATAGAAACTAAGAAATATAGAGAATCTATGTGTATGTATGTATGCTCAAATATCAATACCATTGAAATAAGATGCAAAATGTTAAGTTGTAAACACGCGCTGGCTGCACTACACCGGCAAGGATTAAAGAAAAGATGCTTTCCTGGGTTTTCTGCTGAAAGCTTTTGTTGCTATTTTTACACCTGCATTTCTGCCGCTGCTGCTGCTGTGGCCTAGTATGATATCGGCGTTAAAACAAAAAAAAAACAACAGCACAACAGCCGTAAATAAACAGTTATTAAAATAATAATAAACACAACAAAGAGAGCAAGTTTTTCATATCAACAAGAGTCCAGCAGCTGCGACATAAGCAGCAGCAGCAGCAGCAGTAGTGGCAGTAGCGGCAGTGTTAGCTTGTATCATATTTTGCATTATAGAAACGCTTTAAGCAAGTTAAATAAAATTACGTGCGCTCAGCAACGAACATAATGAACAGCGTCACACTCAATATTAAATCTCAATAACAAGAACAGCAGCAGCAACAACAACAACAACATAATGCGAAACTATAGCAACTATCAGAAAACAAAAAAAAATGTGATGTAAGAAATTACAACAATAACAAAGTGTGCCCCCAGAAGCAACAACAATAATAACGACAACTAAAAACAAAACAAAAAAAACAAAAACAACAAAAACTAATAATAATAATAAGCATTGTAAGAAGAAAGAAAGAAAGGAATAATGCAATAGAGAATAAGTAAAAGGACAAAAGCAACAAAAATGGCATTATTCATTGGCTATATTCAGTGTCAGGCAGTGATGCTGCTGCCTCTAGAAGTAGAGTAACGCAAGCATTGACGTGGAAGTTGGTTAAACATAAAAAATAAAAAAGTTCTTCTAAACCGAGCAAAAGCTGCAGCTGCAGCAGCAACGACGACTACGGCAACAGCACTAGCAGTAGCCAGTGTATGGACCAGCATATAACATGAGTGCGTATGCATGTGTGTAGGGGCGGGGGATAGTAAGCTTATTTGTTCTATTCGATTTGCTCTGCTCTGCTCTGCTCGTTGAGTTTATTTTTTAATAAAGTGCAACAGGAGCAATTTTAATTTATAGTAAAACGCGCAACGCTTCGGCAGTAAGACATTCTGATTGGCAAAAGATTGACTCAAATAAAAATTTGTCGTGTGAAAATTCTAAAGATATTTATTATATATGAAATTATTAAAATTCAAAAATATATTTAAATATTTAAAAAAATTCTATTTGTGATATAAAAAAATTCGATTACAACTAATAAAAATACTATACGTGCGTATCTAGTATTGAAATATCATATGTCCAATAAAGGACTAACATCCATAGTTCCATAGTTGCTCTAAAAAAGTGAGATTGGAATACCAAAGATCTTTAAATTGAATAATTAAAGAAAACATTTTTTTAATTAATAACAGGATTACTTAATCATATACATATTAAAAAAATTAATACATAAAATAAATAAATAAAATTTACGCTTAATATTAAATATTAATATTAATTTAATATTAAATAAATTAAATTTAATTAAACAATTATGAGGTATTTGGGTATTATTTGTTATTTAAAATATTATAGGTCCTGACTATAATTTTTTCTTCAACTTTTTTTTTTGTTTTAATTTTAATAAAGAAGTTTTTCGAACAGTAGTAAACTACAACAACAAAAATTCATTTTATATTATTTTAATTAATTAAATTTTTGGCTGATCATACAGCTGTTTCGAATATTGCCAAATACCCATCATCAGTGGTCTTGGAAATAATTCTTGTATTCAATTATTCATAAATAATTGTTTTGAGACTGCAAGTACCAGGAATCGAACTCGTGCCCTGTCAAATTTGAAGCTCAGAGTTGGTGCTTCTTACCAACTGACCCAAAGCCATATTTGACTTGCATGTTCACACATTTCTCTGGAGTTTTTGTTAATTTGCTATGAAAGTTTTATTAGCAAATTCACTTGCTGAGTTTATATTAAATATTAAATTTTAATATATATTTTGTTGAAATAATGTTGTGAGGTTTTACAATTGTTTTTGAAAAAATATTTCACACATTATAATTTGTAGATTCATAGGACGAATATGTCTAGTACGGTTTCTGAGCAAAAATGCTTCTAAGATAATAGGGTATTGATAAAAGATAATAATTTTTCGTCCATAAATTAACGAACGAAAAGAAATTTGAAGTGCCGTAATTTCCGTACTTATGTTATTATGAAAGAAAACCATACAAGATATAGAGTTTAAGGATGTTTTATCTACTTAAATGCACTAATATAGAACTACATGGGTTAACCTTCTTCGCGAGATACACTGTCTTATATGGTTTTTTGACCAAGTTTCTTTTAAAATCCTTCAAAGCAATAAAATTTGAAAACGAACCTTTTCCTTTCCTTCCCTTCAGTGCCTTAGTTTGTCTAACTAAGACGCCACCTCCAGAAGTAAATTAAAACAAGAATAGCATCGAATTACTAGACTTGACATCGATTAAACGACATTCCGAAATTCGTATTAGTTATTATTACAATTATAAATCGAGGTGTTTGTTAGTCTAAAAATACATGCACTTAGGGACATGTTATACAGACATTCATATGGTCAGCGCAATTTTGCCCCCTGTTTGGTCTTGAGAGAAAGAGAGAGTTATAAAACATTTGTCAATTTCCTGCTTTCACTAGTATTTTGGAACGTTTTTTGTGCGTATTTTTTGTATACGAGTATTACATTTGCTCTTAATAGATACAAATTCTGTTATTTATTACTGGTCATGTTTTGACCAATCGATATTTCTCTCTTTCTCTCATTCCCAATTTTTTAATTCACATTTAATTTAATTTACAATAATAATTTCAATTTTAATGTGACAATGAAATTCTGTCTGTATAATATAAGTAGTAAAGTTATTATTGTATTCCAACCGATTTGTAAAAGCCGGTTATAGAAAGAATCTCTTTCGAGCTCTATTCTTCAATATCGTTTCTATTTCTGTTTATATAAGAAAAAGTTATTGGTAGGTGAACGTGAATATCGATTTTAATTAGATTTCGCTATATAGATTAACTTTAGCCATGTGAATAGGCTGTTATATAAATGAAACTGTAGATTTTAGTAAACTTTTAAAGAATAAGAAAATGTAGGATATTAAACTTCTATATATTTCCAATCAAATTTTATTATTGTTATATCAACAAAAAAATGTTTACTGTATAATAAAAGCAAATATGTCTGAATACTGAAATAAAGCCATCCTTAAATGTCCTACTTATAAGCATGTTCTAATGAATTTGTGGGCAATGAAGCGTTGAAATATATGCAGCGATCCAACAGACACACCTACGCATGTACGCACTCACACTTCAATTATTGCTCGCATCTATAATTAAGGACGATGTTAATGTATCTGACCAATAATTAAGTTGCGCCTGCGGTATTTTAGGTACAACAACAAATACATAATGCGATTTCAATTCAACAAATTAGTTAATATCTAGCACAGGAACGGCGTATACTAGAAATCCACCACCCACTCGCCGCACAGCAATCGCATTCGCACGTTGCCCCTCCATCCGGTAATATGTTAATGGCACTCGTATCGTAATGCATAGATGTTTCCATTAAGTGTTTGCGGTACAATTCGCAGTGCAAATGTAAACAAATGCATTTATTTTTTGTTGTTATTAAGTGCGGCATTTAGTTTAATCGGCATGCATTTCAATTTATTAACTTTTCATATTCAATAACTTAATGTAATTATTTGTATTACCGCATATCTGATAAATGAGTGGAACGGTTGGATGTATAATTGATAAATATTTACGGCAATTTTATTGTTATTGAATTTCTTTAAATGCAGATAGAATAACTTCACTGAAATGCTTTTGAAATACACCTGCCTCGGCGATTGATAAAGATACTTTTGCATAACTTTTACTCGCAGATATTGTTCGAATTTTAAAAGATACCAATGCTAAGATACCAAGTTTTTTTCGTCAACTCCTTAGTGGTGTTATCACTTCCATGCCTCTTTTGCCTTTCTGGTAATACATTGAAACAGCTTTATCTGGCTTAACTTTATGCGTTTTTGTTTTCTCCATTTCTACTTTTACAATACCTGAAGTTCCGAAGTGAGGGTATCCAAAAGCTGAACTCACTTCTTAGATTGTTTTAGGTTACATCTTTGGCACCATTTCAACATCCATTTGAGTCGCCATATCGTAGTGCTACCTGGTGCTTTATATGCTATTATTGCTTGTCCACTAGCGTCTACTAATATAATGCGACGAGAGGACTGCTGCACTTTATACCAATGGTGCTAAAACGCGCACCTATGAGGCTTAAGGAGACTGTAGTGTTATCAATAATCTCCTAAATTGCCATTTTCGATTTTTTTCGCTTCAGGAGCCTTATTGCATACGTCTTCTAACATAGTAAACTAACCCAGTCCCAATTTTAGCTAATACTGCCCATAGCACACAAAAAGAAAAATAATAAAAGTAATTATTCGGGAACTATATCAAAAATAGTCTTTGGTATTAATTTGGACTATATTATTTATAGTCTACATAAACAGCTGGACTACTTTAAAGACTCGCCTGCCAGGCTGATTCTCGGTACTGAACTTTAACTTTTTTTTGGGCTTTTTGAAGACACTTCATTACTGTTTTTTAGTCTTCTCAACTAATATGGTTGCCCTGTCAGAGAATGATTTTTCTAGATAAGCTTAGCGTTTAAAATATCTTCAGACTAATTCCTCATAATGTGACAAGAGGACCATGGCGACGATGTCCTTGAAGATCAATTTTTTTAAAACCAGTCCAGTAATGTTTTCAGCTGTGTGTTTATCCGACAGTTTCATCTGTAGATTAACTAATTTACTTTTGCATTAGCCTCTTAGTCATTTAAAATCTTTGCTTCATTGCTGTTTTGTAGTAGAAGCTTTTGAAATTAACTCCTGAAGAAGGTTTGTGCTTTTAATATTTATAACAAATATTCAGTGATCATACTATGGACATAGATCCCATGATACTTGCAGACTGTACCTAGGTGGAAAGGCAGTTCGATACTTATATTATATGGTACTTTTAGAAAAATGCTTTGTGGACTTGGCTAGTATTTATTTCATAACTAATTCATTATCTCTGATTATTATCTCTGGAATAACTGAAAACTTTTTTATGTTTACATTAATAAGTCGAAAATACTTTTAAATAAATAATTCTTTTTTTTGTATATTTCAGTTAAAAATCACGCTTCGTGTCTTAAACTCGTGCAACTCAGCGGTAAAGTGAAAAATAATTAACTATAGAAATATCAAGATTTCGCTAAAAGTATAAAAAGTTTTGGAATAATTAATCCGCTTATTGCTCACAGCATTTGAAGCATAAAGTGGCTCATCTTTAAAAAATAAACCAAAAAGTAAAGCAAGAGCTTTGTCCACAGAATACCTGATGAAAATATGCTACAGTGAGTAAGGACACCGGAAGGAGCAAACAAAACAACTGTGAATAAGCACTAAGTTTAATAAAGGAGTAAAAGAAAAAAAAACAATATAAATACAATTGCTGCCATAACAACAATCAAGTTAAAAGTAGTAGCAACAGTTGCAGCTTAATTGCTGCATTTGGAGTACACCCCAAAGGACGAGGGAAAAACATTATAAACAATTGCGGAAATTATAATAAATGATGTTGCAATCCTTGAAGTTGCGCGCTGATAAACTAACTGGTATAACAGCAGCAGCAACAGCAACAGCAACACCCACATCCACACCCCCACCAACCAACACCGCAGTAGCAGCAGCAGCTGTAGCAGCCGCAACCGCAACAGCAGCAACGAGCGGCAATCCAATTTTATTTCCAACACCTGTTGCTGTTGCTAATACAAATCCAAATGCAAATTTTATTGGAAATGGTAGCTTTCATAATATAGCCAACAACAATAGCAACAGCAACAGCAGCAGCAGCAGCAACAGCAATAATAGCATCATTAATAATACTAATAGTATTAACAGCATCAACCGTAGCCATATCAACAATAATAGCAATTTAACTAACAACAGCTCTGTTGCGGATAAAAATAATTTGAATAATTTACAGCAACTACAACAGCAACAGCAGCATTTTCATACCAAGTATTTAGAAACAACAGCAATTTTGTCGGCAACAACAGCACTCGCTGCAACAAAAACATTAGTGACTACAATTGCGACAACAACAACAAGTACTACCTCAGCAGTGAAAAATTATCATCCATATTTACGTCCACCATCATCAACAACAGTCACTACAGCACTATCAACTGCTGCACCGCCTGCATCAGCGGCAATAACAACAGGTGCAATTGCTGCCGGTTCTGGGCTGTCAACAAATTTTTTACCATCTCTTTTGCCAAATCATATTAATTCCGTTACAACGCCGACAACGATAGCAGCAACTCCATTGCAATTATCGTTATCATTGCCATTGCCGTTGCCGTTGCCATTGCCATTGCCATTGCCATTGCCGCAGCCGTTGTCAACCGCAATAATTCCGATTACTACTGCTGTTGCATCAACAACAATTGCAACAAGCGGATTATTAACTTTGCCAAAAACAGCTGTTGCGGCTACTTTATCAACATCACCAACAACATCACCAACAATACCGCCAACAACATCGTTCACAACATCACCAGTGATAAATACAGCAGCAGCAGCAGCATCCCAGCAGCAGCTTAATTCCAACGTGAATTCCATAACTACAGTTGCCAATCCTAGGAGCCAGTTGATAGGACACTTCAATAGGTAAGCGATTTTTCTGTTTTCATATTAATTTTTTGAGAAATGGTTTCATTTTTGAATTTGCAACTGCAACTTCCTCCAACAGTTGCGACACCAAGGTCTGTTTTGCATTTTGCACATTTAAAAGGGTCGGAAATGTACTGAGGCAATTGGCATCCTTTCGATTCTGAGAAAAAACTTTCTAGATTCTCTTATAAGTGTATGTGTATTATTATGTTTTTTATGTTGTGTTGAAACACCAACGTTGTCGATGTCCGTATCGACAGCGCCAGAGTACATAGCAATGTGCAATGTGACAACATTAGAGATCTCCATATTCCCAAACACGAGTTTATGAAGAGTTTTGTTTCAATTAGGTACTTTCAAGGAATAAATTTTAAATAATTAATCTGACTAAAAAATGCTACTAAGTTTCTTTTCACTCAGATATATGCTTGTGCTTAAAGATTGTACTGAACCCTATGTAATCACCGAAATAAAAGAACGTCACATCCTATAGACAATGTAACACCCAGTAGGTAGTTCTAATATAGTCTTTCTTCCGTCTTAAGTCGAGCATGTTCTGGCTGGTATCTCTGCTCTAATATTTCTTTTTAAATCAACTACTTATGATTTACACAGTTCATTGAATTGATATAATCTCCAGTTATCAGTAGACTTCTCCAGTTATCTTCTTGGTTTGGGACTGCCCATGTACAGAATAAAGTTATAAAATAATCTTTATGGATATTGTTGAAAATTTCCACATTTCTTTGTAACCTAAGAAGTGTAATGGGTGCTCGCAGAATAAAAGTACCGAAAAAGAAATATACTCTATGCTAAAAGTGCAACCTGGCTTAGGAAAAGTTATGTAATTCTCTTAGGTGCATTCAAAAGGGAAAACAATATTTCTGGTCTTGAGATTTAAGTATGATGAAAGTAATTCTCTTTTACTCTCACATGAAACATATTTGCACACGTTTATATATGTATCTATTGAAAGCAATACCAATTTCTTTCATTTAAATAGTTAAAAGAAGTGTTCATTCATCTTCTTTGGATTTTAAAGAACTCTCATTTTTCACTACTCCCAAATAATTTGCTTTGATCTAATGGAAGAGTATCTACACTAATTATTCAGTTAGTACTTACTAAGTACTTCGATTAAATTATTCGATGAATTTGAAATCATCATTCATCGTTCATTCTTTATTGTCTCTACATTTCCATCTTCATCTTCATCTCAGTTTCAGTTTTAGTTTTAGTCTCGGTTTCAGTTTCGGTTTCGGTTTCGGTGTCCTCACGCCTCATTGCGCTGTCATAATGCATGTCAATTAAGCACCTCGAAATTATGAAAGTTTTCCTCCCAATTTCACATTGATTGTCTGGTAAAATTTTACCGTCAAAGTCGAATAAAATTGTATTCGTAAATGACACAAAATTCGAAAAGAACATTAACGAAAATGAATAAAATTGTTGGAAAATTACTTAGTTAAGCGAGTGTGTGGCAGGGGGTTGAGAGTTGAGGGTTGGAGTTGGAGTTGGGGTTGTGAGTTGAGCAAAATAGTAGAGCAATGAAAGGGACTAAAATGATATAAATAAAAAAGGAAATTATCAGGACATCAATATTATTGATTTTCAATGAACGTAATTTTATATGTCAATTCGACTAATTTCGCTTTTAGTTGAACGTATGAGTTTTTAATGATTACCTATAAAAAGCTTCATTGTTGTTGTTGTTGTTGTTGTTGTTGTTGTTGTTGTTGTTGTTGTTGTCATTGTTGTCGTTTGGTTCCATTTTCCTGAGACTGGCACACGATGGCAAGGTGATTTGTGTGCCACTTGCGTAAGTGGAGAAGTGTGCTCAGTATGAGAATCCTTTTGTCCTTACAAGGAGCACAAGTTGTTCGTGGCGTGTGAGTGAATCTAATGCGTTTAAAAGAAAAAGCAGTTGTTGAAATTCACAACAAAACAGCAAAAAAGATACATACGAGTGAGTAAAGGTGAAAATATTTAATAAGCTGCCAAGTTTTCTTTCGGAATCGTTTTCGATTTCAGGACATGAAAAGAAAAACCAAAGGTTTTTCGTTACGAAAGAAAAAGTGAACGATTGACATAATTTCACATTTAATATAATATAATAATAATTTTATAAAACCGAGTGACATAGATTTTTCCATTTTTAATTTAATGTGAAATGTACGTAGTCAATGCCCGCGGCTTTGTGATAGTAAAATATCTTGTTTCCACAAGAATATTACTTAAACGTCCATTAGGTCCATAACAGTAAGTAAGTATATATTGTTATTAATAAATTATATTTAATATATATTTTATTGAGATAATTTCTTAGATGGTGAGTCATTTTCGATATAAGCGGATATGATGGAAAGCAAAAAAAATTAACGCAAGACAAATAACCTTCCAATTAATTTATAAGGCGAGCTACTCACAGCTTAAAGTAATCTTTGGACAGTATTTTGACCCAAATTCAATTTGTCCTTCAGAATCCTTCAAAATTTCATATTTTATTATTTATTTAATATTTTAAAAACATACAATAATTATCCAGACTGTATACAATATCTACTTAAAGCTATGACCTGATGTCGTCAGCTTAACTTAGCAATTGCCTACTCGTTGTATCCTTCTAATCTTGCAGATATTAGAATTAGATATTAGAATTAGTAACTATTGTTGTTATACTTACATAAGTGCAGTTAAAAGACCTCATCTATATTTTGTTATTCATATTTTAAGGCTTGGTTAAAGTACATGCAGAAATTTAGTCACCCCATTCCATTAAGGACACAGTGCAATTTCGTTTGGCTTAAGGTCATTTTCCCAAAATACTTGTATCTTATTTCCTTTAAAATTGAAGAGATTGCGATAAACTGCTTAACGTTTTCCGTTTTCTGATTATTGCATAGACTATAAACCGATAGTGCTCCACTTACATAGGACAAGTAATAGAGTTTGAGGAGTTCGGTACGAGATTTGAAATTTTACGAATATTTTCCATTATATATTTATCATTAAAATAATTCAATGTCAATTGTAAGTTAGTACTCTGTGTGTTTGTCTGGAGTAGTGGTTATTTGTTGGATAGGAACTGACATATAAAACATAATTTCCGCAAATTTGTACTCACATGTACTCATATGATTTAATATCTCATTTGTATTTTAATATGGCTTATTTAAAAAAAAACTTAAAGCTCATCGAGTAATCCCTGTGATGACCCAATGTTTTGAAGCTTGAGTTTGGTACACATAGACGTTTGAACACTAATTTTCTTTCGCAATCCGTTACAGTTTGATCGAACCTTAAGGAATCGGTCATAAAGTAGTTGACCAATTCAAATACTTTTATGTTTATAGTTTACGTTTCATCCAATTTAATTCTTTTTAGTTTTAGAGCGGTTGATCTCAAGGTAACTTATACTCTAACATAAGTATATTTTTGAAAGAAATTTCCAAGAAAAATTAATTCTGTGTATTTTGTTGTGGAAAACCGCTATCTTGCATTTGTTTTTCATTTCATTACATAGCATTTACCATGCAATAACTCAAAACTACACTTTATCAAACCCTGATTATTTAACACAATTAATAATTGAAAATTTGACAATTTAATTTTATTTTAAAACCTCAACGGCGAAGCCATTTTTCATACAGAAATCCTGCAGGCAGGGCAACATTTCTTATGAGTAAACAAATTCATTTAATTGCCACAAGTGCCACGATGTCTACACAAAGTCATCATCAGCGAGTCCTCATGCCCACAGCTAGTTATCTTTCTCATTGTAATATACCCCAGCAACCCAAACAAACTCCCAGCCCAAACAGTTCCGAGTAACTCAACAGCCCAACAGAGTCAAGTATCTTTACTCATCCTTCAAGTCAGGCCATAAGCGCACAAGTGAAATTAATCTATTAAAGTATACAACTCTAGCATTAGCGCATAAAGTAGTCGCTTGTGGGAAAGCATTCGCCCCTGACCCTTGTTTGTCTTTAGCAACGGCGGGCAACGCGGCAGGCAGCGTCGGGCAACAGCCTAGTCAGCCACCCTCGACAAATTCAATATCTACAAAATGATAGACGAGTATTTTATCTAAAATGCAAATATTACAACAGCATTTGTCTTCGCAGTTTTTTTTCCTTTGCAAATAGGTGAACGTATATCTACACCATCTTACTCGCTTCAAGCGTTGCCACCCTATATAATCCAACACACACCGACTCTATTCCGTGCATTTGTAGTGTATTATTTCGTGTTTGATATTAAATTGTTTTGCACCCTGCATACGCGCCGCACTGTTGGTATAATTTTTCTATAAAACATTTTCTATAGAACTTGTCCTGAGAATTTATAGCTTAAAATATTTAAATATTCTAAATTCTCCAAGCATATAATGTCCCACACTGCCCGCTCCTTCTGGCGGAGCATTTCACAATCGCAGTGTAAAAATAAAGCTGCCGCAGCCGGTAATCGTTAAGCGTCAAAGAGCTATGTAAGCATCCAAAGTTAAGTGCCGAGTGGAGTTACTAGCGAACACACGCCACCCACCTGTCATTTGGCCGGCAGGCAATGGCAGTGTTAAAAACGTGCTGTTATGTTGCACAATGGCGAAACGCGCCTTCATTTTTTCTGTATCGTGCGGTGGCGCTTCTTCACGTTTATTGCTACTGTGAGCTACGCTTTCCCCATTTCCGCAAATTGTGGAAATCGGCTACGCAAAATCTAAATTAGCATCAGTCGCCTGCAGCGCGTACGGACGCATTGTGTGCGGCCTGAATCGTCGGCTTTGAAAGCGATACGCACATAAATAATTCAGATTATTTAAATGTGAGCGCTCGAAGTGACAACGGCTGTAGAATAGTGTGTGTCATGCGGCGTGAAATGAGAAGTCGTCGCCCGCGGAGGACATAGTTTGAGCTTTCATGTCCGACAATGGGCCTCTGCCGCCTGCCAGAAAGCCTGTCCGGCCACTACATCGCTTGTTTGTTTGTGATGCAAGGCTTTCAATTAGTTGTGAATGACTGTGCAGTATTAAAATATTTTCACATTTTTTATTGTTGGTTGTTTTTTCGTGAGCTTCTTCTACTTCTTATCTCAAAGTAATCTGATTTTGCAAGTAGTTAGAAATGTTCGTCCTTTGAGAAATAAAAGATAGCCGGGGGCTTTTTAAAAGGACGCCCTAAAAATAAGTTCAAATGCAAGGTGGTTTTCACAAGTTTTTCTTTATGGTAAAAACCATTACTTAAGAAGTCATTTTTTACAGATTTTTAAATAAGATTTTGGTTTTAAGTATTATGCATTATGTGATGTAAGAGTGTCCGAAAAGTATGAGAAATACGATATTCAAGATTTCGCTTGAAGATGCTCATATTTCATATGGAAAAGACGTCATTAAAAGTGTTTTAATATCAGAATGAGGCTTTATAGCCCCTTGGTAATGGTAAAGTTTATTTGATTATTTGGTGAAATATTTTACTAAAGCTTCATTTCATTAATCAAATTAAGTCGAATTTATCAGATAATAAGAAATGTTCAATAATAATGTCTAAATAATTAATATAATTGAGATAATTGCTGGAATTGACATTATCAACAAAATTTATTGAATAATTGCTTTCATTTAAAGGATGTAATTATTTTATGCTCTTACAAGAACCGATTAAAGTGAAAGCGCTTTCATCATTTAGTTGATCAAAACAAGAAAAATCTCACATGACAGCATAAAACAACTATATATAGTTTTCGCCTGTATTGACTAAAATGTCTTAAAATCCTGCTTATCGAAAGTATGTCAGGTCAGACTTATATTAATCCAGCACCTCCCAAACATTGGTCACCTGCACGAATCAGTATATCTAAAATAGCTTCAAATGCACCAATACTGACACTAATTTTTCTAGCAAAAATCAGTATGTATATATCAAAAATAGTTTTAAATAAATTCCTCTACATTGTCAAAAAGTGATGACAATTAATCCACATCATTACTTCGAGCTAAATGAACAATTTAGAAATAAAACCTTCAGTCCTCTTATGGTTTACAAGTCTCTCATCATGTTATGTCTTAAACAATAACAAACATTAGTGAAAAGTCTTCAGGAGCATTTGAGAAAAACACATTTTGTAAAGTCTGTGGTTCCTTATGCGTTACCAACGAAGTAGATGGCACGATGAACTGTACGAGCTATACCACGACATTGACATAGTTAAAAACAAAAAAAGTTTGGGAGTTTCGCTGGTTTGGTCTTGTCGTAAGAATGAAAAAAAGTTCACATCTTCAGTCAAAAAAAACAAGTGACTAACGATTTGAAGATACTTGGGTACTACTAACTGGAGACAACAAACGCACTGATTCGGTAAGCTGTCGGAGACCGCTAGACGCAACCATGGACAACTCAGGTCTGAAATGGCTAACTAAGTGCAAGTGACGTACTATGTGTGTGACACAAAAAGCTTTTCAGCTGAAATATAAATTTCGAATACCACTAAATATCCATTATCAGTGATTCTGACGATGTTGTGAATAGCTAACAAGGCACTACAAGATACACTAATAATTGCTTTAAATTCAAAATCAAAAACAATTAAATATTTTAAATTTCGTTAGCAATTTTATTCTAAACTAATTAGAATATTTTAATTTAGTTAAAGTTTCTTAAAAAGTTGTTGAATTTAATTATTTTATGACCGAAAAATTCGTTGTGGTTGTACGATCCGAAGAGAGACTTATTAAGTAAATGAGACCAAAAGCAATTACCTTTACCCACCCACGCACCGGTTCAATAATTACTAAACATGTGCTGCCCTTAGACTTCTTCAGCCTTTAATTGAGTTTTAATAACCAAAAATTTGCTCTCAAGAGCCTTTTGTATCTTATAGGTTATAATTGTATATGTATGTAATTATTTTGATATTAAAAAATTAATAATGTATGGCCCATATGGATTTACTCACACTGTTTGAGGCTATTGAAGCACTTATTGAAGGTATTTATTAATTCACCTTTAAAGAATTAATAAAAAAAAAATCAGAAATAATAATTTGAAGGGTTTTTATACTAACTTTTTAATGTGAGGGTATTGTGTTTTTATTAATAAGTGTGTTATATGCAAGTAGGTATTACCGAAGCAGAATATCTACTTCTGTTTGAAAGACATAGTTTTTGTGAAAAAGTTCTCTCAAAGATTGAGTTACTTTTACTGTTTAAAAAATAACCAGATTCCTTCGACTCTTTTTTAACATCACATCTTCAACAGTTGACTTCTGGTCTCGAATATAGTGAGAAAAAAGGCACCGGTATAAATCAAAATAAAATCATGATCTTATCCTTACCTCTTTTCTTCCGTACACTTTATTTCAACATGCTACAGTACACAGTATATATATATATTAGATCTTAAACATAGTTATACATAGTGATATTGTGGTTTCATTTGTTCCAAAGGATATTGGAACGATTTCGATTTTTTATTCTTTTTTTTGTTTGAGTGTAAGTCAATTCTTTCAGTTCCATGACATTTCTATATGTAGCGACAAATAATTGAAACTCTTTTATCACTCCTCTTCCATTACCCTTTTTCTTGTGATGAATCTCTTCTACTGTTTTTCTTTTGCCTGCTCGTGGTTACCGCAAAATCCAAACACCGGTCATCTCGCTTTTAATTTATTGCTCCCATTTTGTTATTTTTCTGTCACAGCGGTCCACATAAAATGACCCATCATAAATTTAATATTTCTGCTTTATTATTTAATAGCAGCCGCACTTTGTTCTTCCACTGACTTGCGATGCCTCGTCTCGTGCCCACCTAATGATATCCTAATACTCATACCAACATAAAAACTCTTGTCGTTGGTGTGCATTGCAAAATGCGAAGTCAAGTAGCTGCGATTTCTTTAAGCTTTCATTTTATTTCGCTCTCATTCCCCTTCCACTACCATACTGCCAACCTAACTGTGTGATAGCCTTACTTTTCGCGTATCCTGAATGTATTTTCTTTTTTAATCTTTACACTTTTGTATTCGTTTTCCAACAACACTAACCAATAACAACAAAACTACAATTAAACAAACTCACCCTTCACATACAGACATCTACATATACACATACATATACAATGATATTCAAACCAAACGCTAAATTTAATGTTGGTATTCACTCACATTGGTTTGAGAAGAATGTGGCCTTAGATTCCTTAATATTGTACCAAAGTCATTTTTTGTTTTAATAAATCTTTTAATGTTGTCTGTTCCTCTTCCTCTTCTTCGACTTCGTCGTCGTCTTCGTCGCCGTCTTCGTCTCCGTCTTTGTCTTATTGAAATGTCAATGGTGTTGAATATAATGTGTCATTGCAAATAATTTTATTCAAAAAAATGTGTTTATACATATATATATATATACACACGATACACAAAATACGGAGCACTAAGGTTATAACTTCATTAACACACACATACACACACATACATTTATTTATCTAGTTGTGTTGTAAACAGCAAGTACGCCAGTAGCACAAGCAAGTGCTTACATTGAAACAAGCAAGCAGGCAAGCAAGCCTGGCATTATTACAACACACTAACACACTGATACCTCCCATCCAATACTGTCGCCACTAAGTGGTTTTGTGAAGAGATAGACAGACGTCTTATCTCCGCACAATAATCATTATCATCGCCATTACTGTCGTAGCATTAATAATTAATAATATTAATGAAAGACAATTATCATTACTGCGGTGGCAAAGTCGTAAATTACTCGTGGAGAATATTTGATTAGTATTCATAGTTCTTACGCATTTTCCCTCTCTTCTCCGTTATTTTACTTAAACAAACTTACAAAAAAATGACAAACAAACGCAACGAAACGTATAAAACGCAAAAACGCAAAAATGAAAGTAAATAAATAAAATAACAAATTATAATTATGCTTAAAAAGCTACGAAATGGTTTTGTATTTTCAAAGAAAAATGTTTCATTAAATATTCCCGCCGCTGCATTTGCATTTTTATAAGTGGAAAGTGGAGAAATGAGATTTGTATAAGAAGTCATTATTCAGTAACGTTTATTCACAAAGCGGAAAATTTTTATATTTTCTTAATAATTTTCTGGTTCCATATTTTCATCCGCAAGCACTTACGCGGAATTTAACAAGTTTGAAATGTGGGCATCTCGTTTCATCTTGTTTTTTCCTCAGGTGAAGACAAGATGGTCTACATGACTTCAATCAATTTTTCCAGACATAATTACCGCACTGTATAGGTCTTGAAGAAGAACAAATTGATTGAAGTCGAGCGCATAAAAATTCAGCGGTTTCGCTGGCTTGCGAATGGAAGAAAGTGTTCCGGCTAAAAAGGTGTTTGACTCGGTGCCCGCATGTGGGAAAGATGATAGACGACGTCCGCATCTTCGGTGGAAGGACCAGGTGACCAACGAATTGGGGGCGCTCGGTATTACCAACTGGCGACAGCAAGCAACTTATCAGGCGAGTCATGTCTGTAATGGCCAACTAAGTGTACAGCGTGGTTTCAATTAGCGGTACTAAAGCAAAAATGTACATACATATGTGTCAACGCAACAAAAGCGTAAAGAAAAGTGAACTCGGTGTGAAAAAGATCTTCTTTGTCCAGCAAGTTGATACGAAAAAAAAAGTATCACTGTGTACATCACACAAATGTATCTTCGATTGAAGCAAGCTAACATTTGCTAAGAATAGGCAAGGTTGTGATATTATTTTCCATTAAATTTTCATCCATCCAATCGAATTTGCTTATTGACTCCGTTAGCTTCTTTCGAGGGTCAAAAAGTTTTAGTCACCCATTAACCCCTTATATAGTATAACCCTTTATAAGTTTTATTTCTGAGGATTTGTCTTTCTATTATTAATTATAATTTTTATTTTAAAAAAATTTCTGAACTCTTAGTGTTGGCTAAGTTTAATTTGTTTGTAAATCTATGGATATAATATATGGATAGAATATAATGAAGCTAACGTATTTGTTCAAGTATTTAAAATTATTTACAGAAATTAATTTTTTTTTCTTTTGGTGCAGTTTTATTATTTATTGATTTTCGTTCAAATTAATGAATGAATATTTTATTTTTTTTTTTATGTTTGTAATATTATTAATGCATTTCGTTAAGGGCAGAGTTTGTATTTAAATTTTTCACAGCACCACTCAGTCTTTGCCGTCTGCCGTAGTGCGGAAAGCAATAGCTATTCAATATTTCCGATATTAAAAATTCTCAATTACCGGAATTCTTTTGGCGTTTTTTTTTTGTTTTTTTTCTGTCACACATAGAATTTCCATAGCAATTCCGTAGTGCCCTACTTTGTGTAATTTTTACCTAATTTCGTTCGATATTAAAATAAATATAAAATTTTATTTAAAAATATTTTAGCAGAGAGTAGAAGCAGAAGCAGAAGCAGAGGCAGAGGCAGAGCCAAAGGCAGAAGGCAACCCTTCGTATGCAATTTCACTTCAAATTGAAATTACACAGTAAAATTTTACAGCCATCATTTGCATTAAATTGTCAACGTTAAAGGATTTATATGTACACATATCAGGGTACTAAGGACACTAAGCGAGCACACGCCAGCAACGCTCCCCGCGCGTTTCACATATGCAAATAACTGGTGCCGGCATTAAAATGAATTTCATAAATGCAAATTATGCTATAAAAATACAAAATTTGGTGCGTTTAAAAAATATTTTCCAACTCATATTTTTTATCATTATTTTTTGAATATTTTGGAATTTATTTTACTACCTTTTAGCGCGCGCACACACACACACGTGTGTATGTGTATGTGTGAACATATCCTGCCGGAAGTGTGACATTTCGCACCTTGGCTGCATGGCAACGCAATCATCAAAACTGACACGGCACTGGAGCTGTGACTGCGACTATAACTGTAACTGGTACTGATGCCACTGTCACTGTCACTGTCACTGTCACCGCCATTGCCACCGCCACTGTCATTGTCACCAATACTGGTTACTTTTTGCCGTTGCTGCTGCCGTTGCTGCCGCTGTTGCAGCGACGTTGTTGCTTTTATTGGGTGCAAAGGGGAAAAGATTTTTTCCACTTATGTGCGAGTAGTTGAAGTTTTTTTTTATCTTTATTATTTGTTTACACCTCTTTTTACATTTTGACACATTTTATTTTATTCTTTTTCCTCCCCACCATCACCACCACCACCACCACCATCACCATCTTCTCCTCTTTCTATATTTATTTATTTTTGCTATTTTTTGTCGTAAAAGGGAAATATTTTGCATAAAAATTATTGTAAGTACAACATAAAAATTCAATTTTCGTCGCGTTTTGGCATTTTTTGTTGTTGCTGTCGTTGTTGTCGTTGTTGCCGTTGTTGTTGTTCTCGTCACTTTTTTTTTTAATTTCCGGCAAAATCGCTTGAAGCGTGAAAAATTCAAAATTCATAGCTGAGCTGAGCTGAGCTGGAAAACGTTGATAATAATAGTCGAAGATTTTGTCACTGGATATAAAATTTGATGGAAATCATTTATACTAAATTTTGTCAAAAATTTAGTGAAAATTGATAAAAATAACATATTCAAACAGAAAAAAAAACATCATACTGTGAAAGACCGCGAATCACACAATATTGTACAATAGAACTCCCGCCCTTCAACGGGAGGGAGAACGCCATTCCGGTAGAATGGTGCTGAAGTGGTTTGCGAAATTTCGGTATGGCTCCTATGTTCTGTGTAAGTCAATAAAATCGAAAATTTGATTCAGTGAAATATGCTTAAATGTACACCTCCACAACTGTTACTTTGACATTATTTCTCTCGTCGTTGAAGCGTAGCGAGTGCAAGGATTTAATGGTAGCAAATTTCATTTCATATAAAAGGCAATAGAAAATTTTTTATTAAATTTATTATGAAAGCGAGATTGCACTTAAATGGCCTGACTCAATTACCTGTACTGATGCCACTTTGATTATCAGTAATGGTGCTTTTGATAGCTGGTATATTCAGACATATTGACTAAACACATCAAAATGATTGAATTTTCACCGGGACGCACACACATACGCACCTACATATAAATCTATTATAAACAGTGAGGTGTAAAAGAACAGTCAAATGCATGATCGGACGCATTTTATATAACAGTAAAATTAGGTTAAATTAAAGTGCCTATTAATAAATCAAGGTTTATGTCAAGGTTACACTTATTGCAAATGAGTCGTCTTGATTTCGCTTATATTATAACACAAAGCACGGATCCTTTGACTTCAAAAGCCATCTATAAAGTTTTTATTTTCGTTAAGAAAACTAGATCGGTGGTCAGAGATCTGTTAACAGCAGGATATTTAATAGAATATGATGCAAATATTGCACTAGTTCTATAAACAGAGCGTATTAGATTTATTTAGCATTAACATTTGTCTGTGAGAAGATCCTTTGGAAGTAAGTGTCGTGTCAATGATTCTGACGTGTCAATGATTCTGCAGTTTGGAGCTGTTAGGAACAGCAGCATAAATTAAAAAATATGTTTCAAATATTGCACCTGTCCATAAACATTTGTCTATTAGAAGTTCCTTTGAACTCCTTAGGTGCCGTGTCAATCCCTCTGAGACCAGTTTGAAGCTGTTAGAGTGAGATAAATAGCACTTTTTGCATCGGTATATAACAATGATCCACCATTTCACTTCAAAGTCAAATCTGTAGTTTACAAAAGTGCATTTCTAATCTGAAAAACATAAGGAAATGAACTGTTAAAATATTTTTCTTTCGTGCTTCATGAATAAAGTGAATAAACACAAATATTTAATTCGTTTAGTTCCTATACCAACACCAAAACCATTTATTTCAACTTTGTAAACAAAATAAACAGATTTAAATGACCAATTTTCGAAAACCAAACAAAACTAAATATTTAAAATTTGCATTAGTCTCTGACAGAGTAAAATACAATGTGTGTGTGTACATGAGTTCAACTCCAAAAAACCAAATGAGCAACCATACCCGCATCCACATTTCGAGCTGCTTCCGCATCCGCATCCGCATCCCCGCCGCAATAGCACCTGGCCTATTCATTTTCCTGAATTTTTCCGAATGCCACAAAATAAATAAAACGCAATTCGGTGCGAAAAGTTTGTCTCCAACTCATTTGCGGCTCAAAGCTATTGTTTTACAACACACATACCTCCTACACACACACACACACACACACACACACACACATAAGGTGAAACTGAAGCTGAAGCTGAAACGTTCCCAGCTAAATATAGATAAATGGATCTGCTCCGCTGCTGCTCTCTATGCAGGCCGCAATCTGAAAAGTTTTTCTTTATTTGCCAATAACAGAAATCGGATTTATATGTTAGAAGAAAAAATGCTAAATAAATGAACAAAAAACAAGCTAACAATTATAATGAAAATAATCATTAAACTTTGTTGAAAACTTTTTTCTATTGCGTGTGTTGTTATTGTTGTTTTTGTTTTTTATTAAGAGACACACAGAGAGAGAGAGAGAGAGAGAAGAACAGCATTAACATTTTTAACAAATTTTTCCTACTTAAATAGCACTTGTTTTTGTTGCTGACGCTTTTGTTTCTTTGCTGCTAACGCTATTTCTGTTACCCAAACTGATAATGTAACTTAATTTGCTAATGACAATAAAACACAACAACAACGCTACAACAACGCAACAGCAACAATAACTGTGATAACTACACCAACAACACAATATGTGCTTTCATACCAAATAAAATAAATTCACTAATTGTTATTGCTGAACTAATCTAATCTAAAAGTTGTAAACAGTTTTGCTTGTATTGTCGTTTCTTTTGCTTTTCTACTTTTCGCTTTAATGAGTGTATGTGTGTGTGTGTGTGTGTGTGTGTGTGTTTATTTATTTTGTTATAGCAACAATATCATTTACATGGTGTGGTCACTGTTATTATTGTTGCTGCAGTTGTTGTTGTTGTTGTTGGCTTAACTTACTGTGTTCATATTAAGCCCGCTTTTATATAAGTTTTTGGTTTTACTTTACTTTCGTTTTTCTGTTTGCTTGCCTGTTTTTCCTTTCTTTGTATCTTTTTCTAGCTTTGCTAGAAATTTTTTTGTTTTTTTTTTCGGAAGAAACTTTTTGATGGGATATCATGTCGCTAGGGGAACAATTGACTTTTGAACTATCAGATTTTTTTCCAAATTTTTATTTCTCGCTTTTTGTTTGTTGATAAAACTAAATTAGTGAATTTATTTATTTATGCATGAAGAAGATATTTTATCTGATTTGCATCACAAATCTGATTTGAAAAAAAATGCCGAATAATGTTTGAGATCACAATCCGTGCCGTCAAAAGTAAATCAAAGAATTTTCAATATTTTACAGTCGAACCCACTGGAATAAAAAGACATTCTAAAGATAGTTGAAAAAAAGGTTTTCCTTTTTAGTGGACCCTGGTATGAAAAAGACCACATCTAGACCATTAAGGTCCATTGCGATACCAGATCAGAGTCTTGTTTGTAGCGATTGTGTGCATCATTTACGATGCACGTTTTATTAGCGAATTTTATTAGAATTTCAACAGAAACGTCAGGTATGTGCTCCAGTCCGGTAAAATTGATAGCCCTTAAGTATTTTTGTCGAATTCTCGAGAGAGCCGAGCAGTTACACAGCAGATGCTCCAGAGTTTCCTCTGCAACCGGCTCGTTGCATTTCCTACAAGCATCGTGACCAGCACTCGTTTGCTTATATTTTTAATTTTTGAGATATGAGCCGGTCTTCTGAATAAAAACAAGCCGCGATCAACGAATGAGGACCTCCAGAACTGGCATAGCAATAGTATTTTACCAATTTCAGTTTTTTTTTATTTTTTTTGTCCAATTGTCTAACAAATCTGTAGCTGTTTGTAATTTGGCTATTGTTTCTTCAGCGGAGTCAGCAATCGCCAAAATTGCAGTATCATCTGCAAATATTGCAATTTTACTTTCAGGTGTTATTGGCAAGTCCATAGTAAAAAAGAGATGTAGTAGTGGACCGAGTACACTTCTCTGAGGTACATCAGATTTTATCGCAGATAGATTTGTTAAACAGTGTTCGTGTTTTACATAAAAAACCTCGTCGTAATGTAAGATTTCAAATTCACATATTATGTTTCTAGTTTATTCAGAAGACCTTTATACCAGACGTTGTTGAAAACCTGTGCGGCATTGAAGAATACGACACAACACACGTTTTTACCTTCAATAGCCCTATTAATTTCATTGACAATGCGGTGTACTGCCTTGAAAACCAAATTGATGGTTTGGTATTAGCTTTTTGGATTCTATTATAAACATTAGTCTCTTTTAAAATAGCTTTTCGAAAAGCTGTTTCAATTTGGTAAAATTGAAATAGGTGAATTGACGATATGCATTCTAGCTGCTTGCCCGGTGTTTGAATCATTTTCACCTCTGCGATCTTCCATACGCTAGGAATATACTTTAGATTTATTGATGCATTGAATTGCATTAAAAATTTGCTAATTTCAGTGAAACTTAGTAATGAAATAATGCTTATTGATTTATTAAGGCAATTTAAAACTATACTTACTTATAAAACTAATCTTTTGTTTAATCTAAATTTAATGATAATTTTGATAACTATTTTTTTTGAAAATAAATAATGATTCCAGTAAACGAATGAAGACTGATAAGCTATGAGTTTATAGTAACTTAAACGGACAATATACAAGGCCTTATGAATTATATGATTAGAGTATTTAAGATAAGTTCAGTTTTTTTCAAATTAAATTGAGTTTATGTACCGAATATTGCTATTTAAAGTCAATTTTTAGTATAAAGTAGTTAACAATTTCCGAGAATTCATTTTATTTTAGACTATTACTAACGATCGCAATTAATTAAATGAATTTTTCTTGAACTTAACTTCATATTTTTTTGCTCTCATTGAACTCGAAATTAAACTCTAGAATCAAAGCTTGTTAGAAGTATATTTTACAGCCCCGTTTTATAACAACGACGGCAATGTTTTTAGTAAAAAACCTAAGACTTACCTCAGATAGTGTCTGAGTGGAGTGAATCTTTTCATTCAAATTAAAAACTAATAAAATAATTTGAAAGAGTTTTGTTCAATCTCATAAAATGATTATTGAAGGCGATCTTCTAATAAATTTGTTAAAAATATGAGTCATATGATTCAGAGATATATAATATCTTTGAATTTCTTTAAAACTAAAAACTATAAGATGGACTCTTTCACATTTTTGCCAAACTTGATGCATTTGTAAGAATACTAATTGTTTGCAGTGACCTAAGGAACAATAAAATGAATGAACAATAAAAAGATTCTTAGACGAAACGATTGAAGCTATATCTTTTGTCCAAGGAGCAATATGTCATGGCACTTAGATTTATTAGATTTGACAATGAACACACTTTTATAGAACTGGTATAGCTAGATACTTCAATATTTCTCAATATAGCACAATACCGAATAGAAGCTTGGAGAGAATATACTAGTCACACAAATGTATCACCGTTGATTAGTAATCGTCCAAACTATTGGATTGAAACATCGAAAAAATAATATTGTACAATTTAAATAGATTGTTCCTACCTGATAATAGTAAGACTAACTAGTTTCTCCACCTTAATCGATTTGGATAGGATAACCAACTGTCAAAAACAGCTTTTTCAATAATACTGATAGACTGTTACAGATTTTGTAAGAAATATCAGAAGAATATTATTCATCTGTACTGCTCAAGTTCGAAGAATAACTTTCAATGATGTGATTATTTGGCACTTATTGTATGAAATCTGGATCTGAAAAACTGAATGTTTATTTATATAAATCACATTTTCCATTTCCTAGTGCTATAGATATTGTGTATTTCAATATAATATTATTGCTTTCATACCATCTTTACTAAATATTTATATTGCTCTATAGCTTCAATAATATTTCATCAAGTTGTTAATAAACTCACCACTTTGAAATGTGGTGAATACTCATTAAATTTTTATTAAAACAATATTTTGGAATAAAATAAAAAAATTTAAATTTATTTTCAGTGAAAAAATGTCTTTGGATACTGAACAAGAAGATCTTACAAACGCAAATATAAATAATGAACCTCCCAATGATTTTGTGGGATTAGGTACTCCTGAACATACAAGTTCTATAAGTCCTGATGATGGGAATGATTTGGCGCTTGTCCTAAGAAACAACAACAACAATCGAAGTGACACCAGTATTGATACTGGAAATGAGTTTTCCAAGAGTGAACCAGATCCTGATAATATAAAAATGTTTGTGGGTCAAATTCCGAAGTCTTGGGATGAGCCACAATTGCGGAAAATGTTTGAACAATACGGACGTGTGCATACTTTAAATGTCCTGCGTGACAAAGTAACGTCGGTGAGCAGAGGTAAGTTAGATAAAACAGAGGAAATCTTTAATGTTAATATTATTAATAAGAATAAAATAAAATAGAATGATATGTGCTATCATTAAACTAAATAGAGAGGGTTGAATAAAAACAATATCACATAAAGCCACTGCTATTCCCACGCGCAATTACGGGGACCACCTTACTGTTAAGCTTCTATGCAGTAAAGTGGTTGATTTTTATTATTATTATTTATTTTTCCAGTACTCTGGTTAAGTTGCGAAACCCTTTTCACAATTTTACAACTTAGCCTAGTAAAATAGTACGCAAGAATGCTTCAAAGTGCATAAACGTATTAGACCAAATATGGGCAATTTACTTTCAATGTTCTAAAACCTTTTAAGCAATGCCTCAGGTTAACTCACTTATGCCGAGTGTCGAACGCACAAACTTTTAAATGGCTAATATCTTTAAAGCCCAAACTTTGTCAAAATTATTATTGGTACAGTACAAAAACTATTCACATTAACATTGATAATGGCAATTGCATAGGGATGCCTACGACAAGTGGGGCAACATGCAGAGTTATATGGGAATATGGGAAGGGCAAAGTAACAATAGCAGGTTCAGGTTTGACCTGTCGATTTAAAAACAACATTACATTTTATATTATTATTATTGCTCGCACACATCCACGAATTTACCTATGCTAATGTAAATAGTTTGGGTTCTACGAAATGTATTTATGAGCTCGGCAAACCTTTTGCTCCTATAAGCATATGTAGCTGTACACACGTATCCACTTCCTAACACTATTGCAATATAATCAAAGTTACAAACATAAAGAAATATTATTATGTTGATATACCCAGAACAAGTTAAAAGTAATTTGGCCTGAGCAGATATGAAATGCTTCAAAAACAACAACACAAAACACTAAAAACGGAGTGAAATGCTAATATAAAGAAATCGAGTCACGTACAGACGGTCCTGGAAACTGTATAATATGTACTTTGTACATGGAAAACACCGAATGCAAGACATAATAGATTTATATGCGGAGAATGTTATTATATATATTAGAAATTATTATTAAGCGGGCGAGAAATATTGCCTGAAGTCTTCGTAGAAGAACTATTCAGAAGTCGATGTATTAACGCTGCAGTACATTAGTGCCTCTTGGACTACTTGTGTAAAATTTAACTAGCAAATTATAATATTTTGTAAATTGACACAACTAGTCTTAACGGATTTTACACTTATTCCATTATATATAATTCAGTTTACAAATACTTTTAGAAATAAAATACAGAACTTTTTATATCCGTGTCGTCGACTAGTTGTTTTCTAGTTGTAGATCTGTTTGCTTCCAACCATTTGTATATTATATATATACTCATTTATATATTATTATATATATTATTATATATTATATATTATAAGATTTAATTCAATATAAAATAATCGTAAATAGCTTGAGAAAGAACCAGTGAAATTAATGACACTCTGTCTTGATAATTATGCAACTGATGACCCATACGTTGTCTTGGAATTGTAGTTCGTTTTTTCTGTTAAATGCTATGAGTTTTATATCAAATCAACACTACCGATGTAAGAGTAACATCGCTTACCATATAAATTGTACCAGCTACATACCAGGAGTCTATATAAATCGAAATTTTTCCAGAAATTTCACTGCCATCATTTACTTTAAACTGTTTTATTCGGTATTATTTCTTATTTTGAGTTTTTTTGTCTCGTTCAACTATAATTCATATTTTATCTACAATCAAACATGTGTAAACTGAAATAAAATTGTTCAGTTAATTTCTTTCGCCCTTAAACAATAACTTATAAGCGTAAGCTTGTGAAAAACTTTGTATGCGTCCAAATTGAATGTAGCTCCTTGAGAAAAAAATTGTATTGCAAATATTTGCAGGCAACATAGTTTAGCAAGTTTAGTTGGCCAAATAGAATCGAAAAAGTTTTAACCATTATTGTATGCATATTAAGCAAATATTTGACTGAATACGTCAGTTAGAGGTTCATTACTATGCAGATACTTCCAACAGAGATGCCATGTAATTATTGCTGTAAGCACAGGTGTAAAGACCGAAATTCCTTTATGACTCTCGAATGAATTTTTACCGAGGAATTCGTTTCGAATATTTTAGAAATTATTTTAATATCAGTGGCCAGAACTTAAGTTATTTCCCTTGGAGCACATCAAAGTTAATGGCAAAGGGCTGTATATTTGAATTGAATTGAAAGAGGTTACCACAAGTTTAGGTGCATTTCAATATACGAAACCAACCATTTCGAGGAAACCCACAATCAGCGTTAAGAGTTGTAATAATTAAGAGTTAAGAGTAAATAAACAATGAATTAATTATTAATATATTAAGTTCAGAATTAGCAGATATAATTTATTAAACTATTTATTAATTAAGGTGACTGTAATAAACTTATTTTTTTACCTTTTATAATCGAATTTAATTAATTTCATTCTATTAAGACTAAATTCGTATAGATGTATCTTGAGATATTTAGAAATTGATCGTAAATATATTATAAAAGAAAATTCAGTTTATTGTATATCAACGGATGCAAACTGCAGATTCTATGAAGAGAATGAGGAGTTGGCCACTCATGTGCAGTTAGAATGCTCTGTACTATTGCACATGCGGAATAGACTCCTGGGAGTGTATATTCTTACGGAAGAGGCAATAAAACTCTGTAAAGTAGGTTTTTATTGACGCAACAGGGCTTAGGGACTTACTCTAAGCCCAGAAGGAGGCACAATGGACCCGATGGTCGCAGTGCCACATCCCCTAATAATAATAATAGTATAAATAAACTGAAATTTCTCCAAATTAATCACAATTTAATAGAAATTCAAATTGATTATGATTTTGATTGAATCGTTAAGATACTTTCGTAAGTAAGTAACGATTGCAACATTGATTTATATCGCAACTTTTAACATGCAACTAGAATAAATTCGAGAGTTTTTACAAAGCAAAGTTCTACATTGATTTTTTAGTAAAATTGCATGGATAGGGCTTAGTCGGATCTAGAGTTCCATGCATAAGCAATATTACACGCAAAATTTAAGATGCTCACGAAAATCTGTATTTTAATCAATAGTGTATTGATAAAATTTAGTTAATAAGAATATATATTAAAGAATTGATAAATTACTTACTTATTTACTTACTTTAATGGCTACAACAACCCTGCAGTCTCGTACATCAAGTGTTGTGTTCACTCAACCTGATCACTTCATCAGAGACATAGTTAACCTCTACGTTAACCCTAACTAACTAACTACCTTTAGGGATAGAGCATCGTCATCTATTCTCAAAACATGAAAAAACCAGTGAAGCCACTGGATATTACTTTGCTAAATTATATGCACTAATTAATATGTGTGCATATATTAAAGATACTACCTCAACTATTATATATATTTTACGAACTAAACAAATTTAGATGGATCGATCAAAAGAAGAATAACTGTATATATTAAGTCTGTATATACTGTCTGTATATAAAGAAGAATTATTTAAAAATAAAAATGTTTTGATCAGAACTCCATTTATATCTCTCTGGAAGGTACAGGTATTTTTTATTATATCCGAATGTTTTATGTTTAAGTTATAATTTGACTTAAGTCAAGTAGTGTAGTAGTGTAAACGTCTGATTCGTTCTTAGGTAGTGAATATGATTGTCTGTACTTATGCTTAAGCATTAATGCATGATATGCCGCTGGTCCTTAAACGTTTAATAGTGCCTGTCCGCAAACATAAGTTGTCTTGAAACTTTTTGTCAATGTCATTTCATATTATTATGTTTATACACTTATATTTGTAAAAGTTAATTGCTCGAAAAATAATGGCATAGAGTATCTACACATTTAATATCTTAATTATATTCAACATTAAATTTAAAAAATAGTATTTTGGCAAAATTGTAAGTATTAAATTGCATGCCGCTAAGCAAATATCCAAAACTTAATCAAACGCTTGTATCCTTTCCTGTATTTTACATAATAGTTTACATAGTTTATTATGTATTTTAATAAAATTAAAAGTATTTTGTCGATTTGTGTATGTTTTGTTTCTGATACATGTATTTTGTTTCTTTTTGCTTCTATTTTTCTCTGTATACAGGGTGCTGTTTCGTTACGTACTACACACGCAAGGCCGCTTTGAAGGCACAAGATGCCTTGCATAACATAAAAACCTTAGAAGGGGTAAGTAGCAGCTGCTTATTACTATATATCATATGAGTACACATAATATTGTATCTATTTATCTACTTACTTACAAACACATACGAGTAATGTGTCGCAGTCAATGTGACAGTTACGTGTAGTTATCTAGGCACATGCTAATCCCCCATACACCGCTCATCAATGCTGTGTCCTATGTTACTATCTGTGCATCCTCATGTCTCCGACAACACTGAATGTCTGTTATCATTTAGTTAGTGAACATAGCATGGATAATGCTGTTAATTTTGTTAACTGTTTAATCCAATTTAATCCAAATTGCTTTTTGAATTTCTGTAAATAATTAACTTTTTAATTAAATTTATATATATACGCATATAGATATCTATTTTTGTAACCGTAACTCCTGAATAAATTGTATCAATAAGCGCCGAAGTACAATGATTGCATTCTTGCCGCTTTGCGTCAAATGCATACTTGCGTTTCTCCGTTCCAGTTAAACGCAAGCATGTTAAGGCAAATAACTGCAAAGAGTGCGATGACTGCGATGAATGCGATAAATGCGATGAATGCGACGAATGCGATGCGTGATTATGGAACACGCAAGCAAACGAAAGAAATTGTTCAAACATTCTTTCCGTTTCTTGCGTTCGAAATACCACTTTAATAGTATTAATTAAAGAAATTCTACTATTTGGATGGATTAGAAATTTTCATTTATTCAATTTTACAATAAAATTTTTTGATAATGTATTATATTATAATGAACAGAAATGAATAGTTTATGTTATATTAAATTTTAAGAATTCCATATTACTGAACAACAAAAGAAGCAAAGAACCTTTGACGCAAAAACGCTTAAACGCAAGAACACAAATACGGAATCAATGACACCTAAAAATTTTATCAAGATTGTAGAGAGCAGTGGCAGATGTATGTACTTCAGAAAGAAAGTTTATTTATAAGAAAGAATTAAATTGCTAATTATAAGTATTACTTTTGGGTATTTGAAAATCAAAAAACTACTTTAGGTACATAGTACAAGCATAAAAGAAATATTAATAATAATATTTAAATAACAATAATAATATAAATAAAAATATTAAGTGACTAAGTTCGTGAAAACCACTGAGTTCTTGACTATTCTTGACTAACTACTGAGTGCTTAATTTGCATATCGAACCCGTTAAACCATGCATCGTCAGATTTATCGAAGCTACGTTCCATAGACGCTGGGAAAATCATACTTCTTTTTTCTTCTTTCAATGCTCTTTTTGGACGAAACTGATGTCTTTCGGCAGTCAGTCATGATCTTATGAACGGACTCAAATGGCATGTTCTTTGTTTGATCCAACTGTGTGTAGGATTTTATTACTTTCATCGTTCGTAGCTATTGAAAGCCGCACAACTATCATGTCCCGGCCTAAATCGTTTATACCGTTCATACGTACGGTATTATTTCAAACGGACAAAAAATTGGAAAGAGTGTAATGGGTATGGAACTGAACGAAACGTGTGTTAAAAAATTGTACATATTAACTTATATATGAAGAATATATCTTTACTTGTAATGACAAATTATTTAATTTTAATGGGGAATAGAAATTTTTATGCCACTTTCTTATAATATTTTAATTATAATATCCGAGTTTGCAAAATATTTCGCTATTCAGAGAATAGGATAACTTCACATTACAAAGAGTTCACTTCTGTGAAAACTTTAAGCATTGCTCGAGGAGTTAGTTATAGGAATAAAGAAAAAATATATTTGAGAAAGAAGTATTGTTGCATATCTCAACAAGCGCCTTTTTTTTAGAGCTCTTACAGCACTCACCGTATACTTTTAATTTAATTTTCTAACACTTCTACATTTACATAGAACAACCTCTTTTCCGTCTCTTGAACAATCCCCCACTTTTATAAAAAAATTATGTAAATGCAATGAAAGCACTTATTCGAATCGTTTTTCAATGCGATTTGATGAGCACATCAAGTTAACAAAAGATGGGCTCAGTGGATAGCAGCACAGCTTCCATTGCATTGGCGGAAATTAAAGTTGAAAGTTCCCCCTACTCCACTCCATTATTTTTTCCATTCAATCCTTCATTTAATACAAAATTCCTTTATTTTTTCTTCCTTTCAACTGATAATGAATGTAAAATGAAAGGGTCAAAAGTACGTATAAGTATAAGTTTACATGGACATATTCAGAGAGCAGGGCAACTAGTACTTCAAACCCTTTCAGCTTTCAGTTGCTTCTTTCTCCCCTATGCCTTTCACCTATTCACTTCTTTAGTTCTTGTTCCTTTTTATTTATATGTTTTTTATGCACTTCCTCATTTAAAATGCATTACTTTGATTTCAATTAACTTTTTATTTGATAATAGTTTCCATTTGCCACTTATTGGAGTCTTGCATAGTATCGAGCACTCCCCCTCAATTTGTTTTGTTCCTCTTGACGTTGTGGGTTGTGAGTTGAATAAAGTACCGAACTTGGAGTTCTTCAAACTGAAATGTACTTATTGATTGTAATTATTGAGAATAACTTAGTTGAGATGAAAGAAATGATTATTAGATAATAGACATTGATGCATTTGGAAAAATGCGGAGGGTCGTTGATATTTTGTGCTCTTTAATATAAGCTAAATATATCCGGAAAGTAAAAATGCAGTTGATATAGTAATAAAGAGTATCTATACAAATATTACACAAAATTGAAAAGCTGTATGGCTCGCTGCGATGGCTTTTCATCTCAGTTTTATGGTTGGTACAGGAGAGAAATTGTAAGAGTCAAATTTAGAAGAGATTCAGTATATGAGAGGAAAATTTAAGTAATTCAAATACTTAGGTACAGAAAAATAATTGTTGATTGGTTAATCAAATTCGGCAAAATACTTGACATTTAGGTAGAAGGATTCAGTGAATGGGTGGGCTGCTGAACTTTAGTAAATGTTATGAACTTCTATTTCTATTTCTACTTTTATTTTAATCCTATATTTTGACTACCATCGATGGTCATCTGCAGGGAATTGTTAAAGTACATAAAGAAATAAAAAAAACAAAATATTTCCGTACATACTTTAATAATTCCCTGAAGATGGCTATCGATGCTAGTTTACTTTTTTATACAATCTGATAAAATACACTATAAAAATGTTTGGTTATAAAAAATAAATAATATTACTATATTTATATGAAACTTATCAAGTTTTTGAGTTATAGAGAGACTGAAAAATCTGAATTCATATCCAAATTTGCGGATTGAAAATGTGTAAATAATTTAATGACAGTTGATTGTAAGAGTTAAGTTACTTACCTTTTAGCAACACATATCTTTTAAGATTTGTATTATTATTATTGAAAAAAAGAGATCGTGCACTGCGACCGATCTATTGTGCCCCTTAGTCGGAGGAGAGTGTGTCTCCAAGTCTGATTTCTTTAACGGAAGACAGAGGATAGAGCCTATCTTTCCTAGTCGTGAATCCTTATAATTCATGAAATACCCTCCTAGGTGTTTCTACTGGTAGTGCATCAGTGCTGGGCACTCTCCAAGCACGTGGTATGTAGTTACTCTCTCTTTTCTACAGTATCTCAGTCTGAGTTGGATTGAGTTCCTAACTTCGATAGGTGATTATCTTTATCTTTTTAGATAAAATCTACCAATTTTTTTTGGAAATTTTATTCGTCTTTCCTAAGCAAGAACTTTTAATACAAAACAAATTTGCATAGTTATGGAATGTGAAGGATATACCTTCTGCTCAAAAAGTATTTGGATTTTGTTGTTTGTTAACTACTCCTTAAGTAATAGACCTTTTTTGTTATGTTGGTACACCCTTTCTTGACATATGGTACAAATTTGAGCGCCATGTGTCAATTAGTTTGTTTACAGCAGCTGTTAATGTGAGACTACCTCAAGTGCATTTAGCGATTATTACTATGGAAAATTCTTGTTATACGCGATTTTTTGACCAAACACGGCACCACTGTCATCGCTCAGGCACCATATTCGCCAGATCTGGATCCGTGCGACTTTTTCCTGTTTCCGAAACTCAAATTGCCTCTTCGTGGTAAGCGTTTTGAGTCGATTGAATCGGTAAAATAGAATTCGCTGAAGGAACTAAAAGCCATACCTTCATGGGCCTAGGAAAAGTGTATGGAAAATTGGGTTAAGCGTTGGCATATGTGTATCGCTTCAGAAGGAGCAAATTTGGAAGGAGATAAAATAAATTTGGAATAAAATTTAAATTTGTGTGTTTTATTTACAAAATCCGAATACTTTTTGAGCAGAAGATATAAATACAAAAAATTTCAAATACTTGTTTCGCACTAAATTGAATTTGCTTTAATAGTAGGTCCAATAGTACATAACATATTTCCATTGTTTTGATTATTTCTTGTATTACAGTTGAGTGTACATCTGCTTTTTAATCTACTCGTTTATAAATATGCAAATAAATGCTTTTTCGTGCTCCTAAATATATGCTATAAATAAAAATAGTTTGCGGAGGAGAATAAATTTTTTTGTTATAGAAAGAAATTGATTTAAATGAATGCGAAAGTAGTTGAGTTTTAGATTGCAATTGAACTTTAAGCCGCGGGCGGACAATGTGGACTCTAACCAGACTCGTTTTTTTCGTGTACATGTACGAATGTGAACACATTTCCGCAATTAGCTGGCAAAACAATGTTAAGATATTAAATATATGCAGCATTTGTAGAAATCCTTCTATCACACCGACAAAACCTTTCAAAATATCATTCACACCGTACGCACACTGTGAATAAAGGCGCTGCGACAACAGCAAAAGGAAGGTGACAACAAAATTTAAATCCGAACTAAAACTATTAAAACAATACAAAACACTTATGCACAAACGAAGCACAAGCGAGCACATGACACAGTAGCCTCAGCAGAGCAAAAACAGAGCACAAAGAACTTAAACAGAGCAGAAACAGAGCAGAAGCACATGTTAATTTCCCTGTCGTACAATTAAGTGCTTACGAATGCGGCGCTCGCTTATAGCTCTGCTGGCCATGCCTATTGTTAACAGTTATAATACCATGCAGTAATTCAAGAACTCTAGTTTCGTTCCATTCTGTAGTGTTCTGTTGTGTTTGGCTATGTTCGGTTGTGTTTGCACCTGTTTGTGGTATGGGCAAGTGAATGTTTTTGGTCTTTTAAAGACCAAGTGTGTATGTCATGTTTACGGATCGATTATTTCAGGTAAATTAAGTAGCTCCCCGCAAAATCACCGACACAAAATCGCATCCAAACTGAAAATGCATTAAAGGATGAAATCCAGCAACGCTCATGCAAATGCTTACGGACTAAAAGTTCACACTATACCAACAACAAGCGCAACGCGACTGTCACACATGTGATCATTATTTCGACAATTAAATGCAATGCGCACCCTACTCAGCCGCCTACGCCGGGCTGAGTGAGAGGGGCGCGACGTATGCCGCCTGCCAGCACTAACAGCTCTTGTTCCTGTTAAAATTTTCGTCTTTATTGTATAGATTTTCCATTAGTTTTTCAAAGTTGTAAAGTGCGTGCGTGTGTGTGTGTGTGTGTGTGCAACTAAGTATTCATATGCGTATGTGTGAGTGTTCTTCTCATGCGTGCTTACATTGCATATCAATATGTGTTCACAATATGTGTGCTTGACCCATTTAATATGTTAGCAGTGAGCGCTGTCTGTACTCAATTCGATCCACTAATTGGCTGTTGATTGCACGCAACCATAGACGTCTACGCGCTATGTTACGGGGAACACCAAGAACAACAACAACCATAAGATTTGATTTTAGTCGGCATAAAAAAAATAATATGAAAGGGAAAGTCCCATCAATAACTTGTAAAAGTTATTTGTTTTCATGTTCCTCATTAAATACATATTCTATAATGAGTGCATTCCGAAAGATAGTTTCACTTCATATACTCAGTGAATAAAAGTTACGTCCTTGGAGTATTGAATATGTTGATAAAATGGTGGGAGTGGTGACATAATTATCAATTAAAATCTATCGCTTCCAACTTTAAGAGTGATGAGAGGGCCAGGGGTCGAAGCAGATTTATAAGACCTAAGAACTTTTAGGAGTCTTGGTCCTTTTGCTCACCACTCAGCGAATTTTATAGCGGGTTTGTTGAGAAAAATAACATCAGGTTATTGTGCCTCTACTTATAAACATGAGAATAAGTAATTAAGATATCATTTCATTCTAACTAAAACATACTAAAAAGTTTCCATAGACAGGGAAGATATGGTATAATCAATCTACAACTCAGACATTAAATGACTAAAAGATTGATTACCGATGGATAACTTATTCATATAACAGCACATTGTCTTAGTGGGATCTCAAATTACTTAATTTTTTAAAAACTATTTTGTCGACACAACAACAAAAACAAGTTCTGGAATCACGATATTAGGAATCCTCCTGTTGAAGACAAAAAATTTGATTCTATCTAGGATATAGGATATTTTATTTTTATCCTATTGCACTACAGATGAAACTTTTATGAAAAAGCATCATTATTTGCGAGAAAAATAAAAACTTGCTTCTTTATCGAAGTATTTATCGATGCAAGCCATTGTATGCCATGGAATCCAATCCAATCCAATATTAACCATCTCCAATTGAATACAGTTGAATCATTTATTTGTGTCATTAATAATATAAAGAAAACACATACAAGAGTGTGACAATACTAATAGACAGGGAGGGAATGGAAACTGAATTCCATTGAAAAGTAATTTTCCTCCGCCAGATGCCAATGGCAATACCTGACTTCATCTAGTCTAAGTGAAGCCGGGCTAACTTGACCTGGCCTGGCTTGATCTGGAGCACAATGCAGAGTATTAGAGTGAAAAATACACCTTGTTAACTCTTTCAATTTTCAAACTTGAACGAATACAACGAAAAGTAATGAAGAGGGTTAGACTGATCGAAGTACCAAGCATACAATGGAATAGAAAAAAAAAGAAATCTAAACAAATTAAAATAAAAATTTATAGTTAAAAACTTGGAATCAAAAAACTTAAATGTGCCGGAAAATACAACGCATCTGCCAATTGATATTTTTTAAATAAAAAATTTTTAATAATTTTTTTAATCTGTTCCTTTCCGATACATTCTCGCATTCGTATGCGAGTTAGCAAAACTACTTTCAGTTAAACACACTACACGTATCTGTCTATCTATCTACCTATCTATCTCTGCTTCTATCTACACATTTGTATACGCAATAATTTCTTTTAGCATTTTCCTCTACATTTGTCTTTAGTGTTCAATGTGCTGACTGTATACTTTCCATTTGATTCTTTTCAGATGCATCATCCAATTCAAATGAAGCCGGCTGACAGCGAAAACAGAAATGGTAAGTCATAAGCCAACATTCACACAAACCTTATAGCGTATGAGCTCCATGCCAATGCATGTAGTTGCAATTGTAGATACCTCGAGTAAACTGAACTATTGCTAAATATCCTTTGACGATACTTACCAGCTACTATTGGTCTCGTGCTTTCAACTCTTCACACATAGCTGCAATGATACTCACATACTCGAATTTGTGTCTGTATCTGCTAGTATAAAAGTATATAAAAGTAGGGTATAGTTTGCATTTATATCTAAAAAGCAACAGTACAAGAATACACAAACACAGTCGTACAATGGCTTCATAGACCCATAGAATCAATGTTGGCTGATTGCCTATCCATGCTCAACCCCTTCACTTCGCTTGAAATGGCAAGCATTGCTTCAAATCGTATGTCGACTATACAAAATCCAAATTGATGTAACCATTTAAGCTTTTGTTGTTGTTATTGCTGTTGCTGTTGCTGTTGCTGTTGTTGCTAATGTTATTGTAACTTGTTTTTGTTGCCGATGATAGTGATGGTGATGCTGATGATGATTGCAAAACTGGTTAAGTGGAAAGCGTTTCCACAGACAACAACGACCTACGACTTACATTGTAACTTTCTATTGCGAGCCTCAATTTCCATGCTAGTGACTAGGCAGAGTTGTGAATGAGGAATGTAGCATGTGGAGGTATGAGATATGAAGCAATCCTAATACCAATAGCAGTGGTAACAGCAAATGCAATGAAAATGCGATATGTGCAAGGATGATTGGCTTTGAAAATCTTCAGTAAAAGGAGCAACTCACTTTTTTGTTGATTTTGATAAATGATAGGAAAAAACCAACATCGAAACTAAAAAACTCAATTTATATTAACTGATTATTTGTAATATCTTTTCTCTACAAAATCACATGATTCCAATTAAGTTACATATTAACTTACTAATTAAACGTTTTGGAATGTTGTTAGTTCAAAAAAATTGAATACACATTTTTGGTTTTCAACCAAGCAATTCCGGTGTATTTTTAATTAAATAAAATAAATATTGTTCATTATTTTTTCTTAAGTTTTCTATTTTTAAAGATATCCAGTTAATACTGTCGTATTATACAGCATATTAAGCTCTTAGGTTCGGTCCAACTTAAAAGGTAGATTGACCATACGCAAGAAGTAGAAGCTCGGAAGAAGAGAGCAAAATATTATTAATGAGAGTAAAAGTAGGTTTTGTAATGACTTACTGCTACCGAGACCTGAGCCACTAGTAATAGGTTAGACTAGGTAGCCTGTAATACAAATATTAAGTGTGTATTTTTTTAATTTAATACTTTATATTATTAATACTCTAATATCTTAACTATGATGGCGTTTAAATTTATAAAATTCTAAATGTTAGTATTACTACTTTGGATATGACAACACTCTGGAAAACTATGACATTCTATCTTAGACATATTCTTTGATGTACTTATCATATGTAATATAAATGGATGATTACTTTAATTTTTACTTTAAAAAATCTATAAAAATATATGTTAAGTCACTTAGCTTTAATCCCAATATGTGAAAGTTAATAAAAGAATACTAATCGAAATGATTTATATTAAAATTATTATGAGTTTGTTACAGCATAGGCTGACTGTTAGTGAATTTATTACCATCCTCTTTGAAAAGTATTACTTTCTTTGGCAGGTATGATTTATTAATTAAATATTAACTTTATGTAATAAAGCCTTAAACACAGAAAGATTCAAAGGTTCAGAAACTTTTTCTAACCACAGTCTAATTTGTCTTACTGCACCGAAACTATGTTACTTTCGTTGCATTGTACGTCAATCTACTTCCTCTGTAGTAAATAATTTCTCTCTTGCTCCTTCTCCCCCACCAATAATAATTATCATATACTCCAAAAATTCACATATGAAATCACAACTGAATGTCAGATGAAATTACGTTGTATACTTTTAGGAGACGGAAAATTTTAAAATTGTTTGAGAACATATTTCTATCCTCTGTACCTACAAAATATGTTTTTGAAATTTTATAATGAATAACAGTCAAAACAAGTTAAAGAAATTGAAGAGCATTAAACATAAGAAAAACAAATAAACAATTTTGGAACAACATCGACCAGTGATGTAAACCTTCACACACACAATTAAACATTGCATGTTATTGATGCAAGGACCCGACCCATTTGCAGTTTCAAAAAATTCTATTCTTGACTACAAAAAAAATTCAAACAAAAAAGAATAGAGAAAGAAGAAAAGAACAATTGAAAAAATTAAACACGGAAAAGAAAATAAAAAATAGCAAAAAATTGTAAAGTCAAGTCCATCAATAAAGCGCTCAACATATAGACGAACTCATAACTCACATGTGCCTAAATACACGCATACACAAAAACATATACACATGTATACATTCAGAATCGAGTGTAAGCCGGCCAGTATTCGTAATTACGGTCTGCTTTGTGTTCGGTAAGCTGGCGGGAATTAGTTCACCCAAACTGAAACCAAATGCCCTAAATTTGCTGCTGCCAACTTTTAGGTTCCTCTTGACTTTTATTATTCCCCATACGCTTTATGGGTGACAAATGTGATCAAATAGAAGTAATTTGTTCACTGTAGATGAAAAAAAAAACCAAATTTAATTTTTTAACTCACACTTTGATGGTTGTTCCTATGTCTTCTTAACGTCATATGATGGGCCTTTTGTAAGAAGTGCCAACAACTATGTTTGAAAGCGAGCTATATAAATTAATGCAACCAGCGTAATTCCAATATTATAAGACCTTATCCAGTTCTGTTGAACATAAAAACTCGAGAATTTCAGTTAAATTTAGTATTGCTAAGTATTTCCGTCCTTTGTGCATTAGTGGATTGCATTTTTCTAGTTTAAACTGAGGCAACTTATATTCTACATGACATTATATACATATGGGGCTTGATGCTCAATAGTTTATTGATCACAGTTAACACTGTTAATATAGTTTTGAATAAAACTTCACAGATTTTGAGTCTCATACTGTTATGGTTACTTAATAGCAATTCAGATTGGCTCAAACTTGTAAGGCCTGAAAGAAGTTCTTGCTCTTTTGCTTCCTCCTATTGCAGTGTTGTCCATCATTGCCCAGGAATTCCCTTATTGCTCATCGGCTTGGTTACTTCCGATGAACATATTACTTTATGTTCAGAAACACAGTTGAGAATGCCTTTATTAGATAATCCCATACGTACTTTCAGGATAACCTAGCACAACTGATTGTCCTACAGCATGGTTATATCTCGTCTCTTGCAATCTTTGAACAGATTACTCTTTCGATGGTGAGTATATCTGCTTGGAAAATGGAAAATACTTAGATGATCTGTATATGTGGACACTAAGCTCGATAATTTCATATATGCATAATCTATATACAATATTGCAACATTAGGTACAAGGTACATATTAATTTTTGGCAACGCTTTGTTTTCATAAACGTGTCGTTATTTACACTAAAGAGGGCCACATTTAGTGTGAAGGAATCACCTCTCGAATTTATAAGTTATTGAAACGGTAGAAAATATATTTGTATGCATGAATAGATACATTTTAATCACCTTTCTACTTTATGAATCATTGCAATCAAATACTCCTAAGTACATGTACACCATGCTTACATCAAGTTACATACTTGGCATGGGTGGATTATTTAGTGCATTCGTAGGACTCAGATGTAACTATTTATTGTTATGCAAACACATTTAATTCCTTACTTACTTTTTAATTAATTTATTACAGAATAATTTTGCACTTTATGGTACAAAACAAGTGCACTTCCCTTTCTTAAACGTTTACTTCAATTGGCAAATAACCATTTCTAAAGTATAGAAGTGTAAACTGATTTATTTTGTGTAGAAATATATCCATGCATATGTTTGTATGTTTACTTATGAAGAATTATAAAATCCATTCAATATGCTTTAAACAATTTCCAATAAACATTCCCGTGAATCAGTGATAACCCAACTGTAGCTCCTTTACTCTCGGCACTACAAATAAATTAGACATTCCCTTACTGCGAGTAGCTTCCTTGAATGCCTGTGCACTGCGTACGCCATTTAATTCCTAGACAAGATAACATTTCGAGCACATACATCAGTTGCTTATGTTATTCAATAGCAATGCGAGTAAATACTTTAGTGCACATATCTGAAAATGCACGAGCATAGTTTCTGCTGAAATGACTGCACCGTAAACGCACCGCCGTTTTCATCTTAGCATTTTCGCAAATGCTAGAGTGCTAATAATTTTTTTCCTATCCAGTTTCATGATCCATGCATTGTGTGCTCCATTGCATGCCATTCCAATTGTTGCATACTTCGTTCGCAAACAGTACTTGCTTCCGTCCGTCCATCCATCCCTACGTGCATCGATGACCATTCACTAACATGAACAGTTCCATGTTGTACTTCAAGCTGCGAATTGCATTTGCAAATATTATTGTATTTATTTGTGTTCCTCAAGCATTCTCCGCAACACCATATTGGCTTTGTTTTTAGACGGTACACCAATTTTCTAGGTCATTCCAGTTAATGGGGATGGTCGTCAACACGCCTATATAAACAGTTTTTAAGAATTCTACTTGCATTTGGACATTCTTAATAACAGATTTTATTAAAGCATATAACTTCTATAAGATCCCTACAATGTGATACTGTCTTTTCCTTTGCTTCAAGTCTGGCATCTAAAGTTCGAACTGGATTACTCTACTCCTTTCAACCACTTTCTACTTTCAAAAGTAACACTAGTGAATAACTTTAGAAAATGCATCCCTAATAATCAGTTTTATGGATATATATTATTAAACATTTTCTTGATGAATTGATCAGAGCCTTAGTCATTGCATATCTACCCTGTTATAATTTTCGCTTTTCAGGAATACAAGACGTCCTTAATAAGTCTGGAATATATCTGTTGTAAGGTTCACTGTGCAGTCATCGCGATTGGCTGTGCCTGACGCTCGGAATGGATTGTTTGTTAATTTGAGTTCAGCATTTCATTGTAGCTGCTATTTAAAATTATTCGAGTGCATTCGTAGAAGTATTTACCAGCACAAACACATTTACAACCACTCTCTCTTCTATATTTCGAAAACAATCGTTAAAGTGCAGGAATTGTTTGTTTTAACCAAGTTTTTCGAATTGCCTCGCATTGCTCGTATATTGAACACATTGGAATGAAAATATTTTTGCACATGTAAGCATTAAGGAATCGTTATTTTAATAGGCCAAAATAAAAGGGTGTATAATGCAACAATCCAATCATACCCTAAACACACCACACACATTCGATTGCTTGGGTTTTAATTACATTTGTAATTTTGTTTTATTTCTCGATGTTTCCTTTATTCTGCTATTCAGCTCCCACCTGAATACAGTAAAAGTCCTTAATGCTCCTTAATCCTTAAAGGTACAATAAGTTTTTGAAAAATTATATGGCTTAGATATGCACGTAATAGTAATTTATATAAGTAAGTAAACGTAAAATGTTTAGATTAGTAAACTCAGACGATTACATACAAATAACAGCTATAATAATAGACAAAGTATTCGAAACTATTAAATAATACAAAAAACAATATAACAATGAATTAAAATGGTGAATTATTTCATCACCGTCAAAATATATCCTATAGAGTGATATACAACTCTGCCAAAACTTAACCCAATTCATAGTACACCGATTCAGGATTGCGCTTTAACTTCTCAGGGAATTTTCTTTAATGACCTCAATCGGTGATGGTTTTAGCCGCGGGAAGAGAAAAATATTGAACGAAAATTCGCGCAAACATCTCATGACCATCGAAAAGTACTTCTTATTCATCGTTTTTCTCTGTAATAGGAATTCAGAGTGTACAATGTCATCAATAGAACGTTCTTTTTCGAGCGATCTGGATGTGGCTCTTTGGATTCCGTCTCATTTCCGAAGCAAATTATTTGCTACATTGTCATACTGGCAAGAACATGCAACGATACTAATTAAGATATAATTTACAATATCGGGGTTCATAAAATCTCAAGAAATCATGTATACGCATGTATACACATCTCGTCCTTCTTAAAGTCCTTTATACCATTTATATGTTTATGTCTTTGAGGGCCACTATTTATCGTAGGTCTCTTGGTATATTATTAAGAAATCTCTATAAGGTAAATTTTTCTTCTACTATCAAGAAAAAATTAAATATTTTTTGCTTTAAAAATTTGTTTGCCTAAAGTTCATGACCATAATTTAATACAAGCATATAAAATTCTGTATGTAATGTAAGTGTACTGAATATATCGTAACAGTCATGTACTTACTATATCAAAATTTTTGCCTAGCTGTCTCTAAAGACTGTATTCTCCAACGCGGCGACAAAGATACTGAAAACATTCTAGATATTTCTAAAATAGCTTCTTTTGGCCATCAGAGAGATCCAAAAATGTAATTTTTTCTACTCTAAGTTATTTTCCATATTATCAACTCTTTGGAGCAAGCGGCTATATATTTTCAATTAGATTTCTTTTTCATATAGACACTAATAAACACTTTAGGCAAGCCTTTACCCACAAAATTATTTCTGTTGCCCATCAGAAAGACCCCAAGCACAATTTTTACTATGCAGAACTATTTTCCGTGCCTCTGATTCTTTGGTAGTCCAAAGAAACGGTTACGTATTTTTAACTTAATTTAACTTACTCTGAATACTCTAGACACTCTAGATACTAATAAACATTTTAAATCATTTTTAAATATTTCGAATACATTTAATATGCGTGCTGCCACTTTATTTTTATTCTTATTTATTTGGTCTTTAAAGAAAAGACTAAGAAGTTTATTTTTGAATTTCATTTAAGAATCATTTAAATTTCAATTCGTCTCGTCTTCTTGCACATTTATTTTCACAATCCACATAAAAATCTGCAAGATTCCCGTTTAATATTTTCTCTAAAACTCGGGCATGCATGAACACTTCCTCGCCAAGTCAAACATGGACCAGATGTAGGTGACAAAAAAAAAGCCCAATAAATAAATTGGATGAAAATTATATGCAAAAAGTGTACGATTGATTTAATATGTCAACAGCGTTGATTTACAAATTTTTAAACTCATTAATTAAACATTAACGCACCGACATACCCATATACCGATATACTGACGTACCGACGTATCGACGTACCGGGAGGGGAGTAGCGAAACACTCACAGCACTACTGATAGTGTCGATGTGCTCGTCCCATTGTGCCATTGTGCTATTGTGGCGACTGCTGGTGTGCAACAGTGGCAACAGTGGCAACAAATGTGGCCACTTTTCCACACTACTGTGACCAGCAGCACTCACTGTGTTAATAGCAGCAACAGCTCACTAACCCCAACAACAGCGACGAATATGGCAGCAGCAATAAAAATCATAAACGCCGCCATACAATTTAATTTATGCTTATTACGCGTGCAATCCGATTAAACGCAAAATCAACAATATTTTTACACGCCCGACCACTTTGAAATATTTAACGACGACATATGCAAATTTTCAATTAATTTAAAATTTATAAACTGACAGAAATAACAAAAATCGAACCCAAATTAAATGCACTCATCATACCAGCACTTCGTTTAGTCACCGCTACTGCTACCGCCGCTGCCACCGCCGCCACCGCCGTCACCGCCGCTGCGGTGCGCGGACAACTGCAGGTTGGCAGCAAATTGAATATGATGTATCTGAAATATCAAAAGAAATTTATATGAAGTGCAGTGCAGTTCTAGTGTGAATGCCGAGAACTACAACTATCAACTATCAACTATCAAAAGTGTTCGAAACTCAATTCAATGAATTTCTGGCATTTTGTCAAATGTCAGAGCAACATTCCGGCTTGCGCTACCAGGGCGACTGCCGTGTTCGTGGTGCATTACACAAACATTACACACACGTTGTGCAGAATGACTAACGGCTAACGATTGTGAAGCATTTCTTGTAGAATAGCAGATACATGTCTGCTCCGGCTGCCATCGTTTCACTTGTTGCATTTATGGTTGGTTCGGAGAACATCTCAATACAATCCAATCACGCTAGGCAGCCTATGTGCTCGTTACGTCTTTCTCCCTACAGTCTTTAGTGGAATATTTATAGTTTAAGTAAATATTTCACTTTGCAATTAATTATTTGGCACCTTACACTAATGCTTTAAATTATCTGGTATACTTGTCAAGCCTGAGCTACACTAATCCGAACCGTATGTTCGATTCATGACAGTATTCAATTCTTTAAAGATTTCTATTCCAGTGTGCTGTAACTTAACATAAGGCAAATGCTTAGCGAGAAAACCCACTTTTTTCAGAACTGGGAATTTCACTCCTAATTCATGAGAATTTCTCACTCTACCGTCAACTACAAAGGGAAGACTGTAAAACAGTTTCCCTAATAAATTAAATCAACTATGAGAGTTATGAATATAGGACCGATATAACATATATATATGTATCTTTTTATTAAAAAAAAAAGATGCGGGCTTAGGTTAATTTTAATAATAAATATTGTAAAATGTCGGCATCCAATAAAACACATTTCGAAAGAAACAAGCTTTGTGGTCACTACAATCATATCATGATTGAAGTATCAAAATGCGTAGAACCTTAACACAATATGGGTTTCCATTAATCTCTTCATAAGTCTGTTGTCTTCGAAGCATATATCACGAACTCAAAACATTACTTCAACATTCGAATACTTTTAGAGATAGCTCTGTCTTCCACTTGTCAGATACCCCAAGTCAAGGCAACTTCTTCTCCTGCAACTTCAATACTATAATTAACAATGGAAGTAATCAAACAACGAAGATTTTGTGCAGATCTCTAATACGTCTGCTTAATTCATTCAACTTTTTGCACAAAATATAAGACAGGAGTGCATGCTAATAGAATTTGTGGTACTGCCTAGAATATTATACAATATATGAATCCCTCCAAATCTGCACCACCAAATGAAAGTTGTTGTAAAGCTGAAAGAGTCGCACATTAGAGTTAGCGACTCCTCCAAAATAAAATAGTACTCATTTAGATGCCTGGACATGAGGAAGTGAAAGGCGCTGAAACAGCTAACAAGCTTATAAAGAAGGGTGTTCGGACTCGAATCTCTTTACTGCATATCAATTTTACAGATGGTACCAGTACTTAGAAACGACTATACTTGAGCCAACAATGAAAGGCTTCACAGACTTCTTAGTTTAAAAAAAGTTGAGACACGCTCTCGCTAAATATCACTTTTGAAAGTTATGGCAAAAAAAACACCAACAGATGCTGTTTGTGAATAGCATAGGTTCTGTTTGTTTATAGGCGACGATTGCAAGGGAACGAATGCAATATCTCCATATATCCATCAATGTAATGAATCTGGTTGGCTATTAATTAGTTTGTGAGTAACCACAAATTTTGCAGACTCTTTTCGGGGCAGCGTAATAGATCTCAAAAGCGTTTATATTAACAATAATAGCAAGCTCTGTAGCGATCAATTGCAGTCGGCATGCCCAACTAAAACTCTTTCGTCCATCGAATTCGGTGGGGTATTAAAACCATTAAAAGCAATTCGCCTTAATACATATAGCGCTATTATGAGTTCCTTCTGGCTGATAAGCATGAAACTTTTCATAATTGGAACTAAATTTGTTTAATGTGTTGGGGTTGCCTTGTTCTTCTTTCTCTATTTTTTCCTACTTGATCTCTTTTTATTTGGACGTTTTTAGATTTTCCGTTTATTACTTTGACAGTTGACAACGTGTTTTATTAAATTTTGTTATTGTTTTGCACTTTGTCAATTCTACGGAGCGCTGAGACGAGTTGACATATCTGTAATTGTGTATCTGCTCGAGTATCTAAAACTGAATATTTATATGAATGACATATTGCGGGCAAGATACATATTTGAGCGTGAAATGACTTAGAACGCATAAATTCGTCAAAATGTCATAGGAGACGTGAATCCAACATTGGATGGTGTTAAGCAATTTGATGAAATAATTTGTACGATTTTAAAAATAATTAATTATAAATTTAATTGTTCATGTCTTCCGAATGAAAACACTGCACTTGCGTTTATCAAAACTATTTGCCTCTTTTACGAGTATTACTCGTATCTTTTTGAGTTGATTGAAAAGATTCTTGCGAGTTTGCAAATAGATTTGCAAACGCGCTAATTTGAAGTAATTACTACATTTATTAAATGAATTCTTTTTATTTATTTTTCTTTAATTACATTTACTTGAGTCATTCATTATAGATGACAGTTGCATTTTCATTAATCGTTCTATTGTTCTATTGTTGGAAAGTAGAGTTCTTAGAGTTTAAAGTCGCGGTTCCACATAACATACATATATTGAATGTAACGAATTATTGTATCTGTAGAAGAAGAATTCCACTTTTCAATTAATACTCTACAGAATGTTTTTAAACATAAGACCTTACAACTTGCAATTAAAAAGAGATTCTTCAAATATTTTAACTATATAATACATCGAACTCTAGATTAAACAGAAGTCACTACAATTTTTGAAAACTGTAAAGAAATATCTCGGATGTGAATGCTTTATATAGAATCACGTCATAGGGCTTGAGAAAAAATAATATCATTGAAATGACATCATCCAAATATTGTTTTTATTTTTGTGATAAAAACTAAATTCGAAAAAGATTTTTGATAACATTTATTGCACGTCATTTGTTCAAAATTTGAAGTAGACTAGTGTGAATAACACACAGATTCAAAGTTAATTACTATATGTGTAGTTATAAGCTTTAGTGTTCTAATTAAGTTCGCGAGTGGAAGTGTTTTAAAGATTTCTTATAAGTTTCCAACTCACTCTGAATAGAAAGGAATTCTTCTAATAATATCACAGTCGCTTGATCTATCTATGCGGGTATTTATCTACCAAGGTTTCCATGCTAATTCAACCTAATCTAACAGTGGATTATCTCTAATGATACAAAAACTGAATGAGGAATTAAACTTAAATTGAAACTAACAGATGGCAACTACGAATAGAGCATCTCTTGAAAAGTCATTACCATCATGGTAACTATTTTCATAATTACTGTAAGCAATGTAAATCAATTGGAACCGAACTTTTATGACAATCATTGATTCTGATATAGTGATATCGTAATCTTCTTCCAGTGGGCTGTGTACCCTTCACATGCCGATGTGATACTGTCATCGCTTTAAAATAGAACAACATTTCAGTTTAGGAAATTGAAAAGGAATCGTTAAATGTTCATCTTTGAAATTATCCGCAATTAAAAATTCCAGATAAACATTTTGATTAAACTTGCATCTAAAATGCAAAACATGTTCATCGGAGCAGGCAAAATGCTCAAAATTAATTCAAAGCCAAATGAGTTTACAAACAAAATCGCAATCACAAAACAACAGAAAACAACAAAAAACAACAGAAAACAACAAAAAAATAGAAGAAAAACAATATTGAAATTATTCACCGTAAATTTTTTACTGATTTTGAACATCCGTTTTTCCAATACCAAATCCATTTTCCGCAGTTCATAAATTGTTTTTCCATTTTCTAATGTAAAATTCGCGGCTACGGCGTGGTGCATGCAGCGCGGTGCGGCGCGATGCGGCGAGCCGTACGTGGCATGCGGGAGCTAGGGTTCCGTGTATCACTACATTTTACATCTGAAATATGTGGATGACACATGTGCGTAATCTGTGTGAAGATGTGTATGAGAGTGTGTGCATTTCTTTGCATTTATGTTCATGCATGTGCATGCATGTGCATGTATGGGCATGCATGTCTGCTTATGTATGCAAATGTGCGTTTGTGTAGATGAGCTTAATTATCTTTTGAATTTTCCCGCCAAAATGCATTTTCATGTTACAATGCAATCAATTGGAAAATGGAATTGAAAATGGAATTTTAAGTATTTGCACAAATGGTACGCTGTTCGGTAGCTTGGCAGCTCGGTAGGTTAGTGCTTGGCTTATTGGCTATGTCCACTATCGATGCCGTCATTACTGCAACCATCAGCTAAGCTACCCATACGGGCAATTCTAATGCATTATGCAGCCGCACCAAAAGCAGCGGTAGTAGCAGCAACAGCAACAGCAACAGCAGCAGCAACAGCACTAGCAATTCACATAAATTTCTATCTACTTCATCTGAGCGCAGATACATTTGTGTAGATACTTTAATATGTGCTCGCATATCTTTTGTATGCATTAGCACAGTTTTCAAGTTAATTGCAAGCGGGGTCAATTATGTACTCTGCACAAAAAACTAAAAAGCCAAGCAAAAAAAAATTGCAAAATATTGGAAAAATGTTGAAAATTCGTAAATGATTCCAAAATGTTTCCAAAATGCTTCCAAAATTCATAGACCCACAGTGAGGAAAAAACTGCAGCTCATTTGGCTTGCATTTTGCGACGTTGCAGATTCAAGTGGCTGTTACATTAGCAAAATATATCAGAAATTTAAAATGTTCAAATGTGCAGCAAATAAATGATATCCATTAAAAATTCATTTAAACACATTCGAGTAAAAGGAATTGCGTTACAATCTATTGATGCGGATTTTAATCAAGTTAATGGATTATAAATGAAGCAGCACACACTGACCAACAAAATCTTTCATTCAAAGTGCATTTCTGGTTCTTTTTTTTTTTGTTTTTTAAGATGAGAGGTCAATCATTTATCCTTACATCACTTCACTGCTTTCTACAAGTAATATTGTATTATAGTACGTCAAAGTGTTACTTTATTCTAAAAGATCATATATTTTGAATTCCGAGTTCATTAAATGAATGTCAGGTTTTAGAAATTATTAATCTACATTCATACTCGTATATAGACATAGAACGTCTTAGTGGCGGCAGAACTTTGCTTCAGAATGTCTATAGATAATTTAGAATATAAACTAAGATTGCAGTAAGTTCTAATTTAGTTGATATAAGTTCGTTTATAACGACACTTATGTTATATGCTGTCTTGTCTTTTAATTTTTAGTCTGACAACAGTTACACTATGATCGGATCTGGAACATTCTATTTTTACTTTTGCAAACTTTCCAATATTCTTATAGGATTATAGATTGTATTTTGTTTGCGACTAAGAAAATTTACATCATTAATAACTTCTTTTGGTCAAAGTTCGCAACAATCAGATTTTGGACGTTATATCACTCATTTCAAAAGTCGTTCCTAATGGACTTCGAAGGTATAGTTCATAGTTTTTCAATCTTATTTACAACGAAATTAGATGAGGTTCTCTTTTTAACGCAAAGTAATTTATCCACATTAATGCCTTGAACCCTACTTGGTTTAATGAACTAATATCTTTGATGTTATGCTACCAGATGCAGAAACATTGGAATATACACTCTCTCCCCACTCCCTGTTCCTAACCTAATATATAGGTACATAGTTATGTGGTATATACAGAAGATTTGAAATAGATGAATATGAATATGAAGAATACGAAGTAAATTTCTGGGTGGGGGTTCACCATCCTATTAGTGCGAGATTGATTTCTATTTAATTTGATGTGCATACAATATTATTCTCAGTGTATTTTTGCATGCTAGTCTGATCGTCATTAATTAATTATTTTGTCTTGCCTTTTACTAATTAAGACAAAATGAAATAAAATAAAATAAAACCAACATCAATGATGATAAAATTTGATTTGAAAACAATTAACAACAACGACAACAACAACAAGAAAGCGACTATATCAATAGAAAGACAACAAAAATAACAATAACAAAATTGTCACTTAATTAAATAACAATAAAAGAGGTAAAGAGGTAAACACACAAGAGCAGCAAAGTACGCAAGTGTAAGTGGGAGCGAGAAAATGTGATGATACACAATCTCTGCCTCAACTGCAAGCGCTGTTGCCTGCCAACTGCCAACTGCCAACCGCCAACTGCCAACTGCCAAGTAACAAATAGTTCAGCCGGCAAACAATTACTTGGAGCAGGCGTGGAATGACATACGTACTGTACGTCGAATATGTACTGTAATATATGCGTGAGAGTGTTTGCCATGTTTGCTGCATGAGTAAAGAGCGTACAGAACTTTGCTAACTCTTGTTATTTGTTGTTTTTTTTTGTTTTTTTTGTTTGTTTTTGTTTTTTTGGCTTTTCTGTCTAGCAGCAGCTACGTTTCACCACTGCACAACGCAGTGGTTGATCATATACAACGATCAATCGATGAATGGGGGATGTATGGGATCATTAGTTGGTTGGATCATTTTGCGGTTGGATCGTTTTGTTGCAACGTGCATTTTTCAATTATATTGATGTGCTGTCGCATAAGAAACTACCTTTTAACTAATTCTATGTCTGCTGTATGACACGACCACATCAACGGCAGCGGCAGCGGCAGCGGCAGCGGCAACGGCAACACAACAAACCAAAACCAAAATCAAAAATGTTTATATGATAAATATCATTGCTTGTTTGCAAGTGTATGGGTATGGGTATGGGTATGTGTGTGTGTGTGTGAGTGTGTGTGTGTGTGTTTGTGTTTGTATGACGAACACTTAATTTTACATTGAGCAACACTTCAAAGCTGGTGTATTAAACACTCGCACAGTCAATACGTTTCGATCTGCAATCAATGTAAGTAGTTCGCGTTTGAGAACGGATTTACGGTAACATTGTTGCGCTGAGCAGTCAAACGTACGTGCTTAGCTATGCAATTGCAGTTTTGTTTACGTTTTTATGAGAAAAGAAGTGTTCGAGGCGTGAGTGTGCTTAACTGATTATTTTGTTTATTTACATATGTGTCTTCTGTTATGTTCTGTTATGTTCTGTTATGTTCGGGACATATTTGACAATAAATAGACAATAAAATTTTATAAAAATTCTTGCTGCCCAACTAGAAGCAAAAGCGTTTAGTTGCGTTCAGTTGCGTTCAGTTGCTTCAGTGGAGCGTCGCTGTAATAACGTTCGATGGTACTTGAACTTTGTAATTTTGCCGTTTGTACTTTGGCAAAAGCAACTACAGGCTCAGCTGACTTCGGTTGTTTGTTTGGTACAATTTAAAAAAAAATTTTAATTTGTGCAAATTAAAAATAAAAAAACAAAAAATGTATATACTTCGCTAGTACGTGCAACTGCGTGCGGTGTGACGTAGTCGATTTCATGAATTTTAGTTGCGGTCGGATTTAATTCATTTTAAATTTAAACAAAACAAAAAAAAAGCACAATAAATCATAAAAACAATAACAACAATAAACAACAAATTAAAGAGTAAAATTAAATTTAAACAGAAACAGAAATAGTCAATCGAGAACTTTGCACACATCATTGAGCAGCAGCGCCGCATTAAAAGTCATATTAAATTTTGTTTTTATTTTTAATTTTATTATTATTGTTATTGTTTTTATTAAACAAACGATCAAACGATCAAACCATTCAACTATCAAACTATCAAACGAACGATCGTTCTATGCATCGATCAACTGTTCAATTAAAATTCTCTCGATACACGCTTTCCCCGTCTCTCGTCTCTCGTCAGGGGTCTCCCGCTACACCCAGTTTGCATTTTTATTCGCGCATCCGAGACGTCGCTTAACAGGCAAATATTCTAAGCTCAGTTCGATGACTTAGTTTTGGTTTCGGCTTTGTTTTGGATTTGGTTTGCGTTTTGGTTTAATTCTCTCTTCCCTGCCGGGTTGTAAGGTTGAGTTGAGGAGATACTAAATCCTACGACATATAAAACTAAAATCAAAATAAACAAATATATATGAAAAAATAATAAATAATATAAAAAAACTACAAAAATTAAAAGATAAGAAATGTGCTGAGGTAAATAAAGTTAATAGTGCTCTCCCCCCAAGTTCCAGTTTGCAATAATCGGTCACAAATCCATTTTCTAGTAACAAATCGTAGTTGTAAATATTAAAGGCAATGAACTCCTTCCTCAGTAGGGCATTAATATGTAAAATAGAACTTAGGAAAATATTTATTTTAAACTTGAATTCCTTTAGATACTTCTGCTCAAGCAATAATAATAATAGAAAAGAAAATAATTTAATAAATAATCTGTTATACGGGTACAATATATCTCTGGGTCGTAGTACGAAATTCCTAAGCTATAATAATAATAACCTCACGCCATTATAGACGTGAGTCGTTCGTGGTTTTCTCATCACTATTGGTAATTATCTAAGTTTCTGCACGATGTAGCAAGACAGGCATCATAAGACGCTTGTAGAGTGTGAAAGATTTTTGTCAAAAAGTGGCTTTATTTCTTAATTATATACCTACCTTCCTTGAATCTCTAAGCTCATTTGTGGAACCCAAGTAACTTAGGAAATTTATTTGTTGACAGAAAGTACCTTGTTTTTTTTCATAACAAATAATATAATATAAAAGAGAGAGAGAGAGAGAGAGAGTGAGAGAGAGAAGAATCAGGCTTGTAGAATATTAAAATGATATGGAATATATACTGATTTTTGCTGATTTTTATCAAAAGTAAAAAAGTATTGGAAGTTTTTTAGCTCAATTTAACATTGGCGTAATATTTGAAATTTAGACTAATTTATGTTTTTCTCCAACTAATTAATTTATAATTTAATTAAGATAATTATTTATCATATTATCTTTTTCAAAACGTCGTTTTGAGTTGTTTTGTTGAGTTTTTTCGACATTCTAGTCATACTCCCCTGTATTATCGTACGTTCCGTGAATTATTTGTCCATAAAAGACTAAAATCAACTATATTATAAGTGGTTAGAGAGAACAAATTTAGGATTTTTTCCAACTAATTACCAGATACCGCTATAAATCAACTTGTAAGCCATCTATTGCACTACTAATGAGGACAACTCTATACAAAATAAGCATACTATTGCTTGTAGATACATTACTATATCAAGAACAGTTAATAACATTACCATATATAATTTTTTCTCGTTCATCGAATGATTCTTGTCGAGAATTTTAAAACTCTTCTTTTAACAGTTTGTTATTTTACAATTCAGATTTAATTCAGATAATTATTTTATATGTTATCAATATATTTCACTAATTATTATTAACAAAAATGTATCTTTAATCAATGAATAATGATCTAATAAAGGGGCGTTCTGCTTAAGTTTCACCAAAATCATTTTTAACTGAAAAATAATAAAGAAATGCACTTTTTTTTTAAAATTACTTCAATATGCAAAAAATGTATATAGCCTTAAACAAGTATATATTTATAGTATGTATAAATAATATTTACCGTGACAAAAGTGGAAAAAATAATTTATTTAAAATAATAATGAAGATAACAAACAAACGAAAATAAAACAACAACAACAACAACAACAACAACACCAACAATACAAATAAAATCAAAACCAAACGAAAAAAAATATTTTAGAATTATAATAATTAGATATGCACATAAGAGTACGTGCATACATATATATACTATATATGGAACATGGGTAAGCCTCTTCAAACAATTCATCATCGACTATATTTCATCGTCATGATTTCAAGCTAAACAAAAAATTTCTGAGTACAATTATCAGAAAAAAACTTATTGTATGTGTTGGGTTCACAACTCTCAGAGTTTCACAATTGATCAGCCTGACTGCTGATTGTTTACTATGTAGATGACTGGAGCTCTCAGTAACTACAGAAGTCACTCAGTTACTAAGTCACTTAGTCACATAGTCACTTAGTCACATAGTCAGCACGTCAGCACGTCAGCAAGTCAGCGGAGCAGCTCAATTGCTTTGCTTAACAGCGATAAATTCGCTTTAAAACTAATTATAATTTCACAATTAACGAGCGAAGGAAAAAACTGCATTAACTTACTTAAGATACTTTTTGTATCTATTTGCGCACACAAAATAATTAATTGAAATAATTGCAAGCAAAAATAACCGACTTGAGTCGGTTATTAAAAATTTAAACATTGCATTATGTCGGACTTAAAACTCCGTTTAAAATAATTTTTAATTGTTTTACTTACGATTGATAACATAAATTATGCGCTGGCGGTCAAAGGTTCCGATAGATACGCAATGAACTTTTCACCTCAATAAATAGTCGACAAATAACCCGTAGATTTCAATGTCATATGTGATATATACGTATATCTACAATTGTGTTACTGAGTGTTTCTGTGTGAGCTTAATAGTTCTACTCAACAATTCTATTTTATCTGAAGTCCCTAAATAATTCAGTAATTAATAATTCAGCTACATTCTTATATATATATTATATTTTAGTTCCTTCTCAAGCTTCAATTTGTAAATGGACTTAATCTTATCAAAATGAAAAACTTTAGCTTAATAGTATTTAGTATTTAATAAGATTAAACTTAAAAGTCCTTTCAATCAATATTACTTCAATACTTTAACTATTACAAATGCCATCCTTGCTAGTATGCTTCGCTCAGCTTATCGAATTATGTTTGTCTATATATAGTACATCAGAATATTTCAATGAATTTTCGAAAGTTTTTTACAGAACTATATTGATTACCAAACCATACCACACCTAACCAGTCCTTGCGATTAAGTTCACTGTCACCACTGGAATAGCTATCCATGTTATCGCTAGTCTGTCATGCATTTTAAAATATAACACCCGATCGACTCACCTAATCGGTAATCATAATTGTTGAGATCTCATGGAAACTGTGAAGGGAATAAGTGCGTGTACAGCGCTAGATGACGTTATACTTTATGTATTTATACAATTTAATTAGATGATTTAAAAAGATATTGCACTTAATCGTTTCATATATTAAACTGTTCAAGTGGAACTAATCTTTCAAAAAGTAGTTTATTGTTGACCAAAATATTTAAATTGCATGTTATAATTATTATACCATGATCATTGAGAGAGTATTATTAAATATATCTTAAAACAATCCATTTTTAAGGTTCATCGAACTGAACTCAGATTAATCACTGATTTTCTAACGGGACATGCTCTACATGGGACTATAGGTCTAGTGTGTTATTAATGACAAAAAAAAACCAAGATATGAAAAGTATCTCAATCAAATTTCCATGATTTACGATATTTCCCGTTCACTATGTAACTATAGTAATATATATACAACACACAAACTTTTTCACATGTCTGTAAGCAACAAGCTTTCTTTTCTTTATCAAAAAATTATTATAATATTCAGAATCGTCTTTGATTCGGAATATATTTGAACACCAATAATCGTTTAACAGGAATAAAATATTCAAATATGTTATCTGACAAGAAGAGGAAAAAAATTAGTAGATGCAAGTAACCGCCGAATACTTTTTGGCCAGCACATATTTTTCAGTCCATAAGTTCATAAGTTCAGTTTATACGAGTACAAGCCCTTACTTGTCTTTGTTAAGTGTTCTTCTAATCCCTGGTCGCTGATGTGCATTGATATGTTGTCATCTGTATCATTTCTACGTGCTACGTTTTAATTATGAGTTGTAAGGTGAGACTGCGATATATGAGAACATACACTCTACATAGGTAGAGTGTATAGAAATCGCTACCAAATCAAACCTCACACATTGTCTGACAGCGAAAAACACTTGCTGGATAGATTGTTCTCTCTGCTTTCGTCTTCGTCTTCGTCTTCGTCTTTCGTCTTTACTTTGCGTTTCCTTGGTCGCTGTCGACTTGAAGTTTTGAACTTGAATAATTAATTGTTTGCCGCTATGCTGAGTGTAGCGCATAGCGTGACACACTCGCGTACATTTCATACGTAATTTGCACTTCAACTTGTGCCGCTGACTCAAAGCATCTTTCAGATTGTTTTACAACCGCAGAACCAGTTTTTGTTTTTGTGAACTTATTTGCGGTGCGATCAGCTGTTGCCGTTTATGTTGTTGTTGATGTTGTTGTTGTTGTTGTGATTAATTTTAATATTTTTATTATTAAATAAGACAAGTATTAATAATTTTATTGTGGCCAAATCTTCTCATAAATCTATTCTATGAATTAAATCCTAATATTTCTACTCATTTTTAAAATTGTCTTTTTTTTTTTTTAAATTTATATTTCTTTATCTATTTCGAATAGAATAGATATTTTTCTGCTCAATTGCATCCAGCAAAGTTTTCGGCTCTTTCATGTTATCCATGGTCTTCGACACGCATTGAAGACCATTTCTAAATTGGAGTGTTCAATACAGAAAGTATCTGTATCTGTGTCTGCGTCCGTATCCATATCTGTATCTGTGTTCATACACTATTGGTGACGCTAATGTAAAAATCTAATTTAAGTTAAGTAAAATTTCAATTTATTATTCTAAACGCGATTTTCGCTGTTTGCTGTTTTACAGTAAATGTTCTAATTCAATATTTTTTGGTTCTTTTAGGGTATTTCAGCAATTTTTTTTATGTTTCTGCATTTAACAGAATTTCAATTTGAGTTCAATCTGTGAGATACGCGCACTTCTGGCTGGCTTCGATAATGTATGCATTAGCGGCAAAATGTAGTCGCGGAGCAGAGTTTTGCTGAATTTCACTGAATTTGTTCGTGCGTTAACGCGTATAAATGTGCGCACTTCTCCGACATCATAAAAGTAAAATGCAATGAATTAGTATCTTTTAATTTTATTATATTTTTATCTATACGCAGATCGTATCTGTGCAATAGATTAATGCTTTTACTGCTGTGCATAAGTTGGTTTGGTTCCGTTTTATTAGGTCACATTAAAGTGATTTGGAAACTGCCATTAAACGTCCAAGTTGCTGCTGTGAATATTAATTTTTTTCTAATATCTTTCGAAATGACTGCATAAATTAAACCAGAGATACATTCATTTATGCCCTTCTTTGAGTTTAAGAAGCAAAAACGTTGCGGTTTCCATACAATGCAAGTATCTGAGTTGCATTACTCTTAGAAAATTTAATCAACAACTTAAGAGCAACATAATTCCAACAATCTCCTTAGTCACTTTGCTTTTTCTAAAGGGGCCAAAAAAAAATTAAATACTTTTTTGCCTGCAATTCGCAATTGTTAATGATTCAGTTTTTATCCAAATGGGCGGTGCAAAGTGCAATCTCAACCGCTGGCTCGGCAATCGTTTTCTATAAAACAAGACAAGTGTAGTGACGTTCGAGTACCAGAGGGATTACGTAGCTGCCTTTCGATAAAATAATCTGTGTTTACGTTTTGCCAGCATCAAGACAAGTCATGCTTGACTATAATAATAATTAGAAAAGTCATATAGTATAAGAAAAACGATTAAAACACACTTGGTACCGCCTATTTTGTAAGTCAACTCCATGACTTCACATTTTGAGTCAAAGTCGTCGCCTTTGTGAATAGATGAAATGTATTGGTTTCATTAATCATAAATAAGTTCTTCGTTGATTGATTGCACTCGAGTGTTGAGTTCTTTCAACTCAAAGAATAGGGACCAAGACTTTTACTTGATTTAACAGCTGACATTTTATTTCATTACTTCTGATTCTAATAAGACGAACAAAAAAAATTATTATAGATGGAATTTTCTATTAATGCGCAGGTTCAGTAGAATCTCAGCCTTTGAGCTAAATAAATAATACAGTGGAATTTGTTATTTTACAAATTTGGGTAGATAAAATTAACAAAGATGTCAAATTGCTTGATAATACCATGTAGGTTAGGTTAGGTTCAGAAGATGCGTGCTGACAGTTGTCAGCATTTCCACTCACAAGCATATACTGCCCATTGTGAGGCGAGTTGCTAACCTTTGTTATCTTCTACCGTAGTTAAACCATTTGGTTTTCCAGATGAAGTTGAGGAGATCCGATATGTGTCTTTCGTTATCTCTTCCAAGCCACTAAAAAAGCAATCCCCAAGATAGATTCCACCTCCTCTTCATCTTAGGAACTCTTACATAATCCACTTGTTGGAACTCGCCACTTGTTGAAACATAGGCGCAATGGCACAGTGTCCCGTTAGTACTCCAGTAAGTACACGAACTGCAGGTTTGCTGAAGCCTAAAAGAGTTTTAGTTTTATTTTTGTCCATAAATTGTTGGCCACCATTTTGGTGATTTCCTCTATTTTTCTAAACAGTTCACATATCGGTGTTTGCATTGAGAGGTCGGCCTCTGCAGTTTAGAACCTCTTCTGTCCATGTCATCTACTAGTTCGTTCCCTTCAAAAGGAAACCTCTTCTGGCTATCTCATCTATCAGTTCGTTCCCTTCAAAAGGAATCCAACAAAGAGAGACCGTGTGATGTTTGATGCTCATCAGTGAGGCACAACATTTTAATACAATCTTGGACTTATCCGTTTTAGATTCAATTGCTTTCAGTGCGACCTGACTATCCACAAAAATCGTAATATTCAAAGGACGAATATTCTATTGTTGTATAAGTTTGACCGCTTTTTCGATAGAATATATATAAGATCAAAGTGTAATACCATGCAACTTCGCTTAGATCTGATTCAGTCTGGAGAAAAGTGTTCAGCCTGGAGTTTTGATTACTAACTGATAATAGAAAATCATTAACGAGAGATATTCTGGCTTTATTCTTAGTACAAAAGATCTACTCTAGTCACAATGCTTCATATAACGGAACCCTAGCATTTTTATTCTATTCTATCATAACTAAAAGTAAGTAATTGTTTTGTATATAAGACAACTATTCATTTAAAGAATATTAAGATGAATACTTTGATGAATAAAACATTGTCTCGTCTTGTTTTATTTTATATGAAATTTTTTTCAAAATTTTTAATTTGTCCGCTTGGGATCGATTGTTTGACTTCAAATTTTCTTGAAAATCTGACATGACTTCGGTCCTTGTCATTATAATTTTTCACGTCAAAATCTCTACTTTTTTCTTTTAATAAATTTGTCTTATGGTTTTAGTTAATTAATTATTTTTCTGTGACTAATTTTTTGTAATTAAATTATTTACGAAATTATTGGCGTGAAGTGAGTGTTGACGAATTCGGCATTTGACATATTGGCTATTATAAGTTCAAACATACATACATTGTTACACACTTGCATGTATGTACGTTACTGTAGGCAACAAGTGCTTTTTTTATTTGCTTCACTGCTCACTGTAGGGCATCGTATGACTGTGACGTCAGTGGCCATTGCGTGTGTGCGAGTCTAGTTGTGTGTAGTTAAAAGTGCCGTTTGAATGAATGACGTGCATTGTTGTTAAGAAAAAAAATACATACACATACATACATACATACATTTTTAATGTTCAAAGTGCACATGTGAATGTTTCTTCAGTAGTGTTAACTATTTGTAGGCAAATATGACAGTGAAAAAATAATTTTTAGATTCATTTCTGTTGAATTTTCTGGACAGATCGTGAGGATTGCGACCTACCACCCCTTACTATGCCTTATCCATAGTAAATTGTGAATTGTCTTAAGTAAATTTGCGAATATCTAAATACATGGCAAATGATAATGACAAGCTGTCAATATTTTTCAAGAACATTTACTTTAAATAACTTAACAAAACAGATATACATATGTACATATGTATATTTGTATAGAAATGAAAAAAATTGCTAGAAAATATAAAAAAATGGGAAATCGAACAAAAAAAAAACCGAAATTACATTGTAAAGGGGAACTGTTAAAAAATAGCAGTCCGAAATAATTTATGTTTTAATACAAGCCCGCCACTCTAGCAATCTCATAAAAAGTAAAGCAATAATAATAAAAAAATTAAAGAATTATTGATATCACACAGAAATTTCCAAAAAAAAAAATAATAATTAAATGTAGAAAAAGTTTAATTAAATCAAGCCATATGCCATGCAAAACATTAACATTTTTTTGATTTCTCTGTGCATTTTTATTTTTTATTTTTCTATTCCTTTTGTGCTTTACTACATATGTACATACATACATACATATATGCAACCTTGTCCCTATGTATAGCCGCAGTGAAAATCTTTATTGTATTCGTTTTAATTTTCTTCTAATAACCGAAATAATAATATAAACAAAACCGGCAACAACAATTGCCACAACAACAAATAACAATTTCCATAAGTGCAGTATTACTTGCGGTTGCTCTATGGGCTCGAGTATGAATTTCGTTGGCAGTGCCACTTGAAACTAAACGACAAAACAGACACATTTGGATAATTGAAAATAATAATTAAAATTCTGATTGAGCACTTGCCGCGTTCCCCTCTACGTATTTATGACTTCTTCAACCGTTTTGGCTAAACGACTGTGCACACAATATACATACATATGCACACACATATATGTACGTGTTAACATTTTACAACAAAAATCGCATATGCAGCTTATCTTCATACTTCTTCATTAATGCACATGCAGAAAATTCGATGTTCCAACTTCGAACTTCCAACTTCGAAGCAATCATGACACACACAACACTTCTGTGAAAAATTCTTTGAAGACGCCCCAGTATGTAGTCAAAGTTGAAAGCAAAAACAACAACAACAACGGCTTTGACATGGTAGCCGCATTATCAACAGCGAAAGCAATAACAATGCAAGTGACGTCGTGTACGGCTTGCGCACCCTGTCCTTATGCCAAATTTGTAATAATTCCAAATTAATGTAATTATGATTTTTTTTTCAACTTTGTGCTTGATATTCATAAAGCGTTCCATATATACACACACACACGCACACACAAGCACACGACATATAACTGAATTGGTGTTTTTAATGGCTTTTGGTGGGTGATCTGATCTGCCTTATTTGAATTCTTTCTTAAAATAAAATACAAATTAAATTTTAAGATCAAAAATATCTATACAGATATAATATATACAAATGTATATATATTTGTGTATATAGTATATACCATAAAATCTCCTGAGAATTTTTTGTTATAAATATATTATTATTTATTAATTAATACCGAAAGGTGATGTTATTTTCAAATATTTTTGTTAGAATTAGCTTTAAATTTTTTGTTCTGATAATTTTTTTATGTTTTTTTTTAATAAATAATAATATACATATTTTTTTATTAATAATATTTTTGCTGCACTACTTTAATATTTTATTACAGCTGTTGCGTATCGTGCAGCTCTCCAACAGATGGAGCTTTTACTTTTGCATTTTGAAGTTGTATTTTGTTCCATTGGTGGTCATCCTAATGAAGTTCGTTCCTGCGTTGTTGTGTCCGCCCCGGTTTTGGTCAGTCTGAATACCCTGCAATTGAAATATGTAAAGAATTTTGTTTATTTGAAAAATATTTAAAATAATTAAAAAATTTTCGAAGCAGTGGTAGTCACTACATTTGTTAATTTTCAATGAAAAATCCACGAAACTATTTCCTATTTAAGCCTAAAACAGTGAAAACTCTTTTAAGCGAACACTCGTTCATCAGTTCCCCCCAATTCTGCGTTTCTCTCTAAAGTGCCTCTCTAAATTGTTCCAAATAATGATAAAAACAAATTTCTTTAATAAGTAATGTCCACTTGAGAGGATTGTCCGTTGGTAGACCTACTGTATATGATTTTCAATTATTTAAGATTTTATTTATAGTAAAGAGCGGTTCTGAAGATACCTTGAGCTAATAGAGAGTAAAAGTGCTCAAGTGCACTGGCTCAAATAGCTTCAACATAATAATAGATAATAGTTTTACTTTAATAAGCAAATGGGGCTTCAGATGCATTACTAAGGGCTAGAATATGTATGAACTTTTAAAAAATCATCTGTAGTTTTTACATGATAAGAAAATTTTAATTGGAATTCTCGAATAAGAAAATTTGTTTTTCCACTTAATTGAATCCGAAAGTATTATTTTCTACACAACACACTAAATTTATTTATGTTATATGAAGAAATTTAAAAATATTTGTTCAATAATCTTTTACTCATTAAGTGAATAAAGAATCTTTTATATTTTTTTAATGCTAATTTTTTTTTATTAATCATTTATTCATATTTGGATATAAAAAATACTTTCGGGGTTTTATCCATATATAATTTATTTAAAATTTTAAAACACATTAAAAGAAAGTCCTTATTAAGTTTATCGACTCTCCTAAAATTCGAAAAAATGGACTTCACACCTTTTCAGTCTAAGTCGACAATACAAGATTTTATATCGTCATTTATTCAATATAGTTATTGAATGAATATAATTATTTAATATAATTATGAAAGCATTCGTAAAAACTTTGAAAGATAAGCCCATTGCTTTAAATTTTGAATTTATTAATCAATAAACTTTAAAGAAAAGGTCTAATACTATGAAATTATATATTAATATGCAATATATGCTAAAAACAATATAATAATAATAAATAAAAAATGCAATTAAATAATATATATAACAATTTACAAGGCTACTACTATTTTATTGCCTACTAATATCTTTCATGATATAGCTTGAATTTTTTAGCTTTTAATCATTTTTAATATCTTATCTTCTAAACTTTGTGCAATAAAATAATATTTTATTATTTGATTAAAAATAGACTTAATTTTTTTGAGTCTATTTATTAATTAATAAATAAATTTATTAACTATTTAATTATTAATTTGATTATGATTAGACGACAGTTTTTACAGGCTTTACACATCCAAAATTTTTGATGTACACCCTGAATTTCTCATATTTTATTTATTTAAAAAATTGTTTTCACAAATGGTAACGTGAATGTACTTGACTTCTTAGAACAGTATAGAGAATATAGTAGAGTTACACTTAATATAAAAAAAGTGAATTTAGAAATTTTGACTTACATTAGAATTGGCCTCGGGTGGACACAATCTTATGAGCGTTGGGAATGAGTTGGTTTTCTTTGGTAATGCTGGACGTGGTGTGAATTCCAAACGCGCAATACAATTAACTATTTTTTTTGTGAGTTTAACTTCAGTTACTGGATGCATCGTTACATTTTCCTTAAAGAGCCGACGCAAAATATTTTTAACTGCACACTTTGCGATTTTCCATATTGCTATTGGATTTGGAACCACTTTACGTTGAGAAAGCCGAGAGCTGCTAAAAGTAACGTGTTGGGCGCGTTGTACCTTTCAAAGTATAAGAACAGACTTAAATTTCCAATTTGCTTTGCTAATATTTATACTTACAAATCGTGGCCTCCCAGTGAGCCATGCACAGGTTTTGGTGGCTCGATTACCATTACCTAAACGTGGCTGATTATTCATCTGCAATGATTTTGATGCAATCAAATTAAATGGCGAATGATTTTTGACCATAACGATATCAAATAAATTCTACTAGACGATTTTGTCAATACTATGAATGAGCTATTATCTTTGAGTGATGTATATATTTGAAATAGGCTTTATTTTTTTATTTTTTCTATTAAAATTCATTACATACCATAGATCCAATCTTTACCGCGTCCGACAACGTTGATTGCAAAAACTGAAACGCAATTTGTTAAAAAAGTTGACAGGCTCTAGTATAACTGATAACTATTCCTATCGATGACTTTTAAAGCAAGAATTATACCCCACTTACACTTGCAACACGCTTGTCATCATCCTTTAATAGGCACTCTTTTAACCACTAAATTTCAAAATAAGAGTTTTTTTAACAGTTAACTACAAATCATTTAATTTTTAATGTCATATTTATGATATTATTCAGATACTTAAATTTACCTCTATTTAAGTACCAAAAATATACACTAAAACTGGTCAACGCAATTCGAAAATAGATTACTTACCCATATTATTAAAACGCAGCTCGGGAACCTAAATGACCTTTTTGGGTTTTTTCTCAGAAATGTTGCAAAATAGAACTGCCAAAACAGCTAATTCAATTTTTTATTCCTTAAATTAAAAATTACTTGATTTATATAATGTCGATACACAAGCCAATTAAGTTAGTTACTATTATCAATGAAAATGACAATAAGAACTAGATTCAACACTTCCAATTTCTCTTACATATTGTGTAACAGTTCACAATAATAAGAATCAGTTGATGTTTCACTGAATATCGAAAAGATTGTCACACCTGATGTCTGGGTAGTTCGTCAACGTTATAATTCTACAAAAACAAATAGGCATTAAACCTTATCATTTCACCCAGTGACAAAAACATTTTAATATCTCTTATATAAAATGGATGGCTTTGATGCACCCATTAATGTATGATAAGAATATTCACCACGGTTGAGTACAAACTCTAATGTGCACATCTCAAAATTCTTATATGCAGAACTAGACAAGAATCAGTTGATTCTGAAAATTAAATTTGAATAAAAAGCAATGTCTGAGTAACTTTAAGTCGAGTTGGTTGTGTCCTTCAAAGAATACTTCCAATAGAACTACAAGAAAGACACTGATTGTTTAGTATTTCAGGTGTGTTGTATCAAGCGAGCACGCAGCTTGAGAGGCTGAGTACTTACTTTCCTTCTCCCAGTGGTGCATTTCGGAGCACACGCCTGGTACATAAAAAGACTTTATCATTCTTGGAAGGTTTAGAAAGTAGTAGTAATAATAGTAATGGTAATATAGCATTTACACGGGCTTCAAATGGATCATTTTGGTCAAAAATTAAAAATGAGTGGCAAATGATTCATTTTTGCACACAAAATCTCAAGCACAAATGAGATCCATTGGATCTCATTTTGTATAAATGAGTTCCAACGAGGATAGAATGAGTTTCAAATATGTCCGAAATGCAAATGAATACATTGAACATACCCTAAATAAGAGCTTTTAATGGCATTTTAACAGTTTGAGAAAGCTGTTTTTGACATACTTACAAAGAAAGGTAAGCAAATATATGATGGTTGCATTTACTTGAAAACGATGCACCTCTATTTGGAACTTCTACTTCCCAAAAATAAATTAATCGCAGCAAAAATAAGTTCATATTGTAAGGCTTATAAATATATATAACCTTCATCCATTTTTCTGGTACAGGCCAAAAATCAAGTCAACAGGCAAGTTGAAAAATCAGCTGTTTGAAATGAGATCAAATAAATTACAACGAATGTAAACACTTTCAAATGACTCATTTGAAATGAGCCATTTGAGACCAGTGTAAATGGCATATAACAGTTTCTGAGCAAAAACGACAAAAAGTTATAATTTTTGATATTAGTATTTGTTAGGTTAGTATTTGACAGCTGTATAATCTTTAAGTACTAGCACAACATGTGGCACCAACTACTTAGTAGCCTGCAAGAGCGTGACGTGGCATAGGTAGGAGTATGCCCGAGGGTTTTGCAGAGCATAGATCTGTCATATTCTTAAGTGTGTCGGTACTGTAAACAGAAAAATGTTGCTGCAATAGTGGTAATAGTCTGCGATTTATGGTTGCAGTCTATGGTTGATAATTATAATTTGTGGTAATGATGGTAGGTGGAATGACCATATGTTTCTTTGTTCTGATTATTCAAGTGTTATAAATGGAAATATGTAATAGAATTGTAAATGGATAAATTTATGCAACTTCAGTGCGTTTAAAACTCAAAATATTGGACGCGGTAACATTTTGTGAATATGCCTAATATGAAGAATTGTTCTTTAATTTATTGAGAGAAGATTGAAAATGGCCAACGCTATCTCACAGTAGTGGCATGGCCAATTTTGACGGAAAATATCATTTTCAGCTTTACCTATTATATATTGGAATTACTGAACATTACTTCAACAACGACTTGTTTGTTTCTTTGAATTATACTCTCGATGAGTTCCAGTTTTTCATTGGCGCTCTCATCTCTCCAATGAAATCGAGAGATGAGCCGTCGTGATTAAATTTTTATAAGGAATCAAGAAAAATATTGAAAAAGTGAAGAATAACTTATATTGTTCGCAGATAGAAGTTGAGAGAATGCTTTTCATAATATTTATATAAGTTAGAAATCACATGTTCAGCTTCTAGGCCTCAAGTGAAACTAAATACTCGTAATACTACAATTTATTCCGGCATTTATTGAGCTATGAGAACTTTTCTGTTAGCCTCGCTTAGTATTAATGGTAGGAAGAAAGATGTATGTCGTAGGATAGTGCAGAAATGGGTGTGAACGTGTGTGAGTTCAGCATGCTTAGCAGTACGTACTAGTACTTACAGCTGACAATATATCATTTACTTGAATAAACAAAAACTTTCATAATTTTTGAATACCTTTGTATAAATAGCTTTCGATATTCTTGCATTTACACAATTTGTGCATTGGTGCATTTGTGCCATAGTTTCTCAAACTGACTAGCCTAGCTCGTATCTATACGAAACTGTTCAACAGTTGTCGAAAGTTATAAATGAGGTAAGTGAATCATATGACAGAGTTTCACATCTTAAGTACACAAATTAAACAATTTCAATGAACAAATATTGTTTATTTGCACAACATTTTCAACTAATACTCGCAAATGAAGCTTGACGTGCGTTCGAAGGTGTTACATTTTTAACCGACTTCGATATGAGGGGCTTGTGTTTGAGTGTTCCAAATAAGAATATCTTTGGCTTGGTATTTCAATAAATGTTTACCCACTTGTTCGTATCTGTATCGCTTGATGGATGCTAGTGCTCGTATGTGAACAATATTAAAATGACTTGCTTATGCCAGTACAGGGCTCCAACTTATATTCATATTTGACTTTATATATACACGGGCATTATTCACATGGGCATTATTCACGACAAATGTTATATATTCACACTTATATACATGTACATAAGTTGAATGTAAATACAAATGTGCTATTGATATTTACTTTTCTTCTTTAACTGTTAATTTTAATTTAAACAACTGTTGTCATATTGATTTAAAAAGCAAAGCGTTTAATAATGTATGTACTTATATAATGGATAGCCCAAATGCGTCGTATATAAACGATTACACCTACACAATATTTTAAATTTCTATTAGGAATTCTGCTCCAGAACGCTTTTCAAGGTCTGACTTTTGCTATAAATGTTTACTTTAAATATATTATATATATTCTTTACACTTAACGTAGTTAATAGTCTATTAATTGTAAATACTATGAAATAGTTCGAACGTACTCACCTTGTAACAGCTCGACAGGTGATCAAGCATTAAGTATTTGTAGACAGAATTCTCTATTTGTTTTCCATGGGTCCATGACAACTGTATAGAGCCAGAGCATGATACGAACTTGAAGACCACATTAAGTATATGTAGACAGAATTCTCTCTTTGTTTTCGATGAGGTCCTTGATAACTGTATAGAGTCAGAGCATGATACGAACTTGAAGACCACATTTGGATCCAGCAGTACTTCTGCAGCAGTAAATTGCACACGTTAGTTTACAAAGTCTTTCCACCAATATAGTTTTCTGACTGAGTTTAGAAGTAAAAATGTTATTTAACATTTAACATCTTAGAGAGATGACATTAATCGTTGGTAAAGAAAGCTCCAAATAGCCTTACGAAAGCCTTGGGTTCTACCTCCTACAAAGTTGCTTTCTACACTGATAACCTTTTACTACAACATCAAATTAATTTAGTGGCAACTAGATTCAGTACTCTCGCCGGCATAGATCGAGAACTGATATTGCCCCCTCATCATTTTGAAACATTATTTATCAGTTAATATTTCTGTTCACTTTATATATTCTAAGCAAATCGTCGAGCTGGGGTTTGGCTGTGTTATACCAAGTGAAGATAACTGAACTTTAGAAGGAGGAGTCTCTGATAACATGATTGTCATTTACACTGACAGCTATAAACTAGAAGATAAAGTGTAGTTTCGTATTCTACAAAAAATCAGTTATTTACATCTCACTTTGAGTATCAAACCACTGCAGCATATTTCACAGTGAAATATTGAATTGCTGCAATATTGGTCCAAATAAGCAAAAACACATGAATACTACAATCTTCTCACAGAGCAAAACTGCCATCTAGTAACAGTTTTAGCTACAATGGCAGGGTTTTTTCAATGAGTTATTTGGGCTTGTCAGTAGCCAATTTATATGGGTACTTGCACACAAGGATATCTCGTGTAACTGCAATATACTTTAGCTTACAAAAGCTAGAATCCTGGTCTCTTAAATGTGTTTTCCTGATTATTGATATACCACTTGCAGTGAGCTGAGCTTCCATTAAAAGAAAATAGTTAGCAGTGGCTGATGTCTCTCCAGGCTTCAGGACTTAATTGGACTAATTTAAACAAGAAGCAGTCAGTTGTTTCAACTAAAGTGAAATCTACCAAATACAGCGGTGTCGAGGCTGATAGATCATTGAGTGTTAGGAAGACATGGAATGAGACTAGGTCTAACTAATTATGACTTTAGTCATAGTCATATATCAGTTTCTTCAAAATCATTGTGTGATATAAGGAGTGTCAAGGAGGTGATAGTGCCTTTTAGACATCTCATCACATTAGTTCAAGGATTGAAACAATTTATTTTATAAAAAGAATTTGCTAAATCAAACAAATAAATATTGTATACTCTAAATATAGAATACATATCTTATTCCATGATTTAAATTCTTAACTCTTTAACGACTGAAATAACAACAACAATATAATTTTAATTTCTTGAAGTCAAGTGTATTAAAGTTGAGGTGTAACTTGACATTTACATCCACATTTGATATTCTCATTGGGCGATCTTTATATGCATACTTTAATAAAGTCAAAAAATGCAGTTTTATGGTACATATTGCAATATAAAAGCATTTTTTATTCGTGTATTTTCTTTGAAATTGTTTACTTATTCACTTAAAAACAATAGCCTCTTCAAACACCTTTTTCGCTGAAGCACCTTCATCCATTCTAACGATATGATCAACAGCGAAGCTATTGGATGTTAAATTGGTTCCGGTAAAGTATAAATACTTATTCTATTTGTGATCATCAATATTCTGAGCATATTTGCATTGAATTCGTGTGAGGGGTACCAAACCCTGTGCATGACCTAACCTTAAAGTCCAGTATTCATGGGTGCCAAATCGAGGCACATTATTGAAAACTTGTCTTTTAGTGTTGAAATGACTTTGACAAGTAAATTTACATCATCTGCAGCTTATATTAAGTCATGTTCATCCGTATCTCTACACAAATATTGACTTTTCCTTTTTGCTTATTATAAAACTATTAAATATATTTATTTCTCCATATTCTCCAGGACCAAAATACCTCTGCGCTTGATTTGGAGTACATATTTAATTTGTTTAACAAAGATCGGTAAAATGTTCAATATATTTTGCATTGACCGGTACCAATATCTTCCCAAAGAAATAATGTCGTTGAAAGTAAACGGAACGGCAACACATTACGGAGTGGTGCTAATTATGGCGCTGAGAGTTAGCGGGCCGCGAAACGTTACGATATATATAATAAAATATAAGAATTGGTCGAATGGTTGCGCATCTCAGTGCATTCGGCTGATTATACTCGTAGCATTCGCAGTTTATGTTACTCTTTATTAGAATATTTCTTATATATACAACATGTAATTTTCATACAACAGATACTAATTTAGAAAATATTACTGCTTGCAGACCCTATACTGCCTGCGTAATATTATCACAAAAATTAATTTGAATTCTATGGTTATAAATATGTATTTTTGTTTGATTTTATTGAAGGTTCGGCATTCGTTTTTTCTCAAGTTAGAGAGCTTTGTTAGGCCTAAAGGTGTAGCATCTGTCTTATCACATCAGTAACTACCATTTACTTTTGTTGTTGTTAGTGCTATCGCTTAGTTTTTTGTTTTGCATCGTTCATAATCGATCGTACCTTCCTGAAGCGATGCTTCTTCTGAATGCTTCTGATTTCAGAACGAATAACAGGTTTCTGATATTGAAGTATTTTTTTTATTCATTTTAACTTTGAGACTTGAACCCACTAAACCCATCTCTTAGGAATGAATGGAGAATGGATTTCTACATTATTGAGGAAACTTCATTTCCATAATCAGGGGTGAGATATTTTAACATATAGGTTTAATTGTTTTGGGATCGCAGCGCCTTTAAGCAGTTCGTTCTCTAAGTGATTCTCATTTCGGAACGAAGACTCGGTCTTTCGTTGATCTAATCTATTCCTGATTTATTATACTATATACTGTTTTGGTTTCTCCTTCATATCAACCGCTATATACTAATCGTTACATGAATGAACAGTTGAATGTACTCTTTTTTCCATATATCTTTCCACCTTCCACCTTCCAACCTTCCACGTCTAACGCAAGTGCCCATCTCTGGAACACCTCGTGTTGTTTGTTCATTTACAAGTTTTTTTGTGTAATCGAAAGCTCTTTTGTGTTTTTGTTTTTTTTAGGTTCAACATTATTATTTGCATTTAATTTCAATACTAAAGTTAACTTCACAATTGTCATTTGAGGCCGCCATATTGTGTTTTCGTTGTATATGTCGATGTGTTGTTTTTGTAATAATTGTGTTGTTGTTGTACCTTTACTGCCGTTCTGTTGAATTTAGTAGGTTGGAATACGGTGGAATACGTGCGAGTGTACCGCCATAAGTACCGATCATGTGCGTTCGACCTAAACATTTCACGTCGCTTAAATACAAAATAAAAAAATAAATAAAAAAACGCGTATACTCAAATTTATATGTACATAATCACATATGTATGTATGCGTGTAGGTATGTATGTATGTTCACATATCGCATTATTATTATAATATCGTATAATGTCATATGAACGGTTCGGTTTAGTAGCCGTACTTTGAATGTGAGCAGTATCTGTAAGATACTCGTACTCATGCACACACCTATATAAATATTTAAAACGTTTTAGCTAAGCACTTGCAAACGAGTAGAAAAATGAAACGTCAATCGCATACGAAATGCCGCTTTAGTTAGTTTAAGTGACGAAAAAAAAGAAATTGTACAAAATTATTTAAATTGAAATTAAAATTTAAATTTTTTTAAGTTCCAACTACAATTTTTTCTCCGGTTTGAATTTTTTTGAATTTTTTTTGAATTTTTTTTGAATTTTTTTGAATTTTTTTGAATTTTTTTATATAGATTATTTGTTTATCCGCGTGCTTTTCCACTGAATTATTGTATATGTGTTTTGCTTTTGGTTTTGCTTTTGATTTTGTTTTAATTTTCGAATTTATTTATTTTTCGATTTTCGCTATTTAACAAAAATGAAATGAACTGAACTGAAATGAAATGAAATAAAGTAAAATTAAAGACAATAATTCGTATTCGAACTGTACGATCATAATGACGATCATGTTAATAATAATGCTGTTGAACGCTTAGATTGGTCGGGTTGGTTGCGCTCCTAAAACGTCATGTCAGTTTGTCATTCGTCAGTTTCAGCTGAACGAACAAACGATCGCAGCTCAGCTCATCGCATACTGAAATCGCGTACTAAAATCGCGTACTGAAATCGCGTATCCGCCGTATCCGCGTGCATACACGATCGTCGATCGACGATCAACAAACAATATCTTTTCATATAACCAAAAAAACGACACTGCAAAATAACAATAAAATTAATAATAATAAAATTATTAAAGGAATAATAAAATAATAATTATAATAAAATCGTGCAGTTATGATTACGTAGAGTTTGTGAAAAAATCTTATGAATGACAACCAAAAAAAAAAAAAAATAAAATAAAAAAACAAACCAAAAACAAAAAATAGTGCATAACTTTTATAGATAAAATTCTAAACTTAAGATAAAATATTTTTTTTATTTAACAACAAATATAAAAATTGCAATAAAAGAGTAACAAATTCAAGTTGTGCAAATTATTCAAATTATATAAAGAAAAAACTGTGCTAGGAGTGATTAAAACATTAATAGAAAAATATTAAAAATAATTTAACTATAAAAAAGTAAATTAGGAAGAAATTTTATTTATTTAACAATAATAATTTTTACTTAATATATTATTAAATAAATAAAAAAAAAACGTTTGAGTTATAATTGAATTACCTAAAAAATTATCAAAGTAATGCAGATGCTTTTGAAGAGAAGAATGTGACCAATTCTACTACTAGAAAAAGTAATAAAAAACCCCATTAAATGAAATAAATTACAATGAAAAAAAAAATGAATAAATAAGTACAAAACAAAAAAAAATATTATAGAAGTACGCGCACGTTCCATCATCGAGAAAAAAAATCTGCAATTGTGCTTGGCTTACTTGCAGTGCTGCACAGTCCCCAAAAACGTTAAAAAAGTGCTCAAAATATTTCCATATGTCCCTTCCAGCGGAGTTGTGGATTACGTCGTACATAAAATAAATAAACTTAAAGGGTTCTTGGAATAAATCACTGCACATATAGAGTTTATTACTAAAACTTATCTAAAACTTCACTAAGATAATGATCTATGACTATGCTTCGATATCCTCTATAACTGTTTTTTAATATAAGATACAGATACTCGTTAAGAGGTCCCCGACTTCTTAAAACAAGTTTCAAATTTATGTATGAAAGTATTAAAAAAAAAACTAGTTGTGTCCATTGTAAAATAGTTCAAAATATTTTAAAGAAAGAAAGTTAATTAAACTCTACAAACCCTCGTGTTTATTCCACTACATTTTATATAGTGATGCTCCCAGTTTCATGCTTCTAGAAAGCCGGTTATGTCTATTGTAAAATAATCCAAAATATTATAAAGAGAAAGTTAACTGAACTCTACAAATCCTCTGATTCACTCCACTTCATGTTGTATACTGTGCTCCCAGTTTTATGCCGGTTTCTAGAAAGCCGGTTATTAAAGTACACAAAAATTTGTGACCGAGGATTGAAAAATATTTTAGCGTTTTGTGTATGTTTAACAATAAGACAATATTGGAATATATTGACTCTTTTATGAATTGCAACACTCTTGTCTTCGTCCCTATATTTTAAAGTTTTTAACAGAAATTAATCCAATTGCTTAGCTACAATTATATTTATATAGAATATCACTATATACTCCGTTGAGGCTTTTTGTTATTCTCATTTATTCTTAATAATAATAATTTTGTTAATATTTGGTTTGGTTTGGAAATCTTACAATGAAAATAACAACAGTTTATTTTTACGGTCATTACCTCCTAACTGACCCAAATTAATGAAGAGAATTCGGAAATAAGATAGCCTTTGATAAGTCTAAAGACTTATCATATTGGTTTCCAAAACCAAAAGGAATCTAACCGTGTACTAGGTGTTTGAAACTTCCATTTTTGAGTTAGTTATTCAGATCATTCTTAGCGTTTATATATAAGCGCTTGAGTTTTGTATGAGTAATATAATATAAGACCATATACATTATCATTGCACAAGCACATATAGAAAAAGATATTCACCTTTTGCATGAATTTGTATGGATTATAACGCATATTGAATAATATGAATATTATAATAATATGAATAATATGAATATATATTATATTGATTTGGGAACTTTGACTGACAAATGGACACTACATGGATTCTGCATCACATGCTTCCCTACATATGGTAGATAATATGCCATATATAGGAGATATGCCATTTATAGTCAACTTATCTGTTTAAGTATATCTAGTCTATAATATCTAGCCTTTGAATCCATCCACATGTTATGCAATTTTACTACAATGACAATCTGTGAGGTTGTATCTGCAGATAGGATCAGAGCTCGGTATCTAGTAACTCTTCATTGGTTCATGAGCTTTCCAGTGGACTTCAGAACAGTTTTGGTCCTAGCGGTGACAAAAGTCCTAGTCCCAACAGAAGAGTATTGAGTATTTAATATGATTTTTCTCCAGTTTGTGCCACAGTGCGTTTGAAAAGCACATCCAACAGTTGCATATGTATTTACAAGTGGCAGCTAAGTGATATATTGATAAGTTGATAAATTGCTTTGGCTTTTGTATAATCTTTTCTGTGATAGTTCTTGTGCTGTAGCACTTTTTTTCGAGTGTATTTGTGTAGTTTCAAGATTTATTTACTTTTATTTCGCCATTAGTGCAGGTTAACAAAATTACATTGAAATGTATTTCAAAGTAAATACAAATTAAATAAATTTAAGTGTTAAAATTCGTAAAAATAAAATGTTCCATAAAATCTGAAACATTGAAGTACACTTAATGCTATAATAATATTTTATATATTTTTGTGAATCGTGTCATATGAGAATGTTAGTATCAGCAAAAATTTATTTTCATTTTTTTCGGTATTCTGTTTTTTTTGGAATTGTCATAGTTTTTAGTGTGGCCCTGACTTTTTAGTATAAAATTGTTCGCTGAAATTTAATAAATTTTTTTTTAATTACTTTTTCTACTCTTACCTGACAAATTAAAAATTAACGGCTTGAAGTGTGCTCTTTGTATATTAATATTTTTACAGTGTAGTTGAAACTGCTACTTGGCTTTCAGTTTTAAGTGGAGGTTTTTATTAGATTGGGTTTTCTATTTAGTTATGTTTCTAGTATGCTTCATTTTTTTTCACATGTAAATACTACTAAATATAAAATCGTTGTTAATCCAAGCTCTTGAGGTTCCTAAGAGTGTCGCAGATAACCCACTCACAAATTAACGATTGCACCAATAAGGCTGTCATATTAAGCATGAGATACTGCAAGTATTATCTATCTAAGTATCTATAATTCATTTCACTTCCTTAATAACATATTTATATACTAATTCGTTATAATAGTTATAAGCATTTTTTTACTTGCCCATTATTTTTTTTTCATCATAAAATATATTTTACCAGTTGATCGCAAACTTCCGAGTTTGTTTTATTTTACCTTCAATGAAATTTAAATCAGAAAATTTTCAGCTAAAAAGTCAAAAAAAATTTCAATTTTTTTTGTATTTTATAAACTTTTTGTCGAACTAATCAAGAAACTGCAGACACAAGCAATTTTCCGAATTCATTCTCAAAATCGTCTTTTTTCCATTGGTTTCGGTGTTTGTACTTTCGGATATTTTTTGACATTTCACATTTTTAAGTAACAACTGACAGGGGGAAAAGCATTTTGAAATAAATAAATTGCATAAGTTAATATGTCACGAACATGTACACACAAGTATCTGACAGTTTTCAAGATTTCTTGAATCCATCAAATTTTTCATCAAATGCTCTCATACAATTAATAGATTCATTAATAGATTAATTGATAGATAATTAATATTTCCTTGCAATATAGATTCGAACTGTTAACTACTAGTGAGATGAATAGTATTAGATTCAGCTCGTAATAATTCTATTAACACTTTTGGACTTAAAGAGGCAGAGAGTAACAACTATGTTTCTTCCATGCTTTGAAAATCATTTACATTTCAATTTTAAACAAAAATTCGGCCTTATATATAATACTGAATAGTCTTGTAGTGATAGCAGTTGTCTTTATCAAAATATTCAGATATTTTCAAAATTGAAATACTTCTAATTACTCTCAGAAGATACGAAAATGCTCAAGAATGTTCACGTATTTTCTATTTTGCACCGGAATACGTTAGTCCAATCTTTAACCCATAATAGTTATTGCTTTGCATCGAACTACTTTCTGTATTAGTTGTATTTTTTCGATTTATTTAAATGATTTATTCGTTTATTATATATAGATTTGGTATTCCAACTGAGTCAATGATTATTCGAGTTATGAAATTCAAAGAAATTAGTGTAGAAAACTTGTATACACATAATTATCGTTTTCGTCTTCTTAAAAATGGAAGATATTTACAACCAATCCACCGACTTATTTTTTTTTAATTTCGGTAAAAACCGAAAAGTAATCTATCTATTTTAGCCTTACAATTAAAAATTCTCTACCAAATCTTATAGAATCTTTTTTGCAAAAACCTAAACATCAAGCCCAGATTCATCAGACAATCTAGATAGCCACACCACAACTTCGCTTCTGAAAAAAACACAATCGTCCTACATGGATTTTAGTAAATTATTAATTTCCTTCTCAACAACTTTCACTTACTTTTGGGAAAATATGTCGTTGGACATGTCGCCGGTGATATACACCATGACATTCAGATTTAAACCAAATGTGTCATTGCAATCCATATGAAAACTCGATGATAATTTTCAGGCCAATAACGGCTTGATTCTTGCTTGACCATCCTTCTTTACTTTTTTGATATATTTTTTCATTAATTTTCATACATATATAAAGATCTAAATATTCCTTAGTACAATGGTATGTCTTCATACATGATATTTCAAAATTCATGGAGTAAACTGCAAGTTTGGCTAAAGCATCGGAGACTGAAAACCATAAACCATAAACACTCTATGTCATTTTAGTCGAAATCCATTGATAAGACATACTAATGAATGACCGTTTTTAGACATAAACTACTCATTTGTGTAGAATATTTAAATTATTCTACTATGACGCCTGTCTCGTTTTAATGTGTATATATCTTTTGCTGGAGCAATGAAGGTTTAAAGCTATGCGAGTTCTGTTAAGAAAAACGGCCAATCTACCACTATGGAAATTTCCGAAATCCGTAATGAGCCTAATTTCGTGCCTTCTTTTGTATTATAAAGCCGATGAGCTCACTCAAAGTCAAGCACCGTATGTACACCTGTATTTAAGTAATATAACCTCTGGGTTAATAGATTGCTAATATAATAAAAACGACTAGATTACAACCTTTTCGTGTGTTGTTGCTTGTGTGTTGCTTGTGTGCTGCTCCACAATGTTTACGATGAAAGGCCGTGTAATTGTATTGCATTGTAAAGACGTAGTAGAGGTAGTAGACGTAGTAGATACATGTAGTTCCCAGCAATGTACATTACTGAAATTTGCATGATACGGGCGTTTCGATAATGGCTCCAAAGTCAGACACTGTACATACAAAACCTAAATGCATACCTAAGAGCGCTCATTAGCACGCAAGCCTTTAGCAACCCACAAATACCGAAAGCACACACAACTACACACAAATTCCGTATAACTAAGAAAATTTATTCATATTTAAATAGTGTAAAAGATAGTTCCATATAAATTCCTAACTTTCATCCGGAGAATATATCGTATGTTAAATATTAAATGGAATATAGAAGAACGTACAGATAAAAAATATTTTAGAAATCGTGCAACGACATTTTATATTGGAGCTTCAGTAAACACAAATAGCACATTGAAATCTTGAAAAACAAAATAAAAGATAAAAGATACAAGATAAAAAATATTTTGTGGCATCTCTCAGATGCGCCTTATTAGTTTACTGTGCACTTTTGTTTGCATTGTTTGTTGTTGTGTTGTTGTGTCGTTGTTTTTGTAGGTTAATGCACAATTGCACAATAAAACGTTTATCTATGCACAAGGTAAGCATAGATACTTTCGGGTTCGCAAGTGCCAAATACAAAGTAGCAAAGTTGCAGGCGATGAGCTGCAAAATGATTAGCGCAAAGCGTGCGATTTTCTGCATTCGCCGGCACCAGAACTGCACCGCAAACACGTAGCAAACGTAAAAATTGTATCTCAAGTCTTTGTTGCGTGTGTTGTTGGCTTTATCAAAATTAAATAAAAGTTAAAAAAATTATTAAATTATTTCATAATGAAGAGAATTTGATTCAAATTAGCATTGTTGTCGGAGTGCAAGGCTACAGAACCAGTCTTGGAAAATATTTTTCTATTTTTGTTGATAAAAACTATTACCTGCGAAAACAAATTGAAATGAAAAATTTCAATTGTTGTGAAAATTCTTCAACAAGTCATCATCGCCGATGAAATTTTCAGAGACTCAAGGTTTCACACATAATACAAGCTCTATTACACTGAACTCATCTACACATTATGGTATATATTGATTAAACCAAACCTAATGAATATATTCCAATAATTATTAAAAAAAAAGAGCATAAATGATATTAAAATTAGAAGCTAATGAGCATTTTAAAATCCTTTAATATTAGTTATCTGAAATAAGAGCGTTACTTACTTACTAACAGTTGTCCTCTTCTCATCGTGAAGCATAGGGTGCTTCGCGCCATATATCATTCCAGTTATAATTTGCATTATTAAGTTCTCTGTCTACAGTTTTGCGAATAGACTACAGTCTAGTGCCTTGGGGGTTCCATCTGAGTGCTGTTCTTGCATCGCCATTTGCGTCGATCAATCCAAACTGGAACGGCTTCTTGCTGTGTACGGTTCCAAAAGCCTTCATTTTTTATTCTTTCAGGCCATCTTAGACTAAATTTTCTGCGCAAACACTTGTTTATGAAGGTCTGTATTTTGGACTCAATGCGGTTGGAAGCTTTCCATGTTTCACAGCCATAGAAGAGAACAGATTCGATGTTTGATTCGAAGATGCGAAGTTTTGTCTTACGAGATATTTGGCTCGATTTCCATATATTTCTCAGCATACCGACGCGCTTAGATACATCTTCATCAGCGCCACTTCTAGCTGTGAGTAGACGCCCCAAGTAGATGAAGTTTTATACGCACTCTAAGTTCTCTGCGCCCAGCTGAAGCACCGGACAGTGGGTGGAGCAGTAGCCACTGCTCATAATTTTTGTTTTCTAAGAGCGTTGCTTAACATTAATACTAGAAGTTTTAGAGCTGATTTTATAACGGTAACTAAAAGTCACTACTAACCACAGTCGTGTCTTAGTTATCAATTTTTTGAACAGAATTTATTTATAGAATCTATCTTCTATGCGAATCATGAGCTTAGTAAGTACTACTTTGCTACTTTCCTAATAAAATCTTCTACTTCTCCTACCCATACTTCGCTTATTAAATTTGAAAGTCCAGTTCGATTAGTATGAGTAGTTCCTATTACAAAGTTTTCATTAGAATCTTTGTTTATGTTTTTATTATTTGAAATTTAGTTACATTTATGGCTTTAAATAACACGACGTCCTTCTAATTATTCCATATTATTTGGAATTGAATCCTTTAAAGCCGAAATGAACTAAGTATGTAGACATAGAGTTTTGTTCTTTTTGTCCACATCAAAATGATTTTATGAAATCAATGCAATCCATTGTTTTCCCAGTACGAAAGGACGATTGAGTCTCAATGCCAACGGGCGGCTATCGTCCGAAGCTTCGGCTCTAAGCCAATTATTTTGTTAAATAAATAAACAAATTTTCAAATACGAGTGTTATTGACTATTTGCATTGAAACTGTTTGTTTCGACAAATGAAAGCTATTGCCGATAACCTTAATAAATGTTATTTTTAACGGCAAAATGCTTAAATAAATATTGAAATAATCATTTAAAATAATACATTTTTTCTTCTTTCTATATTTAACAATACGAGCAATTCGGAATTGCTCACTTAGTACGGATATGCAAACGAAAAATGTGATGAAATTGAATTTTTGTATCTTTCACATTTCACATTTCACATTTCACATTTCATTTTTCATTTTTCAATTTTCAGTTTTCATTATGGAAAAACTATAAACATATTGTATCAATACAATATACAATATACAATATACAATACATATAATACACAATATTTTATTTTTCATATTTTATGACTTTTTTATGTAGTTTTTTTTTATTGTTTAAATTCATAAATGTATAGATACACTTGTAACATTATTCTAACATAAATAGACTTTTGTGTTGAATGGAACAATGATGTTTGCACTTTCCTTTTGTCGCAGCAAGTAAAGTTTTATGCTCTCTTCTAGTGTATAAATAGCAAACAATCCAAAAGACAGATAAGTCCACTGCCTGACAAATGTATGGATAGTTGGACTGAGTGACTGACTGACTAAACTAGCTGACTGACTGACTGGCTGACTGATTGGCTGACTGACTGGTTAGCTAAATGATTGTATCCGTAAGTGTCTCTATATGGTAACGTAGAGTGTCTGTAGAGTGAGACTACTAGTCAGAGTTTCATGTATACATTCATTCATTCATTCAGTTTGTCATCGTTCTGTTCTGTTCTGTTGGATGTACATCATAGTTCATAGTTAGACGTCAGTTTACTGGCAACGGCCACATTTTGATGATGTTATTGTGGACGTTATTGATGCAGTGGCTCAAGTGATGTGTTCTGTTGCTGCCATCACTCACAAATGGCTCCCAACGCATTTGTACCATTTGTACCACGGAGTCAATAATGTTGTTCATTGTTGTGTTTAAAATGATGTGTGTTAGCCTAAAAACCACTTGAAATGCTTTTTACTTCTTTTGATGTATGTAAATATGAACCGCAACCGCAAAACAAGAAGATACGAGCACTAAAACGTTACATATCAAAATATTGTGTATGGATGAGGAAATGGTACGACTCACTACGTGCAAACTAAAACAATTTACACTGCTAAAAATATATATATACATATATACATATCTTTTACATGCCAGAAAAATATTTTTACTTGTCTCTTCTTTACTCTATTTATAATATCACTTATTATTTCACTATTTTTGTAATTTAGTTCTTTTCTTTTGGCCTTATAATTAAATAAAATCCGAAAATCCGAAAATTCACTAATCCGAAACTCCGAAGCAGAACTTAATTAAAACGTGTTTCCTAAAAATTATCTCAAAAAATGCCATAAATCCATTTCCTCATAAATCTGCTTTACTGCGCCAAAGATATCACTTTTCAGATTGTGAACTTACTAGATGCAAAGGTGACTTCACACCAATTCGCTAATCAACCTATCAATTTAGGCTTTTTTTCGTAATCCAATCAACAAATCTTCGCTCGAATCTTCGCTCGAGTCTTCGCTTATATGTAAACCAAATTTCACACTCATCTGTTAAAGTTATTGGGTTTGTTAGGAATAAGAAGAAAATTATTTTTTTATAGTCCATACATATATCTCACGTATGTACATTCATATCGTGTACATATCACCACAAAACACTGTAAATATGTCGGGCTTCGGGTACAGGCATGTACAGTGCTTACAATAAAATTTCTAAATAAATTTCCAGTTGTCAGACACTAGGCTTTGTTGGTCAAAACAAGTTCTTTTCACTTTTGGTTTCCAAACTTTTTAGAAAAATCAATCTTATCGTACATAAATACTTTCCTTATCTGCTTCAGATACTCATCTCATACTCATAAACATTTAGATAGTGCGTTATTCCTAATTTGTTCCCACCAGATACAAAATAAAAAATTTTAAAAAAGATATAAAAAATTCTGATTAAACTTAGCACTTCCATGCAAAATAACAGATACATGTATCTTCTGTCCATTATTGAAAATTGCTTAAAAATCTATATGTACTAATGAAGCTGTATTGAAACACTTTTTATAAATAAAAAATTTGAGCTTTTACAATTTCCAATTAAAATTTCTTCCGTTTCATTGAATTGAAAGCTCATTAAGCCACATGTACTATAGAAACTAGGTTTTTAAATTACAAAAATTCTGGAAATCAACATCATTTAAAACATCATTTTAAATTAATTTCATTAAACTTCTTTCTATTATAATAGATAGAAATGAGAATAAACGGAGTACCAGCTCTCAACGGAGCGGAACACTGCGACCATTGTTAGTCTTTTGTCATTCCGCCTTTCAAATAAAAGTCAGAATGTCAGATGAGGAGAGAAGTTCTCAACGCAGTGACCTCCTCCTGGCCCATATCAAGGCTGGGTAGTCACAAAGAATATGACTAGAAGTTTCGTCTGCTCCTTAGCAGAGGCGAAAATCTATCTTTACGGACAGACACATTTTGTCAAGCTGATAACGCAGTCCACAGTTACTCACTAAATATCCCATCAGCAACCTGAACTCTGTTCTGCTGAAAAAGGACATCTTACTATAACTGTAGGGATGAACCAGCTCTTTAGCCTGACTGCTACCTGGAATGTCGCGTCAGTAGTGACTTCTTTCGGCTGAAGACCATTAATCAATCAGAAAGCTAGTTGGAGACCAACTAAATCCACAATATAGCTCTGGTGCACAGAGTTGAATGGCAGATCCTGACCTCGCAAGACTGCCGGCAGACTCATTACCATTGATTTCTGTTTGACTTGGCACCCAGCAAAACATCACTCTGTTAGTATAATAGATAGTATTATAAGTATATTGGACGATACCATATCGAAAAATTACATTCCCTGCAGTGAAAGTAAATATTCGATCGGCTTACTTAATCTCGTCGCGTTGTTATATCGAGCACTATAAGGCAGAGACCACAACATTCAAAGCATCAGAGCTTTTCAGAATCTTTTCAAAATATTATAGACAAAAATCACTTGCCATTCACTTCAATATAAAATCTATAGCCTGACACGGAATGTATATGAATGAATATTAATTGAGAATAAGTACTCTGCTGGGCTAGAAAAATGACAACAAAACCCTTGTAAATTCATTTATTGTATAAATCGTTTTCTAATACAAACTTCTAAACATTATTTTTTAATGCTATTGCAAATATTTTTTTCTGAATATATAAATAGGTAGAGCTAAATAGATATTTAATTCTAGTTTTTTCAATTTCAAATGTAACCACCAAAGGGCATAGTATGTATCGAAATATATTTAAACTGAACGCTTTTAAAGTCTTCTTAAAGTTGAATCTTCCCTCTTCATTCTTCGGGTACACCATAAAAGGTGGAGATCGGGAACAAAAATCTAGCATGTAAACCGATTTGTACTGTCAATTATTCGAATTACGGACTTGTGGTAGGTACTTATAAACATATTTATCGATATACTTCCCAATACAATCCTAATACATATAAAAATGAATTTATCTTCGTATTATCATCATCGTGTGATAAATCGGTTGATTTCAGTTTAAAACATTATAAAATGGTCATTACTTTATGAGTTTCATGTTTCAAAATGTGATAATTTTTAATCAGAATCATTAACCGAAACATTTGAATTAGTTAATACTACCAGATATCTATCTGCAGTCGCCTGTCCGCTGTCCCGTGTCCCGTGTCCCGAGTCCCGTGTCCCCTGTCCACAATCCGCACCAAAATCTAATTAACGAAATATGTGCGTTGTCATGTTCGTGTTAATTTTTTACGCTTTGTTTCTCACGCAAGTTTTTAGATAATTTTTTCCCGATCTATTCTTGTAGTTCATTTATTTGTTAATAACAATTTTCATATACATTCCGTTTAAATTTTATTTAAATTTCGTTGAAAAGTTCGCGCCGTTGTCGAGGTTGAGGTTGAGTTTGAGAGACTCGTATTTTAAAAATCCGCTGTTATTGCTGACAGTAATTTTATTGCCGCTGTAATAGCGCCTGTCAGCGACATGACATTATAAATTTTGCCAGTACGGTCTTTATCGTTGTCAAATTAAATCGGTTCTATATATCTATATACACGATTATTCATACATACATACGTACGTACATACATACATACATATATGTATAGCACACACTCGCACGTTTGTAGATATTTTTGTAGTTCGCATCTTGTATTTTGTGAAGTGTACACGGATTTATTTATCAATTTTCACTTGAATTTTTCATTTGTCAAATGATTTATTTGTATATTTTTGGTCGTTTTTTGGTTTCTCGTATCGTAAAATGTATCTAAAATAATTGAAATTCATTTTTTTTTGTCAACAACAACACATTTCTATTTATCGGTTCGTTATTTTCATAATTTCTATTTATTTAAGTAATTTACCACAAAGTGGACGAAGGTTTGTCATTGCTTCGTCCGACCCCTTCACTTGTGAAATCGTGCTTGGGACGGGGGACGATAGCTTCAGAGAGATACGCAATTTTTTGATTCTTCGAAGATACCTAATGGATTAAGAGAAGAAAGAAGATTTCTGAATATTTTTCAGACTAAAAAGCTAATACAATTAGCACCTTTCGAAGTAAATTGATCTTCTAGCAATTTATTTCAAATATTTTTAAAGAATTTTATTTTTAGTCAGAAGTTATCGATTACGTTTCTTTTGGTTGAATTCGATTTGTGAGTTGCCAATGACGTGAGGTTATTATATTAGAGCTACAAAGGTTTAAAAAGGTATTATATTTGGGCTTTGTTTTTCTTTCACGATGTTGGAAATGCTCGTTTTCCGTTTTCCTTCTGAAACCTCAATAAAAATTTTGAAGCACTATTTTAGTTATTGAGTATTTCTTAGGAGTTCATTGTCTAGGAGTAACCATCATTAAAGGTTTTATAACGGCGTTAAATCTAGTACAATTTCCGCAGTGGCGGTAAAAAATGGACTTTACGATTTTTAAACTAAAGCTTTTGGGGCCAAAGAAACATACGGGTGCATTGAATTCACAAATAAATATGTAGACATAGGTATGCATATGTATATTAATGTATATGCTATTAAGTAAAAGCTTTATATTAACAACAATTAAAAAATATTATCAAATGTAAATATTTAATAACATTGGCCATTATTTTTATTTTGTAATAAAATAAAATGCACATAAAAAAAGCAATATTAATGGCTTGGATAACAAACTGTTGCCAATTAATAATTAGCAAAACAAATTAAAAAAGTTAAAGAACAAAAAAATGCTTTAAATAAAAAACTTAATGAAATAATAAATAATATAAATTAAAAATATTTTCAATATTTTCAGTACTACGTTGGTATATTTTTAATAAGTGGATTCTAATTGTTATTGCAAATTACCCGGAATTTCGAAAAGAATGCACTATTTTGTTGAAAAAGTCAATTAAAAATTTTTTTTTTATCCAAAAGAAAATAATGATTTTGTTTTTAATTATATTAATTATATTATATATACGTAAATAAATTATTTAAAGTTCACGTACCTTAGAAAACATTTAGGAAAATTTTAAATGAATTACAAATAATGAAAAAAAAAAAAATACAATTTTGACTATTCTAAAATTTTTTTATAACAATTAATTTTTAAATTAAATTAACTCTGCATTTTATAATATCATTTGGAATTTTTGCGGAATTAAAATGGTTATATAGTGTATCTATTGCAGATTTGTTTATTTAGATTTCTATCTATGTATATTCCACTTCAATTTTCATACGTGAGTACTTAAGTCCATACATTCAGGGAATTATGTTAAAATTTCAATAATTTCATAGAATATATGACTTTGAGTTTAATTGCCATTTAGTATTACAGTGAACGCTCACTTATTAGAACTGTTAGAAGTTCGAACAACTATAAGTTAGAATCTGATTTTGTCATACGTTGAATGTTCTGAAATAAAAACCTGTGTTTTTGTGTTTAGAGGACATCATTCTTTTGATTTTTTTTGATTATTGTTGATATTTTAGTGATCTACAAAATAAAACTAAATCAAAAAAATCCTTAAATCGAATATATCATTAAATTTGTTAAATTAAAAGGGCAATTCTACCAACAATCTTTTAGCTCACTACACTCAAATCGTCTTACGAAAGATCGTTTTAGAGATTTTTCGTATTTTGACATCGGTTTTTTGCCAGACTGAAAGCTCTTTTCGGTCTTACTAAATACTAAATGGAAGAGCTGCTATTGATCAGGTCTTTCGATTGTCAGTTAAGATTTTGTTTGGGTTAGCTGACAATCGAAAGATCTGATTAGTAGCAGATCTTCCATTTATTCTTTAGTGAGACCAAAAAGAGCGTTTAGTCTGGTACAATAACTACTTCCAGAATAAGCATGATCTTTCAAGATGTTGGAAATGCTCATTTCCTGGTCTTCTGAAACTTCAATAATAATTTTATACACTATTTTAGTTATTATACAGAGCGAAAATAATACAAGTATTTCTTAGGAGTTCATTGTCTAAGAGTAATTGTTATTGCATTCGATATATACTATTTATATACTGGAATATATACTATAATTAAGGAACCTTGAAAATAGAATAGTTTTGTACCATGATGAGTTCCCCGAACCGATTAAAGCACAAAGGCATTTTAAACGTCAAATTAGAAAATTCTTATGAACATGGCCTAAATATAAGGATACGATTTATGGTGTTTACGGGTTCAACACCAAAATTTTTTCTCGGTTGACATTTTTTTGTTTATGGGATGAAGAAAAGATATTCTCCCAAAGTTAAAGCGAAACACCCTGTATATTATAATTATGTAATTATTAAATAAAATATTCTATGTGTTAACATGTACCTATACATACACTCACGCATGTATGGATCTACGTATGTATGTCTATATATAAATGCAGAGATAATTAATATTGACAAATGTGATAAATCTTTCCGCAATCAAATCGAAATCAAATCGTAATCAAATCGAAATCATTTAATAAACCCTTTATATGAACTGCGTTCTAATTGAATTAAAAGCATTTAAAATTTTTTTCGCTGCAAACACCAAGCACGTACGGACAGACAGCACCGATCCAAAAAAAAATATTTAATTTAATAATTTGTAAAACATGCCCGCCCTGTAAATTAATAACAAATAATTTGTTGCAGTGAGAATGCGACGTATATTTTTGTACGCGGGAATGTCGGAAAAAATGAATTGAAATAAATAAAAATTTGTAATAAAAAATTAAATAAAATTATATTAAATTAAAAAACAGAAATTATTTTAATAAATTTTACAACGAATGGACAACGGAAAAATGAGCAAAATTATTTAATGCAGCCCAAGTGTAAAATATTTCAACACAAAATTAAAATTTATCTAAAAAAATTACCACAGCAATAACATTTAAATTTATAACCACAATTACAACAACTACAACTACAACAACTGCAACAACAACAACACGAAAAGAAATAATAAATAAATAAATAAATACATAAATACATAAAGAAAAAAAAAACAATTCACAAATAATGAAAAATCGAAATAAAGTTGAGAATCCAACGTTGGCGTTAGTACACAACATTAGCGGAAACGGAAATGGGAATGGAAATGGAAATGGAATCGGCAATGTAAGTGATGGGAATAATGGTATTGGTATTGGTATTAGCATTGGTGGTGTTGTGTCACCGACAGCAACAACAATAGCGACGACGGCGGCCGTTCTTACAACAACCGCTGCTGCAGCAGCGGCCGCGGCAGCAGCAACAAAAGGCCTAACAAAGGCGGCTGTCACATTAAATAAAATAACCGCTGGCCCCACTTCACCGCCCATAAATATAACCACAAATGGACATCAAAGTTATCCGTCGATAACGGCCACGTATTGGCTACCACCAGCGAATCCGGCGCCATATTTAGTTCCAGGTAATTAGCGCAAAATGACAATAACAATATAACAACAACAACAACAACAACTACATTGACAATAACAAGAATTACCAATAATGTCAAATATTACAACAACAATAACAAGAGTAGTAAAAGCAAACACAAACACAAACACAAACTTAAACAGTAAAAACCATTTAGTTTTGTAAATAGAAAAAAAAGGCTCTTAAAAAATAATCAACGCATGTGCACAGTGTGTGTGTGTGTGTTTATTACTGTTGATGTTGTTTTTGTTTGTGTTGCTGTTGTTGTTGTTGTTGGTGGTGGTGTTGGTGTTGGTGTGCATTTTTTGTAAACATGCATATTGCTAAAGGTATGCATTTATTTGGTGGATTTCATTTGTGTGACCGGAAGTCACACGGCAATACATCAACAATTATTTATGTTTATTTATAACAAAACCCAATTAAAAAAGTATACTAACTTTTTTTTTTATATGCATTTTTTTTTTATTAAAAACAATTAATATTTTTGTAAACAGCACAAATTAAATTATAAAATTTACGAGCACTTTTTTTTGGACATAAATTTTTAAAATTTACGTAAATGCATTCTGAATGCATTGCCTTAGTTCAGAAAAAGTATTTAGTAATGCACTAATGACGTCTTACGTCAATATTATTTACTCAAGTAATTGAACAAAGCATTAAATGTGTTGCCTTTACTATATTTCAACGAAATATAATTCAAAAAAAAAACATTCTTACAATAATTGACTTAACCTCATCCACGCATGGAGTCTATGAATAATTTAGCTCATATATATAGACGCTAAAATAACTACTAACAGCGTTGAAAAAGAATCGAATAACAAAAACTTACAGTAGTGCCAGCTAACAGCACTGAAAAAAAAAACAAAAAATTGAAAAAAGAAATATAGAAATATAGAATCAGAAAAAAGTGTTAGCTAGTGGTAGTAAAAAGTGAAAAAAAAACAAATTTTGCGAAAAAAAAAAATCCGTAGATAAATACCTATATAAACATTTTTATTGTTAAACAATTTCAAATAAAAAACAATAACAATATTAATAGGTTGGACATACAGTTTTTAGTGTTTTTAGTTTAAAAAGCGTAGTTTTGCAAAGTTCGTAACTTTCGTAAAAAAAATTTAGTCCACTACTTAGCAAATCAAGCAATGGACTATTATAACTATCAGTATTAGTATCCTTCCATCTAGCAAAAATTATAATACCGCTGTTGCATTAACTCTTACACATGATCAAACAAATCGAGGTAGGCAGTTGAGAGGAAATGAGAAACACAGTGTGCATTATTGGCGGGTTATTCACACCTTGCATATCGATCGTGTGCCTAAGTAAATCGATCCGACTTGACACGAATTCAAATTTCGAGAAATCAATAGCTAAGTTTGAGTGCTGGAAACGCTCCTGCGTCTTTCGCAGTTATTAGAACATGCCGATCGATGTATATCAGTATGTCTTAAATGTATACCTATTAGAACTGCATTCATATAACGCTGGAAATATTGTGTGCAGTGCTACAAATACCTATAATCATGACTTATTATAGGAAACAGCGTTGTTGTAGATGTGTTGGTTAATCTTCGGAATTGAACTGTTGACGGAATTCGGAATCATGAATGAACGGAACAATAATTAACCCAATGTCCAATGTCTGTTGGGTGTTGGGAGTAGTGTAGGTGTCCTTCTCGTGCAAATGATCAAATTTCTTTTTATCACTTGCTAACTAATCATCGGCTTAGCTGTGTCGCTTGTAAAATTAACGGTCTATTTATAAGATGAGGTATTCCAGGCTAGATACAACTATCATGCATTTTACATTTAAATGATTAAAATTTCAAATTTGTCAAGAAGTATGTATGCATAGCATCTTGTCCATAAATATTAATGAGATGTGGTATTTTTGGTGTCCGAAGACCTTAAAGGATATATTAATAAATGCATGTAAAGAACTATTACATTTATCTGTAATTGTTCCAGAAATTCTTTGCAAATCTATTGCTAAATTTAACGTGAGTCAATTCGTTTATTTCTGCGGAGGTAAACCTTTAATTTCCTAACGCATTTTCCTAAGTTGTGCTAACAAGCAACAGAGTCTTACCAAATATTTTATCTTATAATTTTACGGATCGGCAAGCCACACACCTTGTTAATGTATCTGAGTGCTTAGTAAATAAAAAATCTATTCAATGGAAATTGAATTGGCCAGACTGTAACTGTAACTTCGAATTCAAAATTCCATTAATTTTTCAGTTCCAAAATATGTGCCTGCGCCTCAAGTGCAATATTTCGTTCGCAGTGCTTAATTGAAGTGTTGCATGCACCAAACAAAGGACCAGGCCCAAATGCCTACATAACCCATTCCAAACTGCCACCCTGCCACCCTGCTACCCTGTCGCCCGCCTATTAAACGCATTGTTTGGACAAATTAAAAAATATTATTTATTGTATTTGTTATTGAAAATCGTGTTCGACGGTGGTGTACCTTTGCGCCAACTATTTGTTTGCAATTCCCAAGAACTCAATTCAATCGACCGAATTCTGTAAATTTTTTTGTATCTAATTCGACTGATTTTTTGTTGTGTCAATTTTTGTAAATACATATTTCTGGTTGAAAACAATTTTTTGGAATTTTTACGAATTTATTTGAATTTTTATTGCTGTTACGTACGCGTACGAACGTGTAGACACGTCAGCTTGTATGTATGCATGCATAAGTATGCATGTAGGTATTTAAGAGTGTGCTTATATGGACGTAAACAGAGTAGCAGTAGCTTATTGGCCTCGGTCTCGGCCTCGGTTTCGGCTTCACAGAGTATTTGTTCATTTGACTTTATATTCTGTACGATTTTAATATTTACATATTGTGTCCAAAGGTCCCATAAGAACAAAATTAAATTCGGTCGCGACATAATATAGAATTCAGAATTCAAACTGTAGAACACAGAATACAAAATACAGAATACAGAATACAGAATACAGAATGCAGAATACAGAATATAGAATATAGAATATGGAATACGTAATCAATTGAGCAATGCGCTGGCAACTCGACTGCATTTTATGAGATACAAATTTGAATATAAAAGTTCGATGGCAGCAGATACAAAGGCAAATACAATTGAAAAACAATGTGTGTGTGTGTGTGTGTGTGTGTGAGTCTATGCGTACTCGGATCCAAAAATGTAACTACACATGTGAAGCGCCATTGTGAGCGAATTGAAACAATACACTCGGCTATGAAAACTAACCAACTACACTGCTAACCAAATAGATTTGCATTTTTAGTTACAGATATATTTGTATCTGCAAAGTTAAATAGATTCATGAAATGTTAACATATTCACAATGTTGCTTGTTGCCCACAACGAATGTGTTCGAAACTGGTGTCACCTTTCCGTACTTCCATTAGAGTAAAAGGTTTGCATGCCGGCTCACACTCCAGCGTGCCGATGAGGCTTGTCCCCATACCGCTCCATTGATGGTAGTCAGTCCTCTGTGTGCCGGCGTACGTCAACTGAAACACAACAAAATTGGTACATGATTCGCATACTTAAATGAATACAAAAATGACGCGTTGCGACTCCAAATAATATTCGCGTTCGACATTCTATTCTTAGGTTAATAAGAGAAGGTATGGGTATGAGTGCGAATGCGAATGCGAGTGTGATGCGAGTCAAACGGTCTGTTCCTAAAACCGTTGGGCAATGCCAGAGCTTAATTGCTCAATTGAAGCGTATTGGTGTGCATGGAATTTGATAGCGATAGATACAATTTATAGCCAAATCACAGTGTTGAGCATTTTACACTTGGGTACACCAATGGTGTCAGTTGATTTGGTTAGGTGAACTTGCATTGCTTTGTGGAAACATTTTGGTTTATCTCACAGACAGATAAATAATAACGTCATCTACGTTGCCTTTGTTAGCTGATGATTTTCTCTTTAGTTGATACATCCTTTTTTAGAAAAGATATATTTAAATTTATAATGAAAATTTAAATCATTCAAAAAAATCTAAAACTTTTGAACGTTAGCCTATCTTTCCCGAACTTACTAGGACACCAGAGTATCAGCCGTTCTACTTCTGTGCATGATTGTTCAAAGTATTATCTTTTTTCTCACTGGCTACCGTAACTTAAAAGCTTCTCAGGGTTTCTGTGAACTTTTAAACCTGGCTGTATTTTAATCACCATTTGCGACGGGCATGCGAACCTTGGGAATATTCTATTCCTTATATAAAGGCATATGTCCTATACTTTTTTGTATTCACTTTTCTCGAAATTTCTTAATGACGTTGAGAATATGAGGTAAAGCTCCTAATGTTATCATAAAAGGTTCCAGATCTATGTGAGTCCTAATACTGCCTGCGTTCGGAACTGCTACAATACATTAATAATAATAACAGCAACACTCGTGAGAAATTTCTGAACTTTAGAAAATCTCACCTCATCTCTTTCTAATCACCTCACCCATGTATTTTGAACACACCACAGCTTGGCTAAAGGTTATTCTTGGCTATATAACAGCTTTGACTAACTAAATAATTAATTGCATCGTTTGTCTTCATTCCATTTCATTAAATTTTCATTTATTGATGGAATACTAATAATATTTTGTTATATTTAATTTGGTTCTTATATGTTAAAAGCGAGTGTGAGTTATCTTTTGTTCAGCTGATATAAAATATATATTATTGCTATAACTAATAGTACCAACGCGACAAAGAAAGCACTGGCAATCATATTTCGAAATCTTCAATTAATGGGAACTACTCGCTTGTTTTGACCCAAAATGATATTTGTTCTACTTGAACATATCCTCCATTTGCATTGCATTTTCAGTTTTTCAAGACTGAGAACACAATCATCGCGAGATATATGTATATGCCTTCATAAGTTGGCAGAAGAGAAAAGAAATAATGCCTCTACGAAAAGAATAGTATTGAAATTTAACAAATAAAAATAAAAATATAATTAATTAATTAATTCAATTATTCTACAGCTGGTTTATGATTTCGTTTTAATATATATAAACACATCAAGTAAAATTGTTAATAAAAAACTTTCATTGCAAAAGTAACAAAACTCCAGAAAAATATGCGAACGAAAAAGTCAAGTACGGCTTTGGATCAGTTGGTTAAGGTGTGCTGATTCTGAGCTTCACATCTGGCAGGACCCGCGTTCAAATCCTGGTATTTGCAGTCTCAAAAATAATTATTTACGAATAATTAAATACAAGAATTATTTCCAAGACCACTGATGATGGGTATTTGACAATACTCGAAACAGCTGTATGGTCAGCCAAAAATTCAGTTAATTAAAATAATATAAAAAATAAAATTTTGGTTGTTGTATTTGACTACTGTTCGAAAAAACCTTTTTATGAAAAGAAATTATGTTATATTGTTCTTTCTTTCTTGTCATAGCATAGACATGAGCGAGAATAACCGAAAGTGATGAGTGTAAAGAATAATACAAACCTACAAAAATCAATATAAAAGCACAAGTTCGGTTCCACCAACTAAGCGCTATTAGCGCTATTAATCGAACGTATCAGCTGCTTTCTTACGGCACAATTAATTCTCCTTTCAAAAACACACAGAAGTAGACAATTGGCAGCACCATTTTGTTTCTAACTTCGTTAAGTTTTTATTCCGCTTCTACAGCAGCTTCGTTTACTTGCTTCGTTAAATTCAGACGTGTTTTATTAAACTTTTGTGTGTAACGTTTCTATAAGATAAACGGTTTGCTAAAAAAAGTGTTCAGAAATGAATGGACGAAATGGAAATTACCGTAATTACTGGAATGGACCACGCAGACAATACAAGTTTTCTTATTACAATAATCCAGGTACATAGAATTCAACAATTATATCAACTCGTATGTATATTTAACCCAGTGCGCTTTGAGACTGTGAAACCATTTTTTATGGTAAGGCATCAATTTCTTTAACTGCTTGATAGGTGCCACAAACACTTCTTCTACACCAGCCACCCATGCCATATAACAAACTGACTTAATGCAAAATATGGCATGTTAGCATCATAGTCTTCCAAACCGTAACATGACCCAAGCTATGACTTTGGAGTGCGAACGCGTTAACATATACATAACACATCACATCAAACTAACAGTACCGCACATTATAGCGCAGCACAGCACAGCGAATGCAAAACACATACTTAGACACACATTTAACGGCATCTACGGTATCCAAAGCGACGCCACCACAGAACGGCATGGCACAGCATGGCACAATGCGTCACATAGCATCATGTCACCGCATCAGACGTCAAGGAAACAAAACTGTCACGTCACATAGCCTCAAGGTAGTGCATATCAAAGCAACTGCTACTGCCACTGTTACTGCCTCAGTTGCAGCGTCAAGAAAGTAGCTATGGCAGCATTGCTGCTGTGACGTACAAACGCCACGTAGGTTCTAAACCGCTTCAACTTATTCAAAGGAATCAACTATATACTATATATACACATATGCACGTGTGCATATATGTGTGTACATAAAAACAACGACCACATCTCACTCCTATATACTTAGCGCCGCTCACAATGCAGACAAAATCAAAAAGACTCCGAAGCACAAAAAGTAAGCCATTCCCAGAGGAAGAAACAAACGGAAACGACTTGCATCAAGTCACATCCAGAACGTGTGCAATTCTGAGGAAAATTTCATATTCCTTTGGAAACAACGTAGCAACAATTGCTACTACACGTTCATGCCGGAGTGCGTGTGTGTGCTTCCAACATTTACTTAACATTTTCTGGGTTAGTTTTGGAAATTATTGTCATCATTTTTGGATGTCTTCCTCGAAGTCGTACTCATCGTCACGCTCGTCAACATCGTTTTAAATGTATTTCAGTTGGATTTAAATGTGTAATTCAATTCATTTCAGTTAGATTGACAGGAATATGTTTTTTTTAAATCCATCTTGTCCTTCCTGTACTTTTTGCACAAATTAAGATTCAGTTAAATTCTGAAAATATTTCAAAAACTACGAGTATTCCACAAAAATAGAAAAGAGTTTCAAATATTTTGGGTAAAGCTTGTGTTTGATATTTTTTCTTATTCGAACTGAAGTGTGAGATACACATAGATTATTATCAAGTGCATTTTTAATGGGTTAATCAATCCCATTTAATGACTTTTTGTTCTAATTATGAGATTAGGTCAACATAGATGCAACTATTCTGCAACAAACCAGGTTATAAGTGCTTTGGCTGAACAGCCAATGTATATTAATCTGTTTGTTCAAGAAATCAGCGATGTTCCTTCAGTGAGCGAATCAATGTACTTCCAACAGTTCTTACAAACACAATGAAATATATTTCTAGTCGATCGATTAGAGATATCTGTTAGATAAAATAATAGCAGCGATGTATTATTCATATACTCTGTAAGTGCCTAGCTACAAATTAACTTTAATCTTAATTCTTTTCTTCTCTATTAACTTCATAAGCTATTCATAGTACACACCAAAAGCGACCTATCCATTTTGTAGCTTCCAGATTGTCCTTTACTGTTATTGTAGCAACCGAACAGACTCACCTCGAGGGTATTAATAATATTCGCTTCTCTATCACTGCTATCTTCCATTATTCGTTATCTCAAAGACAGTAGATAGTACCCAAACCTTATTTTAAAGAGTTTATTAAATAGTCATTTCAAACTACTGAAAGTTAGTATATCTGTGGGGAAAATGCTGTCTTCTATTATTTTGATTTCAAGGTACATATGTAAAAATTGTTTCTTTAAACAGTAATTTTTTCTTTATATATACTTTTGGAGATATGCGCTTGAAGATATACTCCTCATATACATATATGAATAAGTATATAAAGTTTTTTACATACATTGCAAGTCAATAAATTATTTACAAAAATAAAAATGCACTAAGTTTTACAAAATAAAATATTAATATTATCGAACATAAAAGTAATATCAAATTTTTTTTTTATAACCATTTATCTATTTTTCTATATAATTTTTTTTCTTTATTTTTCAGGTAAGCGCATTAATTTTATTCCCAAATGGGGGGCGTAAAATCATTTGTAGTGTGAGTTACTTTTTATATATGAACTTATTTAATTTTAATTAATTAATTATTATTGACAAAATCGTTATCGTGAGCAAGTGGTACATTGGTTTTAGTAGGCGTTTTTACTTTGCACAAAAAATTTTTAATAATTTTGAAATTATTAAAAATATATTCTGAACAACTGATATCTATATATATACATATATATAAATACACACATTTTGTATTTATTTTAAATTAAAAATAATAAAGTAAATGAAAAGTAAAATTTCAGACACAATCCTAGGAGCTAAACTAGAAAGTTATATATTTAATAGAATTAATATTATATTTTATATTTTGATTCAGAAAATAGAAGAGAAAACAAAATATAGATAGATCTATCTAATACTATCTCATTTATGTTTTAGGACTTTTTTAGATTAATTCTATAAATACTATTTCTACATATATATACATATTATATGTACATTTTTACAAATGCTTAGGTGACTATTTGGAATAAGTTCTGAGGTTTTACCCTCAGAATAAAGTCCTGACATAAAAATGATTGAAATTCCTGATGTTTGAAGATAATAAGCATTCCAATTCTATAATCCATTTGGGTGTTGCATATGCTTCCAAGCAAATAAATTGAACCATCTTTCGTTACTTTCAGATACACATCAGTGACTATAAATTATAAATTGGCTCGAAGGAATTACTTGTAGTTATGGTGTCATCTTCTCTTGCAATGGCTTTCACTAAGCATAATAAAAAAATAATTTTTAATAACTGATATAATTACACAGTATAAGATATAATACCTAAGATATTATATTATTATATAAGATATATAATATAATATATAAATATATATTTATTATTATTTTGTTCTTATTTTTGTGAACTTTTTTGAGGGGGAGAGCATAACTAGTAAACAAATATCAATGGATGCTATCAGTGGACACTGTCTTGTTAAAAATTCTTCAGTTTATTTGTTATTTCAGTTAATGATCCAGTTCCTGCTTAGTTTGGTGTTCTCATGTAGTAATATCTTTGCCTAAATTATTTTATTCCCAATACTTGTTCTGTAATAAAGTCATGTATTTAAAAAAATTATCTGCAGTTTACATCTTTTTAAATTACATGTGTACTGTACTTACAGTGACCCATATATTATCTTTCTATCCTTACCGATTTATTAATATTTTCGTTCCATGCTGTATTTGCTGTCTTGGTTTATCATTTTAGTGGATTTGAATGCTTCGATGCAAGTAGGAAAATTTGACATAGTTGTCAAAATTCATCGTCATCGGCATCGTCGTCGTTTCCGTCATCATTTCTAATGTATAGCATCTATATTATGTAGTGGATGATAAAATTAAAGACTTTCAATAGTTATAATAATTATTTAATTACTTACTTATGGATGGGATAAAATTTCTCCTTAATGCTGTGTTCCAAAATTTGTTTCAATATGTCTATCGCATTCGTGGTCTTACAGGATATGTGGTTTACCTTATTGTCTATTATGATGAAGTCCTTGTACTTGAAATACTTGTATGTGCTAAGTCACATATTATGTTAAATAGATCTATCACATATTAAATAAATTTGTAGATAATACTTTGTCCCATGGACGGCTGCTCACGAACTTAGTTCTTGAAACGACAATGGTAGAATTCGTAGTCTATAACTCACCATAAGGTAGTAGTTAAAAATCGTAGGCACAGGTAATAAATGTAACAAGTTACTGTAAAGTGAAGCAAACATGAAGTGATAGTGTCTTTGCAGTGCATTATATATAGAATTATATTGTCAAGGGAGGTCTATGGGTTAGTTTGGTTTGGTTTTATATCGTCTACGTCTAGAAGGACGGGTCAATCTTCTTTTATCTTTCAGTTTTTGTTCTTATTTTGAGTCCTTGTTGTTTTTACCGAAACTCACCACTAAAGCGAAGTCAACTTAGGTGAGTACCTGGACTAGTTACTTTTTTGTTTATTTGCTTTGATGATTTATGCAAACAATTCAACCCATTGTTGTTAATTATAATAAATAAATATTATAATATTTAAGAGGACAAATACATTAGAATGTAATTTATTTATTTATTTAAATTCAAATTTACAAAGGATGCAACAGTTTTTGTGCAAGTTTTTATTGCAGGCAAATATCTTCACCTCACATTCACTTATTGTGTTACGTTGTGTTTTGTTGAAATTAATTCTTAGTTTTATAAAAAAATAAATGCAAGTTACTTCTTAAATCCTTAATACGTCACTCCAACGGTAAAAGAAAAAAATTTTCGTGTTAACCGAGTTTTGGTTGCAATATTCACTCAAAATCATAAGTGGCGCAACGCACACACGAGAGCACAAGTTGATGTGTAGAAATAAGTGCGCAACTAAACGAAGCTTAGCGTCGTTTACGCAAGGCAAATAATAAATCAAAATGAACTGCGTATGCGAGGCAGAACATAATTAACACACTTCATTATCATTGCCGCTGCCTATTAACGTCGCCGGATAGCAAGCAGCATTATAGCAAAGCATATTAATTGTTATTGTACCGTGAGTGAGTCTTATTTTTGTGCGAAAGGGTAATAAACCACGTGCCAGCATAAAACCAGTTCCTTCTCATTTCTGAAAAATGCACACAGCTACTACACTCCCTACATATAAAGAATCAAAAAACACAAAAACAAAAGAAAAACAAGCAAAACAATCAGTAGAATCAGTACAATAAAAAGATAACAAAATAGAAAATGTCAACACTTCTATTACTGCTACTGCTGCTGCTGCTGCTCACTGCAGAAATGATGAATAGACAGACGGACACGACTCTTGTCTATCTCTCTTCACATAGCACAAACATAAATATAAGGTAGTATTTTCATATATGTATGTATATATATTTTGAAATAATAGTGATTTGATGACTTACAAAGAGTAAACAAACTTCAACATTTGTTCTTTTACATGTTTTTTTGTTTTTTTTTTTGATTTAAATGCTTACCAAAGAGTGTGACTATTTAACGCCAAAGTTGCGCTGCTGACGTTGACTTAATGTTGAGAGTTTTAAATTTTGTTTATTGTTAAAACTCTCTCTTAATAACAATAAAATGTGCCGGGCTTGTGTGTGCGGTGTATTTGTTTTCTTTTTGTAGTTTTTGTTCAGCACGTAATTTAATTTTGTTTTTGTTTGCGCTGTTATTGCGCCTTTTTCGTTAAATAAAGAGAAAAAAATGATATGTGTGCCAACACACCTTACATTTTGTACTGAAATTGTATCCATTTTTTTTTGCTGATTTTATAAATTTTATTTATGCATAATTTTTTGGTGACTAATTTGGAATATGAGAATTCCGAAAAAGTTAACCAAGCATAATTATATTAATAATGTGTATACATACATACATACATGCATATGTATACATATGGACGTACTTACCTATGTATATGTACATAGGTATTTATTCAGGTGCTAATGTTAACTCCAAAAAGACAATAGTATTAAACGCTAAATGCATTTGTTGAAAAACTATGTACATGTGTATGTACATATTTTTACTTAAAAAATCATTTGATTTTTTAAAAAATAAACACATTTTTAAAAATTATTTTATTTTTTAAAAATTAAATACATTTTTTTAAAAATTATTTTATTTTTTAAAAAACAAATACATTTTTTTAAAAAATTATTTTATTTTTTCTTTTAAAAAATTTGTTCATTTGATAAATAAAAATAAGTAAATAAAAATAAATAAATAAAAAAATGAAATGAAAATAAATAAATAAACAAAAATACATAAAAATAAATTAACATTTTATTATAATAAAAATAAATAAGACGAGTTACATTTTATCTAAGGTATCAAGTTTTTTTTTAACAAAACTGAATTTTTTTCTTTATTTTTTAGATAATGAGACTATTATAAGATATAGACTATTTAATAGACTTCTTGAAGTTTAATAGATTCTTTCCATGCTTCTACACCTAACTTGTAGAATGATTTTTCGAACCCTATACTTCTGTTTCATTGAATCCAGATCATTTGAGCTGATTTTTTTTTTGACAAGATCAAATAAAATTGGTTTGTGATCAGATCTGGAGTATTTGGTGTGAAGCAAATAAAATCAGTGGCTTGTACCATGAGATTCGTCGCTGTTTACTTAAGCGATGTCTGGCATGTCTGGTATGAGGCAAAATCCGTGTCAAATCTATTCAGCTACAACGATATTTTGTTTTCACTTTAAACAAACACGTGAATGTTCACCTATTTCATTTATTTCCTGAACTATCTCTTCAAACTGTTCAGTTTTGCATTTTATACCGCTGTAATATCTCCTCCATTTTGTATTACACGCTCCGTTGTCTCAAAGAGGCAGTGGATTAATGGCATCACATCTTTCCATAATCAGTATTCCATTTTAAGGTATTGTGTCGTAGCTTCCATTCTCATTATTTTATAATCTCATTCACATTAATCTGAAAGTCCTTACCATTAAAATTTTCCACATATGGACCGTTTATAGTTTATTTTTCATAACATCTAGGTTTTTCTATTAAGTCTATATATAACAAAAATAAAAACTTTAACAACCATCTCCTTAACCAATATGTATTGCGAAATATTGCAGTTCCTGTCTTAATGCAGTGTTGTGTTCAAGCATTTTTTCTGATACACTGAAAAAAATTAAAAAGCCGTAAAATTTAAGGTATTAAAATAGAGATGTCTCTGAATATATAAATTGATTTGAATGTGATAATATTATTAAAGTATAGATTTTAAATATAGTATAGTTGTACTTTAATTTATGTTTTATACTCTGAATATAAATATTGGTACCTGATTTATTTCTGTATAAAAAGTGATATGTTCACATAGTTGAATATTTTTTGAAGTTTTTCGTATATATTTGAATAAATGTTGTTTTATTTCTAAATTAAAATCTAAAAAATATTTTCACAATTTCAAATCTGATACAAATCAATCAATCAACACCGCCGAAGCAAATAAAATTATTTACTCAGTAAAAAAAAATACTGGATGAGTTGTTGTTGTGGTTGTTGTTGTCTTTTGTATTTTATTTTTTGAAATTTATCCATTTTATCTATTTAATAGAATAACTAAATTCATGTATAAAAACGATTTCAACAAATTTTTCAAATAAAATAAATAATTGAGCTCAAGAGCCAATTTTGGAATGGAAATAAAACAAATTGAATTTTTCGTTCCTAACGACGAAAGCCAAAAATTCTTTAATTGCAACTTTAATTTATTTTTCATGGAATTTTTCGGATAAAAATTTTAATTTTTTTCACACAAAAATGCTATAAATATTTCGTAAATAAATTTTTAAAATGTTTTTGTGATCAAATTTTATATATATATTTAAATATAGTATACGTAGAGGTCACCAGTATTCTTGTATAATATATATGTATGTATATAGAAAACAACGATACAGGGTATGTTTACTGCAAGCCTTGCCATTTCACAATAACATTAATAATTAATTTACCACTAGGCGTGTTCAAATTCTGAAAGCTTGCTAAAGAAAATGAGTAGGGTTTAAGTTGTTAATTATCTTTGTTGTTAAGACTCATTCATTCTTCACTTGGTGGATATCGCAACAAACAAAATTGTCACACCGAAAACACTGATAATAGTCCACAACTAACTTTTAAAAGGCCCTTTTAAAAGTCCATAGAAAGTATGATGATAGTGTGGCATTTCGTCTGGGGATATGAGAGCCCTTTACTTTTTTGAAAACGACGAATATGTGAACAAAATCGACCATTTTTAACGCTGCAGTCAGATGATTATCAATTTTGTTTGGTGTGAAATTGAAGATATGGATGTGGAAGAAGCTCACACAATTGATCAGAGAGAATTGGATCATACGATTTGCTATTATTGATTTTTTTTCATCTGTGGTTACACAACAGATCATGTTTATGCAGTTAATAATATTTCTGATAATGGCATTGTTAGGGATACTTTCCACTTGCTCATATATTTCACATAACATATTTATTTAGTTTATTCGTTATCCCACCAAAGATCGTAAAAAAAACATACGAGTATCTATCTAGGAAGAAATATTTTTTTTGTTTAGGAAGTTTTTTATACAGAAATATATCAGGTACCAATATATATTTCTCAAGTCCTCCTGATATCGAGTTATTTTCTGTGATTACACTACAAGGTATTTGCGTAAATTTACTCCATGGAAATTGGATTACATGACATGCCCAATGTAATCACCTGCCATTTTTAATTTATGTTGCACCAGTGACTACGTACTAACTAATAAAAGGATAGTCTAACAGTCTAACGTGGTTAACGCTGGACAAGACAAGAGCCACCGAAATCGCAATGAGTCAGACGTTCCGAGTGTTGCGCTCTAACGTCTACTATTACGTGTCAGCTCTAATTCTTTTGACATCACATCGTTTCAAGATCTATAACTATGTTAATATAAAAAAGTTTTGTTTTCTCTTGCTCTTAGTTATGGTATAGTCTATTTCTATTTTTTGTATCTTTATTTCGTTTTCACTCTTACGCAGTTTTTTAAGGTATTGGCTTCTTACTCGCACACACACAAAAAAAAAGTACCGAAACTATTTACGTATAGTGACCACAAAAAATGTTCAAAAAAATATAATTTAATTAAGGTTTTAAATTAAATTTTAAATAATTAACAATTAAATTAAATTCGTCAATTTTTTATGGCCAAAATTTGTATGCACGGCACGTAAATGCAATTAGCCAAGTTACTGCCAATTTGCTGTGCTGTAGTAATTTTCAATTTTAATTTCAATTTCATGCAGACATTTTTTTCCCGCAGAGCTGCACCCGCTTTCACACAGATACATACGCATACATACATACGCTCACATACATGGACATAATGCGAAGTGCACCGTTTCAATATTCAATGTACTTTGCGAAAGTGTATAAAAACCGCACACAATGACAATAAAAGATAATGACATTTGCTGGATGAGCTTCCGTTGGACAAACGGTCACATTCTAATGCAGCGGATGAGCGCAACATGCCAATAGCAAAATGGAGTAAAGCACAGCTGAAGCCAAATAAGCTTAGCTAGCGGAAAATACCAAAATAGCAAAATAGCAAAGCATGTACAGCAAATATAAGATGAGGAGTAAAACCGTCTGTACGGATCTGTGGCAGCTCCGATGCAACTCCGGTGCAGCAACCAAAAAAAAAAGAAGAAAATATGACAAAATTATTGACAGAAGTACTAAGAAAGACCTGATGATGAAACCCACTTGCACTTGCACTTGCACTTGCCATTCAACACTTCTACCTACGCTGACTGCATGCGTTAGTGTTAGATTGCAAGTGGCTGTTTTCCACGTTCATTTTGTCAGCAGCAGTGGCAGCAATAACATTGGCGTCACATATCAAGTCTTCTGTGTCATTATAGCACGTGCTATACACATGCCAGCTACAATGAGCAACAACAGCGACCGTGTCCGACTCGTCATGCAGGACATCAACAACGACGTGTTAAGCAAAGTGTACAAACAAGGACTCGTGCTTGAAGTCTTACCGCCTGTGCTGGACCATGTCACCAAACGTCGAGGCTCTTGTGCCGTATCGCGCACAGCTGCACCAACCTGCATGCTCGCTACATTGCCTGATTACGAACATAATTCTAAATTGTCCAAGTTGCCAAACATCCCAGCAAACTAAACATACCTTAGACCAAGTGTAGTGCAATTGCCAACGAAAAGGCTGTATGTTCTCATATAGCCTGATTAGGTCCTGGTTGTATTACCTTCACGCATTGATAAGATTTGTACCTCTAAGTGTTGAGATTACCGCTGTTACAGCCGCAGATGTGCTATCGCAAAGTCTTCCCAAAAAAACTGTTATTTTAAATTCATAATGTAAATTAAGCCGCCGCCGACTGTACGTATCGTGGTAGCCTGTAAAAATTGTGTACCGCGGTTCTGACCCTAAGTAGTTATGCTTATTTTATAGGATTGGCGATCTTGCCAACCCGAGCTTTTGGGCCGTTCTGACCCTATGAAGTTATGCTTATTTTATAGGATTGGCGATCTTGCCAACCCGAGCTTTTGGCTTTTAAGTTATCTTCTCTAAGACCAATAAGAAATATTTTTAAATTGCATCTGAAATGAATTAATAGAAAACTAGTGTCATTCTAATTTATTATCATGACATTTTTTATTTTGGGTCCCTTTGGGTTCTGTGTTCACAATGCGAACTGACATTAGACTATAGACTGCTTCGAAATTTGACAATATGTTTTAGGAAATTTATAAAAATAACCGAAATATCCCATTAGACAGTGAAAAAGTCACAATCACAATTTTGATTCATTCTATATGCATATATCTAACTTTTTTAGAACACGCAGATGTTTTACGATGTCAAGATACCTTAATTAGAAGTAAAAATAGTGCAAAAAATACTTTTGTAAAGAACAGCTGATAGAGACAGCATATGCTTTTTTAACGCAAGTAAGAAATTAAAAATGTAGTGTTGCCACAGTGTACATTGCAAGTATAGATTATAGTAATATATCAGAGATCAGTAGACTGATCGTTAACTGTAAATACGTTATAAGATTATTGTATGAGCGATTGTGAAGGGGTTATACGACGACATTCTCAAATGAGTGGAAATGGCTTAAAAAACTATATAATGTTAAATACAGAAAATAAGTCAATAACTGTAACAAATGTGGCAAAAATAGTTTGTGAAATTGCCATATCAAATGAAATTAAATTAATTAATAATATAAACGATAATTCAGAGAACATTCTTTCAACCAAGAAAAAGTCACAATATCGAATGAAACAAACATGATCCCGCAACAGTCGTCAAGCCTAAAGACTTCGGGTATTCCAAACAAGGAAACACCTAAATCAGCTCATGTACAGAATTTACAATAACAAAAATTTCAACTTCAACAGCAGCTTCAACAATTGTACAATCAAGAAAAATATGAAATACTCCAGATGAGGGATCGAACCAAACCGCGGTCAGCATAAACGAAAACATTGAAAAGACAACTGCAGGTTCAAACGCAACAACAGCGAATATTAAAAACAAACAACTCGTACACAACTAAAAACTTCCCAATAAGTGCAGGTGTTCCATAAGGAAGCGTTCTTAGTCCATTCTTGTCTCATCTTTACTTAGGACACAAAAACAAAAAGGACTGAAATGAAGCTCAAGACTATAAGCCTTCGCTTGCTAATTGGGTAGCACTCTTTGTTATATATTATACATTTAGAGTATATATTATGGTTATTATATAAACAAGTCATTAAGCCAATCTGGATGTATGGCTTACAGCTATATGGCAATGCCTGTTCGTCTAACGTAGAAATCCCGCAAAGAGCTCAAGCTAAGATTCTAAGAATAACTGGTGCAATCTGATACATCAGAAATGAAAGCATGCAATTTGATTTGGAAGTTCCGATGTTAACCATCTTCGAGTTCGAAAGAATAACGCAGAATCATGTGTCAAATCTTGAAAACCATGTGATTCCGTTGACAAAACCTCTTGCAAATTTGATGAATTTTTCTAGATTGAAACGGAATGATAGATTTGTCATCCTGCTTTCCTATAGATTATCCTGTTTAATTCAACTTCTGCACCGTGATATTTGGTAAATAAGCCCTGACTACTTATACAGTGGTTTCTGTTCTTACTTGTAATAGTTCTTACTTGTAATAATTGACTTATCGGAAATTGAAGAAAGTGAAGAGACTGTAGCCATTGGTTGTATCGAATTAATTTATTTAAAAAATAGTTTCCTTGACGAAGCATTAGTCTGAGTAGAAAATGTTGCTTCCGCGCTGTCGTTGCTTCTGTATGTTTTTAAAGTACACGGGGGAATCAATACGCACTGACCACATACCGGCACACTGGGAAGTGAATGTGCGCGCGAATTAAACCACTACCCCTCATCCCTACAGATAAGGATCTAACTCAAGGTATCGAGATAATAGAATACTTGTAACAGCGATCTTTGTGTCAACATCCGCATACCCGGTTGTGTTCTTAATTTTCGTACTCATATATTTTCAATTCTACAAGCCGTATCGACTTATCAGAGAATTTTCAGTAGTTTTTACTCCAATACTCTTTTCTCCGGAAGCATAATAAAAAAATAATTATGAACCAAAGCTTCAAGTACCTGTAGTTCTTGTACCTTGACGGGTGAATTATGTATTTTATGTATACACACTTGGATGTGCTGAAATCACCTCTTTAATCAACGTTCAAAGACATCGAGGTGTATACTTATAAAACATACATATCCTTTTTCCAACTTCTTTATGTTGTTAGGGATTCTTATAAGTACATATTTGAATGTGTTGAACCTCCCTGATCAAAACTCAAGACACCCGGCTGCGAACTTAAAAACCATATGTTTTCTTCCTAGATGTGATCTGTGTATATTTGTGTGTAAATTTTTGAGTGTTGGCACAAATGTTAACACATAAGTAAGTATTTAGAAATTTAATCGTTTGATAGTTTTTAGGAAAATTCACCAAATCTCTTATTACTTAATATACTTTATTAAATTCCCATTAATTTTAATTTTAGAAAATTTACACATTTCAGAAGCTATACTCTACGAGTGTAAGTTGGCCAGAGAAGAAATATAAAATATTTTTAATTAATTTTAATATAAATTTCTTTGTGTTAAGTGAGTGGAAGAAGCGATAAAAGGGAGAGGAGTGTAAACATCTTTCTCGACTGAATTTAAAATTGCCAAACAAAATTGGTGAGCAAATATTCTTGTAAGGTCTTTGTGAGCAAACATTAAAGACTATTTAATTAAAATCTGAAAGATTTCAGATATAAGGCAACCCCATTCAGTTCAGTTATCCATTAAATGAAATAAAGGGCTAGTAGGGGCAGGCCAGACCACTAGACCGACCATTTGAATTCATCTGAAGTGACAGAAAAGTACAAAGGTATGAAGTTCAGTCCATTGATTGTGTTCGTATGATTTCTTCGAGACACACAGAAGCTTCCAGAAAGAAGTGTTCCTGCTGCACAACGGAGACAATCCTTTTTAAAATTTAATTGCCATATTGTGCACACACTAAACAAGTGCAACAAATAAAACCTGACTCCATTGTGCAGCAATTAAATTTGCTTTAAATTCATTAAATATTTTTTTTCCTTTCTTCTGCAATAAATGCAGTAGATGCAGTAGATGCAGTAAATGCAGTAAATGCAGTCAATGCAGTCAATGCAGTAAATGTGGCGAAAAGTTGCAGGCAGCAATCGCTGACTGTTGCATCCAAATGGAAATTGCATAATAAAATCCATTTAATTTCAATTTTAATTTTAAAATAATTAAAATGTGAAGTGAACTCTCGACAACATTTTTTCTTATTCTTTTCCTTTCACTTTTATTTTAATTTTTATTTTTACTTGAATTTTAGTTTTTACTTTTGTGTTTTATTATTTTTATATTCTTTTATATTTCTTGTAGTTTTTTTCCATTTTCCATTTTACATTTTACTTTTCTATTTTTATGTTAGAATAATTTTCTTTTTTAAATCAACTTGAGGAAAGTATCTGAGTATCTGAGTATCTGAGTAACTGAAGCACTTAATTTAAAATTGCAATGCACTTCGTATGCAAAATATGTACGAAATGAAGTAAATGAAGTTGATTTCACAAATGAAAAAAAATCGCAAAAAGCAAAACAACTGAAAATTCTGGGAGAGATTGACCAGACCAGCTTTCGGATTGTGCAGTAGAAAAATTTTGAAAAAGAAATTTTAATGAAAAAAAAATAAATTGTATGAAAATATGTTTTGTGCACACATAAAAAATATTTAAAAAAAAATTATAAATAATATTTGAAAAAAAAATAGTCAAATTGATTAGATCTTCAACTAGATCTGCAAGTAATAATAATCTTGATTTCAATATTAAACTGTGGAACCTTAAAAAGTCGCGAATTCTTTATTTAAAAAGTCTTTAAACACCTTTTATTAATAAAAATAGACCTCAAAAGACGTTATGAGAAGAAATTAAAAAATATGAATTCAGTGAATGGTTAGTTTTAGCTTTGACCCTCGCAGGGTTATTAAAACCTTACCAACAAAAAATAAAGGTTTTTCCGGTTTAAAATCATATAATTTATTTTGTAGTGTAGCGGTTCCGTCAACATGTCAGCACTTCACGCTGCGGCTCCATTAACATTTCACGCCTCGAACCAGTGTTACATCGAGCTATATTATACATCGAGCTCTATATCGCTGAAACAAAAAGTTGTCACTCACATAGTTTTCTTTCGTCTATTGGACCGGACCACAGTATGCCATCCTAAACTTAAGACAATTCAATATAAAACACGTTGTATATATATTTTCAAATGTTTTATTCCATTTGTTCCAAAAACACAGACCGGCTCGCAGAAACACGGACTCCATTTGTTCGCTTTGGTTTTTTAAGTACCTGTATGATTTCATTTTAGCAGTATATCGGTATGAATATATGTTTCTATCTATGAATTAGAAACAGTTGCTCTAGCTTCCATTGCTCTAACTTTTTTTTGGCTTGTCCAGGCCTACAAACCGACATTGGATATTCTCTCTGGCCACCAAATGCCACCAAAAAAAAAGCTGAATTTTTGACTGAATAGAAGTACTACTCTTCCACGTTTGACTTTCATAAAGTATGACTGCTTTTTGTTGGTATTCAATATGCCAAGTTTTGTTAAGGTTCAGTTCGATAAAAAAAGGCTACAACCTTCTTCATTCGAACTCGACTTTAACCATTGGAACTTCCAAATCAAATTGCATGCTTTTATTTCTGATGTATTAGATTGTACCAGTTATCATTCTTAGAACCTTAGCTTGAGCTCTTTGCAGGATTTCTACGTTTGACGAACAGGCATTGCCATTGGCTGCAAGCAATACATCCAGATTGGCTTAATGACTTGTTTATATAATAACCATAATACATTAAGACTGAAAAGTTTTCGGAAATTCTCATTTAAAATTCGCGCGCTGTATATTTTTCGATATTTTAAGTTTATGTAGTTTGGCAGCACTGTCCTTAATTACTATGCAAAAAATGAGAGCGATCTGTCAGACAGTTCGTTTACGGCAGCTGTTGAAACCAGTTCACCTCAGTAGTGCGTTGCGAAATGTCTTCGACGGTCGTACGACCGTCCTGAAAGGCTTTGTACCACTCATAAACTTGAGTTTTCGATAAAACTGATTCCCCATAAGCCTTTTGTAGCATTCGCAACGATTCTGCACACGAAATTTCGTTCGAAACACAAAATTTGATGCAAACTCTTTGTTCAATATTTTTTTCCATTGTTTTTTTCGCAACGCACTACTGAGGTGAACTGGTTTCAACAGCTGCCGTAAACGAACTGTCTGACAGATCGCGCTCATTTTTGGCATAGTAATTGTCCTTAATTTCTGCCAAACTACATAAACTTAAAATATCGAAAAATATACAGCGCGCGAATTTTAAATGAGAATTTCCGAAAACTTTTCGGTCTTAATGTATATACTCTAAATGTATAATATATAACAAAGAGTGCTACCCAATTAGCCAGCGAAGGCTTATAGTCTTGAGCTTCATTTGAGTCCTTTTTGTTTTTGTGTCCGAAGTAAAGATGAGATACAAGAATGGACTAAGAACGCTGCCTTATGGAACACCTGCACTTATTGGGAAGTTTTTAGTTGTGTGCGAATTTTACAGCACTCTGAAAGATCTGTCTACCAAGTATGATTCAAGTACTTCATGTAAGTTTTACGAAAATATTTGTCGTATTTTGTGGATCAGACCCTTACGCTATACTTTTTCGATCGCTTGTGCAGAGTAATATTCTCATTTTCAAAAGCCGTTAGTTATTTTGTTCACGTTTTCGATAGTACCATGTTTTTGACGAAACCTAAATCGATGGTTTGGGATCACGTCTCGGTTTTGGGAAAACCGCATAAGTTTTGCTAGGAACCTTTTCTCAAAAAATTTTAACAGGCAAGACAGCAAGCTTGTAAGTCTATATGATGGGGCTAGTGTTGGACTCTTTCCAGGTTTTTGAATAACAGTAATTATTGCTTTTTTCCACTCCATCAGGAGTGGAGTTTATTATGCTAATTTTTGATAAGGTTGAGTTCAATAAAAAAATTCTAGAGCCTTTTTTGAGTTTCTCTACTACGCCTACTACGCCTTTTTGATTGTGCACCATTTAGTTACTCGGTTTATAATCGAATGAAAGGGGAAGGTACAACCTCATATCCGCTACTTATCATTCTACCTATTCCATTAACCTATTCCATTAATGAATTAGACTTATCAAAGCCGCATCAGCTTGGAATACTGGAATTTCCTTGGAGGCTGCTGAAGCTTCTTTGGAGACTAGAGCTATTTTGGTGGTAGAGCTACTGTGGAGGCTGAAGCTGCTCTGGAAAAGTGGATCCACATCATCAATATATATGAAATCTTCAAGTCGAGGAAATAGCTTCCATTGGAAACCGTTTCTGTCTATTCGCTTAGCTTTTTTAAATTAAATGAAAGCAATAAAAATTTTGCAATTTTTTGTTTGGATTTTTAGCAAACATTTTTGTTGGTTCTCTACTACAACCGGTTCCTGCTCTGCTACGCTGTTACGCTGTTATGCTGCTGCACTTGCCATGTTTCTATTAATTTTCCTATTAACCAAAATAAACACAAGCTCGTGTACGATGACGTAAAGCCCGTTGAGTAGCACAAGCACCTGTGCGTGCTTTGCTGCTCTGCCGTGTATATCTGCTACTACGCCGGCTGCGCTGCGTGCATTGCTTTTGCGCTGCTTAATTTTGTATGTTTATTAATGTTGTGATTTGTTTTGTTCTAACTTTACTAAATATACGTTTGTCGTATTGCGTATGTTGTATGTAGATGCATTTGTGTTTGTGTGTGGTGTGCGTGCTTGGCTCTATAAAGACTCATATATGTATGTGTGCTTTTTAAAGCAACACAGCACAGTAGTACACATGTAATGTGAAGGAATTCCTACTCGTCGTAGATATCGTTCGTGCACATACACACACACTCACACACACAGGACAATTCGTACGGCACGGCACACATAAACATTTTCACAACTTAACTAATATAATTTTGTTGAATTCTACAAATTCTTAAAAAGGATTTAGTTTGCGTTTATTTATTTATTTTGAATTTAAGCTTGAGATAAAGAATTAAATGTACTCACACTCAAGCCTAGGCACGAAAACATACATATCCATGCGTTCCTACACATACACATGCATACCAAGGAGCACTGGAATTGATTGCATTTATGTATTGCATGTGAAAATTGTTTGTTTTTGTTTAAGTGTAATTTGCATGTTGTTGTTGTTGTTGTTTTTGTGTTTTGTCATAGAGTATCAGTCTCTCATGCCAGTTAAAATTTTGCACACACACACATATAAAGATAATTTTCCATGGGATGTTTGGTGCGTGCGTTTGCTTGGCATAGTAATTGACTTAGACTTAATAAGATGATATATTCGTGTTGGTGTTTGTGTTGGTTGTTGCATTTTGCATTTTGCATTTTGCATATGATGAAGTATGTATGTGTGTGTGTGATAGTACATGTCATATTGTCAGCTGATCAGTTCTAATTACTTTACTTTGAAATTCATAGAAACTTACTTAAATATCAGTAAGATGGACGGACTGACAAACTGACGGACAAGCAAATACATATTGCATTCAAATGCACACATCCATGGATTCTAAATGAGTTGAAAATTAGATAACAAAGGCGCCATTCACTTCAAATCAGAATTTATTTTAAAATAATTAAAATGGAAATTCATTTAATTTAAGTTGTTATTTTGTATGAGAGAAGTTGTTTGTTTCACACTAGGCTTATTAATTGAATATACAAATATATCTTCTTCTTTAAAAAATATATCCAAAATAATAATAGTAAATAAATAAATGAATAAATAATTTTTAAGAACAGAATTTTATTTTTCTTAACTTAATTAAAGAGAATATTATAAAAGTAAATGCTGGATATGAGAGTACCGCTCAAGATTTCTGAGAACGAAGTAGGGACCAAGAAAACGATGGAAAGATAGTGTGCAGCAGGACTTAGAAGAAATGAACATAAGAAATTAGAAAACAAAAGCTAAAAACTGAAGAATGGAAGACTGTTGTTAAACAGGCTTAGGTCCTACATGGACTGTATAGTCACGGATGATGATGTTTATAAAAGTAAACTTGAAGGTTTTGCTTGGTCAGACACGCACATAGATAGCATGGGGAACCTCGAAACCAAAACTTTGAAAAAAATTTGAATTCTTTCAATAATGATATAAAAATACATTTCAATTTTTTTAGTTTTGATCAGTTACTATTTTTTAAAGTAGACAAGTATTTAATATATTAAAGTTTCCGTTTTAAACAATTTAACAAAACTTATCCAAATCTATTAACAGTGTCCGAACTCTAAGGTTAGTTCCTTACTGTAGAAGAATATATTGGGATTGTCGCTGCAAAATCGAAGATACCGCAAGTAGGGATTTCTTCGTAAGGAACTACTAGAATATCACGTATCATTTATCTTACGAATGTTGCTTTGAAAATTATTATTTTTTTAATTTATAATTAACGCTCTAGTTATTTCCAAGAATGCCTTAAGGCAGCCTTCAATTAAACATCACAGCAGTAGTGTCAATTATATTTATAATTACTCAGAAAACGATTTTATGTTTCGTGAAATCCCCAAATTTTGAATATATAATATTTAATTTTATGATTAATACTTACAAAATTTTTTCTTGTACAAATATTGCTAATTTACTTGTAAATAATGTCTAGTTTTTCAAATAAAAAAAAAATCTTGGGAACTAAAGGGTTAAAGAATACTTTTATGTTTTCTGTTTAATAAAAATTATATTAACCAAGTATCCAGGGTGTCCAAATTAGATTACAAATTTGAATATGCTGGATGAAATCCGTGGTCTACTAATCGCTAATTGCAGTGGTGAACATCTTAACTGAATACGACCATAATAGTCTGGGGAGAGCCTTTGTATATGGTAATGTCGGAGAGAAAGTCAATAAATGTAGTATATACTGTAAATAGAGAGTATTAAAAATAACTCATGTGATTAATTCTAAGCAATGGTCACAATTATTATGAGTTAATTCGAAAGAGTTTCTTTATCAGTTGGGCTGTTAATGTGTTGGGCTTTTTCTGTTGAATTGCTGCAAAAAACATGAGAACAGTTGCAGAGTGGGAAAGGTTATGATATATGTTTTTTGAAAGACATCGCATAATTAAGATTGACTAACTCAAAAATGAAAGATCAGTTACAGGAAAATATCATATAATACTTTAAGACGACTTAGTTGATGAAATTAGGGAATAAATGAAGTTTGCATTTGCTTTTGTCATGATCACATGATTCAGCTCATTCATCAGTCATTCGCCCAGCAGAATTGATCAAAACACATTGTCTAGAAATACTGTATCCCACGTATTCATCTGATTTTTACTTGTAACGATAAAGAGCTTCGTTCTCTTTTATATGCTACCAAATTTCCAAATTAAAAAAAATGGAATTTAATTTCAATTAAATTCGGATGTAATAGTTATATCGTCAAAGGATAAGAAATATACTGAGGACTTTTTCAACTTTTCAGAATGTGCATAAGAAATATGTCTTGAGCTAAATTAAAAAATAAACAAATATTTATCTTTGTTTGGTAATGTGAGTGTGGATGAGCTAACAGGAAACCGATGAGTCTTTAATAATAAAATCTTCACTCAGCCTTATTACTTCTCCCATTCACCCACCTTTATCTTGTTTGGTGGTAATTAAAGTAGAGATATCACAAACATTTAATATAATTACATAATTTAGAAAGAATGAAAGGAAAATTTAACTTTTTCAGTAAAAACTTATTGTTTCTATCACCACAAGAAGTAATAAATTTCAAAGAACATATAATCATTATGATGATGATATTCCTTTACGTATGGGTATTATTAAAGGACATCAATAGGCTTTGAAAATACTCTGAAATCTTATTAACAATCTTCTTTAATGACTTTTGTATTCAACTTGTATCTTCGGTTTTGTTCTTTTATCTTACACTCAACGTTGGCAAATTTGTTCTGAGCCCTCAAATAAAAGACTTAGCAGCTTTAAGGCAAAAATTTTAATTCTATGACAAAATGATTTCTACGAGAATATCCAAAAACTTTAAATATGAAATCTTGTTTAAATTTTTGTTGTCTTTGTAATTTCGGTAAGAATGGCACTTTAAAGTATCTGGAATATTAGCAGCAAATGGAAATATAAACCTGCCTACACATGTGCTCTACATCTAAAGGATTTCGGCACTTCGAAGTGCTTTACTGAAATTTTAGAGCTTAAGCTGAAATTCTTTGTCTGCTGAGTTTAGGATTTTGCAAATGTGCACCAATTGAGAAATGTTGAATTTCACATGTGCATGTGTGCGCTTGTATCTGTGAGCTTAAACTATTATAACTACGGGTATACATATAGCGTCCTGTATGTAAGATACTTTCAGTACTTTTGCAATATCGTTTAACACTCTCATACAACAGCTACAACATCACAAGCCTTACAACAACTGCAACAGCAATCAATTTATCATTGCAGATGCAAACATCTGAAACAACACCTGCTGGCATTGTAGTGACTATATATTGTACTTACTATGTACATGTTCAAGTATATATATATACACCCAAATAAAGATGTATATCAGATACCAGATATAAGTATGGCTTAAATTGCATATTTTTACAATTGAAAATATGTGCAGAATCATATACGTTTATGTTTGCATATTTATTACTTAACGAATTGCTTTAAATTAAATAAAATAAAATAAAATAAAATAAGATAAAATAAAATAAAATAAAATAAAATAAAATAAAATAAAATAAAATAAAATAAAATAAGATAAAATAAATTCTTTAGAATAGTATAGAATACGAAAAAAATATACAGGGTAATACACGTAGACTTATTATAGAGTAGTTTTAATCATTACCATTTGTACTAGAGTTTGTTGAAAATCATTGGTGGATTATTGACAAATGTCTGTCCGTACATTAAAATCATCAATCATTTGAACATCTCTGAACTTAAACTTTTTCCGCATTATAAAAAAAAACCCTAGACTACCATTGTCAGCCTTGTCAGTGACAATTATATTATCATAAGTTCTCACGATCACTAGATATGAATTCCGACCACCGTGTAAATGTCGACTTAAGCGCCATTCAAGAGAGAAAATCTTAAAATGGTACTTAAAAATGATAGTCTATACCTTTAAATGACACGCAACCAACATGTTGGAGTACATCATTCAGCTTCTCGCCAACATGTTGTGAATGATAGTCTGTTACCCAAAAACTTACATTCGTCATTCACTAACACACTTATAGCTTGTGAAATACACTTACAGCGTGCGTAAACACCCATATGCTTCAAAAATTTTGCTTGAATGGCAACTCTTGAATATGAGCATGTTCGAGTTCGGTCGCTAGAATAAATTTGAGCAGGATTTGATTGACTTTCAAAAATTATAGTCTGCAACACGCTTTAAGCTTTGTATTAACAGCTAACTAGAATTTTGCTGTGTGAATAGTGTATAAGTATGGTTGAAAAAGTATAAGTCATATAAACGCATGTGAACTTAAATTATACGTTCTGCTGGAATCAATATGAGTTTATACAAATTTCAGTTAAATACCACTATCGAATCAATTATTTTTGTTTAATATATATAGTACATAAAAGATATAACGATTCGATTTTTTACTTTCCAACACATGTTTAAATGTCTATATCTAGCTTTGAGAATATTTTACTTAATCAGTTCATCTTGTCGAGCAAATAAAGTACTACATATTATACTTAATAGAAATAAGTTAGACAATACAGATCAAACTCCAGAATATAACCGTGGAATTACTCCACACATCATCAGATGTGTCTGCTATAATAATATAAAGAAATTGTTTTATTATTTATTTTACTTACTGTTAAGAAAAAAATAATAAAAATTATTATAAAAGTCAAATACTTTTTGAAATAGTAATTTAAAAAAAAAGCCATCAAGAATATTATGAAAATAAATATTATTAAATTTTAAATTGAAATAGTGCTAGTATTCAACAAGAAAATACATCAAAACAGCACTATATTAGATTATCTTGTACATTGAAGTTATATAAGGAAACTATGTTATATGACAGAGTTCAACTTACTTTAATATACATTAGTAAAATAGATGGCATATATGCTAAACATACTTAAATTTTCACTTACTTCTCTCCGGATATATTCCAATTTAGAGAATATTATATTAATATTGTTGACTTAAGATAGCACTTGCACTTCACCATATGAAATTTATTATCATTATTATTATTGTTGTTGTTGTTGTGGTTTACTTTAGTGCTTTGCACACTTTTACTCTTTTACGGTTGAGGGGCTTATCCCTGCTCCACATTAAGCTTTAACTGCTCGTATACTAGAATTATTATCATTTATTTATCTTTTAACTGATGACGAACCGTAGATCAGTATATCTTCCTGTGCGTCCTGAGGTAGACTTAAGGTTTGTTAGAGTTGCGTTGGGCAACGTATCGATTTTTGTGAATAGTTTTAGGGCTCTGTCCTTGATATATTTTTTCACTGAGTCGATCCTTAGATCTCTATCCATATTATTATTAGCTTGTCTTAATTTTGGAAGACTATTAATACCAATAATTATTTGTATCAAGGGGTGTGAGGTGTACTTTGGGTTTTTGAAGCGGACCTATTGCGGGTTTAAGAAAGCAAACGCATTAATGCAACACCTTTTATCGTCACGAATGATTTCTTTTTCTTATTTGTATTTGTGAAATAAGGCAATTGTGTTTGTGCCTATCTATGCCATTATTCCTTATTCCTTACACCTATTACCTTATTATCTTATTTATCTATTTTCTGCATCCCTCCGTTTGTCTGTCTGTTATCCGGTTTCGTGCGTGGTGAATCCTTTGCACACTGCACACAGCTTGTGAATGATTTTGTTTGTGTGCATTTCCTTTGCCACACCATTCCCCTCTTAAAACGCAAATAATTGCGCATATGTTCATTTGCGTGCAACACACACACACACACACATGCGATGGAACTGTTTGAACGAACGAATGAACGAACGCATAAAAGAAATTCTTATTGGAATTTTGTAAATCGTACACTGCAATCCTATAAAACAAATCTATGCAAATTCTTCCTGGCATTGTGCATTGTTGTTGTTGTGTTGTTTTGTTGTTTTGTTCATTGTAATATTTTGTTGGTATTTGCAAAATGAATGATGCTTCTTTAGTGAATTATTGTTACGTGTTGTTGTTGTTGTTGTTGTTGTTGTTGTTGTTGCGTTGTGCTGCACTCTACTCTCCTAAATACAAAGTGTTTAGTTGTTGACATGTGTTTAAATTTAAAAATCACAAATTTTCAAGCAATTAATCTGTTGAATATGCAATTTGTTGCAAGCAAACTTGCCTTGCTTCTTCTTTGTTTTTTAGTTTAATTTCATTTTTTTTTTGTGTTGAATATTTTTAATATATATATATATATATTCTAGTTTGGTTATAAATTAAAAGTGACAGGAATTATTTGTAGAGAATTAAAAGCACAATTAAATACTTGAAGGGATAATTTATATTAAACAGAATGAAAGTATTTTGCAAATTCAAGAAAATCCAAGTGATAAATTGTAATTTTGTTTTTAAATAAATTAAAATGTTTTAAAGAGATTAGCCATCAAAAATATACTAGGCATTTCTTTCAACGTTCCATGAGTTTTAAATGTGGTTTTGCTAAAAAACCAAACAACAAAGACAAAAATTTCACCTTAATATAATTGAACACTCCAGTTACTAAAATAAATAAAATATTGTAAAATATTATTATATGTATATTATTTATATATTATACACTGCAAAATATCTTGGTGTAACGCTGGACGGAAAAATTCGGTGGAAGGAACACATAAAAAAGAAACCAGATGAGCTTGAAAATGGAATGGCTAAATTTAAGATTTATTTTTATTACTATATAATCAATTTTTAAAACCAGTATGGTTGTACAACGCTGAACTATGGGGGCGTGCTACCCAAAGTAACGTCGAAATAATCCAACCTTTCCAGAACAAGGTTTTACGACATATGGTATTTTAAAAGCAGCATGGTACATTAGGAACACCGATATACACCGCGATCTAAAATTGTTCACAGTCGCTGGAGATATAAAAGAAGGAGTAACATGTAAACACAGAAGCTGTTAACATCATAACGTCGTATGGACAATCCAAGACGACTAAAACGGCGAAATGTCGCTGACAAGGCATTAGTTTAGAATGTAGAGTAATTTGTTTAGAAAATTGCTTATTTATGTACTTATATTAATGATCAGCTAATGATCAGCTACTCGTTGTTTGTAGTATAAATTGTCGTGGCGATAAATAAAGAAATATAAATTATATTATACACCATGAAAGTAATGAAAAAAGAATGCTTTAATAAGAATGGCATTTCTGTAACGATTTTTATCGTTTAATATTTTATTAATTCGAGAATACATCTTTTGTTCCTCGTGTGTGAATGTCTCATAAAGTTCATCTATATAATCTCTTAAACATATTCCTGTCATATCAAGAACATCTTCCACGGTCGTTTTTGTTTTGTTGTAGTAAAATTTCGGTTAAGTGTAGATTAATGAAACTGAAATGACACGATGAGGAATACTATATATATAAAGTAGACATAATAGAATTACATATATAATGAATATTGAAAAATTTAACATTTCATTCTTTTTCTCAGTAATTATTATTTGACCTGGCTATGCATCCTTCAGCATTCTGTAGTAACCGCTTACCTTTGAACTTATCACTGTGGGTTGCAGTGATATATATAATTGAAAAAAAAATCCATAATGTTAGTATTGTTCGCAATCAAATGCTACTCTGAAGAACTGTTAACTTTTTAAATTAAATTACAAACTCCACTAATCATTCTTGCCGGTTGATGCATTTATTTTTAAAGAACAAAGATTTCAGCGATCCTTGTTTCGTTCCATGGAACATAATTGAATTAACAACAACAACAATGACAAAGAAAAAAAACGAAAAAAAGTTTGAAAAAATGCTTAACTTTTACTTCAGCATGCAAAATGCGCTTATATTTCAGTTTCTCATTCAAAAGTTACGTATACGCCCCGTGCCGTAGAATCGCTGCGTGCACTAAACTTTCACTTAGTAACTTTTTGACTTTCTACTCTTATTTATCTTTGTACTCTTGATATTCTTACTTTATTTTTATTTAATTCAGTTTGTCTGTTTGTTCTTTAATGTTTTTAATGTTTTTAATTTTTTTTATTTTTTTATTTTTTTATTTCGTAAATAATTAGACAACAAAGAACTTGAACGTTAGACAAAGGGTAATGAAGCCACTTAAGGTTTACTATTTCATAATTTCTTTTGCTTGCTTGCTTTATATAGAAGATGATGATGTAGATGATGTTAACACTGGCAGAGGAGGAATAAATAAAATTATATTTCTGTTATATTTATTCTTAAATATTTTACGTTTTATAATAACTATTTTATTATTAAATTTCTGATAACCATTTCCATTATGTGCTTATAAAAATCTGATAAATCTTAAATCTGATGATTTAAGGGTTGGCTATGTTGCCAAAAAGTATTTTTTTTTATTGCAGACATCAATAAAAAAGTTCCCAAAAACTTCGAATCATCTGCAAATATACATCTAGCAGGGAGTTGTTAGGAATAGAAATAAACAGGGTACCAGCTCCCAACGGAGCGGTGCACTGCGACCATGATTGATCTTTTGTGCCACAACAGAACCTAACCAAACAGAAGACATACTACCTTCCGAATGAATGTCAGTCAGAATGTCGGCCGTTGAGGACCTCCTAATGTCAGAAGGGGAGACAAGTTCTCGACACAGTGACCTCCTCCTGGCCCAGATCAAGGCTGGGCAGTTACAAAGAATGTAACTGGAAATCGCGTCTCCTTCTAAGCAGAGTCGACAATCTATCTCTTTGGACTGACCCATTTTGTTAAGGTGATAACGGATTCCATGGTGACCCATTAAATATCCCATCAACAACATCAACTTTGTTGTGCTGAAGAAAGATACCTTATCATAACTGTAAGGATGAACCAGCTCTTTAGCCTACCGGTTATCTGGAATGTCGCGCCAGTAGCAAATTCTCACGGCTGAAAACCAATTATCAATCAGAGACCTAGTTGTAGACCAACTGAATCAAAGCATCACTTTGTTTTTGCTTACCAACTGCTGCAGCCTGTCATAGCAGTCTAACAGGGAGCTGCAGGGAGCTGTTATTCCAACCAAAAATGATAGCTATTAACAATATTTGAAGATGTAAATTTTATTAAATATTAAATATTATTAAGTCTTTAAATATTGACAATGACTAGTCAAAACAATATTATAATAAAATATGAACCTTACAGCAGAGTGCATTTATCAGTAAGATTTCACAGATTGAGCTAAAGAGCTCAATCTTATAGAGCTTGTGAAATTAATATCTTCTGCAGTAACTATTTCTTTGAATAAGTTCTTGATAATTTATTAGTTCCTTTCCTTAGAGCTACTACCTTATTTTCTTCTTTTCTTTATGGTTGTTTTTCTCCCTTATTTTTCATTATTGTTTCATCTTCTTCAGTGTTGTTGTCTTTTTTTATAATCTTATTTGACTTTCTATTATTTCTAATATATTCTTCACGATTTATAAGCCGTTTCTTCCGTAATCAATTTTTCTAAAATTCGTCGTAATCTTCTTCCTTTCTTTTTGTTTTCTTCATTACCTAAAACTTCGCTTATTCTTCCATAAAATCCTTCATCATGTTCATTTTGATCGTTTTTCCCTTTACGAATTTCTATTTAATTTTTTTGTAAATATTTCTTCTCTGTTCCTTATATGTATCTTATTTTTCCTTTTTCCGTGTCTTTTTTTCTGTGTACATTTCTATTTTCGTCCTTCATAATCATCTTCTCCCTCGTGTTCGTTCGTCTTTATCGTGTCTCTTCCTTACCACTTTCTCCATACATTTATTTTTAATCTCTTTTTGAACTACTTAAGATATGTCACATCGCTTTCCACATACCATATTACTTCTTTGTATTTATTTCATCTCACCGTTGCTCCTTGTTCTTGTCCTCATCTGTCTTGTTATTAATGTTTATTCATACTGTACACTATTATTTTTATCTGAATGCAACTCGGCCTCCTTCTCACTTCTTCAAATGATAAGCAATTTGCAGATACATTCATGATGTACACGAATATTCCGAGGGAATTATAAGTGTAAGAAAAATGTATATGAAAATAAATTTGAAAACAAAAATCATAAAATATTTTGAATGAAATTATTCTATTTTATTTCTACCGCATTACCATAAAGTAATGACTTTTTCATGCTCATAGGCATAAAAATGCACTTATACTTTCTTCATAAAATTAGCATAAAAGCTAGTAGGAAGCAAAAATCTCTGTCATTTCATATACGAATATTACATGAGTGCTCCGCTGGCAGAGGAAATTTATTTGAATTGTCGCAGACATTAACTTCTGACAAAATTTAATGAGATAACTTTCTTGACATTTAAAAGACGAAGTATCTCAAAAAAACGAAAAGAAAAAAGAAGCAAACAGCAATAACAAAAATAAAGTAGAACATAAACAAGAAAACAGTTTTATACTACTCAAATAGCAGATACATCTGCGATGCCTCGTATTTGAATGAGTATCTTTGCATCTAGCGAGCTGCAGCCTGCAGCCTGCAGCCTGCAACTTGCAACTCTTTCAAAACCCAAACTGACAAAAGAACTGACAGCACAAAAACAAAGTTAATACTTCAAAATGCATACAGGAAACAGGAACAAATTTCAGTAGCGCCCAAAAACGAAGTCACATATTTACTGCCACTTAAACAGATGAGTTCAGTTAGTTCAGTTGAATTTAGTTGAATTGAGTTGGGTTGAGTTCGGTTGAGTTGGATTGACTTGGGTTGACTTGGGTTGTTTTGGGTTGAGTTGAGTTGAGTTGAGTTGAGTTGACTGAAGTTGACTTAAGTTGACTGGAGTTGACTGCAATTGCAGTAGGTATATCAGCATTGCCCATCGAAGCTGTATGGAAGTTTTATTCGGTTTGGCATATACCTTACACCTCACACCTTTTTCTTCCCGTCTCTATTTTTATTGTATGTCGTATATCGTATGTCATTTCGTTTCATTTCATTTTCTTACCAAAACAAAGTCTTCCGCATTGGTCTTGAGGTAGCAAACATAACCACACCATCAATAAGAAGAATGAGAATAACATCCTCACAACGGTACCGACATTTACTTGTACATACATTTAGAAGACTACTTAATATATTTTGTATATTATTCATCAGGAATCATCAGGAAATGTTGCAATTTTACGGTTCCATAAAAACATTGCAAGAAAAATATTGTCAATTATACACATGACACTGTCGTCTTTATGGAAAAGTTCTTCCACAAGTTTTTGCTTCTTATTTCGTCAAAATGCAATTGTACCACCAATTACCGCAAATTGACATGAAATTATGAGTTGTTCCGTTCTGCAATTCGGGTCTGAACCTGAATGCATGAGCACACACACACACACACACACACACACATACACACAGAGACGAAGAGATATATATGTGGCGCGTCGTCTATTTGGTAGGGTAGTAGGCATTCATCATCCTTTCATGTGCATTATTAATAGCCTCGACTGCATGTGGATCGGAGTGTGTTCGTATATGTAAGTGTTTTGTGTAAGGATTTTATATCCTTTATCATTATTTCTTTTCATAGTTTTTAAGTGTTCTGTGTGAGTCTTTACGACTGAAGAAGTCTATTCATAATTGTTGCTCAGTTAAATTCAAAAATTTATGTTTTCACTGTGATGGTTAGTTAGCATATAACTTGACGTTTAATTGGCCTAACAAAAATTGAAGACAAATGGCGTAGATTTCTTTACTCATGACTAAATGTTAGTTTTGAAACGTGAATAAGAACAAAAGTATAAGGTAAACGAACAGATACCTACAAAAACTATTACAAAGCATTTATAGTTTGTTTCAATGAAACACAAAATATTTCTTCACTATCGTCCAAACTCCAAGTTAATATTCAAAAAATATATAAAAAATAAATTAATTTTATGAATAAATCAATGACTAATGGCATAGGATATGTAAATGTTGCTGATGTGATTTCGATTACCCGGATACGCCACTTCCGAACAATTTTATCCAAAAGTCTGTAGCTTAATTCCATAGTCTACAGATGTCGGGTATTAACAAAAAACTACACATACCATGTTTTTCCAAGTAGTACACATAATTTATACATCGATTACACAAGCAACAAGTGATAAGTAGACACAATAGAAGACTTAATTAGATACTTAGAATATGGGTAGATGAATTATTTTGACCGAGCCGAACCAAAATATCCTGAGCAGGCAAACTACAAAGACTATATACAAAGACTATATTTAGGGCAAGATTCGTTTTATTTATTAGTCATATTTCACATTCATCATATTTTTATTCGCACCAAATGTCTTGTCTTACGGCAACCTTTGCGGCTGGCAAACATATAGTAGTAACTGCTGTCCAGACTTAGAGCATAACATACCTATATATACCAGATGTTGTTTGAGCGGACAAAGCAATACCCGTTTAAAACTTATGAGCCATTTCTTTCTTTAAATCATAATTTAACGTAACTTTAAGCAATATGCTAAGATATCTTAACTAAGTGCATACCACTTAACTTGTTAACTAGTGATTGAAAGGAATGGACTTAGTCCACAACGAAAATATAGAACGTTTTTTAGTCTGAAAATATCTCAACCCAATTTTGTCTACATTTTCTTGACGAAAAATGTTTATGCTAATTAATTAATTAATTACACAGTTACAATTAAAGACACCACAGGTTCAGTGGTGCCTCCAGCCCGCGGAAAATGCAAAGTGAAGCATGTATCTATCTTATCAGTTCGTGCTCTGTGTCTGCAAGAATTTGAATCTTACATATCAATGAGAGCTATTCATTGAACTATGTTAACGGAGGTCTGCAATCTAAAATCGAGATATCAGTAACCGTAATTTGTACAACTGAACTTAAGAGGTTCTCAGCAGCTATCGCAATATAGGCTTAGCAGGTCAGAGTATGTCATTGTGTTTTTTCTAGTAATGAAAATGAGTGATGACCTATAGTTATATGTGAAATTCTAAATTTGCATTTGTTTGTGATTTGCTGCGTTATAAATAATGCTATAAGCTAGCATTATTTGATAGGAATGATGAGTACAATTTAATTAAAAAAAAAAAAAAGAAATGTGCAACTAGTATTCGTGGTGTAATACAGCACTTTAAGATATTTTTCAAAAAAAAGTAAAACAAAAAAAAGAATATCCCTTTTTTATTTTTAATTTATGAACTTCTTGACATATCTACGAGTTTCAACATACATATACACTGTATGTACTGTATGTATGCGCACTTCGTAATGCTCAGAAATACTCAGATACTTTATCGGAAACTATCAGAAAGTTTATCTCGAACACATGCAAACTAAATAACAATTGCAACAAATCGAATCATTGCAAAAGTTTCTACTGCTTAACTAAATAAAATCGTGCCGTCTGCCGTTCGCTTTCTGCCTACTCTTGTTGGTGGGGCTTGCCCACGACACCCTCTCCAGATTGCCTACGGGCACCAATATCGGCCGTCTTTAATCTTAAGTTAAGATTGCGGATTTGCGAGAGGAGCTTTTGTCGTGGCAATTGTTCGCCTGTCGTCTGCCGCTGCTGCTGCTGCTTGGCAACAAACCCAGCTGCAGGATGGCCCAGTCGAGTGCATTTTTACTTGTTTTTTGTTTTTGGTTTTTTGTTTTTGGTTTTTTGTTTTCAATATAAATTTTTATAAATTGCTGTTTTGGCAGTACAGTACGAGAAAAAAGCATGAATTAAAAAACAAAAAAAATCTGCTGAAAAGTTGAGAAATCTTTCGTATAAATACAAAAATTGTGTCTTTGCGTCTTTGCGTCTTTGCAGCGGAAGTGATTGGAAATTGTTTCTCATCGCAGTTTTCGAAATCCTTGCAGTCAACTTTGCCATTGTGTGAACACGTTACGTTATATTACGTTACGTTGCACTCGTTACGTTAGAGCGCGAACGTATGAAGTATGAAGCTGCGAGCTAACGTACTCGTTAGTGTGTTACGACAATTTAAAGTTTTTCAACACAACCATTTTTTCGAATTTCCTCCTTTCAATAATATTTCTTACTTTATTTCATTTCATTTCATTTCATTTTTTTTTCTCTTATTTTCTTTTCTATTGAGTTTTCTTTCTGAGAGCGAAAGAAGAAAACAACAAATTTATTATTATTTTTTCCTATTTCTTGACAATTTATTTGCGGTTATTTAAGGTGCGATACAACTGCTACAACTGCTGAAAAATTGGAAAAGTTACATTTTATTGTACGGAGCATATATCCTTTTAGTGGATTTCTTTTCCTATTGAGATTCTAATAAAATCGTATAAGTGCGGTCGATATGCTCAAGTGCAGTGGTGGAGTTCCTTAAGAGAAGGGTCATGTAGTTACGAATAGTTACGAATACTACTACAATATAGACCGTGTGCGAGTTCGAGTAAATTGATGGTAAATTGAGGGAAATAGTAAATTAGGTATGTCGGTATGGCAGCGAATGTTGGTATTTACCAGAATTTCGAACAGGATTACCCGAATTAGATAAAAATTAGGTGTATTAGGTGTTACCATTGTGAAGATTTTATAAGATGTTTAATAAATAAATAAATAAATTTGACAATTTTTATTAAAAAATAATAAATAAGTGCAATAAATAAATAAGTATTTACATAAGTGCAGTGCAAAAAATCCCAAGGAAATTTCAATTTACTTTACTTCAATTTACTCGAACTCGCACACGGTCATAACACGGTTAATGTACGCATATTACTATTATTGTTGTGAGGGGATATTGCACCGCAGACTTAGAGTTTATTTGATGTGATGGTTTAGGCAGCCATCGTCTAAACCAGGGCTATCCAGATCAGATAAAATCGCGGACCAATTCAAATCCTTAAATAGGTAGTTTGGAGGGTCGCAGAAATAAATACATACGTTCATAATTATGCCGGAGAAAAAGAATAATACGGCGATAATGTTAAATTTAGTTCTATTAATTCTTCATTAATTTATCTTTTACTATTTACTACCAATATCAACATTATTAATGTTGTTGGCATGCGAAAAATATCTTATTTTTAATGTAATGACTTACGGCACTGGATACGCGTTTCTTGAACCAGAAATATATACTAAAATCTTTGTCAATTGAGTAAATTAATTTGATGTGATGAATTATTTAAAACATTTTAATTCATTTCTTTGGGATGCCAGAAAAATAAAACAGACTAAAATATAACAAAGAAAAATTTGCCTAATTGTGATAGATTAGAAAATTGTCACACCCCGCACAAAGGTTAGCCACGAGGCGGGTGAGACCCATGAACCGTGGTTTGGACAGCCCTGATTCACCAAAGCACTATTATTATTCAAAAACCTTTAAATAAAATATAAAAATTCGCAATCGAAATAGCTTGAATAGCTTCATTCAACAGTATTACTTCTTACAATTTCTAAATTATGCCTAGAACCTTACTTATCCGATTTGATACGCAGACTGTTCTTTATAATTCATTCTCAAGGGTACAAGGCTTTAATGGAGTGGTGGCATTGATACAAATTTTTTTTGATAAAAGAAATTAATGCTCCTGCGCAGCAAAAAGTGCTAAAGCATATTAATGCTGTAATTTAGCACTAAAAAATTATATATCATATATGTATATAAAGAAACGAACTTTAATCTGAAAATTGAGTACATTATTTTCATATAAGGTTTTCATGCACTTTTGTATGCTTCTTCCTTATTTCTTAAGTTAATATCTCAGATGATATAAAGTAGTCCTGATTGAACAAGAAACAAACGTTTCGACATAATCTACCATTCTTTTTCTTAGCTGCTGAATAAATCCTTATAGTATACATTCTTGTCATATATATTACCAGTTGATTTGTTAATAGAAGCAAAAAAAAACGGACTAATTATTGACTGCGTCAGTTTTTAGACTGGAAATTGTTAAGAGCCCCTCTATAGAATTGATTTTATTGTTTTTAGAGGACACGGACACGAATATATTTCATACCAACTGCAAGTAGGAGTAGCTATATGAGTAGCTATAATCTCAACTACGAGTTAAACACTTCGTTAAAAACTTGTGCAACGAGAGGATGTTCCTGTACAGATTTTTTGGCTCTTCTCTATATTTCGGCTATATATATATATATATATATATACTTTCTCTGAAATTCATCTGCTGCGCTGAAAAGTAGTTCAACTAAGCCACTGTTCTCATGTGCAATGCGCTTCCAAAGAGATTGTAGTACGGGTGGGTGTGTGGGTATAAGCGGTATTACGCGTAATCTATGTACCAGGATTTGTATACCTACCTGTACATACGAACATACCTACTTAACTACCTACCCAGACATACTTATATTTATATAATAGATAACGTATGACAAAAACTTATTGTTCGTGAAACGTAAATGGAAGTGCTTGTTAAGTACCTTTTGTGCAAAAGTTTTGCTCACGTGATTTTTCTTGATATGAAGTGATTGTGAATTTGTGCGCGTTTTGAAAATTGTCAAAACTTCAAAACGTTTGAAATGCAATTAAAACTCGAACCGATGTTGCAACATGCAAGAGAAACTTATTTTTCAAATAATGATGGAAATAAAAATTAAAAATAATTCCGCGACTTAAAAGAGATATAAACTGAAACTGAACATTTTAAAATGGAACACATAGAAAGAAACCGACTAAAGCGAATGGGACGTCGCAGATAACATCATATTTGGATCAATTAAAAATGTAATTAAAGAATAATAATAACAGATAATAATTGAAAGAAAAAGAATAGAATATATATTGAGAAAAAATTTAATATGAAATATAAAAAATGTAAAAGTTGAAGTGAAACAGAAATTGTCAAAATTAAACTTTCATTCTGTTGAAATACTTGTGTTCCAAGACATCTTTTCGTACATATTTTCGGAATTTCAGATAATACAATTTAAGCTTGAAAGCGGATTAAACTTTGAATTGCTGCAAAACTTTTGCTCCAACCGTTAAAAGTTTTTCTTCATATTTGGTCCTCTAGTCTCTCCCATTGTCGTATTGTTTTCCGTTTTCCGTTCGCCGCTTACCGCTTGACAGTTGCCGCTTGCCGCTTGCCAGTATGTTGGTGGAGTGTGCTTTTATGGGTTTTCTTAAATCTTTGATATTTAACTTTTAATCTTTGACAGTGTGGCCAAAAATTTACTTCTCTAAATATTTACTAATAGTGAATTTCTTTGCTTTTAAAGCTTTTGAAATTTGCTTTTCCTTTCCCTCGAGTTCTTCTACTTCATATTATTGGATTTATCAAAACTTCACATCTGTGCATTTGTAGTTTTGCACTGATTTCTCTCTACAGCTCTACAGCTCTACAGCACTTTCTCTGTAATTTACTTGAAATGTTGTCACTTTGTTCTTTAAGTCCTAAATCCTGCAAAATATAACGTAACAAAAATGCAAAAGTAAAAGTATTATAGTTTCTACCGAATTTAATTTCATTCAACACCATTAAACTCATTCTCTGCCCTTTTATAAATTAAAATTAAATGTATTATAATAATGCAGACTTGTACTCAATATTTGATTTAAATTAAAACACCTAACTTTTACTATATCTATTGTATTATTGTATAATATCTGTTATAGACAAGTACTCACACGTGAACGGTTTACACACTAACTAAAATTTCAAATATTATTCGAATTATTCGAAGCGTCGTGTATTTCAATCTTCAACTGTAGTCGTGCCCGAGAAAAATACTACAATTCGAATATATTCGAATAGCCACAAAAGCGAAGCGTCTCCGTTACAGAAACATGCTTTTTCCATAACCAAGTTGGAATTTTAGCAATGCACAGAGACCACAGAACCACATGGTTTCCATTTATAATTGCGAATTGTGAATTTTTTTACCTATATTAATAATTATAACACTTAAATGAATGATGTAGTCCATTTCATTAAGCACTGTCATTCACTACTGATATACACTACAATAGGATGATCTCTCCTGCTCATACCGTCAAGGAGCTTTTTTTCTATCTAAAATACTAGTGCCTTACAGTTTGCATTAAAAACATTCTAACCTACCGTATTTAGAGACGATAAGCGGCGCTATACTATATATCACTAAAGCAATGAAAATAGTTCTTGCAGTTGCACTTGATATGACACTAAACATTGGATCCCTGGATCTGATTGCAATATACTTACACTTTTAAAGACATATAGACTGGACAAATAGACTGTTGCCGGGAAGTTTACCTTCTTCACACCAAACTATATGGCCGCAACGATTCTTACAAAATCGTTGTGGACTACATAAAGGTTTTGATTAGTTTAAGACAACAGTAAGATAACAGCATATTTTTAAATGGAGTAATAAAAACTCATAGTAATTACGAAACCACAGCAATCACTATCTTTAAGGCTATGCTAAGAGAAAGAGAATTAACTATCAATATCTTATCGATTGTGCAAATGACCAGTTACAGTTCTTGTGAAACCGCCTTTCAGGGTTAAAGGGAAACTATCCGAAAATGGTTATTTTTCTCAAATTCATCGGTAAAAGCGATATGTATCCCTGTTTCCAAAACAGGGATACACTTATCACAAAAACTCTCTTAATGTAGAAATTAGGAGGGGGTTCATTAGGAGGGGTATAACTACGTGAAGTCTGCCAAGTAAATTCATCCTTAAAATCATCCTAACTTTGTGATTTTTTGAAAACAGATTTCTAAGAAAACTTTTACATTATTCCAGCCTATTTAATCTAATTGCATATGTCGGTTTTATATTTTGTCATATGGGAATATTTAATTATTTTTAAAAAATCTACAAATATATGTTTTTATAGTTTTCTATTGATTTTTTAATTTTTTCTTGCAGAGCGTAAACTCTTCGTTGGTATGCTTAATAAGAAGTACAATGAGCCCGATGTCAGACAACTGTTCATTGGACATGGTGCAATTGAGGAGTGTACTGTACTACGTGACCAGAATGGTCAGAGTAAAGGCTGTGCTTTTGTTACATTCGCAACCAAGCAAAATGCTATTGGAGCTATAAAGGTGAGTATCTATGCCTTATAACTTGTTGATGGATATAAACTGGATAGAAGAGACATGTTTTGTCAAGAAAATGTTTGCTTTATGTGTAATTTTTTTACAGAAACACTTTAAAAACAATAACAATTTAAATTTAATATAAAAAACCAAATATTCCTATAATTAGGAAGTTAAACAATTTCGTTTCCTTGAAATAACACTTCAGATATATTATAATAAATCCATTCCTCATATGTCATATCCTTTTCTCTTAACCTTCTCACACTCACAGCGACATCTCACGCACAACACTCAACACTGGCACATGGTTGCAATCAGTATCAGAATTTATGAAGCCTATCTGTCGTTAGCCTAGAAGCGAAAGTGTCAAAAATTCATTGATATATTGCGGGCTTAATACGAAATTCATTATCACGAAATAAAAAAGCATGACAATAACGAGAACAAAAATGGAAACCGCTACATTTTCCGGGATATGACGATTTGTTGCTTGTCAACTCCGTTGTCAGTTTGTACCTCCAAACGGATTTTTTTTATTTCGTTTATCGTTTTCAACACTGAAACAGAGCACAATCGCATCCGGTTTCGTTTACGTTTAGGGCGAAAGAAACATAAATGCAAATATTGACTTTTGACAGGATAATTTATTTGTTGGATGCGCGGAAGAGCTGAACAATCCCGTGCAGGCAAATAGATCGCAGTGAAATGCAATAAATTGCTTTGTCATTAGCGGCATGCAATAGCAAACGGGAGAAATTGTTGCTGCTACGGCTGCTGCCGCCTAATGCCAGCGACATAACAAGTTGTCCGCATAAAATTTGATTTGTCTTTAAATCGTCATCGAGCACTTTTCCGCTAATATTGCAGCAGGAGCCTGTGTTAGCAATATACCTACTTATTAACAGTCAGCAAAGAGCAGCTAGCAACTAGCAAATAGCAGCATGCAGCATGCAACATGCAGCAAACAGCTAGCAACAACACTTGGCAGCAACGCATCACTAGCAATTTCTGCAAATTGCTCACGTCAAATTGAAAACGTGTGGAATTCGCGTGCTCGCACTGCGAAAGGCGCATTGTGCCGGCACTAGTGCCAGTACCAGTACCAGTACCAGTACCAGTATCACCGCCGGTGTCCATGCCTATTGTTCTGTCTCTGCGCGTATCTACTCGGTATAGCATTGCCATTGACGAAAGTGTTGCTACTTGCATTGCAGCGCAATTGCTCCTGGCAGATGATGTACTCCTGCTACTGATGGTGTTTCATATTGAAATTGTTGTGAATGCTGTTTTTGGTGTTTTTGGTGTTTTTGGTGTCCTCCGGGCAATTCATCTCTGTTCAGTTTCCCTCAAAATTCAACATTCAACATTCAACATCGTTTATGATTTCGAATTTTTGGAACGCATCCAAATACGTTAGCGATTGCACGTTGAGCGTGATGAATGATGGAATTTCAAAGTATGGGCTTGCATGCAATATAAGCCAAATTTTTTAATTGAGATTTTTTCACACTCATCACTATCACACGTACACTCACGCTCACCCACACAAAAGCCCTTAAATTTATACTTTATACTTTTCAATTCCGTTAGAATTTAATTGTTATTTACGATCGAAGTATGATGATGGTATCTATCTTTTTGAAAGGAATTGTTTTGGATTGAAATTCTTTGCCAATTGTTAAAAAATTATTAGAATATTTTAGATTAAATAACTTTAGATTAATAATTTTACCAATGACATCTTATCACGGAGTAATATTAATAATAGCACCTTGAAGAATTACTTGTGGTTCTGGTTTTTGCCCCTCAGCCAGTTTTCAACAATATTTTGAGAATTTATGTTGCCTTATGATTTTAAATTTCTGAAAGCATTTTTAATATAATGATTTTCAACTTAAATTAAAAAATTATGTTCCCTAGCATCACAACCCGGAATGGTTAAATCTTAATTGAAATTATTAGTTTCCTTCACGGCTTTACTACTGCAGTTTCAGAATTCAATCACTATTCAATCTGCTATTCATTTCTCTTCTATATGGATTCGCATAATTCCCAATCATTATATATATCAGCCTCTTAGAAAATGTAAAACTGTTTTCCGCCCAGTCACTCATAAGCCCCCAATATAAAATACAGAAACCATTAACGGTCTCACTTTAGAATTCAACTACCATAGCATATTCATTTCTCTTCTCATAAGCCCCCAATATAAAATACAGAAACCATTAATGGACTCATTTTAGAATTCAACAACCATAGCATATTCATTTCTCTTCTCAGAAGCCCCCAATATAAAATACAGAAACCATTAATGGACTCACTTTAGAATTCAACAACCATAGCATATTCATTTCTCTTCTCATAAGCCCCCAATATAAAATACAGAAACCAAGTATTATTTATATTTGAAAATATTTACTTTCATCATTGATGGACTCACTTTAGATTTAAAAACTTTCACGTTTATTTTCAATGTCCATATTTAACATTAAAACTCAAATCTCAGGAAGATATGCTGATTTAAGGTCCGTCATCAACTAAAAGACAAATAAATGATATGATTTTTTTAGCCTAGTTAAAGCCTAGTGTGAGGTAGAGATAAGCCCCCCAGCCATTATAGAGTAAAAGTGCGTAATAGCACTAACTCAAGAAGAAGAAGAATCAAGAATCAAATCCTTTGATTTAATTTCCTTTAAATCCTTTAATTAATTTCATATGTACTGGTTTTAAATACGATATGATATATGAATAATATCCGAAACATTATGAAGTGTAGAAGTTCTAGAACCATTATCGTTTAAAAAATTACAGCAGTAACTTTTTGAAATCCTACTATGTATAATCTTGATTTGGTTCATAATATTAACGGATTTACAATAGGCGCTATCGAGGGACTGAAATTATACCAAAAAAATATTATTTTACACTTATATTTTAATGTAGCTGTCATATATATACGATAGAAAGTAAAAAAATTAAATTATGAAGTAAAAATAAATTAAATTGTCTACATTTAGTTCGTTAAATGCTTTATTTATATGAAATTAAAAATTTCGCATTTTTAAAACTTATAAAATGTTCTTAAAGTGACTCAGTGCCCGTCATATCGCAACAATCAGGCATTTGAAATAACCCAGTTTTTATTGAATTTAAAAAAAAATCCTATCAACTTACAATAGAACTCAGTTCTTTTCAGTTTGAATATAAAACCATAATCAACACAGATTCGAAATCGGATAAAATGTTCCTTCATTCAAAATATGCTTTACTTACATAAAATCAAATGCTGCGATAAGACGAGAGAATTTTCCTTGCATTTTTTTATGGCTTTTTGCTAAGGGATGCTGAGGAAAAATGCATTAATCTTTGCCACCATCACAATTTCTGCTTTTCACTGCAACTTCGCAAAGTTCTTTTAACATGAAAAATGAGGTAAATGACCTTCGAAAACAAAAGTTAAATGTTAAATACGAAAAGCGTTTAAATGGAATGCATCCGCAGTTACGATGCGGAACAGAAGCAGAAACAGAAACAGTAAGGAGAAGTGGGCGCAGCGATTTCGCTCTAGAACTAAGTTGACAAATTAGCGACAGTAGCATTTTAACCGAAATGCCACAAACTCACTTGCTCACATATTCAAAACAAGTTTAAACACGTATGAACAAATCACAACACGGGTACATACATGCATATATCACAAAACAAAAATCCAACCAACCATCAGTGCACAGTGGATCGAATTGCCTTATGGACCCTTTACGAATCTGCTCCGTCTATCACAAATCTCGCGCCAGTTCACTTATTTCTCTCTAACTTATTTCTCTACGGTTCAGGATAACCTTCAGGACAACCTTTCGATGTCATGGGAAGTCTATATAAGATATTACTAGACATGTCGAGTAATATCGGAGGCTACTTTGCACTGCCTGCTCAATCCATATCTTTTCACAACGTTTATTCTGTAAAGGCACTTGTTTTCGATTACCTTGTATTTTAAGATCGAAACAGTCCTTGGCTACAATATACCGCTATTTATATACATTTGGATCTACATTTTAAAAGCATCAGTAGTAAGCCAGGTTCTGCAACGTTCAGTAAACATTTCGATTAGTTGTAGCTATAAATGAAGTATAATCTCCAAATTTCCCAGTTGGTATTCTGGGACATTGGGTTTGTGAACTTCTGGCGTAACAATTTTAGGTAAGCAAGCTGTTTCTATATACAATATGTTGTTATTTGCACGGTTCTAAGACTATAATTGTAATTCGGAAAGGTGATCATTTCGACCACTGTTATTAAGCCTGTACAATTTAATGGAATCAAAAGCAGCACATTAGGTTCAGTTAATACTGCAAATACGAATGAATGTTCCTTTGAATGTGGCAACATTTTTATTTACTCATAAATACATTGACATGATACGAGTATGTGTACCGTAACTACTCTACTCATGAAAAAGCGTTGTACATGAGTAAATACTCCTTTGAAGCAATTTCAAATGCGAAAAATCCAGCTTGCAATGCCGCCGCCAGTTTACTGGTACCTACGACCAAGAAAATAAATTGCAGCGGATGAATATAACACAAAAGTATTAAATGCATCACCGAACATCAACCAAACAGTACCAAATACAGGGTGTTTCCATATAATTAATACAAACTATCTATTGACTTCAATAGAAAATGACACTTCGAAAACGAATATATCACACATACTCGCATAAAAGTCTTCTGGTTCTATTTAGACATCATAGGACTTGGACCCTAAAGTAAAGAACTATATATGTAAAAATTGTTGGGTTGCATTGTAATTGAGCTTTAGTTTTTTTATATAAAATTAAACACTGAATGTTAAAAATAGCTTAATATTTAAACTTCCATTCTTTTACCCAATTCTTTCTTTCTCTCTTTCTCTCTCTTGTTCTCTTAATCTTCTACTTAATCCCTGTTAGTTTATCTTATTATTATTATTTGTCTCATTATTTGTTTTTCTTGTTGATTTAAACTTCATTAATTCTTTCTTTTCTCCGTTGTTTCCCTCTTTTCTTATCCTGCTCATTTTTTCTCTCTATCTCTCTTTCTTTCTCTATCTCTTTTTCTCTTCTTTTTCTACTTGGCCTTTTCTTTTTCTTTCTCCTTTTTTTCCTATTCTCTCTTTCTCTTTAAATGTTTTCTTTATATCTTTTTCTTTTTATTCTCTCTCTTTTCTTTTTCTCTCCATTTTTTCTCTATCTGTCCACCTATTTCGCTTTCGATACATTTTTGGTGTTGTCTATTGTGTAGTTTTTCTTTAGCTCTCTTTTTTTCTCTCTTTTCTTTCTCTATACATCATTTTTTGTTTTGTGTGTTATGAAATGAAATAGAGAAGAAATCGGATATCTTGTAAGAGAAGTTTTTTCTTAGAAGATACGTACACCAATTAAATAATTTTTTTCCTTGAAAACCGTTTCCTTGAAAAAACCGTTTCAGGTATTGTGCCAATAGTTTCCATCGTATCCATTTTCCATATAGAATTCACTGTTCGCACTTCTCTGTAGGATGCTGTATTTCTGTGTAGCTATCGCGAACGTAGAAGACGCAAAACTTTAGCTGAATGCACTTACACAATCTGAAATTTACAAATACAAATACACACACGGCGGCGACATGCAACTTGCTTGGGGTACAAATTATATTCCAAGCAAAACAAAGTGCATGCGAGAAACCTATGTCGTGACACCAACAAACACATCTACGAGGATACGAGCATGGAAGGACACATTTTTTGCAGGTTTGAGGACATCATGCTTGCATGTGTATGTGTGTGTATGTGTGTGCCGCACGAACATTATATGTTCTATTCTGTTTGGGTTTTGTGCTTGTGTTTATGCCGGAAGTTTGTAATTTTACTTGTTTCCTGTGCAAAGTTGCATTAGTGGTTGACTTCATCCGGTGCAACTGTTTTGTGGTGCTCAGTTTCTGGGTGACAATGCAACGTCATTTCCTTCTTAATGCAAGTGCAGTATCTATATTATCTTGGTATAAATGCATCCCTTGCAGCCGCTAAAATTAATCACGTTGACAGTTTGGTGTGCAAGAAAAAAAACAACATTCTATACAGGAATATTTCGTTTATTTTTTATATAAAAAAATATATGAACTCAGGACCACATTGTAGAACGGATAAAGTGCAATTTTCAACTGGAAAACATTTTATCATTTAAAATGATTTACTTGCAACAATTTTTCGTCTTTTCACTTTAAACATTGAAATTATGAAAAAGAGTTTCTATTCCTCTGTTCTGGAATATGTGAAATGATTTATTATTTTTTTGTTCAGATATAAATATTATAATATCTATATAAAGAATATTTAAGTCGCAACAATTATAACAAAACTTTTCTGAGTAAAATTTTAGTTATACGATGGCATATCTCTTCTCCTACCGAAGGGCAGACAACCGGAGGCATTTACCATATATTTTTTATCTTTTATTATAATGTTTCGTTCGTTATACTCTTTATGTTGCTTGGTTTTTCTATACAAACCAATGTTGGCTTCTCATTCCATTCATCTAATATACTTCTTCACATCATCTTGTACTTCAGACTAGACAATGAGTTTCCGTGCTTAAATCTATGCGAATATATTCCGTATAATTAGATATTAGGTGTTATCGAAATATATTCCAACGTGCTCTAATGTGAAGAACAAATTAGAAACAAACCATGGGATGTGCTTTTGTTGAGTTTTATTTGCAAAATATCAATCAAATAAATTGAAAAGTGCAATACGATATTCGATTTACATAGAATTCCATTCTCTTAAGAAAATCAGTAAGGCTTAGAATGAAAATTTATTGAAAAACTGTAATGTTTCTCAAAAGTGAGTGTCAGTATGTATTTCAGTGTTTCCGCTGTACATGCAATGCACATCACATCAATAGAATACCAAAAGATACTGTACTCATTATCAGTTCCGAACCGAAAATTTATTGAACGACATTATAGAACATATTACTTTTTTCTTGCTTCTATTAAGAGTAATTGGTATTACTATTATATATACCATAATAGTAGTAATAATAATCATAGATAATGACTACTGTATTACCCGTTACATCTAGCTTCGCTTATACCAAGGATATCAATACCTAAGCGGTTACATTCTCTTGAAAGCTTAGCGAATTCTCCAGGTTGATAACATTCCATTGTCCAATTCGTATCCTTTTTCGTTTGCCAAGGTTTGTTGCCAAAAAATTCGTTCATACATTATTATTATTTCCTGTAAGTACTCGAATAAGGTTTTATTTGAGAACCGCAAGTGATTAGCTCAGAACTCCCTATATCGGTGGAAGGGCTGCAACCTTGTAGACAAAGTTTGTGATGTTCGTCGGCGTCTGAGCCTGCCTTCGAAACTTTGCTGCTAAAGAAATTTTCTTCTTTAACCTGGTATTGCACAGTTATCCCGCCGTGTGCTCGTTCGCCAGAGCCTCATCAGTGATAACAGGATGATCCACTTGAAGAAGAGGTTGACATTTCAGTCGGAGAGGGTATAGGATGCGCTTCACGATACTTTATATCCCAGAAAACAAGAAAATCTTTTAGCGAGCTTAGAGCAATGACTCGTCAGCGCAATAACTGAAAAGTATTTGTAAATTCGATGTACATAAAAAATTCTTTATAAATAGATTAAACTTGTGATTTTGTTAAAATATATTACAAATATATCCTGTAATAATAATAAGTACATTACTATCCAGAAGAAAAGTGGTAACCATCATTTCGCATTGTTAAGAGTTCTATAAATTCAATGCTGCTGCGCCCACCCATTTTTCATAATTTTTTTTAAGAATATAGTTAATGTCCTGGTATAAAGTAGTTGCCATTTTTATTTATAATTATTTACGAGTGCTCCTATTTTCTTAGCTCACACATAAATAATGCAAAATTCAACAACAAATTTCAAAAAATAAACAAATAAACAAAAGTTGTAATTTTTGCCTTACCAGACAAGAAGAAGGACGAGGACCACTACAAATTAAACCAAATTTAGGCGATCTCAGTAAGACCCGTATACTACTTACTACATACTGCATACTGCATTCTACATTCTACATTCTATATTTGTAGCGTTCATGTCCGTCCGTTCCATTTAAAGCACTTTCCGTTCATATTTCCTTTTATCATTTTAGTTGGCAGTACAATGGTTGCACTCAACTTCGGTTGTGCTTATAGTTGCTACAATGTCTGCAGTTGCTAGCAACTGCAATAGCACCGGCACGGCAATGATAGCAGCAACCGCTTTACGTGGCGCTGTCAGAAGTGGTCTTTAATTACATTGACTATAATTCTTGTGGGTTGTGTGCGAACGACGGCGCGTGGCAATATTCTACTTACCGGCAACAGAGTAATTAGGAAAATTTCCTACATTTATATGCGACAGTAGCGACATTTTTAACTGGTTGAGTGGCATGCAACGATAAAGTGTGGCAAGCGTAAGCGCATAAAAAACTTTTACCAACGCCGCGCAGTCATGGAAATTCAAATTAAGAGCATATTTTTTGCGTTCCATTTTCCGGCATAAAATATTATTTCAAATATAAAGTTATATATACACCCATATACGTAGTTAGCTATACATTTCTATATGTAGTGGTATATACATATATATATATTTTCAGATAATTTCAATATTTATATTCACCTTGTAATATTCGTACCAATATCCTTGCAGGCACTACACCAAAGTCAAACTATGGAAGGTTGTTCTGCCCCCTTAGTTGTTAAATTCGCCGATACCCAAAAGGAGAAGGATCAGAAAAAGATGCAACAACTTCAGGCTAATATGTGCGGTATAACTGCACTTACTACACCATCTGCTGGTGCCATTGCTGGCATTGCACCAAGCACCACAACAAGTCTTAGTTCAATGAATGCCTTAGTTCCACCCAACATGGCTGCAGCACGTTCTAATTCCTCTATGGCGGCTGCATTAGCAGCTGTGGCCGCGACTCCATCCAATGCCGCCAATCAAGCTGCTGCACTTGGAGCCAGTTCGGCTACATTGACTGTATCACCAGCTTTACTAGCTGCCGCCGCTGTAAGTGGTCCTCAACCACCATCGCCATTCCTAACAACCGCAGATGCAATGAGTGCCTCAGCTGCTCAAATGCAACTGTTCCAACAACTACAACCCTACGGTATATCTTCCCCACAATTTCTGTCAGGTAAGTCCACCTCAATAAATACCACAAATAACAAAAAACAAAACCAAAATAAAAGAAGAAAAAATTAATCATTTAAAGAAATTTTGGAAGCGCAACATTGTTGCAGGTGCAGTTAGCAACACATTTCCGTGGCTTCATCAACATTTCTTTATAAACATTTTTCGCTTCTTTTTTTGTGAGTTTTCATTACAAAATTAAGTAAAACTTAAAATTCATTACACATTTCTAGTAGATGAAACAAAACAAAATTGGTTTCACATTTTTAATACTATACTATATTTTCCTATTAATATGATTTTGCTCCCCGTCTACCATCCCCGAAACAGTATATTTAGTTGCACTTTGGGGACTACAAAAAAGTATTTTTAATAATTTTCAATGTTTTTGTTTGTGCGTATCTTATAAATACTTTTCAATTGTTTGCAGTAAATAATTATAAAAATTGTGTTTAGACATAACATTTACTTATAACAAAACTACAAGAAATCGTCAATATGTCGATGTATTCAAATGTATCTTAATGTATTTTTTATTATTTATATCACATAAGTTTTTTTTTTGTATTTATTAGGAAATTTATTTTTTAAAATATAATATAATTAAATATAATAGATATATAGTAGCTGCACACATTATAGTAGAAGGCATTATCATCAGAATACATAATATAATATAATTTTATATATTCTTTCAGATTATTTCAAATAGTCCATATACTCGTATCATAAACTAAATGCTTTCACATTTTCAAGCTTTCGATAAGATTGTATCATTTTATAATTAAAAAAAATATTAATTTTTTTAGATATTACATATATATTTTGTAAACATTATCTTAACATTCTTTTGAATATTTTTCTTTCATTTGATTTTCTCATTTCTCATTCTTATTCTCCTCTTTCTACTATACTTGTTTGTCTCCAAAATTATAGAAATAAATACATTAATATGATGGACATTATCATTATCACATAATCACATAATTACATATTTAAATATGTATTTCCAACGGTACATAGTATCTTTTCTCTTCGAGGTATTAGTTCTTCATGGAATGTCGTGTATTTTTTAATTATGTGTCGGTACATTCCTTGACTAATTTAAAATGAAATTCATCTTATTTCTGGTAACTGTTGCTAATGAATTATTGAGCAACAACACCTTTAGACATCAATTTCTATAGATACGAGTTTTTCTTTGGTCCCACTAACAGAGCCATATCTTATGAGCAGATACGTCGACCGGATAGTGGATCCATCCTACGTGACTACGTTCATAGTTATATGTCAGAGGAAGGAGAGAAAACTAGTTGCCGAGCAGTGGTTGAGTAAATCAGTATTACTCAACAACTGCTTGGCAATCGCTTCAGATCTATTCAATACACTTACTGCAGCCACTATATACGTTTTATGATGTCATAATGGGACTACTTCTTAACGATTAAATGAGTTGCGCCCGGGCAACTGTCAGTATTTACCCTTTTCTAGGTTTTTGATACTTCTCTCTCTCTCTCTTGCAGTTGCACTCAAGTAACTGCCAGTATTTACTCTTTTCTAGATTTTTGATACTTCTCTCTCTCTCGCTCTCTCCCTTGTTCTATTTTTCTCTCGCTTGCGCTATCTCTCTCTCTTTCTCTCTCTATCTATCTATCTATCTTAAGTGTGTTAAATGGTTTTCACATTTCACATCTCATATTTCTATTAATGAAAGAATTTATTCTCTATTAATGGAGCATTTTTTAGTTGTCTTCTTGATTTTTACATTTGTTCTGGAAAGGAACGATTTTGTTTCTTTTGAGTTCATTTTTATTTTTACCTATTTTCTCACTACTTTTTAAATGTAGTTCCATTTGATCTATGCATTCTGCCATAATTTTTATCTCTTACACTCCACAAATATCTGCATATTTTTTCTAGTCTACTCTGTGAGTTTAAAATCACATTTGGTGTATATAGAAAAATCGGGTTAATCCAAATAAATCAGAGGTTTTGTTAGATTATATCATGTTTGTCTAAATGTGATCCAGTGTTTTTGTGGAACAAAATCACATTTTCGCCTCTGGCTCCATATATAATTATATATAGATTGCAGTCAGTTTTATTGTTTAAGCTATTGTGATTCATTTTAATTAAAATCTTTTTTTTTTTTTTGTTAATTAAAATCGGTGGTGTATGTTTTTTTTTATTTTTCACTGGATTGCAGTTGATAGAATTTCGCAATATTTCATACTTCTTTAAACTCGTCTGTCCGTTCACTTAATTATACGTATTTACAATTTTTGGATTTAAAATAAAATTAGAATATTTTGACTGTAGCTTACACATTGTAAATTTCCGACTTGTCTGCATTATATTTCCAAGCAGCGCTTCCCGACCCATACCGCCGCTGGAGGATTCATTTTTCATGCTGCCTACGACGAATCATTTGCAAATGACAACTGCTAAAAATTTAATTTTAACCAAAAATAAAAACATTGAACTAAAAACTCTGTGTTTATACATACATTTTATAAAATATTAAAGTAAAAAAAAATTGTAAGAGGACCCCATAGACTCATAAAGCAAACATTTGCATAACACTACAAAATACAAGCCAGGAATAAAAAAACGCTTTACTTAAAACAAACAGACTTGAGCACTTATGTAATAGATATATGTATATACGATTGTATATAGGTATTTTGATTTATGTACTTTCGTATAAAAGGACATGCATTATATACAATGTAATAGGATTAAATGCAGATGGAGACTGTCTTACAGACGAACAGTACGTTTGAGCACAATTTTGATGTCAACACTAAACGCTACTAGAAAGCGACAGCTACCGCCTAAGTAGGGCGATAGGACGATAGGGCGATAAGGCGATAAGGCGGTCTGTTGCAGTGGATAGAGCAAGTGTACGTCCAACATGTACTCATACTTATGAACGAGAACTATTGCCAGCGTAGGAAAGGATAAGTGCCATGTCAATCATTTTACTTCTCATTTGTCTGGCATTAACAAACGCCCATTTCAGACAATTTTAGCCCATTTAAGTCCAAATTTAGAAAGTACATTTTTAGGCTATTTTGACTAATTTGCAGCGTTTGTGTGGGCATTTCATATGTTTTGTGGCAATTGAAGCATTTGGACACATTCTTCGCACACATTTTGAACTTTCGAGACAATTTGTGTGTAATTTAAAACGTTTTAACCTGTGCCTGTGTCATTTTGACATTTTGAGCTCGCCTTTCCTCACAATACCGAGATTAAATATATAAGCAGAAAAAATTATTAACCGAAAAAGAAAAAAAAAAAATGATAAAGAAATAATCATGGACCAAAAAAACAACCTCAGACTATAAAAGTGATGAGTGGGGCAGCATGTGACATTCGTTTCAGATGGACATGCTGCACGTAGCTTCGAAATGTCTTTTGCCTTCGTTACGACAACTGTCACAGTGCGAACATTATTCGCATAACAAATCAAGAAAAGTCCACAATACCTAAATTACCACTCACCATTTACCATTCACCATTCACCATCCACCACTCACCACTCCTCCAAAACAGTCTGCAAGTGCACCTTCTCTTTGACGATTTTCCAGAAGTGCGCTTACAAAAAAACGCTTTGGTTACACGTAGCAAAACCGTCAAAGGAGCGAAGCTACAAACAACTATAAGGGAAACACTAAACACTGGTCCGTTTGGAAACATTTTAAGTGTCACTGATGAACGTACTACTCACTCTCTCCTCTCAGCCACCAGCCACACCGCTCCCGCTCCTCTGTGTCACTAACAAAGCAGCTGGAGTAGTTGCAGTGGTGATGATGCCAAAATCACAGCAACATTTTGTGCATATAAAAAAAGCAGCTCGAAGGGCAAAAGGAATTGTTTTCTAAGGCGTTCGGCGGTTGGAGGGGTTCGGGTGTGTGTGTGTGGTAGATTGTCGAAAGTGGTAAGTGGGCTGCAGTGGTGTCAAGCCAGACGTATGCTACTTGAATAACAAATGGAGTTTTAACTGTCAGCAAATTTCATTTCTTTTCTTTTGAGTGTCTTCTGGTACGATTATTTTCGGCAACTCGCAAGGACGTGGTAGCGGTAGTAGCGGCAAGGAAGGACACAGTTAGCCATAAATCTGTACAAAAGAGATAAAGCAAGAAATTTTGCATCAAGTGGTGACTACATAGTTCTTATTATTTTTTTTTTTTGCTGTTTCTTTAATGATCGTTGGATAGCAGCAAATTGTTAACGAGCATAGCAAAATCATTTGTACAAATTAGGCAAATTACATGTACTAGTTACTTTTGCGCATGCAACGAGTATGCTGACTATACTTGAATAATTTGAGAGGGAAAAATATATTTCGTACTGTACACCACTTCACATTTTGATTTTGTTGCATTTCCCCCTCGATTTTTGTATTTGTTTTAGGTTGTAGAATTAAGCAAAATCAGCATAAATTTCGACATTACTATTAGCACAACTAGTAACTTGGCACCTTACAACTAGTAACGTGTCCATATCAGACCAGCTACACAGACCCCCTCACGGTTGCTACTCTCCCTCACCAACTCAGAGGAGGAGTAGTTGTGGCCTTTTAAAGACTTAAACATACACAGAAGACCCATTGACTGATATACGTGTTTGTGCGAGTGTTTGTGAAATGCAACTTGAAAAAAATTCTAGTTAACAACAAAGTTTAACTGCTGCTGTTGTCCTTGTAGATTTGCATTTAAAAATTAAAATGCTTTATAGTTAAACTTGGATAAAGCACACATACACTCAACAAAAGCTACAGCAAGAAGTGCAACAGCAACAACAACATTATAACCAGTAAAGTAACATTATAACTAGCGAGTAAAAATTATAAAAATAATGGGTTGAAATAAAAAATTTGTTGTGTGTAGTGCTTAGTCAGCGTTTTCATTTTAATGCTCTAAAAACATTGCAACAATCATAATAACAATAATAGTAATCATGGCAGCAACAGCAGCAGCAACAGCAGCAACAACAGCAACAACAGCAAAACAATATCATAACAATTGCTACAATGAAAGCAGACGAGCGGAAAGGTTGAATCTTGATGATTTTTTATATTTTAACGAGTTCACTGCTGATGCTACATCAAAACCGAAAGGAGAGAGAAATAAAAAATTAAAAAAATATTTGTATATTTAGAAAATTCGAACAATATAAAGTAATACGTAACTAACCAGTTAAATATAATGAATAGAGCTTTAGCAAGGTTTTAACATTTTTCAAAAAAAAATTATTAAAATGTCACTTGACACTAGTTGTCAGTACTCTAGTACTTCTCTTGATAAACATGGTTCAAAGTCAAAAAATAGTTACTTAAGTCGATTAGGTTATGTGGTTATGTGGTTATATCTATTAAAGATCAATATCCTTTAAAGATTTGGCCTTTACTCCTCGTGTTCATACCATACTAAACACAAGCTTAAGAATAGTTTGAAAACAGTCACATATGATGTGAGATGTGAGATGAAGATTCCAAGAGCAATAACCAATTTTAGATTGAGTATGAATCTAAAATAAAGTATATTGATCGCTGCCCAATAAGTTTTCGAATACTGCCATTATTTGTAGTACTGCTATAGCACTACTACAACGTGCACATCTTTACATAGGGATTGCTTCGTTAAGTCCTTCGTTAAGTCAACACTAAAACGCAGTAGGGCATCTCAAGCTTAAGAATAGTTTGAAAACAGTCACATATGATGTGAGATATGAGGTGAAGGTTCCAATAGCAATAACCAATTTTAGATTGAGTATGAATCTAAAATAAAGTATATTGATCGCTGCCCAATAAGTTTTCGAATACTGCCATTATTTGTAGTACTGCTATAGCACTACTACAACGTGCACATCTTTACATAGGGATTGCTTCGTTAAGTCCTTCGTTAAGTCAACACTAAAACGCAGTAGGGCATCTCAAGCTTAAGAATAGTTTGAAAACAGTCACATATGATGTGAGATATGAGGTGAAGGTTCCAATAGCAATAACCAATTTTAGATTGAGTATGAATCTAAAATAAAGTATATTGACCGCTGCCCAATAAGTTTTCGAATACTGCCATTATTTGAAGTACTGCTATAGCACTACTACAACGTGCACATCTTTACATAGGGATTGCTTCGTTAAGTCCTTCGTTAAGTCAACACTAAAACTTTGACTAAGGCATATTTGCGCAGTATAGCATTTATTGACCATACTGGCATTCAGACGGAAACACATTCCCGCCACTACGATTACTCTAGTTTGTTCTGTGTGCTTTAAGGATAACTCCTCCCTGTTGCCTCGCCGTATAAATTAAAAAATAGAAACGTAATTACATGTAAACTCTAAAGTAGTGAAGCAAAACGAGCAAAAACATGGAAAAAATTAAAATTGCAACTAAGTTTTCTGCGGGCACTTAACTTTGATATGAATTAAGGGATTTTCCTTCGCATTTTTCTGTGTTGCTTTTTCACCATTTTCACGTGTGCGGTTTTGCCATAATGATGATTTTCCCAGTTTCCGGCGAATATACACCAAAATATGGAATATGGAATACGGAATACGGTATGTGGTATGCGGAATAAGAAAAACGCATACTCATACTCACGCTGTTGTGGACTCGTTCTAGAGGAATTGTTTATAAGTTACAAGCTTAACAAAAAATTAAGGGAAAACATTTCGACTTCAAGTTTATACAAAAGGAAAAGCATATATTTTCCAACTCAGGATTATATGCGAAGAAAAAATTAGGCTTCTGGCGGTTCATGGAAGAAGCCACGTTATATAAAAAGAGAAGGGAAAAAAGTCAAAATCTTGTGAAAATGAGTTTTTAATTTAAGTTAAAGATGCGAAAAAAGTAAGTTTTGCTTTCCACTTTTTTACTTACTTCACATCAGTTATACTTTCATTTAAAATCTTTCATTTAAAAAACTTAAAATCAGACTCTTTGTGGTTCTGAAGTTGGAAGAAACCTTAAAAAACGCTTAAAGAATTCACCGCAATTAAATTTGAAGCGTTTAATTGCGTATTTCAACGCGCTGCAGTACAAAGCTGCAAAATTGATAGTAAAAACCTTTTCTTGTGAAAAGGTTTTTACAGAACTCTACAACAAAAAACTTAAAATTATATTAGTTCTGTTCTACGAGCTACTCGTAGCAAAACTCGAGTAAAACACAAGTAAAGCACAAACTGAGAGCGTAATACAAATAAAGAGCTAACATACGCTCTTTAGACAGATCTTCTAGGAACATCTTTATGTAAAATCTGGTGAGAACATCAGTGCCGCGCAAATAAACAACACAAAAATTTTAATTCAAACCAAAACAGCTGGTTAAACAGCTCGGGTGTTCTGCACTCTCAGATGCTCTCATTTACTCGAAAATTTGCTAGTCGAACGCTTTCATGTATACACAGTCTTACTCAAAGTTACTACGAGTAGCTCGTGGCGCAGACCTATAATATATAATATAGTGCTATGCTTTATTATTTTCGTTTTTATTATATACTTTTGTTCCCTCTTTTATTTATATCCTTAAAGTTTTCAATATGCCTGCCAATTTTTTTTTTGTCATTTTTACTATTATTTTTTCGTTTCGCACCACTGTTGTTAGTTCTTAAGATTTTGACAAACTCTCCCAAAACGTTCTTTAGTCTCTATATATATTATATCTTATATTTCTTGCAAAGATTTATCATTTAAGTTTATTTGTGGAATCTATTATATGTCAGGCTTCCATACTCCATATCGACTTATTTACGATTTTGTTTTGTTGTTTTAAGTAGAAAAAAAAAAAAAAAGTCATAAACACAATTTTGTAAGTAAAAAAAAAAAGAAAAAAAAAAATAAAAATTTATAAAAGAAAAATTCATTGAAATCTACATTTTATGTTGAATGTTGGCTGTAAAAACTGCAAATAACGGGGTAGAAACTTCTCTAAATTAGCATGCAAAGCATTCGTGCATACTCGTGTAGTTTCGTGTATTTTCGTGTATTTTCGTGTATTTTCATGTTTATTCGTGTATATTCGTGCAAATGTCCGTATTTACTCGTATTCGTGTGCGATAAGGCATCGTGCTGTGTAGACTTTGATTTGCAAAACATAATGTAAGACTAAATCTATTATTAACTTAACTAATTACTCCAGCTAAGTGTTGCCAATTAATGCTAATTTCGCTGCTAGTAAATTGCAAAATAAACGATATTTTAATATTAAGCGTACACTGAGCAATTTTTGTCTAACTGCATTTTATTTCAAAAATCTAAATTCTATTGTATGTTATTTTTTGTTTTTATGCTGTATTTCCTAATTTATTTTTTAATTTTCTTATTTATTTTCTTTATGTATTTATTTGTATTTATTTGTATTTATTTTGTATGTATTTGTAAACAAAAAAATTATTTATCATAAACAAAAACAACAATTACAACAACAATTTTTTGTAAATGTAAATAATCCAATTGGGTGTGTGTTTTCTTCTATGTTTTTTATATTCGTTGAACATTTTTTGGTATGTCTGATTGAATCTGTGGTAATGTAAAATATCCAAAAATAAATGAATCCAAAAATAAAAATTGAATGTTACTTCAATAATCATAAAAACACAAAAACAAAATAAAAAAAAAACAAACAAAAAAATTGTTTAAAAATCGCAAAAATCAGGACTAAATTTCCTACCGGATCATAGTGCGACCGCTGCAACATTATCCGGTACCAATGTCGGCACTACTGTTTCAACAGCCGGCTCAGTTGCGCCTGCTACCCCTAGCAATGCTACCACCAATGGACTGATGGCACCGCCTCAAATACCAATGTCGAATCTGGTTGCGCTGACTGCACTTAATCAGCATCATACAGGCGCACATCACCACGTCCATATGCAACAACAGGCACATAACACAGCAGCACGTATAGTGAGTCCACATATGGCGCAGCTAATGGCCATTCAACAATCAATCGCCGCTGCAAACCCTTTGCAACAGACGCAACTACAAAGTGCCACAACTACACCGCTTTGTAAGTAGATATAATAGTGAATAGTCTTCTATAATTTTTGAATTTCTAGCTTTCATATCATTTCTTTCGGTTTGTTTGACGCTCTACACACCTCTTGCATTCTCTATACTAACTGTGAACTAAACACCACAAAGTAAGCTCAATTAACATCGCATACTTTTGGGTGCACTTATGCATGCTATGAGCGCTAAGTAGATATTTACTAAAAACTTAAACTAATGCATACAAATTACAATAAAAATAAAAAGTAGAAACACATATCCACATTATATAGTTATATAGTAATCGTTTTATACGGACATTGTGATCATTTATTATGTGATATAGATTATGCACGTAGAAAAATAGTTGGAGCTCTCACATTCGCCTCTCATACCTTGACAGTCATTAACAATTTACCGATATACTGAAATAAATTATAAAAAACAATAAATAAAAACAAAAATTTATTAATTTACAGATATCTCGTAAGTAACTTCTAACAAATATGCAACTATAACAATCACATAGCAACTAATGTTGACTCAAATATGGATTAAGATCTTACATCTCTCTAAGGGCGGAACAGAAGACAGCTGTTCGAGTAGCGTCAGTTAGTAGCACAAATGATCTGCCATGGTCGCAGCTTTCCACGCCGTTGCGAGGCAAAACGTCCCATATATATTTTATTGTTCTATGGCCTGAAGTATTCTTTCTATTAGATTATTTAAAAAAAATATTGATTAGTTTATAAAAGTTATATTATTTATAACTCATAAATATAAAAAAATAGTCCGTCCCGTGTTCTCGTAACAACCTTCGTTTCTCACTTTCATTAGGAGTTTCTGTATTGTCTTTAGACTTTCGCTATCTTCTTTTTAGTACTTCCATTTTAATTCATATTAGCTTCAAACTTACTTTATTTTTATCATCTTAAATCATCTTAAGATTCTTATCATCTTAAGATTCTTTTTACTCTCTCGCTGTCTCCCTTATTTACTATTTTTCCTATTCTTTCATTTCATTTCCTTTACTATCGCACTCTTTCATATTATCTTTTTTATTCTCTATTTGTCTTATTCACTCTCTTTTGTTTTTTTTTTTCTGTATCAATATTACTATAAGTTTTTTATATTTTTTTGGTTTATCCTAATTTCATGCTTTACTTCTTTTTTCTTTATTTATTACTTCCTTTCTTCCTCCTCATTCTCTTATTATTTATTTTTCAATGTTTATCAAACTAGATCGCAATTATTTCCTTACTTATACAGAATAGAAGACTTAAGAAAACTTCAAAGTTCAAACAATTTTGATTTCTGCAAACCAATTTTTCTTAATCTCACTGGATAATTCTAGCAAAGATCGTTAAAATTCTTACCAAAGATTTTTAAAAAATCGAACGAAAGACTATAGGAAAGATTTTTGCTATTCTGATTCTATGTCTTCCAAAAAAATTTTATCATTTGTAATTCGTGGTAAAAATCTGTTTTGTCCTATTTCTTCCGTGGTGAAATCAAGAACAGCTGATAACCGCCAACGCATGCAAGTTAACAATTGAATTTTAATACAAATTCCATGGAAAGCCGCAATATATATATTTTATTATTATAATTCCTTATACATAAATAATTATTTACTGAAATTAACTCATACTACGAAAGAATACCGCTGTTGATCGAAAGATCTGCTCAATAGCAGCTCTTGTATATACAGCTGGCAGTATATAATGTATCTTTCAAACGATCTTTCGAAAGCTTTTTGAGTGTGGTGAGCAGAAAGATAATTTCCAGTATTCCCCTGCCAGTTAAGCTATGCATATAATAATAAAACAAAATATATTATTATTATAGTATATAATAATATTTGACTTTTATGATTCTTATTATTATTAGAGGATGTGGTACTGCGACCGTGGGGTCTATTGTGCCCCCTTTTGGGTTTAGTGTAGGTATAGTATAGAATCTGCTTTATAGAGTTTTATTGCCTCTTCCGAAAGAATATACATTCCCAGGCACCTATACCGTATCTGCATTATCGCAGGGCATTCTAACATGTGTGGCCGACTCCTCATTCTCTTCACGGAATCTACAGTTTGGATCCGTATCGTAAGGTGATGTTTAATTTTACAGTGGCCTGTTTAGATTCCTGTAGTAATTCTAAGATTTTTTTATGATATAAGAATAAAATATATTTGGATTTTATATATCCAATGACCCAAAGTAGTTCTACTATATTTCATAAAATTTTATTCTAATTTTGCCCACTGTGAATGTACTTTTAAACATGAAACGCTGCTAATATTAACTCATACCAATAAATAATTTTTTATTACTTTTACATATGCGAATATTTTCCCATTTATGTGCTGTCTAAAAATGTAATAATGTAAAACAAAAATTTGGCGAAAAGGTGGCGAAAAGGTGGCTATGTGGCAAAGTGGCAATGTGGCAATGTTGGTAGAGCGAGGTGTGATAGAGACCTTCATTTTTATGGGAGCTCGTAAAATTACACAATATGAAATATTCGGTTTATTGCATTACTGGCTTGCTCCAGCCATAGAGGAAGTCAGCCAACAATGTGAACTGAACACAAAATATGCGATATACAAAATGAACCGAGAAAGTGCATAATCCTCCCCGAAAAGGTGGGTCGGCGCTGGTGGCAGTCCCTCCGGATTGAATTTGCTACCAAATTTCTTGCTTCATTTTAATTTGTTGTTATTTTCGTATATTTTCGTATATTTTTATTTTTTGTTCTCTTCTGCTCTGCTGTGTTCTGGACTGTTCTGTTCTGTTATAATCAACAACAAAACAATGTAGAACAACATATATTTTTTGTTACTTCAATTAAAACCCGTAAAATAATAATGAAAAAGTGAACGAAAACATCAAGAATAGCAGGAAAAAATTTGACTAAAAAGAGTTTGGAAATGTTTTATGCAGTTTTCAATATACCACAAAGGATATACAAAAATTAATTTTTACATTAATAGCACCAGAAAAAATAAAGGATACGGCATAAAGTACATCTCTAAATTGTTGAATTTCCTTTTAAGCCCAAACAGCTTTTCAAATGGCTTTGTAAATTTTTTCATAACAAAATTTTGATTCAAATTCATAGACATTACTTCAGGTTCACTTTTAGCAGATCCCGTTAAAAAGAAAGGATTATTTTAATCTAATCAATCGGAACGCAATGTTATTTTATTTAGAATTCATTTTGCAATGTAATGTAATCACTTCTTAAACTTATTTTTATATTATTATTTATATTTCATATATATTTATAGTCATATCCTTTCTAGATCTATATATTTCACTTTTTATATACTGAAAAAGGGGTCCTTTAAAGGGGTTACTTACTTACTTAGTTGGCCATTACAGACGTGAGTTGTCCTTGGCTGCGTCGAGTCGTCTCTGCCAGTCAGCCCGAATACTTGCTAGCTGTCGCGAGTTGGTAGTACCGAGCGCCCTCAAATCGTTGGTCACCTGGTCCTTCCACCGAAGATGCGGACGCCATCTATCGCCTTTCCACCGCACGATATGGGGTTAGGACTTGCAATTAATGTCCATTGCATAGTAGTTCACCTTAATATTATGTGCCTTAGAGTATCCATATTTGATATCAGATGTATAAAACAAATTATAAATAATATTAAAAGCAAATTAAGTACAATAAAAATAATAAAATAAAATCAAAAAGAGTCAAAATAAAATTTTAAAAAATATTTAACAAAATAATTGTTAACAAAAATGTTGCAAAATATTAAAAAAAAAATAATATAAGTTAATAATCCGAAAAAAAAATAAACAAGATACCGTTTCCACCAGATGCTCCACTTCGCTTTAATAGTGTTGGACTACATGTATCTACCTATATGCACCAAATAAATTATATTGTATGAAAATGTTGTGAATAAATTTGTTTTTTTTTTTCTTGACAATATTTTGCCTTTGGGAAATTGAAATATTTAAAATAATTTTATTTTCTTTTTCTCTCTTTTTTTTTTATTTTTATCTTTTATTAGGGCATGGAGCTGAGGCATTATCAACATCCTTTAGTGCATATGTTCCAACAGCACAATTGCCAACGGCCGCTTCACATCAGTCTATACCTGGAGTTGCTGGTAAGCAAGCCGAAGGTAAAACAATTTAAATATGATGAATATAAAAAGACTAAAAGATATCTGCTTTAAATATTTAAAAGTACAAACATCAATTCCAAATTGCATTGACACCAACTAGTGCACCTCACTTTTGTTCCAACACTACCGAAACACCCATCGGCAATTTCATACTTAAAGAGATAAGATAAGATAAGATAGTCATAATCGAGCCATTTTTAAAATCAACTGGTTTCAAGGATAATCATTGGATTGAACACGCTTGTTGCACACAATTCAGTTACTAATTAATATGCTAAAACAATTGTACAGGGTGTAAATACAGGGTGTGTTTTGTGTATTCCACAGGCAACTGTAAAAGAAAGCAATAGTTCGTGCTTGATTGATATTGAGACTGGAACTGGACTGATAATTTGCATTCTGATTACTATATCTAGTCTCGGTTCTGAATTGTCCTTGTCTTCTCAGTAATAAAAACTTCTCAAAATATTAAAAAATAAATTATAGTACATTTTAAAAACATATTGTAGAAGATAAAATGAATATAGATATAGATATAGGCTGGAAGATCAATGATCCAAATTATAAAATAACAACACACTTTAAAAACTTTGTATTGTCCAATACTAGGCAAACTGAATTTCTTCATATCAAAATTAATCAATAAACTCCTTAAAAAACTATTCTCTATGGGTATATGTCCCCGTATATATCATTAGGAGCATTTTTTAGTTTATGCAATATACTCTTATCTGACAACATACACAAGATCTTTTAATATGACCAACTTTTAATCATCAATTATGGACCGATTATGTCTGACTGAAGTACTCAAAGTCGTGTGATTTACGCCAGACTTAGGTTTCAAATGTACCATAAATATTCGAATATATATTTTTATTTATTTACACTTTATCTAACGTACAAGATTTTAATCAATTCTGCACTGATAGTGTTAAAAGGAATTTCAATTGTGTATTTTTATATAATTTTGCATTGAGGTACTATTCAACTATTATTTGTAATTACTCAACCTGAATATAGAGTCTTTAGTCTTGCTAATAGTCTTTCAAACTACTTTATAAAAAAAACAAGTTCCCATACATATACATTATCTGGATCGAAGAGGTTTCATGTTATTAGCAAAAATCTTGAAAGCTTTCAGTTTCGTTATACATTGAACTGATAAAAACAATTGTTATGTTAAAAGTAATTATTACATCTTACTTAAATTCTTGAATTACGACATATGTTTATACATATGTTTATATCATGTTTATATGTATCAAATAAAGACCTCACCCATGCATATAACATTAACATATAAAGACCTAACAAATAAAGATCTAACTTACTACATTCTTAATTACCGAAAATCTCTACTTAGGTAGAGATACAATGAAAGCTCTGTTATGCAAACATTAACAGACAGAATCAGTAATTCAGCCCAGTAAACAGAAACCTTATGTAGCTGAATACTACCACACACTAACGTCTTATACGTTTACACAAAATATCTATCGATCTGTTGCTAGTGTAAACAGGTCTTATGAAGAATACAATTTAATGGCACACAATATTGCAGAGTTGTGAGAGCAATCTATTTGTTTGACAGACTTTTAACTGTCCCTAATCTTTTCTACTGTGATCTTGACACAAGTCATATTTTGGTTCATAGATGGATTCATAATAAAACAAACCGTTATTCCAAAAAAAATGTGATTACTATGGTATATAATCACTAATCAACCAAAGCACGCACTGGAACAATTTAATATATCCGCAAAGACCCTATATTTAGATTTTTAATAGGTGACAAGTTTTTTCAAGTCAAGTATTAAGTGTTTAAAAATTAGACTAAGTTCCTGAAGCTCTACTTATTTATGTTGTTATTATATTATGAGTGGTTCTCATAGAAGAGGATCTCCTAAACGTAAATCTGTTCGCTCCTGGAACCTAATATTCGATTAGAATCAAGCACTTTGTTGATGTTATTGTTGTGTGCGATTTTTTAAATGTTAGTAAATAAATTCTAAGCAAATTACAATTGTCTTCGGGATAATATTGAAACACTTAAGATTTAAATAATTTCTAACTTTTTCACAATTGTTTTTTTTTTGGTTTTAATCTGTTTCACACTTAAGCATCAGAATAAGAGTTTTATATTCATATACATGTTTCAATTGTTTTTTAATAATATATAAAAAGATTTTCATTGTAATTATTATTTATATATACTTTGAATTATATTAATGTTTAAATATCATCGACCGCAGGCCCCGATGGAAGCAATCTTTTCATTTACCACCTTCCGCAGGAGTTCACAGATGCCGATCTCGCTTCTACTTTTATTCCGTTCGGTAATGTACTATCAGCGAAAGTGTTCATCGACAAGCAGACGAACTTGTCAAAGTGTTTTGGTTTCGTGTCATATGATAATCCACTTTCAGCCGGTGCAGCCATACAAGCAATGCATGGATTCCAAATTGGCACGAAGCGCTTAAAAGTGCAATTGAAGCGCTCCAAGGATAAGCCTTACTAGGCGTATATAAAAATTAATAATAAGAAATCTAAAACTAAAAATTTTAAAATTCAAAAAATTCAAAAAGTTAAAAAAAAAAAAAGAAAATAATATATTACAGAAAAAAAAAATTTAAATATAAAAAAAAAATTGTTGAAAGTCATTTTCTTTCTTTGATTTGAAAGTAAATGCAGAACTAAAATAGCAGTGTAGGTGCCTTTAATTTTTAATATAAAGGACCAAATAAGCTATGACTTGAAAATAAAATTCCTTTGTTATAATCGTCTTTTTTTTTTTTTTTGTTAATAAAATAATAAATAAAAAATATTACTAGCAATAAAAGCTAATGAACGGCAAGACCAAAGAAAATGTCAAAGCAAAAACAATTATGTATGCAAATGTTATTTTTTAATTCATAAAAAAAACAAAAAAACTAAAATATTTTTTAAAATTTTATTAGAAAATTATAAAAAAATGTTATAACACATTTATATAAATATATTTATTAATATATAAACAAACACTTAATAAAAAAAATGCTGAATTTGATTAAGGAACATGGCAAGTCATTTTAAATACAAAAAAAAAACTAAAGAAAAACAAAACTAATTATATTTTGATATAAATTGTTATAAGCCATGTATTTACTGGTAGACTATTTACATATAGAGGACCTCATACACATGTATCATTAATGCATTGTAATTTAAGAACATCAAACAAATAACGTATATACAAACCAATGTATTGAAAGCCAAATAGTTAAGCAAATTCATTAAGTTCTTACTTAGTTAAAATTAAAATTATAAATAAAATAAAAATAAAAATAAATCAAAAATAAACAAACAAACAACTAATATACATATACATATATATATACATATACGTTATATGATAAATATTTTATTAGTAAAATTTTGTGTTAAGAGTTAAGCGCGGAGTCGTTGCTACTCGCAATCAATACATTCTTTATAATGCATATTGTACATAAATATGCAAATTAATTTAATTTAATATATGTATATACATACGTATGTATATCAATAACAAATACATATCAATACATACCGATTTGTATTGATTTTCTCTTATATATATATACTTATTTTATTTACAATTTCAATCAAGAAGTCAATCAAGAAGTGATTTATTTTTGGTACTTTGCGAACTAAAGCAGTTACATTAAATAATTTGGTTTGTTAAGACATAATAAAATTTTTTGTTAATATGTTATTAAATATTCAGCTAAGTCAATTCTGCTATTATTTTATCTAAAAGATTTTTTTTAATCACAAAGTACCATATAAACGCACTGCTGAGACATATATTTAGTCAAAAAAACTTTTTCTGCTAAGAAAGAAAAATATTTGTAATTCATATAACAAAAAAATTATTGATTTCCAATTCGAAGAAAAAATTCAATTGTCTTAAACTCAAGAAAAAACTTTGTATATTACAAAAATAATTAATTTAAATACTTTCAAATTTATTTGAAAAAACAAATACCATAAGTCCAATGAAATAGGCCGGTAACCATCAATTTAGTTCCCCGCGTATATCCCTCACAGTTTAAAAATCAAATAATTATAGATATATAAATTTTGTTCTTATATACAAAATGTTTCGTATAGCCCATCGATTAATTTCACAGAAAAGATAAACCAGAATTTCAACTCTTCAAGAACCTTATCGTTCCTACCACATCCCTCTGGTTCGAAGCCTCTATAAAAATGTCAGATAAAACTGATAAATAATGGTGTTGTCATTTTGTGTTCAATTTGATTGCAGTAACAGTCACTTGCTTTTTAATTTAATTAAATACTTTTTAATTTAATTAGTTCACCTTAATTTTGCAAACATCATTTCTTCAATTTCTTCAATACTAAACAATGAAAATTATTCTTCGAATATGCTAGAATATATCATTTCATATTAATAAAAACATTTTTTAAGTCCTAAAAAATTTAAAAATTAGTTTACGGATAGTTTAACACACTCACATTCGTTAGAAAATGTAATTAAAATCAGTCATTTAATTTGAAATCGCCGAATCTATATAGGTTACCATTAGACCATCATATCCATTTCTTTCAACCAGCGCGTTCTTGGACTTCATTTAGGTGTTAATAAAACTTCAATTCAAATTACGTTAACAGTTAACATTTAACAAGAAAATGTGGTAACTAACATTATGTCAACTAAAGAACTAAGCTAGCCATTATAAGATCGAGTTTTATAACTTAGACATAATGCTTTTGGTGTTACTCCATGCTAGCCAAGACCGAACTCAAGATATAGTGACACGTATCTTTATAGATATCTAATATCGAATCCCTAAATATGAATATAAATAATTATTATAAATAATAAGAAACGACATAAAAAAAATAACAATAGCTATGTTATTAAAAAAAAATTTCGTGCTAACGATCAAACCTAATAATCAGAGAGGTTTGTAGATTAAATAAATCACTTCAATTTTAAAAAGTAATAATGTATGTGCCTCAGTTTCTTTTAATTCGTTAATCATATCAACAAATATATATGACATAGATTCATTTTTCATTTTTTTGAAAATTAAAAATATAACTGATTCTAAGAAAAATTTGTATCAGAATTGTAGCCGTTCAGGGACTACAATATGAAATTCTGATCACCAAATTGTAATTATAATTGCTTTTATATTATTCTTTCAGTATGTCAAATACGGATATTAGCAAATTCAACAGAAAAGTAATTTATTTCATGCTAAATTTCAATGCTAAATTATTTTTAAATCAACTTAAATGTGCAGTGTGAACATACAATTAAAGAGGACTTAGGTAATTATAGCGCAGCCATCTATTGGCAACTATATGCGTTGGTAGGGCAGATCTTTCACTAATGTACCGTCATAATTTTATAACATTTTGGTTAATTGAGGAACTGGAAGATAGCTTAATAGTTTGTTTAATATTTCACTTAAGTATTGACTAAAGTTAAAAATAAGATTAAGATATTTGTTATTCACATACTACACATATTATTATAGTTAGTATTTTTTCGTGCTAGCGTACTTTATATATATGAGTAACACAAATCAAACCTATTGTATTGTTATTAGCATTAGCTTTCCATTTTTTTTGTTGTTGGAAATACTAATTTAATCGTGAAAAATAACGTGGCCTTAATAGCAGCAGCTTTTAGTTTAAAGAAATTCGCTATAAAAAAAAATTATAGAATTTAAATAACAAATTAATCCTTAACGATTATGATTTTATATTTGACAAAAATTTAATTAATCTGTAGTCACAGACAAACTTATTGAGGCCATTTTAGGCCTCATAATGTTGAGAAAAAAATCTGATTTCATTGAAATAAGATAGTGGTGTACAAGGAGAGATTTGAGGGTTCAAACCCTTTCAAAAACCTTTTGGACTATCTTGCTACTGTAAGATACAATTATTTTTTTTTGTGCATACAAATCTCTCATGTGAACGATAAACTAGTTTTTAAAAAGTCGCCTTTAGTAAGTCCCCCCTATATACGCCCCTAAAATGCAATATGTCTGTATAATAATTCATGGATATTCGTTATTCCTAGAAATAATAAACTTTTGTTGCAAATATAATTGATCTGATTAAAAGCTTAAACATATTAAAATCATTAAATAAAGTAAAAGCAATTCGGGAGGATATGTGTAATAAGCATGGTTTCCTTAAAGAAAATATATAAATATATAAAGCATTTAATGTTACTTTAAGTTGCAATAGGTAATTAACATTTTTGGCTTGATGTAATATGATTACATCTGCTAAATCAGATCTGTGTGGTTCAGTACAGAAGAATCAATCCTTTTAAAGTGTGAACATCTAGAAATCAGCAAATATCTTTGTACAGAAAGACTCTTCGCTCTAATGACAGGCTTATATCCACTATAACTGGTACATGAGTACGCACTTCTAAGAGACTCTCTAAGATCTCCCATAATTAATCTTAATAAAGATTAGGATTTTCCGATATACTAGAACTAATATTAAAACCAGTTTATTGTAGTGAAGAATATTCGTTTTTTATTAATTATTTGGGGTGGAAGATTTTAATTCTTATTAGAATATTTTAATATTCTTAATTAAATATTTCTCGTTATTAGTTGTCAAATGTATATTAGGAAATAAGTATATTGATTAGTTTTAATTCAGTTAAAAATAATTTTAATCCATATATTTTTCGGAACCAATTCGTTTCTAATTGGTAGACATTTTGTAGTTTAGTTAGAATTCTAGATGGCTAGATGAAAACGTTATAAACAATTGCAATTTTTAATAAAAATAACAACATTAAAGCGTAAAAGAGAATTGTTCGAAAATATTATATATATGATGCTTTTTATGACTTATGGTATCTGAAGATAGCGTCAGTCTCAAGAATACTTTTTGATTGATTTCCCAACTTCGTTTAATTATTTTTTCATTTTTATATAATTTTTGTAGAATATATCATTTTTACTGTTATTTTATTTTTTATTATTTTCGATTTGTTTGCAATATTTTTTTATTTTTTTTTTTTAAATTTTTAAATTTTTGTTCATTATTTTTTTTAATATTTTTACATTTCTTTGATTTTTTTTTATTTTTTATTTTTATTTTTATACATCTTAGAATTTTTTTTTTTTGGTATTTTTTTTATTATTTTTATATTTCTTTGTTTGAGTTATTTTTTTTAATATTTTTTTATTTTTTAATTTCAATTACTTTTGTTTTTATTATTTTCAGTTTTTGCTTTATAATAAACTTTATTTTTTTATATTATTTTTGAATATGAATAAATTTTTCAATATTTTCGTATAGTTTTTTTTTATATTATTTTGTTGAATTTTTTTTTAAATTTAAAAATTATTATTATATAATTTTTGTTTTCTTTTTTTGTTGTACTTATTGCATTATTTTTATTTTAACTTTTATATGCCGTTTTCAATTTTATTTTTTTTTTTATAACTTTGTATTGCTGGTTTATTTTTTTAATAATTGGATTAAAATTAATTTTTCTTCAGTCCATTTTTATTTACAAATTTAAACACATTCACATTAATTTTTATATTAATACATTTTTAATATTAAATTTAATTTTTTCGTTTTTTAATTTTTTTTATTTAAGTTACAATTTTTCAGTAAACTAAAGTTTCTTCGACTATTAAAAATGATCTATTTACATATGATTATTTCTCAAATTCTATGAAGCTGCTAGTATAAGCATTTTTACCAATCACTTCGTAAACATATATAGCATTTAGCATTTCGCTATCCGATCATATGTTATAATTGTTCTTGGATGCATAATTTACAGATATAATTTATTAGATTTTGGTTAATGTTATGGATACTTAACATATATATTTTTAAAACAATGTTGTCACTGTAACATTATTGATCAGATATACTAACATTAGATGCTACATCTACTGTCATTAGAAATATATAGAAATAGCAAATTAATGTTGGCTGCTGCACATCGGAACAGTACGAGTACAAGAATCAATTGGAAAAATTATTAATTTTTTGTTTTTCATATTAGATTAAAGTTATTTCAACTTTTATGGGTCCGCAGACCCATTGCTCTTAGTTACGTTAATTTCGGTTTACCGAAAATTATATGCATAGGCTAGATCCCAAAAAAATATATAAACTGTATTTTCTTCATATCGTTTATGTAAAATAAGCATATAAGCTAGTTAATAAATTTGGATGTTGTCTATTTAAGAATTATTTCAAGAGTTTCAATATTATGTACTATTTGGAGACTTAACTATTATTCTGGTCTCTATACATGACACATAAATGTTATATATATAAAACATATATTATATGTCATATTACATGTTAAATATATATGATATATATGTGAATACATATTTATATTTACATTCTATGTAAAAAAAAATGGCATTTATAATATAACAAACGCAGTAAAAGATATCGCAACAATTTATTCTGTTTGAGTTGGTAACACAGTAGCTATCCTAGATTTCAGTGTGATACGTAATGTCGACTGTCGTTATCACCATTGTGGTCATAAAAGAAAATTTACTAAAGGACTTGTTAATCATAATCAGCTTAATCATAATGAACTTATGAGAAGTATATAGAAGATTGAGGGAAGTAATAGTTGTCCTGCACTCGATGGGGCGTACTTCCAAAGCGGTTAAATAAATATTGATTTATTGATAATCATAATGAGCTTATGAGAAGTATATAGAAGATTGAGGGAAGTAATAGTTGTCCTGCACTCTCGATGGGGCGTACTTCCAAAGCGGTTAAATAAATATTGATTTATTGATAATTTTTTTAATTAATTGCGAAGACTTTTTACATAGAATAAATATATCTATTATACAAATATAGATGTGTGTATTACATACTTATGTATTTAAATACAAAGATTTATATTGTTATTCAGAAAAAAATGATTTCATTAGTTAATTTTCTTACTCTTAAGAACTGAAACATTAAAAATGTTAAAAAAAAATTTAATTTTAGTATTTACTTTGAAAATATATACCATATATAACTTAATTTGTGTTATTGCATAGTCATACCAAAATCATAGCCTATATATCTGGGAAGACATGAGTTCAAGGATTTTGTCATACTAGTTGTAGTGATATTTTTGCTTGTTGATGGATTATAAAAATTAAAAACAATAAAAAAATATTAATTATAGAAATGAAAATGTATTTAAATGAATAATTCTTCTTATTATTCTCATTAATTTTTTTATTCAAAATGAAACATGATTCAATTAAAAATATATATAAATATATATATAAAATAAAGATATAAGTATGTGGATATATGTGTACGTGTATCTTGTTTCGAAATTCGAAATTCGTTAACAAATTAGAGAAATTGATGATGCAAGTGTACTTAAGGTTAACTAATTTTGCCTTTAACTATGTTAAGTATTTAATTACTGAAACTACAAATATATATTTTTAGTATAAAATTTTAAACCAAATTATGAAATATAATATTTAATAAATTTTAATGAAATATAGTATACAATGTATTAATGAAAATTTATTTGTACATAAATATATTTGTGGGAAGAAATTTTGAAATATCTTAATTAATAAATGGAAATGTAATTTAATATTTAAAAACAAAAAATGTTTTATTTTTTATTAACAATTTAATTTGATTTGATTTTGCTGGCAACTATTGTATTTAATAGAGAGGTTTCGAACAGTAGTGAATACCAACAACAAAATTTTTATTTTTCATGCTAATGTTACTCCACGATTCGCACGAGCGAGACCAATATTTTTGCGAAGATAAGTTGTAATTTAACGTCATATTTTTCTGACAGAAGTAACTATTATATTTAATAGAAACTAGTATATTTCATAAAGAGGTTTTTCGAAAAGTAGTGAAACACAACAACAAAAATTCATTTCATATAATTTTTATTTAATTGAATTTTTGACTGACCATACAGCTGTTTCGAGTATTGTCAAATGCCCATCATCATTATCAGCATTTTGGAATAATGGTTTATATTTAATTATTCGTAAATAATTTCTTTAGACTCCAACTACCAAGTATTGAACTCGTACCCTGCTAAAATTAAAGGTCAGAGCCAGTATTGATTAGACAACTCACACAAAGCCGTAGTTAACTTCTGTGTTAGAACTTGGAATTTTGTTGACATCCTAGTAAGCACTAAAAAGATTAAATGGTACCACATCTTGAATAAATCCAAACTTAAATAAAATACATTACATGTAATATAATAGATCCGGTCAAAATATACATAAGGGACAGAGCTCTGAAACTATATGCGAAAACCGACAGGCTGCCCTACTTAGCACTATCTAATCTCAGAGTAATCACTAACTGCATGGGGCGGTACGCAGATCTTAGATCAATCATTGAATAATCACAGAGATTATCAGGAATACTCAAATTAGTCAGTGAGATGGGCGGGACTCAGCAGAATCCCCCCAGCTATCATAGAGTAAAAGTGCCCAGATGCACTTACTCGGAAAAGGCTTAACATAACATAACATAATAACATGTAATATACGTCACTTTTTAAATTTTCATAAACGATATTGAATAGCAATTAATAAGTATTTTATTTTGGTTTTGAAAAGCATGTTTTCCTTTTTAAATAAATATTCTTTTTTTCATTTTCTTGCCAATCAGTGCACCATAATTAAATTGATAGAGAATGTCTTTAACGTCACAGAGCAGACATAAATTTAAGCTCATTTTATCCTTAAAAGTCCTTTAAGCGTATTGAGGTGTCAAAATTATAAATCATTTAAAATAAGAAGGGCAAAAAAAATTAAGAACGGAAGAAGAAGATTTTGCAGAACGAAAATACCGCCCAAGGTCAAAAAAATGGAGTTGTTGCAGAAAATGTGTGCTGCCAGAGTGTAAAAAACCTCTACTGCAGCCAGCAACGAATAAAATCTGTTTTACTCAAAGAAACAGAAAAAGAAACAAAAAAAAAGGATATGAAAAAGAAAAAGAAGCTAACAAAAAACAAAAGAGAAAAGAGAAAAGAGAAAATCATAATAAATGTGGAAAAATGGCGAAAAGATTGTTTTCCAATTTATGTTTTCACACCGATGAAATAAAATAGCTGCAGGAACTGTCAGGTTACAAGGATAAACTGTAACTGAAATAAGGCGAAAATAAAAAGGCATAACAAAAGTTATAATGTTGTAATAAAATGAAACGAGCAAAACAAAAGAACACTTCACATTAACCAAAATACACAAAACGAAACAGAAAGCTTATAAGGACGATGCACGCCATAACTCCAAGGAGCGTATCGTAATTGGAGCTGGTTCAGGAGTTCGAGTGCCGCTTGAAGTATTGGGTGCAAACACATAGGCAACGATGCGTTTGGAGTTTAATAGTTCGAAAAAATTGCACAATCCACGCGGTACTCGTTGCCACCACTGCCTCCCCGGCAACTTCTTCGTTTTTCGCTGAGAACTCTCCTAGTGAAAATGTTGCCGCAGGACATGCACAAGCGATGAGCTGAACTGTGTTAAATGGGTTACGGTTGGCGTTGTCTTGCCATATATTCACATATGTGCAAAATGCACAAATGTACACGAATCCTTGCGGTGTGTGTATATATGTGACTGTGATTTGTTTATCAAGTTACTCGTAAATGCAATATCCTCAAATAGGAATAAGAAAAGAGTAAAAGTTAAACTTGTGCATATTTCATATGTTAACACAAACATTTGAATTCCAGCTGCAGACATTTTGATTTATAACTTTTAGGATAACTGCAAGGATTTTGCGATTGGCTTGCACAAATGCAAATGCAAAATGCCATCCACGATATGAGAAAAATGAAAAATACAAAATTCAAAATACAAAATGCGAAATGAGGATGCACTGCATCCAATAATATGAAATGAAATAAAATAAAATATAATATAAATCCGAATTCAAACCAAAATGTTGGAAAACCAACAAAAACAACAAATGCAGCCAATGCAGCCAATACGAAAGGCAAAACAAAATTTTCAACTCAAACAGCTGCTGGCAGTTAAAGCTTCTCCTGCTCCTGCTCCAGCTCCTGCTCCAGCTACAATTTCAGCTCCTGCCGCTTTATCCACTGGTGCTTCTTCTATTGCATCTTATGTTTTCCAAGACGGCGGAAATAATACCGACAGTTTATATTTATGGAAATCAAATTTATAACTTGTAGAAAAATAAAATTATGGCAGGGAAGCTTAAATTCAATATTTTCTCATATTTCTGAATATTTTATTTGTCCGTTTATTTATTTATTTTTATTTATTTTTTTTTTTGTAGTGGTGCTATTCCGTACCATTACTTTATATCCTTTAAGTTGTTATTGTGGATCCGCTTGTGGACACATAAGAAATGCGCATATTATTTTTGATGGGAAATTTGCATATCAATTGTGAATAAAACTTTTGGAACTGTATGTGTTGATATAACCTTTGACATCAAATTGAATGAGATAATTTGTTGAGATAATTTTTTTTGATGAGACAAACTCTTGAAAGTATTTGTTTTATAAAAAACAAAAATTGTCTTATACACTCAAGAAAATGTTTGTTAAAAAATGCAATGAAAAAAATAAAACACTTATGCTTTAAATTCTTATTATGTACTATATATTGTATTTAAATTGCCTACGTCCAAATGTACCAATAGTAACGCAAGCTAGTGTAGACATTCTGTCCCGACATCAAAGTTACTATATATTCAACGTCAATGATTATCATATAACTTTATATTACAAACTAAGCAATACTGAAAAGCTGGAGATTACTAAAAATTTCTTAACTAAATCTATTGAATACATGAAAACTGGTTATTACAACCCCAGATATTACCGACGGAGGAATCAGCTCACACCAGAAGACCCAAACGCTATTCCCAACAGACTTGCTAAATACATTAAGACTGAAAAGTTTTCGGAAATTCTCATTTAAAATTCGCGCGCTGTATATTTTTCGATATTTTAAGTTTATGTAGTTTGGCAGCACTGTCCTTAATTACTATGCCAAAAATGAGCTCGATCTGTCAGACAGTTCGTTTACGGCAGCTGTTGAAACCAGTTCACCTCAGTAGTGCGTTGCGAAATGTCTTCGACGGTCGTACGACCGTCCTGGAAGGCTTTGTACCACTCATAAACTTGAGTTTTCGATAAAACTGATTCCCCATAAGCCTTTTGTAGCATTCGCAACGATTCTGCACACGAAATTTCGTTCGAAACACAAAATTTGATGCAAACTCTTTGTTCAATATTTTTTTCCATTGTTTTTTTCGCAACGCCCTACTGAGGTGAACTGGTTTCAACAGCTGCCGTAAACGAACTGTCTGACAGATCGCGCTCATTTTTGGCATAGTAATTAAGGACAGTGCTGCCAAACTACATAAACTTAAAATATCGAAAAATATACAGCGCGCGAATTTTAAATGAGAATTTCCGAAAACTTTTCGGTCTTAATGTATTATGTTCTAATGTGAAAATTGTTAAATTTCACATTAACTTACTCATTAAAAAAATTGTATTTGTTAAATATTGAATTGATCTTACGTACTATCCTTATATACTAAAATTCTTCTAATTATTTATTGCCATTTCCTGTTAGACAGATGTCATTATAAATAAATAAATGCTGGTTCCTACATTTTTGAGAATATTTTGACTACAACTTTACGGATGTTCATTTTCAAAGCGTCGACAGTTGACTATCCATCTCCTGACTACTCTCAGTCCGCATAAACACGATGTTGTTCGTTATATTACAAAAGAAGTTCAGTGGTGACAAATGTGATGATGTTGATGACTAGTTTACAAAATCACATATCTTCCACATCTATATCTTCAGTTTTAGGCCTAAAAAACGATAGTGATCATATTGATGTATCGCTCAAAATCAACGGTTTGTGTCAATATGTGTTATTGATAGTTTCGTCGTTTTCAAAAAAATACATCACTGTGGATACAAGGGTCATTCGATTATTACTTTTGAATTTTTTTTTCCTCACTGTCTCTAATTTCTAATTTCGAGAGAAAAATTCTGCGTAAGATCTTTGGTCCTCTACGAGTTAGCGACAACTACCGCATTAGAATGAACCACGAGCTTTACGAGCTTTATCACGACATTGAAATAATTCAGCGCATTAACATTCAGCGGCTTCGCTGGCTTGGTCATGCCGTGAGAATGGATGAAGATGCTTCGGCGAAAAAGATGTTTGAAGCAGTAGTTGGCGGAAGAAGACGTAGAGGTAGACCGTGTCTCCGGTGGAGTGATCAAGTTTGAGAGAGCACTGACTGGACTGATATAGAGACGGCGAAGGCGCGCACTGCAGCAGAGGCACCTGTGGGAGATATGCTGCTCAGGCCAAAACTCGTAACGGGTTGTTATGGCCAAATAATAGTAAGTAAATAAGTCTCTAATTGTATCACTGTCCGGCTAACCGGAATTAGAAGCCTCAGTTTTAAAAAACAATTTAAACACGTTCAATGTGTTGTAAAACTCAATTATCATTTTGTAGATCGTGCAATTTATAGATTCATATTATCAAAGGAAAGCCTTGATTTTAATACACTGTATCGTTGCAAGACAGTCACTTTGACGTATGCCACTGAAACGATGCTGCCAAATAGGACTGCAAAATGGATGATCCTTGCTATTTAATTAAAAAACTTAAATAATCCATAGTACTCGAAATTGGAATACTCTAAAATAATGTTGTAAGAGGCTAAGAAGAAAAAAGGAGATTAAAAGTTATTAAAATTTCTATAGCCACTCATTCCACAAAGCCCAGCACAGCACAGCAGGATTATTAACAGTGGTTTTGAGTTCGGTGGCACAGGAGAAGAAGCTATTCACCCACCCAAGTGTCATCCTAGCATATTATTTGCTGAAAGTTGATTAGATTCTTTTGAAAAACACGCGTTTGGTGTACAGAGCGTTGTTGCAAATTATTTAATTAATTTAATAATAGAAATCCTTGTACCGAAAATACAAACATAAAAGAGTTCTTAACTAATTGAATTTAGTTGTGGAGCCTTAACAAGTAAATTAAATTTATAATTTAAAATGCGCCAAAATGTGTACAAAAAGACCGGGACCGGAGAATGTGCAGGCTAACAAAAACGTGAAACGCGGACTGTGCTGGGGGGTTTAGTTGCACTGAGATGCAAGCAACAACAAGCAATGTAAAGGATATCAAAATTCTAGAAGAGTTAGTCTGCAGAACAATGAGCAACAATATACTCACACGCTTCGTTATAAATTAAATTTAAGTGCGTTTTTGGAAGCTAAAGAACAATAAACCGGTTGGTGCATCTTAAAATTAAAAAACTAACATTCAAAAAATAGTAATAAAATACATATACGGCTTCTTTACATTACGTACGTATACGTATATGTATGTGCATGTGCATGTATATGTATTTATATTACTATTTTTTGAATGTAGTTTTTTATTAATTTTTTTATGTAGATGCCACCAACCGGTTTATGTTCTTTTAGCTTCAAAAACGCTACTTAAATTTAATTATAAGCGAAAGCGTGTGAGTATATGTTGCTCATGTCCTGCAGGACTAACTCTTCTAGGAATTTTGATATCTTTATGCTTTTGTTGCTTGCATCTCAGTGCAACTAAACCCAGCACAGTCCGCGTTTCACGTTTTTGTTAGCTGCACATATCTCCGGTCCGGTCTTTTTGTACACATTTTGGCGCATTTTAATTATAATTAATTTACTTGTTAAGCTCCACAACTAAATTCAATTAGTTAAGAACTCTTTTATGTTTGTATTTTCGGTACAAGGATTTCTATTATTAAATTAATTAAACAATTTGCAACAACGCTCTGTACACCAAACGCGTGTTTTTCAAAAGAATCTAATCAACTTTCAGCAAATAATATGCTAGGATGACACTTGGGTGGGTGAATAGCTTCTTCTCCTGTGCCACCGAACTCAAAACCACTGTTAATAATCCTGCTGTGCTGTGCTGGGCTTTATAGAATGAGTGGCTATAGAAATTTTAATAACTTTTAATCTCCTTTTTTCTTCTTAGCCTCTTACAACATTATTTTAGAGTATTCCAATTTCAAGTACTATGGATTATTTAAGTTTTTTAATTAAATAGCAAGGATCATCCATTTTGCAGTCCTTATTTGGCAGCATCGTTTCAGTGGCATACGTCAAAGTGAACTGTCTTGCAAGATATCATGTATTAAAATCAAGGCTTTCCATTTGATAATATGAATCTATAAATTGCACGATCTACAAATGATAATTGAATCGTTTAACAACCATTGAACGTGTTAAAATTGTAAAACTGAGGCTTCTAATTCGGTTAGGGACAGTGATAAAATTAGAGACTTATTTACTTACTTATTTATTTGGCCATAACAACCCGTTACCGAGTTTTGGCCTGACGCAGCATATCTCCCCAGGTGCCTCTGCTGCGTGCGCGCCTTCTCCAGTCTCGTATATCAAGTCCAGTCAGTGCTCTCTCAACTTGATCACTCCACCGGAGACACGGTCTACTTCTACGACTTCTTCCGTCAACTACTGCTTCAAACATTTTTTTCGCCGGAGCATCTTCATCCATTCTCACGACATGACCAAGCCAGCGAAGCCGCTGAATGTTAATGCGCTGAATTATTTCAATGTCGTGATAAAGCTCGTAGAGCTCGTGGTTCATTCTAATGCAGTAGTTGTCGCTAACTCGTAGAGGACCAAAGATCTTACGCAGAATTTTTCTCTCGAAATTAGAAATTAGAGACAGTGAGGAAAAAAAAATTCAAAAGTAATAATCGAATGACCCTTGTATCCACAGTGATGTATTTTTTTGAAAACGACGAAACTATCAATAACATAAATTGACACAAACCGTTGATTTTGAGCGATACATCAATATGATCACTATCGTTTTTTCGGCCTAAAACTGAAGATATAGATGTGGAAGATATGTGATTTTGTAAACTAGTCATCAACATCATCACATTTGTCACCACTGAACTTCTTTTGTAATATAACGAACAACATCGTGTTTATGCGGACTGAGAGTAGTCAGGAGATGGATAGTCAACTGTCGACGCTTTGAAAATGAACATCCGTAAAGTTGTAGTCAAAATATTCTCAAAAATGTAGGAACCAGCATTTATTTATTTATAATGACATCTGTCTAACAGGAAATGGCAATAAATAATTAGAAGAATTTTAGTATATAAGGATAGTACGTAAGATCAATTCAATATTTAACAAATACAATTTTTTTAATGAGTAAGTTAATGTGAAATTTAACAATTTTCACATTAGAACATAATACATTAAGACCGAAAAGTTTTCGGAAATTCTCATTTAAAATTCGCGCGCTGTATATTTTTCGATATTTTAAGTTTATGGTAGTTTGGCAGCAATTAAGGAAAATTAAACTATGCAAAAAAAAATGAGCGCGATCTGTCAGACAGTTCGTTTACGGCACTGTTGAAACCAGTCCACCTCAAGTAGTGCTGCGAAAAAAACAATGGAAAAAAATATTGAACAAAGAGTTTGCATCAAATTTTGTGTTTCGAACGAAATTTCGTGTGCAGAATCGTTGCGAATGCTAAAAAAGGCTTATGGGGAATCAGTTTTATCGAAAACTCAAGTTTATGAGTGGTACAAAGCCTTTCAGGACGGTCGTACGACCGTCGAAGACATTTCGCAACGCACTAATGAGGTGAACTGGTTTCAACAGCTGCCGTAAACGAACTGTCTGACAGATCGCGCTCATTTTTGGCATAGTAATTAAGGACAGTGCTGCCAAACTAAATAAACTTAAAATATCGAAAAATATACAGCGCGCGAATTTTAAATGAGAATTTCCGAAAGCTTTT